>NC_138130.1:88430426-89036967 GCF_964188305.1 Podarcis bocagei
GTGCGTGCATCGCGTCATGTGACCAGTTATGCAGCTCTGCTCCCCCCAGTATTTTATTCAAGTTGACCCCCCTGTAGGGTGGTAGGCAAATTGAATAAAGAATAATAAATTCCTGCAGAATTAAAAAAAATAATGAATTATTGCTTAAATCGAGTCCCATGTAGTCTCTTTTTAACATTGGCTACTGGGTAGTCATAAAACTACTGTTTTGCCATAAATTTGTCTAATTCATGCTGGAAAAATGGAAGGAACATTGTTCCATATCTGGTGGAACTGCAAAAAAACCAAGACCTACTGGGGTATGATTCATGAAGAACTAAAAAAAAATGTTAAAAACATACAGTGGTACCTCGGGTTAAGAACTGGAGGTCCGTTCTTAACCTGAAACTGTTCTTAACCTGAAGCACCACTTTAGCTAATGGGGCTTCCCGCTGCCGCTGCACCGCCGGAGCACAATTTCTGTTCTCATCCTGAAGCAAAGTTCTTAACCCGAGGTACTATTTATGGGTTAACGGAATCTGTAACCTGAAGCATCTGTAACCTGAGGTACCACTGTACTTAGAAAAGAAACCAGAGGCATATTTATTAGGCTTATTGAGAAAAGACATACTGCAGAAAAAGAAAGGAATTTTCTTACATGCTACAGTCACCGCCAGGATACTATATGCCAGTAAATGGAAGAGTGAAGTAATACCCACAAAAGAAGACTGGCTATACAAATTAAGTCAATTTATAGAAATGGCAAAGCTAATGCCATACATAAGACAGACAAACCAAAAACTCAGACTAGAATGGCAGTGTTTCGAAGAATACATGGACAAACACTGTTCAAGAAAGACTATGTTGATATGCTTAGATTAAAGGAGTAAAGTAGAAATTATTAATTAGGAATGTCATAATGAGATCAAAATTTAAAATTTAAAAAATGCAATGATGGTATTGAATGTGTAAGATAAGGAAGTCGAGATGTTGTGGAGGGGGGTCAAAGGGTGTGGTGGTGGGAAGATAAGGGGGTAGGAAGGATTCTTAATATGTAAATAGTAGCCTTATTTTTGTATGTCTTTGCACCTATAGGGTGCATTTTTTTCTGTATTACTAAAATATAATAATAATAATAATAATAATAATAATAATAATAATAATAATAATAAACTTAGAAAAAAGAAAAAAACCTACTGTTTTGCCATGCCCGCAGGTGTTCTTAAACCGAATGCCACCACTCCTGCCCACAATGTGACAAACGCAACGACCCCTACTGCTCCTGCCACCACAGTTGGCACCAACGTAAGCACCAGTGCCCACCCTGAAAATAAAACAAGCGCAAAGCCCACCACAGTGAAACCTGTGTCTCCTAAGATGACCTCAGTGACTTCCAAGGCTACTTCGCCTTCTGCTTCTGCGACAGGTACGTGTTGATCTGCAGCTACAGTCCAGTAGGAAAGGAAAAGATCGATAAGACTTATCCTTCATGGAATTGTTCCATCATAATAGTATTTTTATTATGTGTACTCCGCCCACCTGACTGGGTTACCCCAGCCGCTTTGAGTGGCTTCCAGCATATATAAAAACACGATAAAACATCAAACATTAAAAACTTCCCTAAACAGGGCTGCCTTCAGATGTCTTCTAAAAGTCAGATAGTAGTTTATTTCCTTGACATCTGGTGGGAGGGCGTTCCACAGGGCGGGTGCCACTACCGAGAAGGCCCTCTGCCTGGTTCCCTGTAACTTGGCTTCTCGTAATGAGGGAACTGCCAGAAGGCCCTCAGAGCTGGACCTCAGCGTCCAGGTTGAATGATGGGGGTGGAGACGCTCTTTCAGGTACGCAGGGCCAAGTTGAGAGTTGGTTGTGAGAAATAAGGTACGAAGGTTCATTTGGGCAGTCTTCTGAGGACCTCATCTTTTTTAAGCCCCTCAGAAAAAAGGGAGGTGGAAAAATGATAAAGACGAGATTAAAAGCAGGGGTGAAGACATGTCATAAAGCTCTTGGGACTGTAGCCAGTCAGTGGTGTGATTTGACTGCAGTAAAAGAAGTCATGCGAACCGGTAGATTTCATTCTGCACTGGTCAGACATTGTCATGGGTACTGTAATTGGTTCTGGATGCCACACTTTAATAATGATGTAGGTAAATCTGAACAGGCTTATAGGAAGGCAGTGAAGATGCTATATAAAAGTGGTCCTTATGAGGGGGGTTGAAGGGACGCGGGTGGCGCTGTGGTCTAAACCACAGAGCCTAGGGCTTGCCGATCAGAAGGTCAGCAGTTTGAATCCCCGTGACGGGGTGAGCTGCCGTTGCTCGGTCCCTGCTCCTGCCAACCTAGCAGTTTGAAAGCACGTCAAAGTGCAAGTAGATAAATAGGTACCGCTCCACGCGGAAGGTATACAGCGTTTCTGTGTGCTACTCTGGTTCACCAGAAGTGGCTTAGTCATGCTGGCCATATGACCTGGAAGCTGTGTGCCGGCTCCCTCAGCCAATAAAGCAAGATGAGCGCCGCAACCCCAGAGTTGGCCACGACTGGACCTAATGGTCAGGGGTCCCTTTACCTTTCCTTTATGAGGGGGGTTGAAGGAGCAGCATGTTTAGACTGGAGAAGATGAGGACCAGGGTGGAGTGGGGGACATGATAGCACCCTCCAAATACCTGAAGTACCATCACACCGAAGAGGTGTTCTCCGTTGCTCCAAAGGGCAGGACTATCTCTTAAAAGGAGGGTATTTTGGTTGAGATTCCTAGAATAGTTCAACAAACAGTCTCTCTTCACAGGGAATTATGGGTCTTGTTGCTCTGTAAGGGGTCT
This sequence comes from Podarcis bocagei, assembly GCF_964188305.1. Classification (NCBI taxonomy): domain Eukaryota; kingdom Metazoa; phylum Chordata; class Lepidosauria; order Squamata; family Lacertidae; genus Podarcis; species Podarcis bocagei. Next base: position 88,433,225 of record NC_138130.1, read on the forward strand.
CTCTAATAACTCCCAGCATGCTTCACAAACTACACTTCCCAGAGTCCTTTGGGGGAAGCCATGACGGTGTGAAATGGTGCCCTGGCGCCATGACTATCGCTCAGAATTCTTGGGCATAAAACTTTGGGGAATGCACCTCGTATAATAAGTATGTCGGCTGGTTGTCTGTCTTCTTTCAGTCACTCCCAAAGGTGCAGCGGCTCAAGTCTCATCCTCGGGGTTCAGCGCAGGCAGCTTCATCGGCGGCATCGTCTTGACGCTGGGACTTCTTGCGGTTGGCTACATCGGATGCAGGACGTACCACGCGAAACGGGGCGTCCAGTACCGAACCATGTATGTAGTGGAGTGTTTCGTTGCTGACCTAGATTATGTTGGTTTTAATTTTTGTATTACATTGTGAGTCGCTTTGAGATCACTTTTTTGTGACTAATAAGTTCCAACAAAACAAACAAACTTAAGAGGTCTCAGGTTCGATCCTGGCCACCTCTGTGTATGAAACCTTGGGGAGTCATTGCCCACGAACGGATCTAAATGGATCTAAATTGTCTGGCACAGTGCAAGGCAACACTCTGCATTCACAGCCTGCGTGGCTCCAGTGAGCATCCAAAGTATAAGGTGTGGTATTCGGTGCTGCTCACACTCAGAGTAGACCCACTGGAGTTAATGGGCAGGACTTAAGGTTCATTAAGGTCCGTGGTTTGTAGTTAGTTGAACGCAGCCCATTGTGTGTGCCCTGGCAGTTCTGTGCTAGTATCCTCCTGCAACATTTTTGCAGAACTCCTGGGCCCCAAAAATGGCATTATACTGCCTTTGATTGCAGATTCACCCTCCTGGTGTCCCCATTGGACTGGGCTCACAATCTTCACACCTTTAATGCAGCGCAAGAACAAGTACTCTAGTGACCCAAATGCCTGCCTGTGTTTTCATCCATGCTGCAGTTTTTGTCCCTGTTCTAGGCAAGACTCGCATGAACGCCACGTTGATTTGTTCTCTTGTCTAACCATGAAAGCCCTTTGTTTGTTTGTTTGCTTGCTTGCTTCGTTTCATTTCGTTTGATGGCTTCCTTTGATTTTTCTCGGCATTGGGAGAGGCCAGGCTCTCTCTGACATCCCCTCTTTTGAACTCCCTCAGCCACCTTGCTGCCCTCTTAGCTTCTGCTGCTTATCAGCGATAAACTTCCGTCCCTCCCTGCTGTTCGTAAAAAAACCCCACCTTACGAATGTGCACGTAGCCCCGTCTTGCTTCAGAATTGCTTCTTGCGTTAGCCCTTGAGCAAAGCTAAACTCCTCAGCAGTGCTGTTGGACTCTGAATGTTTAGCAGTGTGTTGGTGAGCTCTTTTGATTGGATGTGGGGAACTTTCAGCCCTCCAGATTTCTTGCATAAGTTCTTGGAGGCCAGACTGGGAGCAGCCTCCGGGACCATATAACACAGGTCCTAAAGGATCTACACTGGCTCCCAGTACGTTTCCAAGCACCATTCAAAGTGTTGGTGCTGACCTTTAAAGCCCTAAACGGCCTCGGCCCAGTATGCCTGATGGAGCATCTTCACCCCCATCGTTCAGCCCAGACACTGAGGTCCAGCTCCGAGGGCCTTCTTGGTGGTGGCACCCACCTTGTAGAAACTCTGCCATCAGATGTCAATGAGATAGGCAACTATTTGACTTTTAGAAGACCTGTTCAGGGAAGTTTTTAAGGGTTGATGTTTCATGACGTTTTTCATATATTGTTGGAAGCTGCCCAGAATGGCCGGGGTAACCCAATCAGAATAATAATAATAATAATAATAATAATAATAATAATAATAATAATAATAATAATATAGACATGGTGGCTATACTCAGCCTCTCTGGTCAGAGGCTGCATACTTCTGAATACCAGTTTGCTGGAAACCACACAAAAGAGTACTTCTGCACTCGTGTCCTGCTGGCAAGTTTGCCCCTATACATGTGGTTGGCCACTGAGAACAGGATGCCATGGAATTAAAAGAGTTGGAAGGGACCCAAGGGTCATCTATGACAGGCTTCCTCAAACTCAGCCTTCCAGATATTTTGAGACTACAATTCCCATCATCCATGACCACAGGTCCTGCTAGCTAGGGATCATGGGAGTTGTAGGCCAAAAAACAGGGCTGAGTTTGAGGAAGCCTGATCTGTGACATACTAGATGGACCAACAAGTTCATCTTATGCCCAGGTGTTTCTGAACTACAGCTCCCATCAGCCTTAGTAAGCATAATAATAATTTATTATTTGTACCCCGCCCATCCGGCTGGGTTTCCCCAGCCACTCTGGGCAGCTTCCAACAAAGATGGAAAATACATTAAAATGTCACACATTAAAAACTTCCCTGAACAGGGCTGCCTTCAGATGTCTTCTAAATGTTAGGTAGTTGTTTATTTCTTTGACATCTGATGGGAGGGTGTTCCACAGGGCGGGTGCCACTACCGAGAAGGCCCTCTGCCTGGTTCCCTGTAGCTTTGCTTCTTGCAATGAGGGAACCACCAGAAGCCCCTCGGCGCTGGGTCCGGGCAGGATGATGGGGGTGGAGACGCTCCTTCAGGTATACTGCCAGGGATGATGGGAAGTTCAGCAACATCTGGAGGGCCAACAATTGCCCACACCTTTAGATGCCTAGGTGCGTTATTCCACTTGCTTCAAAATGTGCAAAGCCATGTCCCGGGCGCACCTCCTCCTCATTCTTCTGGGGGGGGGGGAGGATTAGACCTTTGCTCCAAAGTCAACTATCTTTAGGACAAAGGAAGAGGAATTGGCATGCCGGACATTGCCATTCCTTCTCAGCGAGCTCAGCCTGTTTTATCTTTGCATTTGTTTATTTGCAGTTCCAGACTCCCATTTATGCATGGAATGCTCAGCCCAAGGCTAGCTTCAGTGGTGGCGGGGTCCATCTAATCTCAACCATCCAGAGGTTTCCTTGCACTTAGCTTTGATGTGCTGTAGTTATCAAGCTGTGTTTTGCTAGTTCATTCATGCACATTTGTACGCCTGTGTGCAAGATCTTTCCGACATGCTTGCACATGTATATATCCTTGACATGTTTTCTTTGTTAACGTAGCTGGCTCCGTCATACCCCCCCCCCATTTTTTAAAAGTAATGCTTAAAAATCCCTCATGTGTCGGCTACTTCTGCCCCCATATTAAGTAGGAAAATGCCAGTTATGAAGGATTGGGGAGGGTATGTGGACAGAGGGAAGACCCACGCATGGCTTGATTGATTGATTGATTGATTGATTGATTGAATTTATATCGCGCCCTTCCTCTCTATGGAGCCCAGGGCATCAAATAGACCAGTGTTTCCCAACCTTTTTTGGGCAAAGGCACACTTGTTTCATGAAAAAAATCTCGAGGCACACCACCATTACAGCCCCGTGACGTCAGCGTGCAGCGTCACGCCGGGAGGGACATGAATTGCTAGCAAATTACATAATCACCTCCTTGAGGGCTGGCTCATCTTCTCTGAAGGCAGAACCCCATTAATTAACAGCACAGACTCACACCATAGCCAAGACGAGGGGGGAAAACCTCAGGCATGCACAGTCATGCACATGTGGGGGCTAAATGAGGACGAAGACCGGGCAGAGAGCAGGGTTCAAATCACCCCACCTGGCCAGGACAATCCCTGGGTGCTCCCTTGGGCCACTCGCCTGACCCACCTCGCAGGGCTGTTGTTGCGAGGATAACACGGGGAGAACCATGCGCGCCCCCGGGAGCTCCTTGGAGTAGAAAGCGGGCGATGAATGCAATGCTCGAAATATATGAGAGGCGACCAGGTTTTGCAGGTAAGGGGCCCCCGCCAGCCTCTGCTTCCAACACCCGGCGCAACGACGCCGAAGTTTCCCCCGGGGCTCGGCTCGGGGAGCAGCGCTGCTCCCCCCCGGCTCCCCTTCGCCCTCCCGGCTCTCTCTGCCGCCCACTGGGGACCCCCCTCACCTGCCAAGTCCGGAGCGCCGGTGGAAGTTGCATGCATGCATGCAGGGCGCCGCGTTGCCATTGCATTGCACTGCACTCCATGCAACGCCTGCACGCATGCATTGCCTTGCACGCCCGCCAAGGGGTCTCCCCGTGGTCCGATGCGTCCCCTCCGGCGCGGATGCAGCATTGCAAAAATAAAACCCCCCCGACGCAGCCCTCCTCCGCCTCCGCGGGGATCCCCGGGCTCCATCCTGCCGCCCGATCTCCACGGGGGCGCAGGCAGGCTGCGCGGGGTCTGCGCGGAAGAGCCCCTGCCCGCCCGGCCGCCGCCACTGCGCTCATTCCATGGCCGGGAGAAGAGCGCTTCAAACAAAACGCCCGGCCCGCCAGGCCACGCTGGGAAACGTAGTTTGCGCACCCCGCGCGAGCGCGGAGCCCAAGGGCGAGGGGACTACGGATCCCGGCAGCCCCCGCGCCGGGGACGGAGGGGGAGAGGCCAGGTGCAGGGATGGAGGGACGGGTGGGCGAGTGAGTGAGTGAGTGGCAGCCACCAAGCCTTGGCCGAGAGCCAGGAAGGGCCTCCCCGGAGGAGGAGGAGGAGGGAGGCGCAGAGCGGGAGGGAGGGAGGGAACCCCAGGGGTCATCTAGTGACGGCGCCCCAATCGAAAATGTGACTTTAAAAAAAAAATCTTTCGAATTTTTTAATTTTTCCCGCGGCACACCAGGCAACATCTCACGGCACACTAGTGTGCCGCGGAACAGTGGTTGGGAAACACTGCGAGCCCAGGGCATCAAATAGACAAACTATCAAAAAAGAAAACAAAGCAAAAATATTCTAAAGCAGCCTTTCTCAACCTGTGGGTCCCCAGATGTTGTTGAACTACAACTCCCATCACCCCTAGCTAGCAAGGCCAGAGCTCAGGGGTGATGGAAGTTGTAGTCCAACAACATCTGAGGACCCACAGGTTGAGAACTGCTGTTCTAAAGGAAGTTATAAACATTCTTCCATCCACTTGCCAGGGACGGTATTTTTCTGCTGCCAAATGCCTGGGTAAACTGAAATTCAAATTCCTCCTGAAGGTTAATAATGATGAAGACAGACTCACCTTGCTAGGGAGCACATTCCACAAGCAGGGAGCTACCACTAAAAGGGCTCTGTCATGGGTTGGCACCAACCAGGGAGACCTTGGTGGGGGCACCACCAACAAGGCTGCACACAGTACTGTGACGCAGGGGGCCTATTCTGCTGCTCTCACCTTCCCCACCCAATTTTGTAAGAGAGGGAACCCATGAATTGGGTTCAATCTCTGTTGATAGTCTCTTCCCTTCCTACAGGCTTGAGCATCATTGATCGGTCAGTGACTTCCTGTTTTTTCACTTCATAGTGCAGTATTATCTCTAGCTGTCTTGGCTTGAGAAACATGAGCAGCTGCCTTATACCAGATCACATAATTGGTCCATCTAATGGTAAACCTCTGGGATTCCCTGCTACTGGATCTTTTTCAGTGAAAATGCTAGAGAATAAGGCTTGGGTCCAACTGTACAGTGCACACTGCTGAACAGTGGTCACTCCCCATGGACTGTGGCTCAAACCCATAAGGTGGCCTTCCCCAAGGGGGTTCCCTCCAGATGTTTTGGACTACAACTACATCTGCTGAGGCTGATGGGTGTTCTAGGCTGAAACATCTGGCAAGCACTGCATTGAGAAAAGACTGTCATAAAAAAACTTCACTGCTTAGATGTCACAGATACCCTAGGTAGCTTGAGTCTATTACTATTTATGACATTTTTAGTCACAGTGTAAGCAACTAACACTGAAATAATAATAATAATAATAATAATAATAATAATAATAATAATAATAATAATAATAATAATTATTATTTATACCCTGCCCATCTGGCTGGGTTTCCCCAGCCACTCTGGGCGGCTTCCAAAATACAGTACCCTATTAAACATTAAAAGCTTCCCTAAACAGTTAAAACCAGTTAAAAACAATGGAAAACATTCCAACCAAGGAAGAGTAGCAGATGAAACTAATGGACTATTCTGAAATGTTAGAAACTCGCTGGAAGAATCGGAAACCAGGAAGAAACAACTTTTAATAAAGAACGGGGGGATTGTGTAAACTGTTTGGAAAATTATTGTGTACAAATAGGATCATCTTAAAACGCATAGTTAAAACGATTGACTAAGAAATAGTGAGAGAATAAATGAAAATTGGACTGTTGAGGAGATACAGTAAGAAAATTATAACCGAAGGAACCATGATAGTTGGGGAAGGGAAGCCAGATGGGATATTTGTATTGGATGTTCGTTTGAAAAATTGAAAAAAAAATAATGTATTTTTTTTACAAAATAAAAACAATGAAAACCGAAAACCCAGAACACCACAAGTAAGCCATATACTAAGAAGGTCCGCTACACACAATATATTGAGTGATGCTTCATCAGTGTAAATTTAATACTTAATGTTGTCTTCTTTTTTCCAGTGACGAACACGATGCCATAATTTAAAGCCTTCGCTCAGAAGACAAAGATGAAACCCCACTCTTGTTCCTGCTTTTAGAAGCAATCTCTTCCCCCTACGGAAAACAAGCTTTAAACTGTCCAGAGCCTACACTGGGTGCTTAATTGCTTTTTTTTGGGGGGGGTGTACCTTTCTGTAAAATTATGGTGGACCCAGATTCCGCAAGGATGCTGGAAATTTCAAAGTGCCTTCACTGAAGAGTTCTGAGGACCGTCTACACAACTGGTCCCTACTTGGGGACTGAAGACATGAGCTTAGTTAAAAGTTGCGACTTCTTAGCCATTACACGCTGAAAATCAGGGGATGTGGGCTCCACAACAGAACACAATGCTGTGAACATGCTTCTGTCTACCACTCTTAAAGTTACGTTGTCCTTCTGTTCAGCAAATAAACCAAGCTTCTGTTTTCAAGATGGCAGGTGAATCAAAAGCAACCTTTTTCACGTTGCTCTTCTTCAGTTTGTGGAATGAGGTGGTTTGGGCAGGGAGAAAAATATTTTTGTTAATGATCTGATGTTGCATGTGCCTTGAATTTTTGAGGAAAATATTTTTCTACTTTTAGCATATACAAGGGTGCATGAAAGGGTTTTTTCATTCGGGCATGAGAATTGTTTGCTTTCTTTCGTTTACCTTGTGTGTGTTTTTTATAATGATGCATCGTCTGTGTGCTAGTACCCACTGGGTTGGAGGTATATAATTCCAGTTAATTTTCAGCGCAACCTTGCACCACAAAAGCAAAGACCAGAATAATTGCTCCGCTGGTTCCGTGTGTGGTGAAATCTTACCAGGTTCAGTACTGTGTGTCATATGAATTGGCTATGGGACAGTGGAATACATGTTGCCGGCCGGCCTGATATATACAGTTCCTTGACTAGTTCATTGCTTGAATTCAGGCTTGTGTCTGTTAAATGTCGTTGAGAAGAAAGGCAGATTCATAAGAAAGCTTCCACTGGGGATTATTTAAACTTGAATACATTCTGGGGATGTTTTTTTAAAGGACGAATCACTGTTTTGAGAGAAGCTTTGCGTGGCGTACACAATATATATTTCTTTTCCTGCTCTTGCCTCTGTTCTTTTTTTTTATTTCAGAGCGTAACATTTACCAGATGCAAAAGAGGGGAGTGCAGGCTTGTCCATGAGCCGTAATTCCTCTTCCAATGAACTAGTTTGTATTGTCACGCTAAGCCACAGTTTGTTTTAAACCGTGGCTTCATCGCAGACCCCAGCAGCTACCATAAATAAGCCATAGTATGGATTGTGTTGCGCAAACAAGGACTGTGCTTCATAGGGTGCTGTTTCAGACCTGTGGTGCCTTAAGCTCAGCATTGTCTTACAATGACTGGCTCTCCAGAGTTTCGGCAGGGGGCATTCCCAGCTCTTCCTGCAGATGCCAGTCATTGGACCTGGGACCTTCTAGTTTTGCGCAGCGACAGTATTGTAGCCAATGAGGTTAATCCGAGGCGCGATTATTGCTGATTGGACCTGGGACTTTCTGTGTGCAAAGCAAGATGCTGTGCCACTGAACTGTGGCCCATTCCTAAAACCACGAGCCATGAAACAGAAGGGGGGAAAGCCAATATTTATTCTGGGTTTATTTCTAGCTTTTCACTCGTGTTGTGTTTGGAACAATCAGAGCACAATCTGGGTTTGCATGACATGTCCAGCCATGTTGTGCACATTGACGATTAAGCCGTTGTTTGTAACAAACTATGGCTCAGCATGGCGTGCAAACCAATGTAATTTCAACTCTCTAAAAAGAGCTGTTCTCTGTCTCCAGCCTTGCTTGCTGCTGAGAAAAATTATGCACTGTTCACAGAGAGAAGGGAAGCTTAAACTCCTTTCATTTGTTGTTGGGGGGGGCAGGGGGCGGGACATCTCCTCTTCCTAGTTCAGACACAAAACTTCCTCCCAAGCTCCTGATTGTAGCCAGCAGACTTTCTCTTGCCCTCATGACTCCGCCATCAGGTGCACATAAGGCTTTTTCTACTTCCCTCCCTTTTTGCATGGATGTAACTACAGATTATGGGACGCGGGTGGCGCTGTGGGTTAAACCACAGAGCCTAGGACTTGCCGATCAGAAGGTCAGCGGTTCGAATCCCCGCGACGGGGTGAGCTGCCGTTGCTCAGCCCCGCTCCTGCCAACCTAGCAGTTCAAAAGCACATCAAAGTGCAAGTAGATAAATAGGTACCGCTCCACGCGGAAGGTATACAGCGTTTCTGTGTGCTGCTCTGGTTCACCAGAAGCGGCTTAGTCATGCTGGCCATATGACCTGGAAGCTGTATGCTGGCTCCCTCGGCCAGTAAAGCGAGATGAGCACCGCAACCCCAGAGTCAGCCACGACTGGGCCTAATGGTCAGGGGTCCCTTTACCTTTTTGACTGTACAGATTGCAGTGGATTTCATACCTAAGTTTTTTTGAAATCTCTTTTTTAAAAACAAACAAACACAGAGAGTAATTAGCCAATGCACTTGTTTGTTTGTTTGTTTGTTTGTTTGTTTGTTTGCTTGCTGTTAATGTGCCCACTGTTTTGATGGTCTCTGATTACATATCAAAAGTTCCCTGAAGTTGATGGGGGGCAATTAATGCATCTGTTTCATCTCAGAAAAGAACATACTAGTTTTTCACCACATCTTCGGTGGAAGATTATTGAAACTACTGCAATGTTCTAAGATATAAGAAGCAGAAGAAAGCATCACGGGGCTGGTTAATAGCTAAAGGCTGTCGAGCAATGCTATACTTACCATGGGCGAGTCTGATTTTTTTTAACAAACACTTCCCAAGGGAAGCAGCTGGCACTATATATAGAAGCATTGTGTAATGGTGATTGTTGTGAATGCATCCAGTCTCCATGTACCCATAGGATGTTCCTAACAACCACTGCTAAGGGATGGATATTCATGATTGACAAATATCCCTCCAGGAAGCATATCTCAGTATTGCAAGTGGGAGTTCCTTTGAGTTACTTAGAAAACCCTTTGCTCTATTTAGCAGTTTTAAACCAGTTCAACGGACGTTGCTTCTTCCTGAAGAATCTTGGCAACCAGGAAGTACGTCTCCCGTTCCCAATCCCCATATTGCAATTCCTAGATTTTAGAATCAGTGTGAAGCTGGTATCTGTTTGTCACCAGGCTTCTGGGAGTTTTTTTGTAATCCTCTTCCCCACCCCCCTTTCCCTCAAAAAAAGTTTAATATTTAATATGCAAGAGTGCTTACTGTTAAAATGATGGAGTCTGTTCATTGAACAAGAAGATTGGGGATTGGGTTTCCATCTATTTTTAAAAAGATGAAACAATTAGATCGATGATGCTCCAACCCCCCATTTTTTCCCCTGATGTGACAAGGATGCAAATTGTTCTGAGTAATTGTAATGAACATTCTTTTTTCTGCCAAACCGTTGCCAGATTTATTCCAGAGGTTTTCAATATTTTTGAGTCCACGGCTCCCTTGACCAACTACATTCTTTCTGCATCTGTCCTGGGGAGAAATGCTCTCTGAGCCTTAGAAGCCCAATTATGTCCCCCCTTGCCTGCAGAACTGGCAGCCTCTCACCCTTTTCCAAACACCCTCCCTTGTGGATTGTTCCTTCAGCCTCCTCTCCCCTCTCCTTGGGAGTCCTCTGAGCTGCCACAGCTACCGCCCCTGCTCTCTGAGCTGCCTTCCCCCCAAAGAGAGGTGCCTCCTCACACTGCCCCACGGGGGACTGGGAAGCACCCCCTAGCCAGCCCTAGAGACACCATTTGCCTGGGGAGCTTGTAGCCAGGGCTGCTGCAACAAACAGCTGTGCAAGCCTTTGGGAGGCAGAGACGCAAGAGGGCATCCGAGGAGGGAAGGGAAGGGAAGGAAAGGAAAGGGAGACACACTGTTTGAAAACCACTGCTTTATTCAATTAAACTTGAGGGCCTTTATTCAACATTTTGCAACAGCTGGTAAGAAATACTCAGTTTCTGTATTTGACGGTTTCTTCTTGTCACCTACCTGCAGTATATATTTGATTTATCTCATTTTTTTTCTGCTGCCCTTCGCTCACAGAAATAAAGGTTAATGAAAACTTTCGTTTGCAATCTGAGTGCTTTAAGGGATCTTGGAGGTTACTCCCAAGCCTACCTTCTCATCATGTTTGCATTCCTGTCTGTGGTGTAGTGGTTAAGAGCAGTGGACTATAATCTGGTGAACCGGGTTCGCTGCCCCGCTCCTCCACATGCAGCTGCTGGGTGACCTTGGGCCAGTCACACTTCTCTGAGGTCTCTCAGCCCCACTCACCTCACAGAGTGTTTGTTGTGGGGGAGGAAGGGAGAAGGAGAATGTTAGCCACTTTGAGACTCCTTCAGGTAGTGATAAAGTGGGATATCAAATCCAAACTACTACTACTACTACTACTACTACTACTACTACTACTACTTCATGACGTCTTTGCCAGCTTGGTCCTATCCACAGAATGGAAGATGGCAGAATCCCCAAGGTGCCCTACAGGGAGCCAACTTCAGGCACCAGGAGCATTGACTGACCAACTCTGCGTTACAACGATGTCTGCAAATGTCTCATGAAGGCTGGCAACATCAACTCTGCCCTGTGGGAATCCCTTGTAGTGCCTGGAGACAGGTAGCTCCATCCAACAGTGTGACTTCATCCCCAAAGGTGCATTCCTCCATTGTATCCTGAGACAGGCTGATGCCAACAACAGCACATTTATTACTCAATAGGGTGGGGTGTCCATATATATATATAGTTCTATAATGCTCAGATGAGACAGAGGTCCCCATAGCACTGAGGAGCGTATGATCCAGTGGAGAATCTGTGTTCTAGGTGTTGCTGAACTCACGCTGCCATCATTCTTGACCTTTAGCCATGTTAGCTGGGACTGATGGGAAGTGGAGCTGAACCAAACCTGGAGGACAACAGCTTTCTCCACCCCAATCTTGTGTAAGGCCTGATTCTCGTATTGCTAATTATGCAGAGCCACTATGGGTCACCTTGGTGCATCTCAGTGCTCCCTCGTGTGGCAAGATAAGACCTATTGCAGCCAGGTAAAGTACAGAATTTCACAAGTGCGACCTGCTGTGACACGTTACAACATGGATTGCCCCTGCTCAGGGTTTCAGCCAAGCCTTTTCCCTTCCACTTTTGGCAGTCAAGCATTCTACGTTCATGGAGCATGCTTAGTCTTTGCTGGACTTGGCTGTGCCCCCCACCCCAATGTTCTTTGGTCTTCTGCAAGGGCCATGCCAAGTCAGCTCATTCTATGCAGAGAGCCCCAATACCTCAAGGACTGCCTCTCCATACATGAACCAACCCTACTCTTCCATCCTTGGAAGCCAGACCTTTCTTGGGTGCAGGAGGAAAGGAAGAAGTCAGGAAGTTCTGGAAAAACTTGGGAAGTTGCCATATACCAAGGCAGACCAAGGGACCATCTAGCTCAGGCGTAGCCAACATTGAGAACCTCCAGATATTTTTGGACTACATCTTCCATCATCCCTGACTATTGGCCATGTTGCATTGGGCTGATGGGAGTTGTAGTCCAAAGCATTGGGAGAGCACCACATTACCCAACCCCTGAGCTAACTTATTAATATCTGCACTGCCAGGCAGTGGCTTTCTGGGGTCTGAAGCTATTTCAGACCTGGTGGTGGAATCTGGGTCATTGCACAGCACGACCATCACTGAGCTACAGTCCATCCCTTATTCACACGAATTAAAGAGCAGCTGAGAAATGATCACTCAGGGTGAGGTTTCTTAGTGGCCTAATCTTTCCTGCCCTTTAACATAAACAGGAGGTTTTATGATGCTGACTTTCTGAAACTTTCCCCAGCCATTCAGCCTTTGCTTAGGAAACTGGTGTTTATCTTTGCCTTTTGTCTGCCTGGGTCTGTTCAAAACTGTTGTGCAAAAAAATTATATATAAAGGTCACAGGGAGTTCAGTCCTGCACAGCAGTTAAGCATTCCTATTTTTGCAGCAGTTCCTCAAGCAGGGCTGTCAGAAATGGTTTGTTTTATTTTCAAAGCTTTGACACTTTATTTTCAAAGCTTTCAACATCCGTGTGAGTGGGAAGGAAATTCACTTTGTTCCCGTTACGACGAACATTTCTATAGCTAAATATGTTATGCATTCTAGCTATAAGGGACTAAATTCATCCAAGCACTGATTATATATCCACATACCAACTCTTGAAACACCCAAGAGGCTTCTAATTCCTGCATTCCCTCCCACTCCAGCCCGTTCCCTGCCAAAATGCTCAACATTCTGCTCAAACTCAAAAGGCTGCGACTGGGAAGTGTTGCAAATTCATATTTATAAATGTGCATATTTTAAATCCTGCACATGTGGGGGAAACTTGCCCCTCGTATGGATAGTGCCATAAAGTTTAGCCACTAGGTGGTGCTGGACATAGCTGTCTGCTGGGTGGAAGTCAGCAAACTTTTTCAACAGGGGGCCGGTCCACTGTCCCTCAGACCTTGTGGGGGGCCGGACTATTTTTTGGGGGGAAATGAACGAATTCCTATGCCCCCCATAACCCAGAGATGCATTTTAAATAAAAGGACACATTCTATTCATGTAAAAACACGCTGATTTCTGGACCGTCCACAGGCCAGATTTAGAAGGCGATTGGGCCGCATCCGGCCCCCAGGCCTTAGTTTGCCTACCCCTGCTCTTGTGTTTATTCTGTCCTTGATGGAGAAAAGCCAATGCAGGCTGCACAAAGAAAACACAAACGCAGATTATATTCCATTGAGATCAGACATGGAATATTAGATAGAAATTAACCAGGAACGAATAATCACCAAATGCACAGGCAGTACCTTAAAACCAAGTTCATCTAGGGCAGTTTTCCAAGACAGTGATGTTATTACTTGGATTGTCACTTGCTCTCTCTGAGTTACACAGAAGCCTTCAAGATTTGGAGCTGAATGGCTGAATAAACTGAACTAACGTGATTCATTTAATTGTTGATGATCTCAATTAAAAGGCTGTGTGTGTGTTTATAGTGCCAGCATATATCAGGGAAGTGGAACCACAGGGCAGGGGCAAATGTTTTGCCCTCTTTGGCACCTTTTAGATGTTTTTGTCTGGCTAGAGTGTGATGCCTCTCACCTGTCTACAGAGAGCAAGGTGGAGGTTAAGAAACCACTGACATTTGCATGGTTGGCATATAGGTAAAAGTGACATCCATTGCTTCACCCACTTCCATCTCTTCCACCAGTGGCATGAAGCATTTGAAATGAGCTAATGCAGACCCTGGGATGAAAAGATGAAAAACTTAAGTTGTATTTAGAAACATCAAAATAGTTTTTCCTTTTAATATATTTAAGCTTCCAGCGTCACATATAATATGAAGACTTTGGAAAAAATATACATCTTCCATTAGGGCAGATTCTGCTAGGCGATGAACCAGTTTAACAAGAGCACACACCCTGTTAATATGCAACATGGGCTGTAGGTACATATATTCCTCTTAGTTTCTCTGTGGCTCTAATGCAATCACAGCTAACAGGATGCAAATATTATTGACACGTATGCAGAAAAGTATGTTTGCTTACGTTTTGACACAGCCAATAAGAATGACAAAGGCAACAAGTTTTTTTCTGAGGCTTAAAATTGAGGAGACCATAGAGGGACACACATACACGCAACAGCTGTTAAAGTTAAAAAGTTGTTGTAACAACCTCTTTTGACTGGAAATAGTGGAGGGAGAGGAGCCACCAAATAGATTTGGTCTCATAGTAGCAGAACAAACTCCCTCTGCTGCAACCAAGTATAATGGCAGGCAGCTAAAAGATGACAATATAGATGCATCTGGTGCTCCCCAAACAAGTCTAGGAGTGTCCAAACACTTTAAATTACTGTTTCCAAACACACACATCCCACACACCAATTTGTCACATGGAGCTTGCGCTAAACTGGAACCACATAGGGTGTGATAAGGGGAAGCAGCTGCAGTAGAACAAACAGATAATTATTTAGTTTCTGACACCGATGCAGCACCTCATTTATTTTTTTTTTTAATTTTCCACAGGATCTAAGAAACATTTTAAGAAGTTCAGCAAAAAGTTCAGAGTTAGAATCACTTGTTGCCTTCAAAGTTGTCCTTATGCACTGCTACCTACTTGGCTCGTGTCCTTTACGTTTTGACCAGCCTGCACCAGAAGCCTCAGCACTCCGGAGGGGGGGGGGTGATGCTAGAAAATCTATTGTTAAGTGGACTTTATGATCAAGGAGCACAATTCCAACAATATTGGAAAGTCTATATGGCCACTAGAAGGCAAATATCTGAAATCAAGAGAACACAAAGGTGAGAGCACTGTAGTGACTAGCTACTGTTTAATAGTATTTGGGAGCTGCATCCTACTTAAGATTTTAAAAACGCATGTATAGATCTATAATACGGATAGTGCCTAAAACAGTTTTTCCTTCGCTTTAGTGATGGTAATGGAGCAAGTCTGAAAATGAGACTGAAAATAAATTCCAACAATGTTCCTTGAACAACTTTTAATATTAAGTTTATTTCACAAATAATTTTTTAACATTATCAGATCATGTATAAAGCAACGTAGCACAAGTCTTTTGCATTGCGTCTTGGTGGTATATAGCTTGTCTTATGACCAACTCAAGCAATTCCTGCATAGATGCTTCAATTATCAAACTTCTACTCATAATTCAGTCAGTTATCAGGGATGGGGAACCTGCAAATTCCTGGGAGCCATTAGACTCCAGCTCCCCAGTCACTCACAGTCAGCAGGGCCTATGGCTAAGGTTAGTGGGAGCTGCACTAAAACAACATATGGTAAAGCTACAGGTTCCTCAAATGTGGTCTATATAAAATATATTTTAGACTAACCAGTTATACGTGTCAGAAAGCTTCCCAATAGGTTAACAAATAATCAACAGCTACTTTTGTGAACCACAAACTGTAACACACCCTGCAAGGTTGCTCACCCCCATCTTTAGTAACATTTGGTTCCAAGGCACTACAAAACTAGACTGGATTAGCAATCCAGTCATTTGAGAAATAATAACTGACCCAAAAAAGTGCGCACTGGGCTGCAGTGTGAGGATCTTGCTGATCAAACTCATTTTATGCCCTTCATGAAAGAAATGTCCGCACTGTACCCTTGATTGTCCCTCTGCATATAGGGCATTTCCTAAGGGAAGGGGCACATTCTTTACACACAACTAAGTGGCCACATGGGATGAAGACAATGGACACTTCCTTGTCCATGCAAACTTTGCATGTTCTCTCTTCTTGCAATCGTCTCAGCTGTTCTTCCATGGGCAGGCCTGCAGGGGAGAAAACTTACGTTATATATGTTCCAAATTGCTGTATTTTACAATACAAAGAAATACCACTGTTTCCAAGTCTCTCCCCCTCCACCCCAAAAACTCCCTTTGTTTTCTTTTTCTGCATCCACCAATACACGTTGGAGTTATTCTAACTGACGAAGAGACTTCAAAATCAGAGATATAGTTTTCCTGGTATATATGCCCAAAGGTGTACCCATTCAGAAACTGCTCACAAAAATGAATCATAGAGTTGGAATAGACCACAAGGGCCATCGAGTCCAACCTCCTGCCAAGCAGGAAACACCATCAGAGCACTCTTGACATATGAGTCAAAAAGCAAATGTGAAGGTGTGCTTAATGATGCTATAGGGGAAAGAGGTGGAGGCTCCAGATAACAAACTACCAGGGATGTGCAGAAGGCAAGTTTCCATTCCATTATTGTTACAAGAAGCAAGGACTGGAATTTGCTCACAATCATGGCACTTGCCCAGACTTCTTAACCTATGATTTCAAACTACAGATGTGGGAGAACTTTTATACAGTGGTACCTCGGTTTTCGAACATTTTAGAAGTCAAGCGTTTTGGCTTTCAAACACTGAAAACCTGGAAGCAACTGCTTCAGTTTTTGAATGCTTTTAGGAAGCCGAACGTGCCATGTGGCTTCCATATTGAGTTTTCCAGACGTAAATGCTTCCGGAAATGCACACTTCAGTTTTCGAACGTTTCAGAAGTCGAACTGTCTTCTGGAATAGATTACATTCGAAAACTGAGAAACCACTGTATATGGTGCTTCTCTATACCAAGTATCTGAAACTATTTAAAATTAAAGTTTTAAAATTTATTTTTATAAGCAATCCGTATTATTTCAAATGGTGCCCAAAGTTATTTTAGTGAATTCAGTTTTTACCTGAGACATCTTCTGTTGGAATATAAGGCATTTTCTTCTCCTCTAAAAAAATATTAAAAAAATTAGTTCTGTTCAATAAACTTAAGACTTCCTGCAAGCAATAAGCTGCCATACTAATAGACAGGGTTCTATGGTTTCCTGCATACAACCCCTAAAGCAAGGCCAATGACCTCTATTACTGCTCTGAATTATAACATGCTAAGGCTGTCATCTCTCAGAGAAGTGGCAATTAGATGTTAACCAGCACATTCTTTTCTCAAACTCACCGAACAAGTCTTTGTATAATACAAAATCGCACTCTTGTAAACAGTTTCTGAATATGTTTGCAGCTGTGTTTCCTTTCACCAAGATGGTATCAATCAATTCTCTCGCTTGCAGTGGTGTCTGGGTTTTTTGTTTAATAACATGGTATTCAACGTCATTTATTACTTTGGATGTTAATAAACTTTCAAGGATAGGAAGCACACATGTCAAGCGCTGAAACAATGCATTTCGGTTCTTCCTGATTAAGGACAGATCTAAAATATAAATAATGAAAAATGATTATAGTTCAATTTGTTTAGCATTGGAAGATTTAAGGAGAAATTTTGAAATCACAAGAGGGTGGGGGAGAAAGGAATTGAAAATAATTTATGCTTCTGAAGCAAGTTTAGGTATGATAAAGAAAATACAACATTTCAACGTTCACAAAGCCTGCAGGTCTCCCTCCCAGCCTTCCCTCACCTGAAAAATGAATGTCCCAAAAGGTTGGAAGAAAGTTGAATTATGCTTTAAGAACCATTTTCTTATGTGTTAACTTAGCATATAAAAGAGTATACTGTCTGGTGTACTGATGAAATGGATTGGGAGTGAATGCAGACAAAGCATTTGCATTGTATCATATTTACCTAGCTAGCCTATTCTGGACCAACTGAAGTTTCCAGGCCATTTTAAAAGGCAGCCCCACATTTAATAAATTGCAATAATCCAACTATGAGGTTACCAGAGCATGGATAACTGTAGCAAGGTTCTGTCCAAGTAGGGGTGACACTGGCAAATCAGTGAAAGATGACAAAAGGCACTCCAAGAGCACTTGAAGTTATGAGTCTGCTGCTTTAGGATTAGTACAATGCCATCCAGAGAAAACTGATCACTACTTAATTGGGTAAACCAACCACCTAACAACAGTACCTCCAACTTGCCTAAACTGAATTTCATTTAGCCTCAAATGTAGAATAATAGTTTCCAAGTTACAGGAAGTAAAAGTCACAACTTTATTTTGCATTCACTTGACACACAGAGTCCAATGCCAGGTACCACAGTTTAAGAAGAATGTAGAAAAAATAATGAGTTCGGAGGGCAACAAAGATGGCTAATGGTACTGGAAGTAGGTCCTATGCAGAAAAACTGATGAAAGTGGATAAACCGTATTTTTCTGGGTATTGGACGAGGTTTTTCAACTCAAAAATCATGTCCAAAAACTGGGGTCGTTCAATACACAGATAGTGCCATGGCGGCGGGGGGGGGGGGGGAGCGGCGCAGCACCAGCCATTCAGTTGGCAGGAGCACGGCTTCCGATGCCGCGGCGAGCAATCTGGGGGATGTTTCCTGCCCACAGCTTCATGGGGGGGGGGAGAAGCTGTGCGCCGCCAGCCAGCTCTTTGATGGGAGCGCAAATTCACCCGATACCACTGTGCATGGGAAACGATCTAGGGAGTGTTTCCTGCCTGAAGCTGCCTGGGGGGAGAGGCTCAACAACTTGGGGCCATCTCCCCTCACTTTCTTAAAATTTAGTCACCCCAAATGGGGAGGGGTGTCCTTATACAAGGGGGCGTCTTATAGACGGAAAAGTACGGTATTTAGCCCAGAGGTTGATGGGAGAAACAGTAACACAATATCTGATGGATTATCAACTAGCGACCATAGATGGCAGGACTAGATCTAATGAAAGCAATTTGATAATGGAATCCTTGAGGGCTGTGGGCTCTCCCCTTCTGGGAATCTTCCAAGTGGAAGCTGGGAAGCCATTTTTCAAGGAAGATTATGAAGAGAATGAAGCAACATAACAGATTCTATCCCTAGAGCTTTTTACATACCTGATGTCACTTCCTCTGCTTGTACCACCTTCTCTTCATTCTTCTCATCTCCTGCAGCAATGAGGTCGGACACAAGATCATTTACAGATTTATAATTCTCTCCGGTTGTTAAGATTTTGCTCTGAACAGTCTGCTTGACTAGTCTTTTGCTGAATCCCATCTCCAAGGCAGCTTCAACCACTGGGGTTTTCATCATGATTGCATCTTCTGAAGCATTTTCACCAGGTCCAAAATGAATAACTGCTCAGAGAAAAATTTGTGGCATTGCTCATTAGATCCATATGGATTTTGAAAAATATGTATTAAATTTAAATTAAAACAAAGAATAAGATCATGTTTACATCAGGTTACATGTCCAACATTGAAAAAACCTTTGCTTTACTCTTATGCAAATTAACTTTTATATTAGGCTATACTAAAGGCATTTTCACACAAGAAGCTTACGGATGTGAACATATTAAACTGTCTTATACCAAGTCAGACCACGGATCCATTTAGATTAGCAGTGACTCAGAACAGAAATCCAAAATCTCAGCAAAGGCTTTTCTGAATTGTACTATCAGGGACCTTTTTGACTAAACATACCAGGGACTGAATCTGGAACTGTAGGCACACAAAGAATGTGCTCACCTACAAAGCAATGAGACCTCCCCTTCAGAAACGTACAAACCCTATATCTTGCTGCAATAGGCAAGAACCAGCCAGCTTCTACTCCATAAGTAGAATCACTAATCAACTTACTAGATAGTATGTTTGGAAGTTACAGCAGCTGATATAGGAACTATGCTTGACAGCAACACTAATTAATTCACTAGCTGTATTACTTTGGAAAAGCAGCTTTTTAAAGTCCAGAGCAAGCTATCAAACAAATATTTCAAGCCTCTATTATACAGTCTCCATAAGTGATCTTGGCTTTCTCCAACTTAGGTCAGATCAATTCACAGGATGATACCCAATGTGAATCATATTCAAGTCCATTGATTTCATTGGGTTTACCCTGAGTATAACTTATTTGGATCACCAACAGTAAATTCAAAGCTATCCACAATAATTTTTTGCACCACTAGGGGGCCCCTATGAAAATGTTGAGATAGGTTTTGCTAGCAATCTCAATGAAGACTTTAAAAAGAAAACGACAGTCTTATCTGAGTGTGCTTTTTCAGGAACTGCACATTGAGTTTGGAATTTTTTGAAGTGTTTGCCATTGTTTTCCAATGAATTCTCATTTTTTGCAGTTTTTGTTATTTATTATACTTGCTGTAAGCTACTCTGAAGGTCCAATTACTGGTGGAAGAGCAGGAAAAGTTATTCATTATGTTCTTGCCAAGTTGTGGCAAGATATGAACTGCATCAACATTCCACTTAGTAAGCAAGGCAATGCAAATAAGAATAAGACAAGCAGAAGTCTCCTCATTTTGAGAGTACAATACCAAGTGACAACAAAGTTATTTTTGAGAATCCATATTTAAGTTGCTTTGTAAGACACAATACTTCTAGATAATTGATTAAAACCTGATAGTGCTAAGTGTTTTTGGTATTCCCTATTTAACAAACAGTGCTTTCATATTCCAAGTGTCCATACCAACTTAAATATCTTGTAAAAAATACGTACTTGGCTCAACATTTTCATCCACAGGTGTATCTGAGGTGGATAACAGCTACAAAACACAGAAAGAGTGTTTTAAAATAAATGTAATTTTTGTGTATCAAAACAGAAGCGAACAAAAGAAGTTTGCCAAAATTTAAACCACTTAAACAGTCACCCTAAACATCTGCATGCACTCTGTCCTGAACACCACAGCAATGTTCTTGTCAGACACTTTGAGGGCCAACTGTTGCTGTCACAATACATTGTCAACTGCCAGAAGAAAGGGGAAGCCCTCATCATCATCACTGCTTGTAGCTCCTATATGCAATTTTGATTGTTAGCTGCAGTGAGCACAGTAACAGATCACACGTCAAGCAATTTGCTCAATTAGCCACTTAGTCACTCAAACTATCTTAGGAAACCATCACAGTTGCCGTGTGAAATTGACAAGTTTCTACTGAATCATAGAAAACTCAGATGCTCTCTAAAAGACCACATCCTTTGACCTTGTCATTTAGTAAGTTCACACCTTTATTTGTAGCCACTTTCAGCATGCCTAACACATGGTTGGCTTTTACGTGATTAGGGGGAAGAGATTAAAATTAAAGGCTCTTCTAGAGAGCTTAGTTTGAAAGTGTTCAATTTAAAAATCTATGATGTACAGTGGTACCTCGGGTTACAGACGCTTCAGGTTACAGACTCCGCTAACCCAGAAATAGTACCTCGGGTTAAAAACTTTGCTTCAGGATGAGAACAGAAATTGCTTGGCGGCGGTGGTGGGAGGCCCTATTAGCTAAAGTGGTGCTTCAGGTTAAGAACAGTTTCAGGTTAAGAATGGACCTCCAGAACGAATTAAGTTCTTAACCGAGGTACCACTGTAATACACAAGAATACTGCTGAAATCAGAGCAAAGTAGTCATTTGAATACCTGTTCAAGAAGATGGGGGAATCTTACTTGAATTTGATGGACAAACTCTTGTCCTTTCATATGCCGCAGGTACTCACATCTAGAAGATAAAATGCAGTGTTTCAATTATAATATGCAGATTGTACATTGCTCCAGATACATGCAGACCGAAGTGCCTCAGATAAGCCGTATGCATGCCCAGTTCTAAATGTTCACTTTTGAAGTGGAGTTTGTAATCTGACATGACAACTCCTCCAGATAGATAACATACTAACAGAGAATCTGCTCAGTTTAAACAAAGGTCAGTCAATCTATGACCCAAAGGTCACATGCAGCCCTCAATCTAATTTCATGTGGGTAGGGGAAAGTCTGGATGGAATAAGCAGGGGAAATATGGAGGGAGAAATGAGACGGGTGAAGAGAAAGCCTTCTGAGAATGATCAGTTCAGTCCCCTGCAAAAACCATTTAGTCACTCCCTGGCAGCCCACTTGGCAGGGAAAAAAAGAGAATAGAATATAGTCTGCTCACTGCTAGCATCTGCCCCCAACAGATTGCCTCAAGGGGAGTACAACTCTCAGCAGGAAAAAAACAATACTCCTCTTAAAATAGATCTCTTTGGGATACTAGTTTTGCCTTTCAGTTCCAAATATATTAAGATTAGGACCATAATTGCTACTATTTCAAAGTAGTTTAGATGTACCTTGGAAACCATTTAGCATGTTCTACCCATGGATCATCCCCAGACTCCCAACACCTGAGTCCACCATCACAGCAGAAACATTTAACATCATCATTGCGACCTGAAGAGGGGAGGGGAAAAACAGTTTATATAATATTTTTAAAGATACGTTCAGCAGTCACTGATTAAACAGTTCAAAAAAAAATTTAAATAGAGCCCAAGTGACCAAAAATAGGCAGCTCACTTACCCACATAATAGAAGCCAGCATCTGCAAGCCGCGGTGGCTGAACTGGAACTGCAGCTGGCCAGCTTTTGAAAGTGTTGAGGCGCATTACGTAGGTCTGCATGCTCATATTGGAGACTGTGAAGCTGGTCTGGTCACACATTTGTTCCACAAAAGGGCAGTTTGGAAAGTGCCTCCGATGTTCCGACATGGCATTATCCTTAGGCTCCCAGTTACTCAGTTGACCACCACAGGCAAAACAAGCCACCTTGTCCGCAGGCCCAATGTAATAAAATCCAGCTTTTGCCAAAGAAGATGGTGACAGAAATGTCAGTGGCCATGACTCAAAAGTGCACAGTCTGTCGTCCTCTGCACTCATTGCATAATTGACTGTTTTAGGTCTCAAATGGGACAAGTCTTCAACTGCCCTGGATGTGACTGGATCATGAGGAAAGCTTGAAAAGCTTCCACTGAAATAGCCAACTTGATCCATATTTGCTGCTGGTGTCGGGGAATGCGAAGAAGAAAGGCCAAAGCCAGTTGGAGGTGAAAAGGCAGAATTAAATGATGAACAGAGATTGTTCAATGGAGTCAAACTCTTCACAAAGTTGCAGCTAGGGTAGAGTTGCTTATGCTTGTCCAGAGCCTTGTCACCTTTTTTCCAGTTATCCAACATCAAGCCACAACTAAAACATTTTACTTTGTCTTTCACACCAGTGTAATAGAAACCAGCACGGGCGAGACTCCTTTCAGATACAGGTACATTCTGAGGGAAAGTTGAAAAGGTGGACATCCTGTAGAGTTCACATGACAGATCGTACGTCAGTTCACTTACATCACTGCTATTCCTCAGTTTGGACGGTAATGAATCATATATGTTCATGACGATGAAATAAGATAGGAGAATGGGACGAGTCTGAAGCCTGGGAGATAGTTTTGTGCAAATCTGATTAACTTCCAGGCCATAATAAAATAAAAACCTGAAAGCAAAACATTGCATGCAATTTCTTTATAAAGTATCTCTTTCATTCAGTACTTTCATCTTTCTGGCTAAACATAATTTGTTCTTTTTTTCAAAATGCACACTTCCTTAAAACACTGTAGTTCCTTCTTTCTTACAAGTGCTAATGTTCCCCTTCTCATTATGGCATAAGGGAGAAAGCCTTAAAAATAGTGTGAAGAAGAAAACTAAATATTTAGCCCATAGCCTGTAAACTTGGACATGAGTCCCACCCAAACCAAAGGAAGTCCAAATAAATTAAGTTAGTATCAGGCTGCAGCATTAGTTTCCAAATCCTGTTACTATGTAGAAAATAAAAGTGCAGAAATGTAGGGTATTAAGGAAACATGGAATCTGTAGGCATATGTATGACTTGCTTGTAGTTGGCTACATATGCTGAGAAGCCTTTTCCCCTTTAAAGTCAAATTAAACCAGGAATGTATGGGTTGTCCCCAACTAGGTTTTACTTAAAGGAGACCCACTGAAAGTAGTGGATGCAAATCTCCATTGATTTCAGTGGTGCTACTCTGAATATGACAAATATAGGATACCACCCTGTGTACATAAATACATCTGCTCCCTCTTAAGATTAGTTTAATTCTTGCCAAGAAGATACTCAAGGATTTCCCCTCAAATACATCAATGAAGTTTTGGAACTATTAAGCTAAGGGTGATCTCTGCAAACCACTATTGCTCTTGCCCTGGACACCAACAAGCTTTAATCAGCCCTGGAATATTTTCTTTCCTTATGTTGTTGCTGAAGTTTTATAGCATAATTTTAACCAGGTTGCTTTACTATTATTAGAAGTTTATTGTGTTTAACATAATTATATTGCTTAGGAGAGGAAAAATGGAACATCGGTAGGACTGTATAGAAAGTTAATAAATAATAATAATACTCATTAGCTAAAATATTTAGGCAAGTCATGTCTCTCCTTAATAAAAGCAAAAATAATTTTAGTATTTATGCACAAAACTATCTCCCAGACTTCAGACTCAAGTCCCTTTTAAGGGGCTTAGGCAGCCATATTGCAATATTGGGTCCACAAGGAGAAACAGTAAATGTAATGTGTGGTAAACACAAGGTTACCAAGACCTGCATGAAGAGAAAAAGATATATGAGCTTCTTTAAAAAGTTACAGTATACTGTGCGTGTACACAGTTGTAAAGCACTACAAATATTCAATGGCAATAAACTTCACTTCACAGTTATATTTTTAGCCAGAGTCTAATAACTTGTCTATGCCAACTGTTAGAATGGACTGGTGTTGAACTGAAGCCAATTTAGCCCACAAAGCATCCTTTGTGCCTATACTGAAAGACCATAAAGGAATCAGTGTTAACACCACTGATGTAAAGTTGAGCAGTTCAGGTTAGCTACAAATCTCTCAGAATGGTGGCGGGGAGCAGGGATCAAGATTCCCTGCTAACTGTACACAAGAGAAGGCCATATATGAAGGCTCCCAAAAGTTGATATTCACCTGCACATAGGAAGCACTCATATCTGCCAATGTGTAAGCTTTCTACGCAGGGATTTTTATGTGGAAAACAAGGCATCCTCTGAAAGCTCTGACACTGAGGTCAATGCTTCCTCTGAAAGCTTACTGACATTGAGGTCAACGCTTCCAATTGCGCAGTGTATTTAACTATTTCAAAAGTTATTCTGGAATTGACTGCTGATTACTACAGGTATTATTATATCAAAATTATTTTGGTTCACAGTGCTTTGGTCACAAACAATCAATACTTTTCAGAATTCCATTATGCTTAACATGTGACTTTTTATACACAGACTTTCCATCTAGGAAAGTGCCTGTGCTGCATGATGTACCACACACCATCATGGAGTGAACACATGCATATTTATATCCAGGGCAGAAAGAGATCTTAAGTTCACAGTTCTTCAGAACTCAAAAAATAGCATTTCTGAAGTATGGGAACACAGAAAATTAATGAGTTAATTAGAAAACTAAACAGTCTGTTAAGTAGTATCTAAATGAGCTAGCAGCCATAAATTAAGTGCATCTCAGCTACTGCCTCTTTGGAAGAGCAAAGGCATATTTTAAGTGCCTGATGTAGGTAGGCATCCTTAATACTCAAGTCTTGTACACCTACACTTTCTGAGTAATTAGCAAATCATTTTAACAAAGCAATACACCATTGGCTGTCAGCAGGGATCCATTTTTTCCTATGACAGACAACTCTAAGGTTATGTCAGACTTTAAAAAATAAATGGCACTTTGGATTTTTAGCATCTTCAAATAAAGTTATTTTTTATTTCCTATGAATCTGTCTGTGATAGTCTAGATAAAATCCCATACTCAAATAAATTAAATTACAGACCCTTATTAGCCTATTCTATTATTTGACACCATAAGGCTAGCACATGTACTGCAGCATAACCTTTCATACATCCATCAGATGTTTGAAGAGCCAACATCAGAGGATAGGTATATAAAGCACATAGTGTGTGAAGAAAAAAAGGTATTATAAAAATAAAACAAAGTGAGGTCAAAAGGAGAAAAGTTACAAGGGATGATTTACAGAATACAAAATGAGATTTAGGCACAAACAATAAAAGATCCAGAATGTCTAAACTAGTAATGGGCTGACAGTAAAAGATGAACAGCACACATTAATACTCACAATAACAGAGATATGGCAAGTCTATCAAGTAACCCTGACTGTGCTACAAGTATATACCTATTTGCCTATACTGTGTTCCTACTATGTGAACCGCCCTGAAGCCTCCGGGTATAGGGCAGTATATAAATTCAATAAATAAATTAATATTATTATTTTAAGACGTTTAAGTATACTCAGCTGAATTAAAGTGGAACAGCAGTCTAAGATATAAAAGCACCTATTTATTAGACTTGCACTGCAGGATTGCAAAATAACAGTGCAGTCCACATAGGTCAAAGGAACATCAAACAAAAGGATTAAAGGTCTGGTGTGAGCAAATGGAAAACTACAAGTGTGAGGCCATTAAAGGAGGAATGAATAAAATGTCAACAGACTGTGCTAGATGACAATGAGGAGAAACAATAGTTACATTCCAAAAGTAATAACTAAAGGGAACAGTGGATTCAAAGTACCAGCAAAGTTTAGTAGCAGTTGTTAAAGCAGGATAGGAATGAAGTGATAAGGTACCCATCATCTACTGCTATCTTCATGTCCTGCTCTGACCTTCCCACCCCTTGCCTTTTCCTGTAAGACCTATTACAGTCGTTAAGAGTCGTCAAGAGGCTCTCTCAGCTATCTGCCTATCTCCCATTCCCACCACCCTTCTGAGTAACACCCCTCCCCACCTTCTCACTATATAGAAGGATCTGGCAACTTCTGTTTCAGTGTATCTGAAGAAGTGTGCATGCACACGAAAGCTCATACCAAGAACTAACTTAGTTGGTCTTTAAGGTGCTACTGGAAGGAATTTTTTTATTCTGACCACTGGAAGAGTATCCGTCTGGCTGCTGTTATAAACAGAATGCCGGATTTTGATAGACCCAGGTCTGAAGTGCTTGGTCGTCCCTTGATTTTATCAGTTGCTCACATCAGCTGATAATGTGAACATGTGGCTCTGATCTAGGTAGCCACAGAGACTGCATGCTACTCTATTTAGCATTAGCACATCAATTTCTTTTCATCTCTGAATCCAGCTGTCGCATCAATACGTAGTAGCCTCCAATTTATGTCTTCCACTTTCATGTCCCATTCCTAGCAATTCTCCCTAGTCATCACAGTAACATGAAACCACTTTCAAACTGTTCTAGGAAGCTTATCATTAACTACAGACAAACTTCTCAGAAAAGAAACCTGACCACCTCTAACTAGCATTTTCCTGCAATGTACAACAACTGCAGGAAGGGAGGCTATGTGCTAAGACCCTAGTCTTCAAATGACTGTCCAGTTGCTAATAATCTCATTCTGTTTGTAACCTGCTTTGGGGGGGGGGCTTTTTAAACAATCAAGCAGCATATAAATTATAAATAAGTAAATAAATGTTCAAGTTAACTTTGTAAGCTTACTTTGAGGTGACTCAACAAAATAGTAAGCTCAGCCCTTACATAAAATGCTTACTCCCCTAAGCCCCACTGTGCTCTATGGGGCTTTGCCCACCGGGCAGCTTGAAGACTGCCGTCCCACCCCCTCTTTCTCTCTCTCCATCAACTGCCGTGCACTGCCGATTTGTCAACTTTGCGGCTAAGCTGTGCGGCTTTAATTTCGTAACCACCCCACCCACCCGCAAAAAAAAATAAATGCACACCACGCCTGTTTTGATCGGGCACTTACGTGTCCTCCTCCTACGAGCCCAAAGTTTCAGCTCCCCGCCCGGTTTAAACCGCGATAGTTGGCAGTGGCCCGATTTAAAAAAAAATATTCGCTTAAGCAGCTGCGTGTGTGTGTGAAAAAACAAAACTGCTCCTAACCGCCGAGTTCGTCGCCCTAATTCTTTTTGCAAAACGCTTTGAGGTTCCTCCGTTTAAAGCTGAAGCGGCACAAGGAGATACATTGCACTGTTCTGCACTTAAAAAGAATTTTTCGCATTTTTAAAGCCCTGGGACCGTCGTGTGAACAAAGGGCGAGCTACGGATGATGACGACGATGATGATAGTAGTAGTAGTAGTGTGTAGTTATAACAGTATTATAATGATAAAAAGAAGAACAGCAGTAGTATAGCATTATACAGTAATATTATTAGTATATTGTTATGCAGTAATATTACTAGTATATTGTGATTTTATATATATATATATATATATATATATATATATATATATATATATATATATCTGTGTGTGTGTGGTTATACAGAAATAACGTATAAAAGTAATAATAAAAATGATAGCAGCAGCAGTAGCAAAAGTGTAAAAAGAACAACACCCCCCCCCAAACGCCCTCCAGCAGCAGCGGCGGCACAATAAGGCCCCACCCCGACCCCGACCCCTCGGCCTCACTTACCGTCAGGCCCTCCCAGGCGGATTTGGAAGTCTCCGCCGGCCGCCTCCCGGCCCCTATATACTGGGGGAGGGTGGGAAAGGGAAGCTCACGAAACAAGAGACTCGGAAAAAACCAAGGAGCGGGGCCAGAAAGCCGAGCGGGGCCCGCCCCAAAGAAGGAGGAGGGGAAATAACTCGAGGACGGAAATTCCTGTCATCAACCGCGGGCTCCTCCCCCACAGGCCGCGGGTTTCTTCCACAAACGGAAAAAGCCCCTCGCTGCAGAACAGGCCAGGCTCTGCGGCCGTTGCGGCGCATGCGCGGTTAAGCGCCCTGCGCGAGGACTGCCTGTTTTTGTATTTACCTCAGGCGGCGGCTTGGTTGTATCCGAGGGAGGAGCAACGGCGGCAACAGTGGCGGCGTCCTGGGTCATGATAAGAGCTGAAGCGACGCCTGCCCGCGGCAGCGTCCCCTCAGGTGGACGCCAGGCCTTTCCACACGACGCTTGACGGTGGTGTGTGGGGTTTTTTATTTGGCCTTCACGTTATGTTTTGCTTTGCTTGCTAGTTCCTGAGTGCTGCTGCTGCGTTTGTAAAGGGAACGCGGTTTAGGCCAGGAGGCGTTCCGTTTCTGAAGGGAATCTTATTTATCGGAAGCCGCTTATGGAGAAGTTGTGTCGGGGTCGAATGGTCCTCCAAAGAGCCGGCCGAAGACCTTTTGCCGCCTGAGGCGGTCCACAAAAATGGCGCCTCTCCCGCCCCGCCGCCCGGGAAGAAGCGGGGAGCGGAGGTCGACCTCGGGACCCTGCCGCCTGAGGCGGTCGCCTCACCTTGTCTTGTGGGTGGGCCGGCCCTGATGCCCAGTCACGTTTAAAGATAGAAGCCATAATAAGGAAGGGGGAAGCAGGAAGGACGTTGATGTTGCCCATCATGAGTGAGCAGCTGGACGGCAGACTCCGCAGCCACATGCAGGTCACACACTTCCCCCTCCGTGGTGAGATATATCCTGCTTCTCTCTGGATTGCAGTTGCTGTTTCTACATTTGTGTCTAGACATAGAGGAACACAGGAAGCCCCCTTATACGGAGTCAGACCTGTTGGGGCATCGAACTCAGGGCTGTTCCTCATTACTGGCAGCTGCTTTCCCCTTGGGGTTTCAGGCAGGGGGACATTCCCAGCCCTGCTTTGGAGTTTCTGCATGCAAAGCAGATGCTCTGCCCCTGAGCTGTGGCCTTTCCGAAATGTATAGTGTGCAAGTCTTTCCCCCTTTCTTTTGGTGAAGGCTTTCCTATTTTGTGTGTGTATGGTTTGAGGCTGAATTCCAGTATTATCAGGATGAGGAATCTGTGTCCCTCCAGAGTCTTTGGATTGGGAGCATCACCCTCAGGCTGCATGGCTAGTGGTCAGGAATGATGGGAGTCCAGCAACATCTGTTGGGACACAAATTCCTCAGTACATCTGGTCCCATTGAAATCAGGGTGGTTTATTTCTGAATAGACATATACATGATTGCGCTGTAATTCTTTTTACGGGAAAGGAGGTGCATGTGTGCTAAATTAAGGTTGGCAATGCACAGGGGAGGACCACAGGTTGTTATGAGTGACAAGAAAAACAAATACAGTCTAACACACTCTTGCTCTAATTCTTACTCCTGTCCACTTTTCCCTACCCCTTTTCTTCAGAGATTCAAAGTATATTTTATCAGTTAAGGCTAACTGCGCTCGACCTTGGTGAGTGTAAACCCCTACTGAGTAAGCATGCATAGGATTGAGCTGTCAGATTCTCAAACTGAAGGACAAGACCCAAGAGTGGACACTTGCAGGGGTGAAGTGGGAGGTGATCTGCTACTTTTAGGAGATAAGGAAGCAGTTAACCTAGTCATGTAGTGTCATCCTGCTAATGGTGCAAGGGTCTTCCTGGAACCTAGAATCCCCTGCGCACGTCAGCCTTCCTGCTATTCTGTCAGCAGCCTTGAAGCAAGGTCATTACTCTGTGTGGGTTGCAAAACTCTTTGCCAAGTTGCAGCATACCTGAAAAAACAGTCAATTTTTAGTTGCCTGAATTCTGCATATGCCCAAACGCATGAAGTTTACATATGAAGACATGTGCAGTTGTTAATTTTGTGTATCTGTGACATAACTGGAGGAAAGAGAGGCAGGGGGAGGACTCTATGGATGTAATTCTCCTAGGCAACAGTGATTATGTACATGGACGGGATAGCTCAACCTTGACAGGTGCAACCTATGTATTTCTTGGTGCAGTTCAAAAATCTGTAGTTATAAATCACTGTAATAACAAGATAGTCACTACAATATTTTTAATGTCCCTATAGCATATTTATTCTGTGCTCAAAGACATTTCATTCTCCATAACCCTAACAACCTTGTAATGTAGGCCAGTGTTACTGTCTGCATGTTATAGATGGGATGGGGCTTAAAGTGAAAGAGTGGCTTACATATGGCTGCCCAGTGAGTTCATGTGAAATTTCTGAAATTTTCCTTTCAGAAAATTCCCAGTATGGGAAAAGAAACTGAGAAGAGTTAGGGTGAATACAGTGAAAATCTGTCACTGCTACATAGTAATAACAAAGAATGGGGGAAATTCAATTGTTCATAGAAAGTAAACACCATTATTTCTTTTAAATCAATGCAAATTAATCTTGTACCAGCTTGGCAGTATTTGTCCAGGACATTAGGTACTTTTTGTCTAGGGGAAACCCAGCTGAACTATATTTTCACTTCACATGACCTTTTACGAAAGGGGGAATTCCACTCCCTGAATTATTTCCTGTGTGTCATGCCATTCTGGCACACAGCCAGATTTGGGGTTTTTTCTTTTACAATGCTGGAGATTTGTTTGAAATGACATACAAAAAGATTGTCTGACTACTAAAAGTTTCTTTTTAATAAAATTCTGGACTCTCCCCAGTTTTCCCTTATCCCTTTGGTTTCACAATCATTTTTCTTCCTTCAGTATCTGACTTCATGGGGTTTTATATGCAACAGTGAAAAGTATATTTCAGATCACTCATGCTAGTTGTGAATTATTGTTATTATTCCATTTCATACTCCCCTTTATAGGGCCCAAGAGTGGGTTACAGTAATTTAAATATGCAATATTTTAATTGCTGCTGCTGTTGTTGTTGTTATTTACTTTTTTTACTATCCTTTAAATTTTAATGCATCTGTAGGACAAGGATGTGGTTTGAGGCAAATCACCCATTTCTCAGCCCACATTGCCAGGAAGCCTAGGAGAGGGAAAAGAGAGTTTTGCTGCCATGTAGTGAACTTTAATCCTTCTGGCACAGTATCAGTCCTTATTGCCCCCCCCCCCAACCCATAAGGGAAATTTTGATCAACAATAAACCTTTTAACAGGATCACTGTAAAATATCAAAATGAGAAATCCAGTAAAATAGAAAAAGCAATCTTGTGAGTAGATATTTTAGACAAAATTTCTTTCTGCATGTAAGATTTGGGGGAAATTCCATGACAGAGCTCAATACAGGTAAATGATAATAATTGTGTATTTTTTAAATCATTAAATAAGGGACATTTTTAAAAGTCAATGATTCTGTATAGATAATTAAAATCACAATGTAATTTTCTGTATAAATATGTGACTATTAATCTGACACTGATACTTGAGGCCAAATCCTATATCTCTTTAAAATACAGACAGTAGGTTTGCCCAACTCAGATGTACCTAAGACATGACTTAAACACTCTTTCATAGATAATGAAGTAGCAGATTTCAAGTGTCTAGCCAATACACTATTTGTAGATTCAAAGGTTTAGAATAAGTGACCTTTCAAAAATTTGATGAGCTTCTTCAGTATTGCCTAATAACGATTTCTGTAAATAATTTACTTCGTAGTACACTATTGTAACTGTACCTAAGCCTTAAGTACCGCTAACCAACCTGGTACCTAGTGCAGCTCTTTCAAGAGTGGTGTAACATGGTCACAGTTAGGTGCCTCAGTCAGTAGAATAGCTGTTGCATTCTGCACTAGCTGCAGCTTCTAGGACAGCCCCACAGGGTAATCTGGTCCGGAGGTGACCAGTGCATTTCTGTCCAGGGATGATTATAGTTGTGTATCAAACCAGCCAAGTATGGTAGAAAATGCTCCTTGCTACTGAGGCCACCTTAACGTCCAGTGACAATGATGGGTCCAGGAGCACCCCCATACTATGTACTTGCTCCTTTAGAGAGAATTGCAACCCCATTTCTGAAGGAATTACCTAAATCCTGGAAAGAGAACCACAACCCACAGGACCTCCATCTTTTGGGGATTTAGTCTTCCATTGCATCCAGGCTCCGGTCCAGAACTTGTACAACCTCACCTCACTCAGATGGAAGAGAGAAATAGAGCTGAGTGTCATCAGTATATCAATGGCACTGTGTTCTAATTCCCATAATGGTCCCTCCTAGCAGTTTCATATAGATGTTAAACACCATTGGGGACAAAATGACATTTTGTGATACCCTATAGTGTAACTGCCAGGGGCCTGACATAGACTCACCCAACGCCACTCTGGAACTCACCCAGTGGGTAGGAGTGGAACAAGTGTAACAGTTCATTCCTCCAGCTACCAACTCATGGAGTCAGTCCAGTATTAGCCCATGGTCAGTGGTATCAAAAGCTGCTAAGGGAGCAAGCAAGAGTAACAGGGTCACACATGGTACTGTACAGAAAAGGAGGAAACAAAGGAAAAGGAAATGGAACTTTTAACGTCATTGCTGTGAGTTCCAGTTAAATGACTAGCAAAAAACTGTACACTCTACATTTCTTGCTAGGAAGCAACTTTGTCATTTTATTTATTTGAAACATTTATAAACTCAACATATAGCAGTGTACAACAACAAGAAAATATAAGGCAAAACAAACTATTTCCAAGGAGGAATTTGATACTATCTGCACACTCATTCATCCTTTTGAGAAAGCTTGCAGAAATAGAACTTTTAGCATCCAGTGGAAGGTCTACTGTGTTGGAGATTGTCTACTTTCAAAATGCTCTGTGTTTCACAAGGTAGGTGCCACTGAACTGAAGGAGCAACCACCATGGATTGAACCTCTGGCACGGCACCACAAGGAAGACCTCCTTAGATGACCACGGTAAACAGGCAGGTATAGAAGGGGTAAAGCAATCTCTCACATCCTGGTCCCAAGTTATGTAGGGCTTTATACACTAGCAGTAAGACCTTACATTTTGCTCAGTAACATAGTGGCAGTTGGTGAAGTTTAGTGCTGATGTTATGTGTTGACAGACAGCAACCCTGGCTGCAGGGGCAGCCCAAGACCTCACTCATTTCACAAAATCACTAAGAAGGTGCCTACAACATTTGCCCCCATTTCTTTCTTTCTAGGAAAGTTAGACACTTCTTTTAAAAAAATGAAAGCTCAGAGTCCGGGGCACCTGCCCTGGGTCACTAATGTAAGTCTTCATGGGTGCCAGGATGGCAACGCCTGCCTTAAAATGATGTTTTCATTCTCTTTGATTAGTCATTGATTGCTTCAGATATCTTGTAAAGACTTACTGCTTTTTGCCCAGACTACCTGACTCGTAAGATTTGGCCCTGTTGTTACTGATTTCATCTTCATTACTGATCTTTATGGTGTATCTTTTTTAAAATGTTGCATTTTTGTGTGTACTATATAGAGTTTTTTTAATATTAAGCAGTTTGGAAATGCTTTTAAATAAATAAATAATCTATATTTACTCTCTGTGCCAATTTTGGTCTGTGTTTTACTGGATTCGGTGTCATGTTTGTGCATATGGTTTTTTTGTTTTTAAATTTCATTTAAATAAAACGAGTGTAATAAAGACGTAACAAATACAATAAACAAGCAAACATGCCAGTCCATATGCCTAGAATAGCCACCTCTCAGGTATGTTTCATCCAGCCTCCCAAAATCCAGTGTTGCTTTCATGTTACCTGTGTAACAAATGCCTATCCTTATCTGTGGTCTCTGTACCTGTGCAGAGTAGGCTAATACACACACACACACACGTGTGATTCTAGTCCATACTGTTGCAGAGGACAATTTTAAAGCATGCTTTTAATGTTTCTAAGAAGACCTCTGGGTAGGAATTCTAGGAAGTCAGTTATTTTGCCTTTTCACTTTTTGAATTTCTTTTCAGGGTGTAATTTGTGCCACAGCAAACAAAAGATTAGAGAGAGAACTGTTTATTCCTGGGGTGTAGTTCTAGAAAATGTAAAGCAATAATAAATGATTTAGGCTGTAGCCAAGGACCTGCTTCCTAATACAGTAGCATTAAGGCACATGACAAATAGGAAAGCATCATACAAATTTGCATAAAGACTCCATGGTTGTGCATTAGCCATTCTCACTGGTTGCAGAAGGGGAGGCGGGAATACCATAATGATTAGTCAGGTCCACATAGTCTCACAAGTATTTGCTGCCCACCCAAAAGGTCATTAGATGCAGATTTAGGAATTTTTCCATTACATGTCTTGTAGTGCAGGTCAAATCCTCCCACACAAATGAACCCCAGGCAAGATTTTTACATTGTTTTCTGCTTCTCCAACTGGTAGTGGGGAAATTCTTGTGGATAAATATTAAGTAATAATAAAAAAACTGGAAATGAATAATGTGTGTTTTGAGTTTCCTGAAATGACTAAATATTCATGCTTATGTTAAGAAATGACCCCTCAAATTTAAAATAATTCAGAAATACAGTGGTGCCTCGCAAGACGAAATTAATTCGTTCCGCAAGTTCTTTCTTCTTGCGAGTTTTTCGTCTTGCGAAGCACGGTTTCCCATAGGAATGCATTGAAAATCAGTTAATGCATTCCTAGGGAAACCGCTTGCCAGGCTGGCGGTGCGGAGAAGGGCTTTTCTCCGCACCGCAAGCCTTCAGGACAGGTACGGGAACAGAGGGGAAGACGCGCAGCGCTTTCCCTCTGTTCCCGGGGCTTGCGTGGGAGGAGGGTTTTTCCTCCCCACCGCCAACATTCAGAACAGCATTCTGAATGTTGGCGGTGGGAAGGAAAACCCTCCTCCCACCCCAAGTCTTCAGGACAGCCATCCGATGCCGGGCTGCGGGAGGAGGCGTTCCCCCCCCCCGCCCGGCATTGGAGCTTCGTTCCGATGTCCGGGGGCGGGAGGAGACGTTCCCCCCCCGCCGGACATCGGAGCTTCGTTCCGATGTCCGTTGGAGGGAGGAGACGTTCCCCCCCCCGCCGGACATCGGAGCTTCGTTCCGATGTCCGGCGGCGGGAGGAGACGTTCCCCCCCCGCCGGACATCGGAGCTTCGTTCCGATGTCCGGCGGCGGGAGGAGGTCCGAGGACAGTGGGGAAGACGCGCTGCGCTTCCCCGCTGTCCCGGAGATTTCCCTATGGGCTGTCGTCTTGCGAAGCAAGCCCATAGGGAAATTCGTTTTGCGAAGCGCCTCCAAAACGGAAAACCCTTTCGTCTAGCGGGTTTTCCGTCTTGCGAGGCGTTCGTCTTGCGGGGTACCACTGTATAAAATAATAATGCACTAAGATTTTTTGCCAAAGTGATGGTCCTTCTAGACTAAATGTCCATTTATTCCTTCTCTCTGTTTCCTGCTACTTAACAAATTCCTGATCCACAAGATGATCTCTCTTCATATCCCTTAACTGCTAAGCTTACTTAGGAGCCCTTGATAAGGACCAAGTACACTGGGTCAGCTGAATCATGTCTATTTATATGCTTGTTGACACTTTGTTGACAATATTTCTTTTTTTACGTGTTTAGTTATTTTATCTTTAAATACATGTTCCACCCGTTTTCCCTAGACGGACATTAAGCTAACCTGTAATTTCCAGGATCTCCAAATAGATCCCTTTTAAAAAGGGAATGCAAGTGGCGCAGTGGTCTAAACCACTGAGCCTCTTGGGCTTGCTGATTGGAAGGTTGACAGTTCGAATCCATGTGGCAGGGGACCGCTCCTTGCTCTGTCCCAGCTTCTGCCAACCTAGCAGTTCAAAAGCATACCAGTGCAAGTAGATTAATAGGTACCGCTGCAGCGGGAAGGTAAACTGCATTTCTGTGTGCTCTGGCACTCATCATGGCACCAGTAGCAGTTTAGTTGTTTTGGCCACATGACCCAGAAAGCTGTCTGTGGACAAATGCCAGCTCCCTCAGCCTGAAAAGTGAGATGAGCTCTGCACCCCATAGTTGCCTTTGATGGGACTTAACTGTCCAGTGGTCCTTCATCTTACCTTTGTTACCCTTCTTGAAAATTGATATTGCTTTGGCTACTTTCCAGTTCTCTAGTATGGAGGCTGATCTGGGAGAGGAGTTACATATTTTTGTTAAAAGTTCTTTGATAATTTTGGGGGTGATGCCATCTAGACCTGGCAAATCCTCAGTTTTTATTTTGTCTATTAGGCCTAGAGCTTCATCTCTTATGACTATGCTGCCTCAGTTCCTCAGATTGCCCTCCTGCAAAAATTAATTCAGTTGTGAAGACAGATGCAAAGAATTTGTTAAGCTTCTCTGCAATCTCCTTTAGCACAGGTTTGACTCCCTTATCATCCAAAGGTCCAACTACCTCCCTAGACTGTCTCCTCCTGTTTGTTTGCATCCGTCTGTCTCGAGAGAGACAATGGAGTGCGCTTCTAGAAGTGAAGTCAGGCCACTGCATTAACAGCACCAAACTGACGTCCCTGGGGTCCAAAGGAAAACAGAGCAATACATTTCGTACTAGCTTGGTTGCAGGAGTTGCAGGAGGGAGGTTTGCAAGGCGCCATCCAACTGTCTGAAGGACTCCACTCTGGATTTGTGTTGGGTTTACTTCTTAGCCTTTTCTTGTGAAGATATCCCACAAGACAGTGGAGGGGAAGGTCTCCTGCTACTAGCGTATTTAATGAACATCTTGTTGTTGGTCTTAATGTGGTTCTGCTCTCTTTTTTAAAAGAAGATGTATAGGACCAGTCTTTTTAAAAAACAACAACTACAGTATATGCCATGGGGAAAATTAACACCTTCAGACAAAGAGGGATATTTATTTAGGTTTACTCATAGGGAGTTGGGCAAATACATCCTTACCTGGGTTTAACCTCACAACACTCTTGTGAGGAAACGTAAGCTGTGGGGTCTACTTTGGTCTATGCTGTGAGCCTGAGCTTGGGTCCTTTGTAATCCACACTTGGCATACTGTAGCTTTCATGATGACAAATGAAGGTGATAATGGGTGCTAAAGCTTTCTCTGGACTTTTTGATGAGCAAACTCTGACTTGGCCAAAAAATAATTTTGACTAAGTGGAAATTATTTGGTCTACTGTCTCCTCCCTCCTCAAAGTTAGTCAAAGCTGATGAGTATATTTTTAGTGAACTGTTGTGAAGCATATCAATTGCAGCCTTCTCAATTTTAACAGTTTCCTTACATTTTATGAGCAATACAAACTGTCCCTGCCGCTTAAACACATTTGTAGGTAGTTTTTGTTCAACAGTGAATAGGTTTCCTTAATTGAAAAAAAATTATAATTTTCCTGTCAATTTTATCATGCAGGAAATGTATGACAAACATAAGGCAGATTTATACATTTTCCAGACGCCTTCCTTCCATGACATTTAACAATATAATTAGGTGGTGATGTCACTGCGGAACTGGGTTGGGAAAAGGAATTGAATACACAATTGCATCCTGCATATTTCAAGCCACACCTATACAGACCCATCCACATCATTCAGGAAATTGTGTTTCATAAAAGGACAGCATGACACTTCCACGTTCAGCAAATGAGACAAAAAGTCCATGTGGGCAAAAAGGATGCATTGGTAAAATGTTAATTGATTAATCTGGTAATCAGCTTTGCAGATCTAGCATACACATAGATATGGCAGTGAAAATCCACCGTAATGATCCCTCTGCACATTCTGCATGTCTACAATAGTATTGATTTAATAATCTACCCAAGGAAATAAGTGAACCAAATGCCATCTGTTAGTTTCGTTTCACAAATAATGACTTCAGCCTGAGGAGAAAATGAAACTAACATTATGTAATCAAGTTCAGGACACAGAAAACAAATGCTGATGTTGAATCAAGGCAATTCTTTTCCCTTTCTCTTTGGTTTAAGTTACAGATAGGTAGCCGTGTTGGTCTGCCATAGTCAAAATAAAAAAAATTCCTTCCAGTAGCACCTTAAAGACCAACTAAGTTAGTTCTTGGTATGAGCTTTCGTGTGCATGCACTGTGAAGTGTGCATGCACACGAAAGCTCATACCAAGAACTAACTTAGTTGGTCTTTAAGGTGCTACTGGAAGGAATTTTTTTTTTTGTCTTTGGTTTAAGTCATTCTAAAACAGCTGCTTACAAAAGGGCTACCATTCAATTGATGTAGGGATAATTAGATTCTTTGTGGTGAAATGCCCCAGAGCTTTTTGACTAAACCTTCATTAGTAGATCCAAGTAACAAGATGAGTACATATTTCTACATAAAGTGTATAATATTTCTTTGTGATTATACTTAAAAGACACACAGAGAGAAAATGCTCTATAGCTTCCCCTTGTTACATCAGTAATAAATTAAACAGGGTTCAGTTGGGAGACTTTCAGGTAGTTTGCTCCTGTATAGTAAGACAAATGTCAGATACCTTAATGCTAAGTCAAAGATAGCCACAGCCTTATCCATGATAACTATGGCTGGGAAGTTGCTCTCAGCATAGAAATGTACATGCATACTTGTCCATGTGGAAGAAAAACGTCAACCTTTGTATGTTGCTGACCTCATTGCTCTCAAGGTTTTTGCATCTCACTTTAGAAAATGCAAATGGAAAACTTGATAAGCTGTTGAAAGTCTCTTGAGCCAGGCTTGGATACAAACAGCACTGGCTCATAAAACCCTACCTCAAAGGAGAGACAAGCTTCTAAATCCCCTGAAATCTTTGCTTCAGATAAAAATCCAAGCCAGAGAAGGATTCTACTCATCCCTACCAGCACTCACCGTCCCCAACTCCCCAAACTGTTCCCTGTCAAGCATGCTGCTACCCAGTGTGTCAGTGTGTGTGTAGGAGAGAGAGGTGGGGGGCATAGGTGCCAAATCTAGGGGGGCAGAGTCGCTTGCCACCCTTAATCTTTTGTTCTGACTCAACACCCTTAATATTTTCTCCCCAACCCGCACGCCTTCCTGCCTCCCAACCTCCCTTCCTCAGTCTGCTGCCTCATAGTTGGATGCCACATGGCTGGGCAGCTGCCATAGAAGAGGTGGGCACCCAGCTGGAGGGAGGCAGCTGACCAAGGGAGGGAGGCTGAATGCGTGCCCTGGCCATGCTGCCAATGCCCACACTGCCACTGACCCCTATGTTTTGTTCAAGTTGGCTCCACTGGTGAGGGGCAGGCCTTCCTCTAGCAGCTCATCACAGCAATAACTTCCTAGTATCTCCTGTGCAGCTTCTCTCTGTGTGCTTGCCATTCCCACCACTACTTAACAGGGCAGGGGAGAGACAGAGAATGTGTGTGTGTGTCCATGTGAGAAAGGATTAGCAGGGAGGAATTTTGAGGTTGTCAAGAGCTGGAGTGGATGGGTGACAGCATTTTCTGAAATCCCCAGATTGACTTGAGGAAACAATGGGAGTTTCTTTGGAAGATCCATATCATTTCCAAGTTAATCCAAAGAGAGATTTGGAGAGCTTGCTCCTCTTTACTCAAAGCCACTTTATGCCAATTTAATTATTAGGGATTCCCACCAAGAACCCATTGGTGGGGCTGCTTCAAATTCTCTGTTAGAGATCCCTAGTCATCTGAGAGAACTACCATTGTCAAGGTTCCCTCTCAACAAGTTTAGACAAGACATTTAAAACAAGTTTAAGCTCGTATGGTAAATAAACCCTGGACCGCAATCTCCTGGCTGCCTGCTGTATGTTGACAGATTCTACATTTGTCTGGTAACACAAATGTAGTTGTGAGGGTAAAAACTCCCTTCTTTGTTTTTGAGGGTAAAAACTCCCTTCTTTGTTTATAGCAATGCTAAGGAAATGTCCAGTCCTTCTTGGACTGGACTGGTTCCAGAAAACTCTTTGTTGGCACTTTGTTAAGGTCTTTCCACGTAATGCGTTTCCAGCACAACTCACAAGTTATTTCTTGTACCCAACCAATGTTGTAGTAACATTACATTTTCAGAGCAACTGTTTTCTGAGATAGCTCTTTTTATTTGGTGCGTGGCAGAAACATGAATCTTGGAGACATTTTTTCCAAACATAATGACATAATTCTCCATGTGTAGATATGCACACCCACACAAATCCGTAGGGCTTAGAAAGTCCTAGTAGAAGAGAACTCAGCTAGCGCTAAAAAAAAGTGGAGACTGAAGCAACACCCCATAATTTTGTAAAATGCAGTATTTTTATTAACAGGCCATTGGGCTATGATCATTCAAAGGCAAGTACCACACAAAGTCTAAAATATAGTAGGGCTGTGTTTTGAAAACTTAGATGGAAAAGGCTTCTAGTTACAAAACAGAACAGCAAGTTTACACAATTAAGGAAAATGATATATATTTGAAGAGAAATATGTACTAAATCCCAAGGACAGAATGTTCCTTGCTGCCATGGGCTTTGGGGGTGGGGGGACTTTGGGTATTTCTTTTACACAATATTGACAAAGTTCACGAGGGCAGAGGAGAGTCTCGTTGGAAGTTCATATGTGTCGTAACGCTGATAAACATCTTAGAAAGATGGCCAGCCCTGTACAAACTCCTGGTGATAAGGATGGAAGCAAACCTGGAAAGAATTCAATGACTTCTGGCTGTTTGACAGAACTCCCCTTCCTCCCAGCCCCCAACTCTGCTCTGGAGGGTTGGGGCACAGAATGTGTAGGGAGATTCCTCAGGAATGCAGAGTTGGGAGCAGGGAGGGCAAACAGGCAGAAGTCATTGAGTTAATGGGATTTTGGGGTTATTTTCTGCCTAGCATTCCAGATAAGAAAACTGAGGAAGTTGATACCAAGAGGTACATCCTGGCTACTCGGGGTATTCCCCGATAGTAGTATTAACAGAATTAGGAGTGTCTGCCGTTAAAGGGGAAGGGGAACAGAGCAACCCCAAACCATTAACCAAAGCAAGGCAGCTGCCTCAGGCACCAGATGGAAGTGGGGATAGTGGAAGCATTTTCACCTTGTTCCTCCTGAGGCCATGTGGCATGACTGACTTTTTGCCCTGAGGTGTGGTGCAGGATGCTGAGGTGTGGTGCAGGATGCTGCCCCGTTGCTGGTGCTGAAGTAAGGTTTAACTACTAGGCAGGTCAGTTTCTGTATCTGTTTAGGGGGCAGGATGTAACATCCTTTGCCTCAGGCAGCAAAACATGTGTCAAAAACTCTGGCAAAGGAGAGAAAGGAGCAGGGAGTACTTGCATTTGGAGCCTGGTACTGGTAGTTGATAGGACGTGGGTGGCGCTGTGGTCTAAACCACAGAGCCTAGGACTTGCCGATCAGAAGGTCAGCGGTTCGAATCCCCGTGATGGGGTGAGCCCCCCTTGCTTGGTCCCAGCTCCTGCCCACCTAGCAGTTCGAAAGCACATCAAAGTGCAAGTAGATAAATAGGTACCGCTCCGGAGGAAAGGTAAACGGTGTTTCCGTGTGCTGCTCTGGTTTGCCAGAAGCAGCTTAGTCATGCTGGCCACATGACCCGGAAGCTGTACGCCAGCTCCCTCGGCCAGTAAAGTGAGATGAGTGCCGCAACCCCAGAGTCGTTCGTGACTGGACCTAATGGTCAGGGGTCCATTTATCTTTAT
Organism: Podarcis bocagei; assembly: GCF_964188305.1. NCBI lineage: Eukaryota > Metazoa > Chordata > Lepidosauria > Squamata > Lacertidae > Podarcis > Podarcis bocagei. The sequence goes on from NC_138130.1 coordinate 88,475,000, forward strand.
TGGTAGTTGATAGGGATGGGGCTTACTGACCCAGCTCTTGTCTAATTTGTCCCTCAGAGTTTCTAGTCCTTATGCCAGGGAGGATAGTCTCCAATCACCCTCCAGATTTTGCTCTGCTTTTCTTGAAAAGGGATGCAATCTTTCAATCTGTTCCAATCTTTCACTCATTAGTTAATCGTGTGTGTGTGTGTGTGTGTTTCTCAATTGGTCAAAAATAACCCATCATCATGAGACCAAAGACACTCTTGTCTTTTTTCTGTGTGGCTAAACTGATCCTTGAAAGGTCGTTCTCAACTTTAAAACAGGGTGTGGATGTGCATTTTGTGGCACCAGGAAGGGTCTGCACTATACTGCTTTGTTTTAGCACCACCGTGTGGTGTGAAAGAATAAAAGGAAAAGGAAATTGCTGGCTAAGATGACTTTACCATTTAGAACATGAAACTTGAAACCAAGAGTCACTGTGTCATAAGAAGAAAAACAGGTTCTCCTTCTTCTTTGGTGATCACTCATAGCCAAGTAAGATTGTCTTCCATAACAGTGAGTCCGTAAGTGACTGTGGAGGCTAATTCTGGATCCACACGTCTTTCCACAGTGGGGACCTAGGTTTTCGGGTGGGAGTTGATCATGGTGAGGGTTTGCCAAACGTGCCTTTCTCTTAGCTCATTGCTCCTTTTCACCCTGAGTTTGAATGTCTTCAAAGTCCATGACACCTTTGGTAAAGGCTGTTCTCCTATTGGAGCACTCACAGGCCAGTGATTGCCTGTTATCAGTGCTTATACCACATTTTTAAAGATTTGCCTTGAGAGTGTCTTTAAACCTCTTTTGTTGTCCATCGGAATGGTCATTTTCCATTCTTAAGTTGGGAATAGAGTGGCTTTGGAAGATGATAATCAGGCATCCAAACAACATGACCAGTCTAATGAAGTTGATGTTGCTAAGTATAGGTTACTCCTCAATGAGATCCATCCCCACAATGGTAAGGTGATTTGAAGACAGATCAAAAGAGATTGTCAGGTGCATATAGTAGCTTACTATCACAAGTGTTTCACCCTTTTGTTAATCAAACAGGAACAGGATGTTAATCAAACAGGAACAGGATGACCAAAGATAGGCAAGGTAAGAATTAGGTAGGAAAAACTGGATTATAGGAATCACTCATTTCACAGCCCCCTCCCACATACACTGGCATGACTTGGCAAAAAGAATTTTAAAAAGCTAGGTTCAACGGCTAATTAGCTCTCCTAGCTCATTGGGACTCTGCACACTTTCACTTTACTTTAGGGACAGGTATACTTTCTTCCCCACTTCTCCTAGTGAGGGTTTATGGCAAAATTGCCATGCCTATGCTTACATAGGTCTTTAGAATAGTTAGGGAATCTTTTACTCTTTAATAAGGTGTGTATGTATGGTCTTCCTCAAGTATCTGAGGAAGCTAAATAAATTCCACCACACAACAAATCATGCTACCTTCAGTATCAGAAATGGCATGCCTCTGAGTACGAGTTACTGAAGAGCATCATTCCTTCATGTGCAGCTTCTGGGCTAGTTGACCACTGTGGCAAACAATACTGAACTAAATAAGCACTTTATCTGATCCAGCAGCTTAGCCATTTAGGATTCTGATTTCAGTTTCTGTTTTGAAGGTGAAGGAGAGTTGGGCAAATGTATTCGCTGCACGTCTTTCTCATAATCAGTGCCATAGCTGTCAACCTTCCCTTTTTTGCAGGAAATTCCCTTATTCCAGTGCCGTTTCCCGCTGCTATCCTGGATTGTTAGATATCCCGTAGACTGTCCCCGGGACAGGTGAGGCTGCTGATCCCTTATTTTCGAGGCTGCTCTCTTATTTTCAAATCTGAAAGTTGACAGCCATGATCAGGGCACATTGACAAGAGAAAGGGCTTACAGTGCCATCCTCTGCATGCTTGCTCAGAAATGAGCGTTCAGTGCAGCTTGATCCCCAGTTAGTATGGTCAGGGTGCAATATTTAATATAATGGGACTTCAGAGTAGATACAGCTGGGATTGCACTGTTCAACTGGTAGTGAGTCTCCACATTAAAAAAAAAAGTTTAAAAGGTGGTAGTATTTATGCTGTCATCAGTACCCAGGATCAAAAGATTAACAATGTGAATTCCTTCTTGCGTGGACCACTTTTCTAAGTACTATGTATAGGAAAAGCAGTTAATGTACCTTGTGAACTGCTCTGAGATCTTAAGATGAAGAAATAATAATAAAACACTTTAAAGACCTACTTTCTGCATTTGCCCTCTCATCATTCTTACTTACCTTTGTTCCCTATGCAATGGCTTTCCATGCAAACAGCCTGCCGCTGCTCTGATTCATTCAGCAATTTCACAAGCCTGTGTGACCTTCGAGCACCCAATCCTCCCTTGGGAACCAGCTGATTAAAGAGAAGTGACTGATTGTGTTCCTACCCAGCTGTCTCCCAGGAACGAGAAAGACCATGTAGGAGAGGACTGAGCACAATATTGCCATTGTTAAAACTTGCCCAACTGTAGCCGTGGCTTCTCAGGATATAAATGGTTGCAAGTTTCCTTAATATTCTCTATAATGATCTTTGAGAGATTAAAGGCCAGAACATGACTGGCTGCACCAGCAAGCAAGAATTCAGAAGGGTGCCTGAACAGCCACTGTGCAGGTGGAAATATCATAAGCAGCGATGCTATGAGTCTATCAAGATCATCACACAGGTGCTGCAGAATGGGGTACTAGACATCATGACTAATAACCAGTGCTGTCAGTAGATAACACACTAGACATTAGATAACACACATTAGATAACACACTAGTTCAATGTTAGATAGATGGTGGCAGAACAGGAGATACCTGACGTTTTCTCATTCCAGCTGAGTTCAGTTCCAGGATCAGCTCAGTTGAGGAGAAAAGCACCTCAAGGATAGTGTTATTTTACAACCCTTGGTAATTTCAAAACTGGATTGCTGCAATACACCCTAAGTGAAACTTCCATTGTGGAAAATGCAGCTGGATTGCTGACAGGAATGGGTCTGTCAGCAAAGTTCTGTACCGGCTGCTGATTCTCTACCAGGTCAAGTTTAAGATGTTACTATTGGTTTGCTATCAATTCATGGATCACCTTACCCCATATATGGCTGTTTGATCATTTCAGTCTGCAGAACTTGCAGTTTTTTACAAGTGTGACACTATCTCTGTCAAGCGTTTGCGAGGGGCTGCCCTATTTTTGTGGCAGGACCTGAGCTCTAAAAATCCCTGACTGTTGACATTAGGCATTACTATGCTCTTTCAGACACCTGTTAAAAGTCTCTAATCACCCTCCCTAATTAAAGCCCAAATTTAATCTCTTGGAATCAAGTAACATGACACACTCGCCAACATTTCTCCTATGAAAATAGGGACGGCCCATTCCATAATGATAATTTTACTATTTATGCCCCACACATCTTACTGGGTTGCCCCAGCCACTCTGGGCAGCTTCCAACATATGAAAACAATAAAACATTAAACTTAAAAAACCCCAAAAACCTTCCCTATACAGGATTGCCTTCAGACGGCTCAGGGGTTGAATAACTCCATACCCGCCAACATTTCTCCAATGAAAATAGGGGAAATAGGAAAAGTAGGACATTCAGGGATCAAATCAGAAACTGGGATGGCTTCTCTAAATCAGGGATGTCCCTGGAAAATAGGGGCACTTGGAGGGTCTGCCATTACCACTCCACAACAATCTGTAGTATAGTATTTCTTGCATCGTCAAAAACCTTTCATGTGAGTTACGCTATATCCCCACGCAACAAAAAAGGCAATTACCAGGCATGGTTTGCAATGTGCCAGCTGGGCCTAGAAGCCTTAGTTGCTCCTCTGTGTGAAATGTACACACGTATGCACCAGCTGTGTGTGTTGCGTTTGCACTGGTGCACAGAATAGGCTAGTTTATGGGATGGCGGGGGCAGTGGGTGGACGATCAGTCAGTCACACTTTTGGTGTGTGCGCTTGGCCCATTTTCAAGGTGTCGTTTCATCAGCTTACAAGGTCAAGGGATAGCAAAGGTGGAAGAAACAAGGTTATGAAATACGAATCCATGCCTAGGACAGGGTTTGCTAAACTTTTTGGATCAGAGGGCACATTTGGGATTTTTGAGAAAGTGCTGTGGGTGCCAGGCATAAAATGGCTGCCCTGGGGTGTGTGGCGTAGCACAAAATGGCTCCCCTTTTCTGAGTCAGACCTTTGTTCCACCTAGCTCAGTGTTATCTACCTGGACTGGCAGCAGCTCTTCATGGTTTGACAGAGGCCATTCCCAGCCCTCCTGGGGTCAAAACAGGGAGATTCTGCATGCCAAGCAGATGCCCTCAAGTTCTTTTTGTGGGCTTTCCTGCTGGGCCTCTGAGGAAACAGGAAGCTGCCCTAGATACGCCTTTGGAATGATCCAATAGGGCTTTTCTTATCTTTTTACGTAGGAACCTACAGTGAGCCTCCTGGATCAGGCCCAGGGCCCCTCTAGTCCAGCATCCTGTTCTCACAGTGGCCGGCCAGATCCCTGTAGGAAACCCTGCAACTTCTGAAGGCAGACTTAAGGGGTGCAGTATGTCTTAGGAGCTTGGTTATTACAGTGGTACCTTGGGTTACAGATGCTTCAGGTTACAGACGCTTCAGGTTACAGACTCTGCTAACCCAGAAATAGTACCTCGGGTTAAGAACTTTGCTTCAGGATGAGAACAGAAATCGCACAGCAGCAGCGGGAGGCCCCATTAGCTAAAATGGTACCTCAGGTTAAGAACAGTTTCAGGTTAAGAATGGACCCCCAGAACGAATTAAGTTCTTAACCAGAGGTACCACTGTATAGGTTTGGGAGACACTGACATAAATAAAACCTAATCAGTTCGGTGGGAAAGAAGGACAGTTTGTTTAAAGTGGCAGCCTGTCTGAAGAAAGCAGTAGCACTAACAGCTAGGCCTGGTTAGGCCAACGTGCCCAGACCTGAAGTTTCACCTTTGGCTGTTTCTTCATGGAACGTTTGGTTCACAAAAGTACATCTGAAGGGAAGGGCGTCCTCCTGAAATATGTTGTTGCCCATCTCCTTTGTCAGCTGTGCAAGAGGGGGGAAAGCAAATAAATGGAACCACAGCTCAGTAGGCGGCTCAGAGGGTTAGTGTGCCTTAAAACCGCTTTGGGCAAAGGCCTGCCTGGCAAAATCAAAAACAGGCTGAGCATGTCTTTAAAGCCCAAACGCAGGTGTCCACAAACCCATGTAGGGGTTTGTGGACAAGCTGAGAGCCTAGTGACCCTTTTGGCCTTCCACCATCTAACTGCCCTCCCAGATGGCTTTGCACATTAATTCATTGCAATAAGTGCCTGCAAGCTGAACGAGGATGTTGCAGACCACGGCTTTTATCAAATTCCCAGTCTCTCCTTCTTCACTCTCCTGCTCTGTGAATCCAACCTACTGTTGCCTGGTCTCTGGCTAGGTGCATAACTTCCTGCTGCGCATCCCTGCCTTTGCAGCCCCATCTGAAAAAATCTGCTGTACTTGTTCCACTGGAAGACGACCAAGCTTTCTCACACGGTGACAATACCTACAGAACCAAGCCCTTTCCTGGATTTGTGGTTTCTAGAACAAATGTGTTTCAAGTCAAGAGGAAAATGCACTTACTGCAACATAGCTTCCTGAAACTTTGTACCACAGGGATGTCAACCAGTGGCCCTCCAGCTCCCCTGCTGATGGGAACTGGAGCCTAAAAACAAAGAAACCAAGCCTTATGAGGAACGGTTTAGGGAACTGGGTACGTTTAACCTGGAAAAGAGGCGACTCAGAGGAGATATGATAGCCATCTTCAAATATCTCAAGCGCTGTCACATGAAAGAGGAAACAGGCTTGTACAGTGGTGCCCCACAAGATGAATGCCTCGCAAGACGGAAAACTCACTAGACAAAAGAGTTTTCCATTTTGGAGGTGCTTCGCAAAACAAATTTCCTATGGGCTTGCTTCGCAAGACGACAATGTCTTGCGAGTTCCTGCTGGTTTTTTCCCCTTCCCCCCCTTTTTCTAAGCTGCTAAGACGCTTATCAGCTGATCCGATCAGCAGATAAGCCGCTAAAAGCCGCTAATCCTTCAATGGGCTTGCTTCGCAAGACGAAAAAACCGCTAGACGAAGAGAATCACAGAACGGATTCTTTTCGTCTTGCGAGGCACCACTGTATTCTTCTGCTCTAGAGGGTAGGACCCGAACCAATGGCTTCAAGTCACATGAACGGAGTTCTGACTAAGGAAGAATTTCTTGACAGTAAGAGCAGTTCAACAGTGGAACGGGCTCCCTCAAAGAGGTGGTGGACTCTCCTTCCTTGGAGGTTTGTAAGCAGAGGTTGGATGGCCACCTGTCATGGATGCTTTGGTTGAGATTCCTGCATTGCAGGGGTTGGATTAGAGGACCCCTGGGGTCTCTTCCAACTCATTTTATGATTCTGTGAACATCTGGAGGGCTCCAGCTCTGCCTTAGCAGGACAGGTGAGAAGCAGCCCTTCCCCAGCCGAAGTGGCTCCTTGGGTCACTTGGTGGGACCTTCTGTCTCCATCAGTGACATATAACAACAACAACAACAATTTATTATTTACAGCCTGCCCATCTGGCTAAGTTTCCCCAGCCACTCTGGGCGGCTCCCAATCAAGTGTTAAAAACAATACAGCATTAAATATTAAAAACTTTCCTAAACAGGGCTGCCTTCAGATGTCTTTTAAAGAGAAGATAGCTGCTTATTTCCTTCACATCTGAAGGGAGGGCGTTCCACAGGGCGGGCGCCACTACCAAGAAGGCCCTGTCTGGTTCCCTGTAACCTCACTTCTCGCAACGAGGGAACCGCCAGAAGGCCCTCAGCACTGGATCTCAGTGTCCGGGCAGAACAATGGGGGTGGAGACGCTCCTTCAGGTATACTGGGCCGAGGCTGTTTAGGGCTTTAAAGGTCAGCACCAACACTTTAAATTGTGCTCGGAAATGTACTGGGAGCCAATGCAGATCTCTCAGGACTGGTGTATATAATATAATCTTGCCATGTAATCAATGGCAACCAACCCTGATGGCTTTGTCCTGCCTCCACCATTGGAGACAGAATGCTCCTGAATACCAGGACCCGCAGGTGTGCAGAGTCCTGCTGTGCTCAGGTCCCATTTGCAGACTTCCTAGGAGAACAGGACAAGATGGACCGCTGGCCTGATCCCACAGGCTCCTTCATGTTTCGTATGTCATACTTCAGCTGCATTTTCCATGGGTTCCCCTCCTCCCAGTCAGAACACAACGAAGCAGAGCACACCCTAAAAGGCAGTGTGCTTTTTGACAAAATTTCTCCCGCTATAAATCTGGAAGCCTTCTTGGTACACAGCTCGGCCGTCCACTTGAAAAAGCCACACACGCTTGTTGTGCTGAAATTTTTTAATAGCCCCACAGTTCTTGCCAGGCCTGTCAGCGAAGCAGCAAGTTTTACAACTCTGTTGCTGTGCAACCAGATAGATGTCAGCTTGCTAGTGTGTTCTGTTTTGTCTGAACCAGAATTCTTGGCAGAGGCTGTCTGGCCGCCCCATCCCAAATTCAGCCTTGAGCTTCTTTGGTCGAAGCGCCTCTGGATAGGCGCTTCCAAAGCAGGAAGGACCTCATAGGAAGCGGGGAGTGGGGGGGGGGGGTGAGAAGTGCCAGTAAAGAGGTCCAGAGTAACTGGGTTTCCACAAGAGCTGCTCTGTGCCAGCATGTGGAACATCAGCCTAGTCGACATCTGGCCTGCAGGTGCCAGGCACCTCTGAAAACAGAATCACTTGATAAACCAAACATCTAGAAGTCTCCCTAGAAAAACATCTGCATCTCCAAACACAGTCAGATCTCTTCCCCCCCCCCTTTGATAGTTATGCTAAAACCCAATTCAAATGCAGTCAGGAATGGAAGTCAGGAATGCAGAAGGAAGAGCATCTCACTTTTTTCTTTTAAAAGTTACAAATTCTGTACCTAGAATTCATGGTGCTATTTGCATACATGTAGTTATCATATAGTTCTTAATCATAATTTGAAGCCATGGGGAAGAATGGTGTGTGTGTGTGTGTGTGTGTGTGTGTGAGGAAACGGATCCCATGCGGAAATATTTTTTTAACTTCTTTCTCAATTGCTTTTCAAGGCTGGAAACTTCCCAAGGCAGTTTTCAATAATAAAAGCGAACATACTATTTCGTAGAATCGTAGAATTGCAGAGTTGGAAGGAATCTCAGCTAAAACAGCCATGACAGGTGGCCACCCAACCTCTGCTTTAAAAAGCATTCCAAATACCGTATATTGCTGTTATTGCATTTAGATTAATTCAATATAATGCCAGACACTGGACATTTGAAGTGAAATAGCCTGTTTAAAAGGTAAGGTGGCTACTGGAAAATGCAATTACGAACTTAGCCAAGCCCCCAAAACGTAGGAAGATAGGAAGCTGCCTTATACCGATTCAGACTGTTGGTTCACCTGTCTCATGATTTTCTACACTTGCTGGAAACCTGAGTTTGGGAAACCCTGGCTGAGACTGACGAGCAATGATTCTGCAGGGTTTCGGGCAGGGGTCTCTCCTAGGATAAACCAGAAGAGAACCCAGGAGCAGCATGTGAAATTAACAGACAGATAAAACAAATAGGTCACAACTGATGGAGCCAGTTGTATAATACCTCTAGATGTGACAAATAAAAACAGAACAAGAAATGCTTGCAGAAACTTTACAGGACAGACACTACTCAGATAGGGCATATCCTAAGTAATATGATCATGTAGAGCAAGTAATGCTTCTGAGTTGGGCATCTTTAAAATTGCCCACAGGAGCAAGAGCAGAGGTATTCCTTTTGCTGCAGATGTGTTTACCGTATTTTTCGCTCTATATGATGCACCAGACCACAAGACGCACCTAGTTTTTGGAGGAGGAAAACAAGAAAAAATATATTCTGAATCTCAGAAGCCAGAACAGCAAGAGGGATCGCTGTGCAGTGAAAGCAGCAATCCCTCTTGCTGTTCTGGCTTCTGGGATAGCTGTGCAGCCTGAATTTGCTCCATAAGACGCATACACATTTCCACTTACTTTTTGGGAGGGAAAAAGTGAGTCTTATAGAGCAAAAAATACAGTACTTTGAGATTTCAAATGGGGGTGTGGTCAACAGACTAAGGACTTGGGAGAGGCACTTTTTTCATGTTGCCTCTTATTCCAAGTTAATGAAAACAAATGTCACCATAATCTAGGGTGTTAGTCATGCCATTGTCGACAGTTTTATTTAGCCCTGATAAGGTTTCAAATTATTTAGGGCCTTCCTGCAACTCAGCTGAACGTCCCACTCCCCTCAAAAGACACACCAATAGCAAGGCTGATGTCCTAAACGTGATGGTCAACCACGTAAGGTTTCAATATGGCTAAGTCTGGAAAGAAAAAAATAGGATCTTAGAGGTTGTCTAACCTAACGGTCTCCCAGAGCTGGAAATCCACTGCAACAACATCCCTGAAAGGAGGACATCCAACCTTTGCTTTAAAAAAATCTCTAAAGGCGGTGGCAGTCAGTCCTACTATTGAAGCAGCACATACTGTCAAGAAGTTGTTCTTCGCAGTACTGAAGAGTTGGAAGGGACCCTGTCTAATTCCTTTTTATTGTAAAAGTTACCGCCCACAATGCTGGAAAACTGGGCAGGCTGGGAGCGGGGGAATCCTCATACTGGAAAAGGCCCAAAACAGGCGCTGCACAGGAGACGGTCAATGTTTGTAGCTGCAGGTGGTGGTCTGCTCTGCAGTCTGTGGTCCAAGGAGACAAAAAAAAGCCAGCTCCACAATGCATTGGGCTGCAGGCTTGCACAGAAACCATTTGCCTGGCTGCCTGTGGCAGGTAAGGATTTCCCCCAGCAAGGAAACTTTCTGAGCTGCTGGCTACTCTTTTCTGATAATAAAGAGCTAACCCAAGTGGATTGTGTTTTGGTCAAAGGCAAGGTGCCAGTTCCTGAAAACTGCAGAAGTGGGGAGAGGGGTCTTGTGTTCCTGTTCATGGGTTTTCCACGGGCATCTAGTTGACCACCGTGCGAACAGGCTGCTAGACTAGATGGGCCACTGGCCTGATCCTGCAAACCTCTTCTTTCATTCTTATTTGCAAAGCTACTTGGAGCTATGTAGCATTGAGGGCTTCACATGGGCTGTAGCACACCACTTCAAGGATCCCGTCATGTACCACTAAGCATATGAACATATTATATATAATATTCAAAAGAACTGCAAGATTGAAGTGGGGTGGGGAATAATTTAATGATTAAATACTACAAGTATTTAAGTATTATATCTACAAGTATTATACACACTCACATACACTTAAATTGTTGTAACCTGCCCTGGGGCTTTCTGATGAAGGGCAGGTAAGAACTCAAAATAATTATGATTATCAGCCTTCCTGGATCAAGCCGTCTAGTCCAGGACTATATTCCTACAGTGGTCAGCTAGATGCCAATGGCAAACCAGAAAGCAACACGTGAGTGTACCCGTCCTCTTCTGACTTGCGAGTCCCTCAGCAACCGGTATTCAGAGTAAACCACCAATACAGGAAAATACAGTGGACACTTGGGTTGCGAACATGATCTATGCAGGAAGCACGTTCGCAACCTGCAGCGCTGTGTCTGCGCACGCACAGGTTGCGATTCTGCGCAAGTGTCGAAACCTGGAAGTAACCCGTTCCGGTACTTCCAGGTTTGGCGCAGTGCGCAACCTGAAACCGCGCAACCCGAAGCGCCTGTAACCCGAGGTATGACTGGGATACATGTATCCCAGGTATTAAGCGTTCTGAGGAACACTGACACAGACTGAGAATTGGTAAATAAAAAGGGGACGCTAGACTGCCCATGCTTGAAGATCTGAAGTTTTCCTTCAAAAACATTCCTTATTGGAACTATGTAATGCAATAAAGGAGAGGACTTATTCAGTGGTGGTGACCTGCTTTCCCATATTAAGTTTAGTACAGTGGTACCTCAGGTTAAGTACTTAATTCGTTCTGGAGGTCCGTACTTAACCTGAAACTGTTCTTAACCTGAAGCACCACTTTAGCTAATGGGGCCTTCCGCTGCCGCTGTGCCGCCGCAGCACGATTTTTGTTCTCATCGTGAAGCAAAGTTCTTAACCTGGAGCACTATTTCTGGGTTAGCAGAGTCTGTAACCTGAAGCATATGTAACCTGAAGCGTATGTAACCTGAGGTACCACTGTAGTGCAGTTTTAGAGCTTTTTGTTTGGTGCCATGGAATCTATTGAATAAAGTATGCTATACAAAAATACAAGCAAAGCTGGGAAACGCACTAAACATTGTTTAATGCCACGCCCCCCAAAATGATGTTACGAACATTGTAACCCTTGGGCTGAAATATGGTCTTCTGCTGACTTTGCTGGTTTCTGCTGATAACATCACTTGATATGAGGAAAGTTCTGAACACGGCATATATGTGCTGCTAGACGAGGATGGCGTCTGGAAAAAAATCTTAATTTTCTTTCCCTCTCCCCCCAATAAAATACCTTTATTTGTTGCAAAGTTGATTTCTGCCACCTGTGGAGAAAACATTGGCATAACAGCCAGAGTTTTACTTGTCCTTGGTTGAAGAGACCTTATCCAAAGACTTGCATGTGTGAATGTACTGCCGCCCCCTCACTACACACACAAGCCGATGAGGTTGGGCTGGCTGATTGTACAATATAAAAATGGTGACTGCCAGCAAACAGTTTATAGAATTTGACAAACACAGATATGTAAAATTTGATTGCTTTTTTTTTTAAGTATTAAACGTCTAAGGATTCTGCATTAGCTGTAAAGACCTGGTACAAAATTCCTCGTGCCTCTGCATTACGATGTGTTTAAATGTGGAAAAAACAAACAAGACACAGTAAGCGCAAAGTATATATTTATATCATGTAAAACAAAAAAGCAATGGGGAAAAAACGTATTACATAAAAGAAAATGTAACAGAATTTACTACGGTACCTAACAGAGGCATGCTCTATAAAGAAAATATAACATTCATAACTTTATATATATTTGCAAAAGTTGTGTTTCAGAGTTCTCTAATAGAAAACATTTTAAAATATGGAAGTTTTTCACCCTAAAGTGTCGTTTTAGACACACACACGCACACGCACACCTGCATCTTGTATAAAAAAAATCCCACTATGATTGCAAGTGAAGTCGTTTTAATATGGATTCTCCAGATGTGCAAAAACTAAGTTACGTTAATCACTCCAAAATTGTCTTTTCACCTTTTGCATTGCTTGAGCTCCAACACTGATTGGTACAATTTTTGATCCATATGATTTATAGAAACAGTACACATTCCAAAGAAGTTATGCTGTCAGACATACACAAGAATTCATAAGCTTCCATTGCAATCTGAACATAACTGTACTTTAAAAAAAATCTCGAAGCTATAAAGTTAGGACAGTGATCTGTTTAAATATATACACCAATCAATACAAAATACTACTCATAACACTTTTCTTCCTTCCTTTCTCTTTCTCTTTCTCTCTTTCTTTCTTTCTTTCTTTCTGCATTTCAATACACACACAAAAGTTAAGCCACTCTGTCAAGTGATCAATTTGAATAAAAATCTAGACTGGCTTGTTTTTCTTCTCCTGTTAACGGTACAAATAATCTCTAAGGCACATTTCCCATCAAATGAAGAGGCTTATAAGGTAACTTGCGTTAAGTACTACATAAACGGTTTAGTGTTAAGAGAAATTCAAGAATTCCCAGTTTTATGTCGGTACCTCTCCAGCAGTGCTACTCCAAAACAGTATAAGCTGTGTAGTGTATGTACAGCAAGGGAAAAAATAATAATTAAAAAGTTCCAACCTTAAAGCTGTGACCAAGAAAAGCAAACAGAAACTGTTTCTGTGCACTTCTATGCAATACCCAGGATAGGAATTCAGCAATTTCTACTTGAGGCTCAAAACAGATATAAGTGGTCCTCCAATATCTGGATATAAATGAGCTCACCGAAAAGCAGGAACGCTCAATGTCCAACTTCTCTTCATTTATACAACTGCTAAAGTCCAATTATATTTTGTGTCAGTTTGCCTTTTGAAAGGATCTTTGGAAAATTGTGGGGAGACTAGGAATAAAGGAATCCTCTTAATGGGAGTGCGATGTGTTCTTACAACTATGTCACAAATAATGACTTAGGAGTTAACATGATGTTGCGGAAGGGAGCCACTGAGCCTCTTGGCCAAAGCTTTGCTTTTAGGTTTCATCCCACACGTCAGCTAGGGAGTGGGGTAAAATGAACCTAGGAGATATTGTTGACATTAAAACTTAACACGCAAAGTTTCAGCCTGAACGGTCTTTTGATGGCCAGGTTATAAACCCTTGAAAATAAGGACAATGAATGAATGGGAATGTTGAAAGATCCAGATGGTACTAGCTGGTGCCAACGCATTACGGAAAAAACCAAAACTTCATAGCTTATACTGTAAGATTGATTCATGCTCATTTTGTTCACTTAAAAATACTCTTTGGAAAACGTCACAATTCCTACAATCAACTTCGAGGACAATCATTTCTGGTAAAAATAGTTCATGGTTTCAAGATGTACTCGGCTCCTCGACTTCAGTGCTAATCTCTACTACTAAAATACACTACTACTTGCTCACGTTACAATCTAACACATATCTTTACAATCTTCTATATGCACCATGGGCTTATTCGTCAGTATGCTTCTGAATGCACCTTAACTTTTAGTGTTCATGTTGCTAGCGTTGTAAACTCAAGATGACAGTGCAGGTGATACCATAAAACTAACTATACGAAGGCATCTCAGTTTTTATCCATCAGGGACTTTAGAATCTCAAGCCACCAATTTCATCAACATTTTAAAAAGCTCTCTCAAAAATGGCAAGAGCTGTCCCGTGATGAAGAACCATAGTATACTTTTTTTTTTGCTGTGTTTAAAACTCATGATATAAAAGCCATACAGGTTGGTCACTTTTAAGCGGTAGTCCTAAAAACATTTTGATGGATGTCAATTCCTCTGAAATTATTGGCGCGAATAAGCGTATTTAGGAATAGTGTTCAGTAGGAGTTCCAACTTTTAAAATTTGCTTTGAATTCTGGTACAGGCACAAAAGATAAGCCACCGGTCCTTTAGTCTAATAATACATTCAAAGCTATCTTTTAAAAAGTTATAAGCAAAACATAGAACTATAGATATTCACTGGCTATCTGGCTATACTAGTTAGGTATAAAAAAAAAGTCAACCATTTCAGACTTAAATAAGACTAGGTGAAGTCAGGAAATTTAGTTTTCATTATTTAAAAATATGAAACAAAAAAACCCACAAAACTGAAAACAGTTAACTTCTTAACCTACTGCTATATATATATTTTAAAAAAGAAGGCCTAGAATTTGAAAAAAAAGCTAAAATAAGAGGCAACAATCAAGATTCTAATGATTTTTTTGTGTAAAATGAATCAATTATGGTGCCATAAAATGTGAACAAGCTAATAAAGAGAACTTTTAAGTAGATAATGACGGGCTTAATCCAATAGAAAAATCACTGCTGTGCATATTTCATTCCTTTCAACGTTGATCAAGCAGCCATAGTGTCTGATGGACTGTGCCCAATAGTAAGATCTCGGCCTTCTTCTGATCCTTATCTCCAAATCCGTATTGACTTCTATTCCATCAGATACATCATTTTTGGCTTACTGGACCAGTAAGTCATGTTTTTTTTGCAGCTTGCCACAGGCAAAAGAGCAAAACTCCAAGCAAAGCATAGCCAGCTACAAGAAGGGATGTGCAGAGTTGAATTCATAAAACATCTGCATTATTAGGTAAAAGGGCATACAAAACAGATAGCAGGACAAAAGGAATGGCGGTCATCATCCAAAACAGGGCCCTCGCCACTTCCCCATCCTTCCCTCTCTCCATTACGACCATGTGGAACAGTAGTTGCAACAGCAAAAAAAAGAAAAAGGATAAAACAAAACATCTAATTCTTCAGAGTCAACTGTGAAAGAGGTCAGCAGTAAAACAGCAGCGTTTGGACAAGGAGGAACAAAACATTGGATGAAAAAGAATCTGGAGTATTTTGTTCATTTACTTGTTTTCCTCTCTGATCATAAGCCAAGAAGCCGTTGCCGTACAGGCTTGTTTTCAACATCAGGTACGTGTCTTATCTCCTTAGATCCTTCCAAGATTTCAAACTCCATCTCCCTGAGGCCCCTATAACCAGGTAAGAAAACTTTCTTTATCTAGCTTGGTGGCTGCCAATACGGATTCCATGTCATTAAGGATGTCGGAACTCAAAGCCTCCTGTAGGCTTGGCATCAGTTCCTCTCCTTCTATATTCATTGCATCTCCTTCCAGCGTCCCAAGGTCCACGTTTGTCCCCGGAATGGCTTCAAGGTAATCTGGAAAGCGGTTCTGGTGGGAGGGTATGTTGCTTTGGTTGATAGTGTCACCTGGATGCAGAACAAATGCAAAACAGGAACATCACATTCACCAAACGAGATCATCTAACGGCATATGAGCTGGAGAAATTTGAGGACTTGGTCCCAACACGGAAGCCAGCGAGCTGCATCACATCTCCAAAGACTCTTGACTGACCCGTTCTCTTCATTAACCTTTGCACTCAACATATGGGCAACATAGGTTTTAAGAAGAAAAAACAACAACCTCCAGTGGCCAGACCTGGAGAAAAGGTAGTGGTGGACAACCTTTCTGGAAAGCAGCTTGTAAGAAAAGATTAAAATACAAGACAGTATGGAAATCCAGCACATAAGTGTGTGCCACCCTCCCCTAATTTGTTGTGATTTTGCCGCTAGTCTACAGCGGTATGTGTGAGTCCGCCGCAGCCAGGCCATGGGCCTCTGTGGACAAATGCTACACATCGCTGCTGTCTTGTAGCACCAGGGGGCAGGCCATCTGCACACCTGGCAGCAAATGCATAGGACAGGTATTTCCCACAGGGATGGTGGGAACCACTCTATGAGTAACGGACTCATATTCACAATTCAATCAAAGATTCGCATCAACCTTAATATTAAATTATATATGATGCATTGTTTAAAAAATATTTTAAAAATATTTAAGCAAACAAACAAAAGCTAGAAGCAAGATTACCTACTGTAAACCTCCAGCAAAGGGTCAACTCACCTCCTCCTAGGCAACTGTTTCCCTTATTAAACTGCTCTTATCATTAAAAACCTTTACATGTTCAACCGAAGCCCACCCTCCTGTAACTTCAACCCATTGGATCTTATCCCCTGGAACAGGACATAAGCTACCAAAATTGAAAAAAATCTCAAGATTTCTATTAAAAGGAAAGGATGCAAACCTGTATCCATTTCATCGACACTGTTGAGGAAGTCATCTGGAGTTCTGGGGACGCTGTAACTGCTCATGCTAAGGCCACTGTCTGTGCTCTCATCTCTCGAGTGGTAAGTTCCACTGTAAAGGGGAAATCATCTTAGTTTTAACCAAGAACACTGAAGCACTCATTACCCCGAAGCATAAAGGCAAGTTTAATTCTGTTCTCATGTTTTTTGAAAAAAGAGATTACAAAAAACGGAAAAGAAAATTCTTTGGCTTCTCGATTCTGCGCGGAATATTCAATCCTGCAACAACAACAAAAGCACATGCATCCATGAGGCAAGTCTCCCTTCAGTAGAAGTACGGACTTGGCAAAGAACTCTTAACTTCTGGCTCCGCCTAAACTCAAATCCCCCCGGTTTACTATCCCTAGTACTTCAAGACTCCCATAAAAGTGCCTGGCTTAAAACCGACTATCAAAAACTTCACTCTTGTGGCCTATCCCCACAACACCTACTCACTATGGGCCCTACTAAAGCAAACAGTCTAATTGGTCAATGTCTAAAAGATATCAAGCATCAGAACAGCCAGGCCACTATAAGGAAATTCTGCCCTTGGTTTTCCACCTCTCCATTTTGATTCTCTAGCCCCATATCTGCACAAACTTATTATCCCAAAATACAGACGTGCTTTTACACTTGCAAGACTGGATGTTTTGCCATCTGCGGTACTTGAGGGTTGATTCCAAAAGATCCCGCCTGAGAAATGCCTTTGCCCCTGTGGAGATGGTAGCACCGAAACAGCGGCACACGTCCTCCTGTCTTGTACTCTTTACAAAGACCTGAGGAACAAGATCATCACCCCACTCGTACTAACCATCCCAGAGCACTCAACCACTGCCACAATGTCCTTTCTTCTATTAGATCAAAATGAGCAGATAACAACAAAGGTTGCTAGGTTCATAGCAGGGACAATCAGAATAAGGGCCACTAACTGACTGCTGATTCAGGACTTTAAATTGCGCTCTTATATCAAATTTCCTTTTCTGCGTATACTGTAATGTTTTACTGTTGCTATGCAAATAAAGTTTTATCTATCTATCTATCTATCTATCTATCATCTATCTATCTATCATCACATGCATCCATGCCTAAAGCAAACACCAAAAAGGACCCGGCATTTTTTGGAACAATTTGTTCAGGCTGTTCAAGTGAAATATCCAGCCCCAAGTTTTTTTGCTATTGTTGTAGATACAGTTTGGTCAAGGTATGGTACCTGTGATGATGGGGAGAGGCAGGTTTGGGATGTGGATTTCATAACTGGTTAGATATTGTGAACCAAAAAGAGAGGTGTGGGGTAGAAGGGGGGTTCCCTGAGAAGGGAAATGAGGCTGGTAATTGGTGTGGGGACACAGATCTCTTCCTGGGATCCTTAGGATATGCCAGCACTTTATGTATTTCCGCAAAAAATAACTGATATTTCACATATTCCAGACCTAAGTAGCACCCCTCCAATTAAAAAAAAAGGTTCCCAAATGTGTGTGTAACACATTTAAGACACGCGGGACAGATTTCAAGTAACAAAAAGGCAGGTCTCTACAGGCCTGCACCAGACTCTCAGAATGCTCAGGCTTCAGGATGCTGTAGCAGAAGGAAAATGAGACAAAGTCAATGTGGCTTGGGAGTTATTTAACAAAGTGATTCTACTAGTGCAAGGACTGTAGGCTCCCCTTCCTTCTCATCTCCCATTCTTCCCCTAAATTTGTTCTGGGTTCCTCCCGCTTTCTGGTGCAGATTCGGGGAGGTGCGCGGAGAAGATGAACGGGAACCTCTGTTGCGCATCTGAAAGTCCTTGCACTGGTGGAAGCATTTGGTTGGATGCCAGCCGAGAAGTGGGCAATGTGCTTACCGTATTTTTCGCCCTATAGGACGCACTTTTCCCCCTCCAAAAATGAAGGGGAAATCTGGGTGCGTCCTATGGGGCGAATGCAGGCTTTCGCTGAAGCTTGGAGAGCGAGAGGGGTCTGTGCGCACCGACCCCTCTTGCTCTCCAGGCTTCGGGAACGCATCCGCAGCCTAAGCAACCCTGCGGGAGGTCCCGCAGGGCTGTCTAGGCTGCGGATAGCAGCCTGCTGCCCGGCGCGACGGGCGCCCTGAAGCAGAGCGCCCCTCGCGCCGGGCAGACATCCGCAGCGTGGGGAGCCCTGCAGGAGTTCCCCGCAGGGCTCCCCACGCTGCGGATAGCAGCCTGCCACCCGGCGCGAGGAGCGCCCTGAAGCAGAGCGCCCCTCGCGCCGGGCAGATATCCGCAGCGTGGGGAGCCCTGCAGGAGTTCCCCACAGGGCTCCCCACGGTGCGGATAGCAGCCTGCCACCCGGTGTGCGAGGCGCAGAGCGCCCCACGCGCCGGGCAGACATCGGCCAGCCCCACAAGCTTGGGGGACAGCAGGGAGGCGCAGCGCCGCCATCCCGCTGTTCCTCAACCTGTTTCGGTTTCCCCGACCTGGTTTTGGGGGGGAAATAAAGGGAATTTTTTCCCCCTTTATTTCCCCCCCAAAAAACTAGGTGCATCCTATGGGACGAAAAATACGGTACTTTTGCTACGTAGAGGGGACAGAGCCAGACTGGTGGGATCACCCCCTCCCACAGGACCCTAAAGAACGTATTGGGAGGTTGCTGCAACTCAGTGTAGCCCCACCTACAGTGATGGAATGTGAAAAGCTGCCCAAAAGCCAAGCGGGAGAAGGAAGCAGTCAGAGAAAAGCAATGCCATTCCCTCCTACATCCCCCAACTCTCAAATCCTTGCTTAGAGCCACCTGACAAGAGAGAGGGAGAGAGAGAAAGAAAGAAAGAAAGAAAGAAAGAAAGAAAGGAAGGAAGGAAGGAAGGAAGGAAGGAAGGAAGGAAGGAAGGAAGGAAGGAAGGAGGTGGCAGAGAGAGAGAAAAGGGAAGACTCAATATCTTTTCGTAGAAAAAAAAGGTCTTCTATCCCTGAACTAAATAATGCAAAGATGGCTTGTAGACCTTTCAACACACACATGAAATGTTATAAGCTACAATATCCACATTTATGCTCTGGAGTTATTGACCATAGCAGGAGTACATTGTAACACAGACCAGCGACAGAAAGTCTGCATATTCAGTCGTAATGAATATAATCTGCACATCCTGTGTGTGGGAAGGAAGATTAAGGCAACAATTTACACTGTCCTGGCACCTGGTACTGCCAACGTCCTATAGTCAATGAAATCGATTAGGCTGTTGAGACACCAGGAAGTTCTACTGAAATATATGCAAATGTGGTTATGACTGAGAAAACTTATATCAGGCCTCTGAATGTCATATCCTCAGTGTAAGACGTCAGGAGAAAACTTATATACATATATCCCCAGTTTTTCTGAGCTCCTCAAATCTATATATTTACCGTTTTCAAGCATATCTTTGCAACAATGAGGGCTAGGAACATTTCTTTAAAATTAGATGCAGAAAACAGTTCACAAGGATCTATCTGAACAGGCTTCACAAATGAATGCCCCCAAAAAAGCCCTGTTAGCCTGTAACCTCTGCAACTTGATATGTAAAAACCTTATCACTGTTTCCTCTGTAAATGCTACAAAGGATAAAAATAGAACCAGGGCTGCTGCAGAAACTCCTTAAAGTGAGCCCAACGTTAGATCTCATTGCTAAACTTTTGAAAAGCTTTTCTGAGTCAGTAATTCTAAACGGCTGTTCATCAATTGACTTGCGCCGGGGCAAACATGTTATGACTTTGAAGACGAACCCTTCCTACAAGTCTGAACAGTTGACTTCCTCCCGCAGGAGACAGCTTTTAATCCTCAACTTAAAAAACAAAGCAAAACAAAACAAAATCTGGACTTTCCATTTAAGGAAAGATTCATTTACAGCTGTGGTTCTTGGAAAAGACAGATGTTCCAAACAGACGATTACATGCACCAAACAGAATCTTTTCTCTCTCTCTCTTTTTTTGCAAAGCAAAACCACCAATTGTAGCTACAGCTACTAACCTGTTAAGAAAAGGATCCGAACTATTTGTGGTCATTGTTCTCAGTTCTTGAGACATTCCAGGAGAGGACACTGGATTTTGCGGAACTCCATCCTGTTCCATGCTGGGAAGCTGACTGCGTAGAGCCAATTCCTGCCGACCAAGTTGTAGCCGCGTTAGTATATTCTGTGTACAAAGTTCAAAATCCATCGGCACCACTAAAGAACAGGCAAGAACAGGCATCCACACTATGCACAACCAGAAGGGTGCCCATTTCACCTTTGTTTCACATTGTCCCAGCACACATTTTAATGCAAATCCTGCAATAACAATAACAATTATTATTTTATTAATTATATGCCGGGTTGTATACATAGGTATACTCTGGGCATACCTATGTAAGAGTACGAATACAATTCCTCCCTTTAGTCTAGAATTCTGCATCTCGTCTCAGAGCTGCATTTGGTTCAGAGCTACACATACATATTCCAAGTAAATCTGATGCAAATTGCCAAGGGAAGGCAAGGAAGGTGATCCTGAGATGAAACTGTGGAGTCAACCGGTTCTAACGACACAAAATACAGTTTAGCAGTGGAGGCACAGATTCATTGTGATTTATTCACTTCCAGGAAGTGCATGTCTGCCTATTTAGCCAATGGCAGGCAGGCAGGCTGTGGCACTAGCAAAGCCCTTTCCCTTAAAGAGGAGATATTTCCAGGGGGGCTCTGAGTAATTTTTTTCTCTGAAAAAAAATTGGTAGACCATGTAAGTTTGAGAACCTCTGCCCTAGCCACTCATTGAACTGCTATGTTATAGGCGCCTGGAAGTTAAAATTGCTGGGGTTCTGGTTTAATAATTCCCACTTGAAACAAACGTGGAAAATTTCAAGAGCAGCAGCAGTAGCCAATGTGGTGCTCTTCAGATGTTGCTCTGTGATTTTCTAACACCAATTCCTAATGTGTACAATATTCTCTGTTTTTAGTATTTTCGGGGAGGGGTGAACCTTAGGCAGCAATATTCATTATTCTGGGAATAACTGAACTCAATGGGGCTTACTTCTGAGTAGACATATATAGGATTGCACTGCTGGGAAATGTATGGTACGTTTTTATTTCAATACAGTACTTCAAAAGCATATTGGAAAGGTTCAGATTGTTGTCCTTGTTTCAAAAATATATACTATTCTATATATAAAAAGTAACATCTGAAAAAAAAATCTGGCTGAAAACTATTTTTATTTCATTGCTTTTTTAAAAATAAAAAACCCTATGTCAAACTTTTCTAACGGCCCTTGGGAAAGAAAGAGACTTAACACTCATTGTTAGTACAAAATTCTAATTTTGGATATTGAAAAATGAGCCAAAACAATCCATCAACCCCTTAGAGAAGCTACTCTAAAAATGAGGTTAGCTTTCTGAAAACTATCCAGTTGGTCTCTTAAAGGCATTTAGTTGTGTGTTTTTCTCTCTCTCTCAAGAGTCAGAAGGTCTACATAACTTCACTGCTAGTCCCTAAATGTGAAATCCTTAGCTTGGTTTTAAAAAAGGAGGGGTATCAAGCATCTTCTCAACATTTCCTTCACTCAAAATTTCATTTTCTGACATTCCAGTTCTGGCTTCTTGTACATTCATTAATAGATGCTACAAAAATGTGCACAAATGTCACAAGTAAAACACTTCACAGGATCAAATCCCCATGCTTCACTCAAGCTCAGCCATTAAATAAGAAAGTGTTTGGCAGTGGGCAATGCTAAAGCCCCATCTGAGCCACACCAAGAACCAAATTAGAACTCTGGAAAAATATCTACCCCAACAGTGAAGAAGTGAGCCTTCAAAATATGGCTTGCTGTTTGTTTTGGGGGTAGCTGACAAATCCAATTCAAACCCTCCCCCCTTAATATTTGCTTTAAAGGGTGGAATGTATTGCATATATAACAACTGCTATTTTTTAAAGTACTTATCTTAGTAATTAATATGTGCGATCCCATTAAACTACTGTACTGTATCTTCCTCAGTTTGTCGGCGTCTAATTTCACTCAGTTTTTCCAGCTCAACTTAATCAAAGGTTTTTCTATAGCCACTTCTGCATAGAAAGAAGGTAGGTGAAGTCCAATTTCCAAATAATGTGTCTGAAAGATTTTGGCTGCTAAAAGGGTTCTCTATTACAGTAACTCTGGATTCTTTAATGGTGCTGTTGTATATAAACGGACAAATCATTTACGGCCCAGCCAAAAACCAGGATTAACCATTCCCAAAATAGTTTTTCAATATTGGTTGTGCTTTTCACATGCTCCACCACAGGTGGAGAGGAAAAATCACATCGGGCAGCCTGACATTTCCAGCATCAGAAAACAGTGCTATGATGCAGCCTATTAAGTTTTGATGGCACCAGATACCATCTATATAACACTTTTATATTTACTGGTTACTTCTATTGTAGTGAAGGAGACATTCTATTCAAAGCACTTATGGCAATGAACACATAATTTATATCATTCCCATAAATGCTCTGGAATCACAATTCTTAAATCTTTGCACCACTGGATATTAAAAATTACTGCTCATCTTTGCAAATTCATCAACATACTTTCTAGGACTTAAGCAGGCTCCTTACATTTCCATTCCTAGTAATTTTTCACAATGGGACACCGGACACAACCCATAGTGATTTTTGCAGGAAGTGATCTCAAAAGCTGGCAGGAACCGCTTATATGGTTCTATTGCCATATTCCCTGCAGGAACAAGGATGCAAAAACCAAATGCAAAACATTTTTCTATCAGCATATAGCAACATATAAATTCTCACCGTCAAGACAAATAACAGGTAATATTAGATGGGCTTTAACAATAAGCTGTCTTCACAAACCTTAATAAAAACACCACCAACAACAATTTCCCTTGCTTATCCTTCACCATAGGGTCCCAGGGCGAGTTACAAAAACAACATAGAAATGCAAGTTTAAAATCAGTTAAAACAATTTACAACCAGAAGGAGAGGTCCTAAAATCTCTGTTGTCATAGAACAGGATCAAGTCGTGCATCTTAGAATCATGCAACAAAAGCTGTACAATGAAGTTGCCAGACGTACCTTTGAGGGGAGAGATCTTGTGGGCTTCTACAGAGAATGCCCTTCCCTGGGCTACCAACCCCTCTACTTCGAGGGAACTCAGCGGAAGAGGTGGTCTTTCAAATATTTGGGGGCTATGTCTTTAGGACCCAGAAACAAACTGGCAAACTATTATAGATGTTTTGAAACAAGTTATAATAATAATAGCAATAATTTATTATTTATACCCCGCCCATCTGGCTGGGTTTCCCCAGCCACTCTGGGCGGCTTCCAACAAAATATTAAAAAGACAATAAAACATTGGACATTAAAAACTTCCCTAAAAAGTTATGCAAGTTCTAAATAGGGTCCGAGCTCGTAATCTCGAATTTTGGATCAGTTGAAATTTCCGAGTCATTGTCCTGGGCAGCCTCAAAGGGAGTGTGCTGCAACAATCTGATGTGGAAGTTGCCATTGCATGGAATACTGTGGCCAAGTCACCTCTGTCCAAAGACGACCTAGCTAGTGAACCAGCTGTAGATGGAAACAGGCACTCCCAACTAGTGACAATGTTTGAATGATACAAGTACTTTCATGCTAGTAGGAACCTATTCCTTCAAGGGGAGCGCAACCCTATCCAGACCAAGCAGTCTACCCAACCTTTCAGACTCAAGAACATGAAAAACATAACAACCTCTTCCTTATCAAGATTCAGATTCAATCTGCCCTATTCAATAATTATCCAACAGGTGTGCAAGGAAGGGAGCTTTTCCTCCCTAAGAAATAGCCTCTGCAGAGGGGGGAAAGTGCTGAAAGCCTACTTCTCAACAGGAAGTGATCTAGATTCCACCTTGGTTGAAGGACTGGCCAAATGCGTGTTCTAGAGAAGTTTATGCTCTATTTTGTCAAAGGAATCATGAGATCACACAACAGAATAAAGCAAGTGCATATGGAATTGCTTTACAGCTATGTTTATCACGGCATACAGAACACTAACCAATTCTATAAATAAGCCAACTGTAGGTATGTATCAAACTTTATTTTACTTTTTATGTGTCTGAATGCCGCAAGGAATACAGTTGCCAAAAATGAATGGAATCTTCCAAATTACTTTCGGCAGAACTGCAGAAGACTCTCATTTCCCACATAATTGGATTATTTAAATTTGATCCAAAATAAATCCATCCCACTAATGGCCCTAAATCTTTTTAATGCTTTTTTTTTCTAAGCCAGGCATCCCAAAACTTGGCCTTCCAGATGTTTTGGGACTACAACTCCCATCATCCCTAGCTAACAGGACCAGTGGTCAGGGATGATGGGAACTGTAGTCCCAAAACATCTGGAGGGCCGAGTTTGGGGGTGCCTGTTCTAAGCAGTGGCCCCTCTCTCATACTGGTGGCCTATTTGCCCTGAAAGCAGCTGAACAGAGTTTCAGGGTTTGTCTGCATTTGAACACTAGCAGATTATTTCAGAGGACTGAGGTTCAATAAATGAGGCCCAGATTCTACAGGATCATGTTATAGCCACACCCTTTTCCAGCATCATTGGGCTAGTTCTCAAGTCTTAAGACAACTAGCCAGTGATTGGCTAGTGCTAAAAAAAACTGCTCATACCAATAGTCTACTCACATGGCCAGTAAAAGCACTTTGCATTTGAAAGAAGCTCTGACCTCACAAGCCAGTTTGCAGCTTCCATGTTTACACACTGCTCATGCCAGGTAGTTTAGCACATGTCAGTCACGGGCATTTTGCTAAAGTTGCCTTTCTCTGAATCTTCATCCATGCAGACAGAATGCTAACAACTTCTCGCAAAACTACAATCAGTTGCGAAGTCCTAAGACTTTCTCCTGAAACAAAAAAGGCGACCCACTTCGGTGTCATGGTGCAAATACTTCACAGATGCTGAGTATACGTGAAGCTAAATTTCCACTTAAACACACAGCGGCTCCCTTGAAGCCCAATTTTTCATTCAAACAAAAAAAGTGCTCCTGGCTTTTGAAAATATTTTTAATAAATCCAAGTGTTTCAGATTTAAACACGAGGGACTGCACAGAAAAATAAAAGAACACGGCAAAAGTTAAAGAATCCCACAACAGTATCAGTTGCTGAGCTCTCTTGATTTCAGCATACCACATGTATTCAAAACCCTAGACACGTTTCCACTATGTTTTAATTTACTCTGTATCACGCACCTTACCTGTTCCATTGTAATTTGTTACTGGAATGTTTCCTGTTTTCCATCACAAGAGAATCAATAAAAAACACATATATGTGAAAAATTAATAGCCACAATAGCTACAACAATTAGGGTGGATTTGCTTTTCCAGTGAAAGCCAACCAAACTCGGAGCTGGTGCAGAATCTTGACTTAGCCATAGCACCAAATTATGTTTATGCTTTGAGGAGCTGAGTGCTCCTTCACGTCCCCCCTCCGGGCAAACACATAATTCAAGCATTTAGAAAAATGCCAACCTATGGTTTGCCTCAAGCCAGGCCAGGAGCACGGAGTCACCACACACAAGCAAAGGAAGCGTGAGGCTTCTCAAAAGATTGCACACATACCACCAAATTATGGTTTGGCAGCACATGAGAACAATATGAAGCTTGCTTGCCCATGAAAATAGCTGCTTATGTGAATGGACTAACATGGCAGGGGGGGATTCATGAAACAGTGCAGCTTCTCTTGAGCAGTTAGAAAATACATTGCCTGCAAATAATTGCTCACATCACACAAGTGATCTGCTCTGTGTGTTTTTCCAGTCACAGGAGGAGGAATAACAATCCACCAGGAGTTTTTCTGTAGCTATACTATTCACATGAATGGACCATTCACATGAAACAGGCCGTAGTTAACTTCTGCCCATTTCACAATGTATACATGCTTGTGTCAGTCAACATCCTGCTTTGAAGCTAGCTACATAGGACTCACTTTCTCCCTGGGGAAAAAAGAGAGAAGAGAGCCTTGTTTATTTTTCTGAAGCTCTACCTGTATGTAGTAGCCATTTCTCTCTCTCTCTCTCTCTCTCTCTCTCTCTCTCTCTCCAGAAAATAACTTCTTAGTGTTAGATTGCATCAAGCAACTCCTTCATCAGTTCTGAACAGCCTAAAAACTGCTCAGCAACCCGGAATGTGCTTCTGAGGTCTGGCAAAGACTTTGAGCCACATTAGGAGAAGATGGAACACCATGACATCTGACTCATAATCACTCACTCACACACTTATTAAAGCTTTATTATTATTATTATTTCGCCAGGAAACTGAACACAGAAGGGCTCAGTTTTGAACTGAAGTCCTGAGTGAACACACAACCTCACTATTCACAACACCACATGCAATATATGCAAACACATTGGGTGGAATATGGATAGACTTCAGGTCTGGGCTTTGGCACATTCGCTCCAGGTCCATGGTTTTAGTAACAAGTAAATTTGCCTAGTCTGCCAGGCCCACAGCCAGATGCAGGCAAGCAAACAGCATTTCAATAAAAAGGTTATCAGAAAGAAGTCCAAATACTTTTAAGATAGACGTCTAGCCAGACTGGTTTTTACAAATTCAAATTCCTCATTTCAACTAACCTTGGTTAAAAGCATCAGCTACTTGCCAACAGGACAGAGAAAATGGAATTACTTTTTCACACAGCATATTAGATTGTGAGTGGCTGTGTGTTATGATGATTTTGCTATGAGAGGCAGTTGGTGGGGAACGTGACCAAAATACTACTATTGCACTTATGTCCTTCTTGTGGGCTTCCCACAGGCTCCCAAATCACCACACTAGGAACAGAATGCATGGCTAGACGGGTCTTTGAATTCATCCCAGAACGGCTGTCACCTTTCATTTGAAGCACATTATTATAGGGCAGGTGATGGCGTCAATGTCCTTTAGTCCAAGAGCTAAGCTACATATTATGCAAATCGATGTGGTGGAGTCCTTCCTGGATTGTACTACTTTATAGACTGCAGGTAGGATATCGTATTTTACAGCTTTAAAGGAGCTGCTGCCGAATTGCCCATTACATCCAAACTGGCCAACTGGTTTATTCTTGGGAGTACATACCAAGATACGAGAAAAGGATCAGACAGAGTCTGTTGCTGATCTGCATCCCCAGCAATAAACATATTTTAGACCATACACTTTCTTAAAAGCGGTGCGAATTTAACACAACTGATATATAATCTTTCTGTATTCCATTGTTTTCCTTGATAGCTATTTTCAGTCTTATGGAAGAGCCTGTTTTACACACATTATTATTATTCCTCTCCCCAAAAGGACTGTCCTCTTAAGGGCACCTTTTAGCCACTTTGTTTCAAGGCTCAGTAGCAAGCACAAAAGGCTGCAAGCAAGGCAGCATGCAAATATAATAGTATGATAGTAAGCCCTGCTTAGATCCTGATCGCTGCATCACCTTGCTTGTATAGACTGACAAAACACGGGCTAAAATGCAATCCCACTGATGATGTACAATCCAGGACAGACTAGCACAGATTAGCAGAATGCATAATGGTCCGCAGCTAATACATTTGGATTCCTCTCAATCCATTGCATGTTACAAGCATTTTAATACGGTAGGCTGTAAAAAAAAGTGGGGGGTGAGGCTTATATTGGAGATAACTTGAGAGCTATTAAGGTAAGCAGGCCAAGCAACTGCAAGTAGAGCACAAAATCTTCAGGTCACTAACCAAACTGATGTCTTGGGGGGGGGGGGAGAGAGAATCCCCCCTCCTTCACAGAGTGTGGCAAGGAGTGAGTTTACTTTCACTGTAAAAACAACCACCACTCTACATGATGACTTCCACTTTAAGATTTGATTCTGTGTGCTGCAACCCAGACTCTATCCCAGGCGAGTATTTTTACTGGGGTGCAAAACTTTACTTCACTCTTCTAGCTGTGGCAGCCCTAGAGTAAATGTGTCCCAAGCCTACACCAGCCCATTTCCATTCGTTTGAGGTCAATGTGCACGAGCCCAATAGCTTAAAAACGGAAATTATTTCTGCAAATTAATGGCATACATTAACGTGGGAGGGGAAGTGAATCACTGATTTTATAACACTAGGCAAGGACAGGCACCAAAACAGGCTGCTGCAGAAACTTAAAGGAAAAGAGAGAGGCGGTGCTCTGTTTCAACGTTTTAAAGAATCAGCATTGGGTTATTTTGCTCATCTGCTTGCCCTAAGGTAGGATATCTTACTTACCTAAGCATTCAGCAGACACCTGCCAGCTCAGCCTGTTTTTTCTTTAAAACTTTCAAGGAAAGGTGCTTCCTACAACTTACCTGGGCAATTAATTTTTGTCGCCACCCCCATCCAGCTTCTGTTTGAACCTTTAAAAAATCTATCCCCCTACAGTTTCAAACAGTTACTTCTTGACCCATATGACCAGTAGAGTGGATGAACAGTTGTTTTAGAGTTGTCTAACCTTAATTTTTTTAAAAAAACAAACAAACCCTGACAACATGCTTCCTTATGACTTCTTTAGGGAAAATATTTGCTGGAACTCATAACTTGCTGAAACCTCTGTATGCTGCTTGTGGGTTTCCTCTGCGTTCTTTCAAACAACTTTCTTCGATTAGCCAGAATGGGTCATACAAGGACCAAGTACTTATGGCAGTATTACTTTCCTGTTGATCCAGGTAAGAAGATATAAGGAGCACTAAGAGGGAGAAGGGATTGGACCACTTTGGCTCCTGACACATGAAGCAGGGTAGGGAAAATCATGACTAACTCATTAAAATGGGTAATCATTTGTGTAAGATTAACTTGAGGGGTAGTCATTGTGGTGCCCCCCTTTCCCGATGTTGCTGGACTACAACTCCCATCATCCATGATGGGACTTATGATCAAACAACACATTGAGGGTATCACTTGGCTACCCATAGTTTAGCTGTTCTTTCCTAAGCCATAGATCATATACATGGCACAATGTGTTATAAAAGGAAGGCAATTAGGGTGTTTGTTTGTCTCAGAGATTACTTATGCCCAGCCAATAAGCCAATATCTCCTGAGACTTGTTCCCACATTGTACTAGTAATGTATGGGGGGTTTAGAAAACCTAAGTCAGTGGTTTGTGCACATACACCCCCCACCCCCACCCCCCGCGGACCACTTGCAAACTGCTAAGCACTTAATGATTTTTCTGCCTGTTGTAGAAATTGTAATGTAGATGCTGTTTGACTTTTAATTTCATTGCTACGTGTATCACATTTTATTGTATTCCAGAGATTTCAAGATATAATACGATAACAGTGAAAATGCTATCAAAATCATTATATGGATGTGCCATTCCCTGTCTTCAAATTCGCAGACACCTGAATGAAGCTCATGGAACACTGGTGGCCCAGGGTTCAAGATTTCAGAACCTCTGACCTATTTTTCCCCCATGCAATCTGCTTCCTCCCTTTCCCATGGGCAGATGATGAAGACTATCCTGTGACATGAGAACTAGATTTGTTGTGTTGACATAGTAGAAGAGGATGGCTTGACTTTGTGGCAGTTTGAATAAAGCACACGGCAGAATTCCTACCTTTCCAAGGAAAATATAATATAAGCAGTTAAGTTAAAAAATAAATAAATCTTGGGTTTATGGTAAAGCTTGGATCCAACAGCTTTGATTCTCACACACATTCTGAAAAGGATGCCAAAATGTGCAAACCACAGGAGTTGAAAGGCCTGACAAATGTATTCGAAGGCAAGCAATTTGCTCATGAAGCCAAACTTGAGAAGATGGAAGAAATTACAGAGCCACTTAAAGGTACAGAAATGAGCATGGAGGTGGCAAGGACAGAACACAGCAGACAACACAGTATAGTTTTGCTTTGGTTTCTGTCACTTGTCTGTTACACCGAACAGAGGAGTTTATCAAAAGGTTCTCTCAAGCAATTTCAAGCACACCTTTAAATATAAAAGCTGAAAGTTTCATTAGCTAGGACCAATATAAGGAACATACAGCCTACTGGGGTCAATGTTTCATGTCTTGCAGCTTTAAAGACAACTGCAAATATGAAGGTATATTTGATATTAAGAGTTCTGCTAAAAAGGAATACTTTGCAGGAGAAAGAACTCACGTGGATCAAATTTCCTTTTCCAGTCACGATTTAATCAATCACTTTACGGAGCTAGGAAGTATTTCTTCTCAGATGAGACAATTTTGGATGTTGTGATCTTCCTTTCTTCTATATCACCTTGTTCACAATCTTATCAAGAACTTAGCAGGATTCTACACATATCTCTATCTCCTGCTACCTGCTTACAGCACACAGAGAGATAACCTATCAATTCTATGATTCTATCATGGGCATTATTGCATAGTGGATCTTGTACTAAATAGCTTAATATGTGAATTCCAACAGGAGCAGAAGCTGCGCTTTAGATTTCCAAGTGGCTCTGAAAATGTTAGACCAAAATCATTTTAAAACACAAAATGCTAAATCAACAGGATCTCACTAAAATGTCGAAATTGGAGTCAGCACCACTAAGAATTGGAGTCACAAACAGAAGCAGTGCTGAGCAAAACATAGCTCTAAAACCAACAGAAATATTAGGCTGATTCTAATAAAAGCAAAAACCTGATAAAGGGTATCAGCATTGCAATGTTTTTATGTGAAACAGCTTTGTCCCAATTCTCGCAGTGAAAGAAGGAAGAAAATACCATGCAATTTGCTTAGTGATGCTCCTAAGCTTTACAAGAACCTGCCATGGGAAGTTTAAATTGGCCAAATCCAACAGCTTGCCCTGACAAAGCAAATGAATGACAGTCAGTCATGAGTTTCTGATAGAAGGCAGCTCTGAGTGTACAAGCTCTGGTGGTAACAACTTCCAAGCAATAAAGATCTTGGTAGATTCTCCAGAGCTACCAGATGAATTTATTGAGCCAGATTCTACTATTTACTAGAATCGGATGATTAAAAACAGCATGGGGCGAGTAAAGCATAGCACTGAGGTTGAGTATGTTGTTCTGCACACAGAAAAACAAAACTTCATTGCCTGACGGCAAAGCCCATAAACTGATGAGATAAAAACAAACTACTGGGTTGAAGCAGCAAGCCAAACTGAGTTGGAATGCCATGTGATGACACATACAAGATCATGAAGACAAAACCAGTGTGCTGTAGCAGATGGAATGTTGGCCTGGGCCAAGGAGATCAGAGTTTAAAACCCAGCTCAACTATGAAGCAAAGCAAATGACGTTGGTGAAGCCACTAACTCTCAGCTCCATATTTCTGAGAATTTTCTGTTTAAGGGACAACCACATCTATGTCACCCTGAGCTCCTTAGAACGAGGGCACTTCTATGATGAACAGAACAAAGTTTTCAAGAGTTCAGCTTGCATGATGTTGTGTCGCCTCGCTCCTTCTGTAGCCTATAAAAAAATAGTTTTACTCAAGGCTCTGCGGCCACCGCAAGAAGATAAAAGAATCCAGGCCTGCATCAAGCTGATGTTACACCCTTGTCACTGAACAGCTAAATTATGAGGCATCTCAGCTGCCACAAAGGATTTTTGAGAGATATCAGATTTGTATAGCAAATCTAAAAATGAGAGGAAAGGCTGTTAATATAAAAGCACCTACCAATCTTGATATTTAGTTCAGCTTACTCGATAACTGAAGTTTTGTGGCTGTGTGTCAATGTTGAGTTGAAAGGAGCTAGAACACTGCTAGAGGAAGAAGATTTGCAAGACTGACTGGGAGTCATATTGAATAGTGCTGATGCAACATAGACTCTTGAAGTTGGAACAGAAATCTTGTCTCTTCTTCCTACTGGAACCTTTTAGGAGTGTTGAGGTCTCAAGTACCCAAGAGAGAACTTTACAGCAATACAGCTTTGTCCTCAGCATTATTCCTGGCAGTGAGAAATGCTATCTGGGAATCACAGCATCATGTTTGAGAAAAACACAGAGCAAGCAAGACGGTGTATTTTATTAAGCCAACTAGAGCTCCTTTTTCAGGCATGCTGAGGTTACTGGCAGGCTGTGGTTCATAAAATACAAACAGCTTCATATAGCCCAAGCACCTTGTACAGCTGATCTAAGTTAAAAAATGTTTCTTATCTTGCTGAAACATTTGTTAGGAGCCTACCTGACGTTTTGGAGAATTTGCTGTGCTGGGATTGATATTCCGCAATGCCTAAGAGTAAAAGAAATAAGATGGGTAAGCATTACTCTTTTTTTTCTTTTCTTTTCTGCTGAGCGTGGTTGGGGTAGCTAGGCTGATTTGACAAACACATCACTCTCTTAGCATTCTGACGAGGCAAGTTCCTGAGACAGCCAAAGATGACAAAAGGGTAAGGGAGTTAAGAGCTGACAAAAGCTGCTGCATAATGGAACAAGACGCTTAGGGGTGCTTACAGAGCACACGAACACATGTCATTTAACAGATAGGGGACATCAAGGTAGAGAACACGGTCTGGCTTGAAGTTAGTCATCTTCTCAAGAGGAAGTTACCGAAGAAGAAATCCAAAATTAGAAGCCTTATCTAAAAGCATGCTGGCACGGCGGCATATGAATTTGTTTGAGGATTAATAGCAAAGCAGTTATAGGAAAAGCTTAGACTATTTCAGCTGAAAAGACCCTTCTTTTTAACTTGTCCAGAGAAAAGTCATCATCAGTTTTGTTTTTAAGGAAGTGACACACATTCTGCAATAATCCAGTTTACACAAAGTAGTTGTGCCTGCAAATATTCCTTCGGTACAGAATGTAGTGCGAGAGTTAGACTCCAGAATAAGGGCAGTTAAAGCAAGAGGCGATGAAGTCAAAAGCCTGAGGAAGTGATCTCCCAAGAGCATGAAAATATTTCATGATGCAAGACCCATCACCCAAAGGGGAAAAGAAGTTTAAAGAGGTTAGGATGTCTGCGATGCCCCATAACCTTCACAAAAGGTGATGCCAGACATTTGAGGCAAGGAGCTAATCAATAATTAGCAAAAGATCTAGGACAGGAAGCGCTGATTGAGAGCGACAGTTCTAGAAGGTAAGCTTAATTGTCTCTTTGGGGTTCATGCCTCCAGGGTTATTTTAAAAAAAGAAAAGCAAAAGCAGAAATCAGCCTACAACCACATTGGAAAAACCATTAAAAGCTTTTAAAAACTAATTAAAACTGAAGTGAAAACAATCACTTAATCCAGTTTGCTTTTAAGAAAGCTAGGCTCTTGAGAATAGCTTGCAACATACACGTTGCCTAATGTGGATGAATTCTCCCAGCCCACCCTTCTGTCTCGTAAATCACAGCGAAGCTGTACATAATGGGATGCGTGTGTATCATTGGCACACTCACATCAAGAATCTTTATCCAATGCCAAGGTTTAGCAAAATGCTAGTGACAAATTTCACATTTGCTTGGGGGGCCAGGGGTGGAGTGGGGATGAAGTGGTTGCTCTTAGATGGGTATTGTGAAGTAAATCCACGATGCCCAAATCATGAATCCAGTGACAGAGTTCATAACCTGGAGTTCTCATGAATGGTTCTGATTTTGTCAAATAGCAACTCATACTTAACTCACCACTACAAGATGTGATGATGGAAACAGGTATAGATGACTTCTTTTTTTACAAAAAAAGTGGGGCAAACTCTGAAGACGTGTCTATCAATGGCTATAAGCTACGAGAAATAAAGGAAACCTCCATGTACAGAGGCACTATACCTCCAAAAACAAGGATGCTAGGGACTGTTAACAAGGCCACTATCTTCATGCCTTGCCTGCGAACTTTCAGAAGAACTTGGTTGGTTGCTGATGGAAACAAAGCAGTGGACTAAATAGCCCTACAGCCCAACTGCAGTTCATATGTCCTTATGGACCGCTTTGTTTTTATAGACACTGTGGGGAGCATTTTAACTACAAAGGAGTTGGGAGGCCTCAACTCAACAAGGCCAATTCCATTTTACAGGCTTGTCCTCTGTGAAGCTGGAGAACTCGATAGGAAAATTTTTTCCATGCAGAGCATTAATAGCTTTTGCAAAGCATCCCAGCAGGTTGCAGTCCATGTGGCAGTGTTTTAAGTGCTGAAAGGAGCGCCAATGCTAGGAAGCCTTGCAGGAGAGGTGGGAAGGGGGGAACCCACCTTGCAACAGACGTATTCTGAAGAGGCAATTGACCCTGAGATACATTCACAGCTGTGATGGTCCTGTCTGCTTGCAGCAATGTCACTTTGCTTGGGCAGTTTAGTGGAAGAAACATTCCTTAGAGTGCATAGGTCTGAATGCTTACCTTCCACACGAAAACAAGGTACCTCTTTCTTCCTCCAATCTATTGATGCTTGCTGGAACTACAAGTGGATGAGCACAGCGCCACCCACACATGCACAAGCAGCAATTTATGTTAGAGTGGAAGCGCTTGTCTAACCTGCGGCCTCACCTGCCGAAGCAGTTCTTGGTGTTTCAGCCGCAACCTCTCTTTTTCCATCTGCAGTTGCTGTAGCCTCATCTGCTGCTGTTGATTGGAGTTGCTGCCCCCCAGAACTCCACCAGGCGGACTTTGGGGGGCTATTGGGGGCGGCTGCTTCACGGGAGCACTTTGGCTGATTCTCTGGCTCATAGCTGTGGAGGCAAGCAATAGGGCAGGCATTTAAAAAAGCAACTTGAAAGCCGCAGTTCAGAAAGCTATCCATTTGCGTTTCCAAATAGATTTAAGGTAGACATCCAAAGTCATACAGTGGTACCTCGGGACTACGAACAGCCCTGTTAACTAAATATTCGGGAAATGAACTCCACAAAACCAGAAGTAGGTGTTCCGGTTAGCGAACTTTGCCTCGGAAGATGAATGGAAGCCGAACAGTGGAAGGGCACCGGTGGCGGGAGACTTCTGGAACAAATTAAGTTCATAAACCGAGATACCACTGCACATTATCATGGCCCAAAATGTGATTGTGTAACAGGCTTTATGGATCATTTTGGCATAAAGGTATAAAATAAGTAGTGGCGAGTTTCATTTCAAAATTTCATTTCAAAATGGCAGACGCCACAGGCAAAGATATGGCTCAGCTCAAGCTTGTTGCTTATTTCTACTTGAGGCTGCTTAGATTCTGAAGAAGTGTGCATGCACACAAAAGCTCATACCAATAACAAACTTAGTTGGTTATGTTTTTTTATTTTGTTCCGACTACAGCAGACCAACACGGCTACCTACCTGTTACTAGATTCTGACAATTAGGCTTGACAAGGCTTGCTTCATTACTTTATCCATAAAGTCTCTAGCCCTCATTGCTGCCTGTGGTTGAATACATTCATGTAGCATCTGTGGTGAGCTCTGATAGAGCAACATTTGCAGTCCCCCTATTCATTCATTCATTCATTCATTTTTGCTTTTTACCCATCTAGTCATTTCTACCCTTTTCTAAATTTCAGTGCTACTGAAAACAGCTGTTGCCGGAAGAGTACCAGTTATAAACTGCACAAGCAATTTATGTGCAGTTTATTCAGAGTGTGGAACCAGGGTTTTCTTGGTGATAAAAATATTGTAGGAGATCTATCTCGGTCCATAACTTTCCAGTACGCATTTATTGTGGGTTTTTTATATACACAGAGATTTTTCAAGTACCCAGTATATACCGTATTTTTTGCTCTATAAGACTCACTTTTTCCCTCCCAAAAAGTAAAGGAAAATGTGTGTGCGTCTTATGGAGTGAATACAGGCTGCACAGCTATTCCAGAAGCCAGAACAGCACTCCTAGAACATGCTGCGCAGTGATCCCTTTTGCTGTCCTGGCTTCTGAGATTCGAATATTATTTTTTCTTGTTTTCCTCCTCCAAAAACTAGGTGCGTCTTATGGTCTGGTGCGTCTTATAGAGCAAAAAATACGGTATTTATTAAATTCCTATGCCTCCCCATGACCACTAGGCAGCATACATAAAATGCTAAACATGGTTTAAAAAACTAAAACATTTAATTCTACTACAGAAGAAGTGTTGTGGGCTGCTTTCTATTTTATTTATGCTGTCCATTCTCTGAATGAACTGGCAGGCCACTTAAGACTCTAGATTAACTTTCATATCTCAAATATGTATAATTGAAGTAAACACTGAAGCACCATTCACGGCATCATCCCAAAAATATCAGCCTTATGGTTGCTCTAAATCCAAACTGCGAGGAAGGTGTTCAACAGAATGGAGCATTGTAGTACATTTTCTCATCACATTTAATGTCAGAAGTTTAAAAGGAAGATTTGCAATTATAGGTGGCAAATGGTAAATATAAGATGATTCTGAGATGAAATAATCTGAATTTAAACCAGCCTCTCGCTTGTTAGTATGCATTAACTCAGAGAGCCTCTGTTCTGAAGACCTAGACATTGTAACTAGAATGCTTGCGTACCTTTCCCCCTTTTTCATTTCTTTTGCGTTAAATCATGGGCAAATCATACACAACTGCTGTGTGCTATAATCACAAGCAGAAGTGGAAATGGAAAAGGACGAAATGTAAAACTTAGGAATCAACAGCACAAAATAAATTCCTGTTTGTAAATACAAATATGTGTTTAAAAGAGAGAGAGAGAGAGAGAGAGAGAGAGAGAGAGAGAGAGAGAAAGGAAAAGGAAAAGGAAAATAAATGCTTTTTGAATGTCAGAATACTGAAGAAAAGGACAAATCCTAAAACAACTCTGTCTTGGGTTGTGTTTTGGGGTGCACCCACACCCAGAACTTTTACCAACCAGGGATCACAGAACTGAAGTCTTCTCTTACTGATAGAGACCATGGATTTAGGTAATCCAGCAAACTTCACAGTGAATTCCACAACAGGAGGCCCTGCACTGCTTGAAAAGCCAATTCTGAAACGAGGGGGAAGTTAAAAACTAGTTGCTCATACTGTACAAAGAGTGGGCTCTTTAAAAATAATAAATAAACAAAAGCCTCAATATGCATGCCCAACTTCCCTTGTGTGCATCAAAAGCAGTTGTTAAAATCATGGTCATAAGACAGTTTTATTTTGATGTCTTTTAAGTATTTAGTGATCCAAATCTCTCCCTATTGCTGAGAACAACCATCTTCCCATATATTTTCAACCAGAACAGTCTAATAAAAGGGGAGAACAAACTGAATTCAGAACAGCGGCGGCCGGGAAGATAGAAAGCAGGACGCCGAGATGACAGTTCCTCCCTAGGGAGGCTCACTTCACAATTTGGTTTACATCAAGAGCTCTCAAAGTCAGTTTAAACTAGCCAAGCACTCAGGCAGCAAGGCTGCTATTCCGATGACACGCTTTAGCCAACTGGGCTGCTCCTGGGTCATAGAAACAAAATACATTTGACGATAAATATAGGCTCATGTAGAAATTGTGCCAGTTTCCATTTCGGTTGTAAATAGACAGCCATCGGCCAGCTCCACTGGGCTGTAGATCAAACCCAGGCTATTTATAGGCATGTGGCAAAAAAATAACCAAACACTTTCAATTCCTTGAACATATTCTCAGCCAGTTCCAAGACGCTCAAATGATTAGCATTTAAGAGCGCAATTCCTCCAGGAAAGATCTCCTACAGGAGGCAGAATAAAAAGCAACAGGGTGAGGGTGGGGGGCTGGAGGCACGCGGGTACTTCTTGGCCCTGCCACTGTAATTCATAAAATGGAAGGAGGGGGCTGCCATGATTTTATGAAAAAAGGCAATGCCCCCAACACCTTCGCAGTGCAGAAGGGACACGTTGCTTAAAAAAAGAAAAAGAAAAACACACTGAATGAATATATCCAGGCTTATCTGAAAACTACCAGGGTTCAGTCTGCAAATGGAGCACATCAAGAAAAATTAAAAATGTCTTCATTGTGTTATGGATTATTATACAGGTAGCCAGGGCTATTAAATAGCTAACCAGGGGTCCAGCTTTGGAAAACACATTTGTTTGTGCTATTAAACATCCTATACTTGGCAAGCAACACTTTTTATTGGGGCGGGGAGATCATCGATGAGCAATCAAAGGAAGAGATGTTGCACAGCAAAGCCCATACAAATAAAGGCTTAGCTGTGCAACCTTCATAAAGGTAAAGGGACCCCTCACCGTTAGGTCCAGTCGTGGACGACTCTGGGGTTGCGGTGCTCATCTTGTTTTACTGGTCGAGGGAGCCGGCGTACAGCTTCCGGGTCATGTGGCCATCATGACTAAGCCGCTTCTGGCAAACCAGAGCAGGGCACGGAAACGCCGTTTACCTTCCCACCAGAGTGATAGCTATTTATCTACTTGCACGTTGACTTTTGAACTGCTAGGTTGGCAGGAGCAGGGACCGAGCAATGGGAGCTCACCTTGATCGGCAAGCCCTAGGCTCTGTGGTTTAACCCACAGCGCCACCCGCGTCCCTATTAAAAACTGATTTCCTGCATACAAAGTTTTTACGTACCTTCAACTCCACTTTGGAGGTTAGAGAAAGACATCTAATGATCTTTAAATAGTTAGCTTATTTTTAAAGTCTGCACAGACGGAGAAGGTGGGGAGGGAGGCAAAATGACTTCCTTTATCTGCTAGAGCTAGGATTTAACCAGCTTCCTGTTCCTTACTTTCATGGGTATCAAGGAAGTATTTAACTATGAGGGTCAACACCCACAAATGGGGCAAGTAACAAAGACCTCACAGGCAGACGAGGAACAAAAATGTCTTTATTTCAAAGAGGAAAGAGAGGGATTTAGGAGGAAAGAGGGATTTGGAGCAAGGAATGAGGGGAACAGCATTTTATAGCACATACCATTTAGCTACATTGTTTTTCTTAACGATCACACTTTAGTAAGTTAGCATTTTAGGACAGAATACAGTCTCTTCAGTTTTTCTACTCTACGTCTGCAACTTGGATGAAGTTTTAAGAATATTCTATAATCAGTAGGAATCAAGATACTAGGAATACCCCACCCCTTTCTATCTCAAAAGCAAGGACTGTGTCGTTCTTGGTCGTATTGATTGGTTATCTTTACAGAGAGTGGGACAAAGGGAATGCAAACTTTTATTTTATTTATTCAATTTCTGTACCGCCCTTTGTCAGAAGATCACCATATTTAAGACTATTAATATTCCTGCAATGCAAAATTCAGCAATATCTTGCATTAATGCAGGCTGCATTTGCTCCTTTCAAAAATATGGAGCAATCGTAGGCAGGACCCTGGCATTTTTGCTTCTTTTACATAAGGCTCCCACTGTTTGTATAAATCAAGTAAGAACTGGTCCCCTTGTATTCTCCACAAAGGAAGAATAATAGAAGTTATGACTAAGCTGTTTAACTTTGAAGTGTCAGCATAGTACACAAACTTCAATTGGCAAATCTGCAATTTATATTTTGCATTACAAGTATACTATAACTTTCCGTTAACTTTGTTTTCATCCTCACATATGAACTGTGCATGGCACCAAGAGCAATTAAAATGGAGGGGAACTCTTTTGTATAGTATTTCTGGGGCTGAAGTTTGCAAGTGCCTTTGTGCATTCATTACGTTTAAACAATACCTTAAACAACATTTTTGCTTTTGAGGGCAAGCCTGACCCAATGCAACTGTTCAATCCTTTGCACTGTGGTAGGAAGTAGCTTGGATGGGTGGAAGTCTCCCTCTGTCCAGCCCCAAACCTTTGTCCATAGAGTAATGCTAGCATCTCTACTCTGGAAGAAGCAATGATTTCCATCACCTGCCAAAAGCTCCTGAACAAGGCATTTGGAAGGCAGGGAGGGGCTGATCTGGCCCTGGATCCAGAGCCAGCCGCACTGGCATAATTTGACAACGTTGAGCCCAATCCATACCTGAATGCCAGGCCAACACTAGCTTTGGTGCAACCAAGTAGGGTTTTGCTTCGCTCACTTTTCACACCAGCTGATGTGAGTGGCAGGACCAAGATGCAGCTACACCATTCTCACACACACACTGCTGCCCAGCTGGGATTAGGATTATATCATGTGACACAGAGCTACTTCTTACTTTTGGAACTTGAAAGCACCAATTTTCTAACTGTCAACTCCCTCTTGCATCCTTTGAACCACCAGCAGTACAGTTGTACCTTGGTTGTCAAACGGAATCCATTCCAGAAGTCTGTTCGACTTCCGAAAACCAGGGCACGGGTTCCGATTGGCTGCAGGAGCTTCCTGCACCCAATCGGAAGCAGCGGCGGACGATCAGCTTCCAAAGAACGTTCACAAACTGAAACACTCACTTCCGGGTTTGTGGAGTTCAGGAGCCAAAATAGACGAGTACGAAGGCGTTTGACAACGAAGGTACGACTGTACTTTAGAGGTACAGTTCTCCAAATGTGAAGTGCTCCTGTTGAAAGACGAGGGGTGTTTTCCTGTTCTGAGTATGTGGCCCTAGTCACATGCTGCCAAACACGCATGCTTGCCACTGCCCTATGGTTAGATTCGACTCCAATGATGTTTTGAGATAGCAACAGGCTGATCATGCAGGTACAACTCATGCCCATGTATCCTAGTCACTGACGTTGTGCACGTACCGTAAGCATTATTCCTTCCTTCAAGCATTATAGGAGCAGGATGGGATTCAAGACGAAAGGAACTGGCAGTTGTGCTTTTCTGGTAATGAGAGGCCTGGTCTTGCTCCACTCACCTTCTGGGCCCTCAAATTGTCATGAGAATTGAGCAAGTGTTACCTCTCATTCACCCTACCTAGTTATACTTCAAGAGGCTCACGTCTGCTGCTACTTCACTTGGAGAGGCTTCCTATAAAAACCACATATACATGAAGAGGAAGCACCCAGACAGGTTGCATCTTTCTCCAGCCAATGTGTCAAGAATTTATAAAGAGGGTCACTAAATTTTGAACGGTTTATGTAAGACTACCCACCTAAACAGCTGAAAGGGTGAACAGCTGAATCAAAAAGAAGCTGGAATGTGTAAACAAGATGCTTCATTTAATTACCAGTGCTTGTATTCCAGTGAGAACAATACAGGGAAATGAGGACCACTTCGTGATCCCACAAGTTGGCAAGGAAGGGGAATTCCTTGGTGGCCGAGTCTCAGTGTGTTTGATTTCTTTTGTTCCAAAATGCCTGAACAATTGGGCACATGCTACTTGGTTGCTTTATTTATTTATTTATTTATTTATTTCTACATCTTACGTAGTAATAGAAGCTTCCTGTGGAGGAGGGTTAATTTCTGAGTTTTGCTCAGAAATTACATTTATTTCTCCTCCTTGGTGCTTTGTTTTCAGTGTTTGCAATGGAAATCAGACTGCAATGAGAGTCCATCTATTCTTGTGAAGAAAGCATTTTGAAGTCTCCTAAATCACTGAGTGAGTTTGTTTTTTAAAAAAATCTACTTTTAACCTAGAGTTGCTAAATACAGTGGTACCTCGGATTAAGAACTTAATTCGTTCCGGAGGTCCGTTCTTAACCTTTAGCTTATGGGGCCTCCAGCTGCCACCGTGCCGCTGCTGCGTGATTTCTGTTCTCATCCTGAAGCAAAGTTCTTAACCCAAGGTACTATTTCTGGGTTAGCGGAGTCGTCTGTAACCTGAAGTGTCTGTAACCCAAGGTAACACTGTACACATTTCTTAAAAGGGAGGAGGAGTGTGAAACAGGGCATTTTGGTACCTCAGATGGAAAACCCACATTCCCCTCAACTTAAACATGGTGCTCAGTTTACAAAGCAATTCATCTGCATGCTCTGAACTGGAAAGAACAACAGATGAACCAACACACAGTTGTTCATTGCAGCGGGTTTTGTACTGGACATCTATTCTACAGTTACATCTGCAGACCTCCATACCATAGCTCACATCATCCAAGCGTCTCCCAATCACCAGCAGCAGATTATTAATTTTTTGTGTGGGTGGGTGGGATTATCATGGGGAGATCCTGATCTGTGAAAATTGATTCTGTTTGATTTGTGGGAAGGAAAGTTAAGATTCAAACCACTAATTTTGGATTTTCATATGCGCTGTGAGCCAGAAGGGGAAAAGGTCAGGCGAGAGAAGGGTGCGAGCAGAACAAATTCCCTTGGCACAGACATTTGAAAACTGAAACACAGCCATCACTACCATGTAGAACTTAGAACGTTTCAAGGAAGGCTCCTTTCTCTGTTCAATAGCAGGCTGTCTCCCATTTGCCATCGCCCTCAATCAAAGAAGTCCACATGCTTGTGCTTCTCTTTCCCCTTCCCCCTTCAGCCGAGCTCTTTAACTGAAAAGGCCTGGAACAGATTAAAAGTTCAACCACAGAATAATTTTTTTTTAAAAAAAAAAAAAATCTTCTGGCGTGTACTCAAGTCTGTCTGCACTATGCATACACACTGGGCCCAAAAAGGGAAACTATGCAGTGAAAAAATAAAACAGCTGT
This sequence comes from Podarcis bocagei, assembly GCF_964188305.1. NCBI lineage: Eukaryota > Metazoa > Chordata > Lepidosauria > Squamata > Lacertidae > Podarcis > Podarcis bocagei. The sequence goes on from NC_138130.1 coordinate 88,517,585, forward strand.
ATGCCTCTCTTTTTTGGATATTGAAGCTTTTGAGTTTAACTTCACATCTTAGGAAAGGATGGAATGCTTAAGACAAGTAGTTGCATTGCTCAGAGTGAGGAGACACCACTGTTCACAGCAGATTGAGTGTGTTTTTTCCAGCTTGTGACCTTTGCTCTAGCTCCTTATTCCAGATAGCCTTTAACAACTCTTGCAAGTAAAAGTGGGGGGGAGGGGAAAGGAGCAAAAAACGAAATAACCCCCCCCCCCAACCCTTTCCTTCTCAGATCATCAACACATGGCCCAGACATGACACTTTGCAGATCACTCTTTCCTGGGAGAAGCAGAGGTTGCCTCGACCCTACCAAACATGGTTTGGTTCTCACAGTAACACAGTTCTAAGAGCTGCAGCTCTAAAATCATTTTGGTATGATCACCAAAAAATATTTTGAGCTGCCAGCACTCAGTGTAGTGATGGGCAAGTAGCCATTCAGTGTGCCTAAATAGCAACCTGCTTGGTCATAACAGTTGGTTCCTCTTCTACTGCCTTTCAGGTCACTGCTGAGCCACACAGGGTGGACCAATTTAAAATTACAAGGCTATTTAAATCAAATCACAGGGAAAGGGGCCAATTCATATCAAGTTCCCCATCTTTTGATTCATCTATTTCTTGAACAACTATGAATTTTAATTGGTTACTAATACAGTTAAAGCCTATCTGCTTGCCACTAAACAGAACATTTTACTACATAGGCGCACTGTTAACAGTTGTTCTGCTACAAAGCCCACTAAAGATATAAATCCATTAAGAGGAGTAATTGTGAAATTACGAGTTTCCGTTTGGCTTTATATACACATCCAGGCACTAAACAAGATCATTTACGGTTAAGTGCTCCAAACTTCCCAGAAGTAATGGCTGGTAATATTTTCATGGTATGGAAAGTGTCCATGCTAGTCTACATTTTCAGTTCACACAATAAATTATTCCACTTTGGAGCTAGCTATTTTAGTGCTTGACCTTAGGACAATTTTTTTTTATTTTTGCCTCAGGTTCATCTTTTGAATTAAAAAAAATCAGGCTTTTAACTCAGTGTATCTAGTAAGGCATACTTTCTGCAGGGAAGTGATCTGGGGTGTTTCAGAGTGTAATACAGGCATAGGCAAACTCGGCCCTCCAGATGTTTTGGGACTACAACTCCCATCATCCCTGACCACTGGTCCCGTTAGCTAGGGATGATGGGAGTTGTAGACCCAAAACATCTGGAAGGCCGAGTTTGCCTATGCCTGGTGTAATACCCTGAAGCACAAATGTTGTCATTCGTGAATATAATAAAAGGGGAACAAATCTGTTACAGTACAAAGAAAGCTTTACTGCATCTGTGAGCAAGCACCCTGCTTTTGAAATTGTATAGCTATGAAAGCTTTTGCAACATACAAAGCTGCCTAAAACTTGACAAGTTAGTTCTAATTCCTAGCTGACATTCACTCTTCAAGACATACAGCCAGTTTCACTGTAACTGCAATTAGTCAACCGGCCTACAAAGACCTTCCAAGTGACACAAGCCAATGGCAGTGGTGGAACAAAAAATGGTTTTCTGACCACTATCTTCACTCCACCTCCATAAACACCTTAACAAACCATCACCAAACAACCACAGGTACAGTTATACCAATCAGATTACAGCTCCTCCTATACAGCCACCCAGTGAAATCATAGCATTTCTGGAGAGTTTGATGCTTGGGTATGTGATTTCTCAAGGGTATCTGCTTATTTAAAGAGAGAAATGAAGATCATGTAGCACGAGCCTTCAATGGTTTAAGATTTCCAGCAGGGGTGGTGGACAGAAAAATGCATACCATGATGTTTTTGAAACTCTTTCCCCATACTATACAATGTCGTTTCAGGAGTGGAGGCACCCTTTTCCCTTTCTTGTTCTCCCCATTTCTTCTATCTGGCAATAAAGCGGTTAGGCTGAGGCTGCCAGGCAATCCTGCACTTGACCTCCAGTAGGACTGAACTATCTAGAACAGAGCAGAAAGGCTTTGGGTGCGTGGGAAAGGAGAAAGACATCTCTTCTTCCTTCCCTGCTGCTGAATGGTCCTCTTCCCCTAAGTTCTTAGACATCACTGCAATGTTGCTGCTTTATCCTAGCTGGAACTCTGAACAAGAGAACTCCTTAGAACACATTGCACTATTCCATTGTGGTTCATCACTTTTTCTTAAGTTGCATAGCACCTCAAATTTACTAGGTGTTTTGGCAGTCTGGTGTCAGAATGCCTCTCATACTGAACTGACACAAGATCTAAAGATGAAGGACAGGAAACAAACAAACAAACAAACAAACAAACAAACAAACAAACAAACAAACAGGGCAGGGCACTAGTATGGTGTCTCACTAACTCTTGAGCTCCCTGATCTTTTGCAATCCTCAGCCTTCTTCCTCTCCACAAACAAAATAGGGCTGTTAAACTTTTTGCCTTAGTTAACTGTATCGTGAAGAGTCAGAAGGCTTATTTAGCGCTGAAAGGTGCAATTCTAACCCTACTTACCTGGGAGCAAGCCCCACTGAATGCAATGGGACTTACCACTGCGCAGGCATGGCTAGAATTTTGCTGTAAAACATTAACACACAAATACGAGTAGTGAGATCTAATACGGGAAAAACAAGAGCTGTCGAGTCTTCCAGCAGTGTGCACTTGTGAAGTTAATGCACCTCCCTGAAGAGGCCCACAGCTGTTGATAGGTCAAAAGCCCTGCGAAGCTTCAAAGCCTTTTGTACACCTTCAGCCTGACCTACTCAGTGATCTGCACATTATTTTCATTTCACTGAACTAAGGCCAAGACAAAACTTCAGAAGCCACAAGTATCTGCTTTCTTGCCAGTATCACGTCTGTTGTGTGGTTCTTTATAAGGACGTATATACGGGTATAACATTCTAAAATAAAGAACCAGCCAACAGAGTTACTGCATTTTTAAAGAGTATCTTAACTTCACATATCCTGCTTTCCTTTACAGAAATACCCAACAGCTTCCCTAAGATTCCAATATCCCTTTTAAGTACCAATGCTCAAGTTTAACAATGTGGCGTCACCACAAGCCTTCAGAGCATTCCCTGGCCCTAGCTGTCTATCCCATATTAGTGGCCCTGTGCATGCATATTTAACATTATTTTCTCTTATCCAATATTATTATATCCTTACTAAACAAAAGAAATTAATAAACAGGTACCCAAATAAGCCGCGGTAAAGCCTATATAGTATTTTGTGGAGAAGTTTCCATTAAGGCCAAAACAATTGTTTTTAAACACAACATGCCCATTTTTAGCTGTCTTGGGGGGGGGGGTGGAAATATTGTTTATGTGAATTCCAACCAATTTCAAAACTGCAATCCTAAATACTTACTAGTGAGTAAACCCCACTGGACACAGTAGGGCTTTCTCCTGAGTAAACACGCACAAGATTTTTCTGTGTGTGAAACTAAAAAGTTTACTTTCAAGTCATTAGAAACCGCTCCTTCAGGAAGCTGGTTTCAAGTTCTGATTTCCCAATAAGCTACAGGAAGACAGAAAATGAAACCAAAAGGACCACATAGACGAATTCTAAAGGAATTGACGTGGGGGGGGATATCCAAAAGGTGGCGCTTGGCCCTGGATCTTAGGCAGGTCAATCAAAAAATCATGTTTTTGTAAGAAAAAGATCATCAACTTTTGGGGTGTCCTGGCTTTTACTTTTTCAAATATGGCAGCTCTCTAAATGGCCTACGTAAAATTGATCGCCAAAAAGCATGGTTGCAAACATGGTTTGCTGCCCTGTTACCCACCCACTCCCTTCCACTCCCCAGCCCCAGGCGAATAATCCCTTATTCACCAAGTATTTCAGCATCCTTCACAGCTGTTCAGCCACCATGCTTTGTAAAAGGGCATGCCTGGATCTCTCAACCATGCCAACAGATAAGAAGAGACAACACTCGTGTGTTGCTAGATTTGGAACAAACACTACAGTGCACCCAGTTCTTTGCTATAAACAAGTTTCCAAAGCTTTATGCATTATGTATCTGCTGAGGGGTTCTCCCATTGATCATTACAGCAAACTATAGTGCAAGGTTTATAAAAATGCAAGTTATAAAACAAGTTTTGCTGGCATAGCAAAGAAAAAATAATGACGATTTTATATTAATGCGGACAATTAGATGGCAAGTACTTCTACTGCCAAGTAAACCCATGAGTGCAACAAAAACGGGCAACCCTTAAGACAAAGATCCTATAAAATCCAGAACCTTGGCATTAAAGCGGTTGCCACCTGTAATCTAACCTTGGATGCCAACCATTGGCTGAGGCATTGTGACATCACAGAATGTTCACAACAGTCCTACTTGCTGAGAAGAAGGGACAGTCACGTGCTTGCAATGTTGTTGCTGTGTAAGGAGTGGGAAATCAGCCATGGAAAAGCAAATGCATGCATTGATTAGCATAAGGGACTGAATCAGAGGTGCTTGGAAGATCAAGTCCTGAGAAATTGAGGGGGATTTACTTCAAGGAAAAGTAAAGGCTGAAAAGCTGAGTGGAAAGAGGACTCATGAGGCAGATCAGCTGTCTCTAATCCCTTTAGTGTATAAAGCTAGTGTAGATAGAAGCTTGAAGACCAAGCCATGAACTAGAATAATTCTGGGTCAAATTGTTTCCCTGAACTAAGCAGCCTAAGCCCTCTATGGGCATCATTAGGCTAACCTTACAGAATCGTTATAACAATTGTCAGCGTAAGTAAAGCATGTCAAACATTGTAAAGATGCAACATATTATTCAAGGAGCCTACAATACAAGAATCTGAGGAAGGGGTGGGAAGGAGGCTGCAGGAAACTCAAATGTGGTGGGCTGGTAGTGTCAATGAGAGGAGGACACTGGGGGAAAATCTATCCCACTGTCTAGGGACGGGAGTGTTATGTGTTAACAGAAGTGGGCAGAGGCACAAGACAGTTAAAGAGACATGAGGTACGGAGATAGGTGGGGGTGAATTTTAGAAATTAATCTGAAATACTTAGCCAAGTCTTTGGCTACAGGTAGCCAGTAAAAAGGAAAAAATATATGTTATATTTACCTAAGTACAAAGGTGTCTTAAGGGAGGGGAAACAAAAAAAAAAGAGTCTTAAGTGAGAGGAACTTTTACCAAAGCGTGGGTCAAGCCTTGGATCTAGCCAAGATGTGGTCTTGTTCTTATGGTTTATGTAGTAAATTTCTCCATCCTGGGTCATGGCTTGTTCCCATCCATCAGGGAGCGGGCCTGTAACACAGAAGGAAGCAATTCATAGTAGGCTCTGCTTTGCCCCTACTGAAAAAGTTAGCCAATTTTTATTAAGAACCCCCAAAAATGATTTACACAGCACACAGCACACATGAAACTAATAGTTTCAGTCTCTAGTAGCTCTGGAGGTGTGGGGGACAGAGAAAGATGCTGTGTTATAGTAACACATTCGTTTTGCGCATCTGGAGTGAAAAATCTCAAACTACCCCAGAGTTCACCCTATTTTTTATTTGCTCAAAATTTGCCCTATTCCCAAGATGTAACGCAGGTGGTGGTAAATACACATGCAGGAGACTAGTCTCTGGGCCCAAAGTCCTCATAGTTTGTATGTATAAAGCAACTATTTCTGTCTTTGTTTCTCCTTTATCGCCTTTTAGGAGCAGCTGAACATTCAATATTCCAGAAGCGTTTAGGATCTACTTTTGGCTTCCTTTGTGCCCTTGTTTAGTGTTTCTAAATGATTCCCCATATGTTGCACTTCATTTTTAAAGAATGTGAGTTGGCTGGCAATTTGTGGAGTCATTAGGGGGGTTGCAAAAAGTGTTACGACACTGTAGCAGGCAGGCTATTAGCGGCTCCTGTATTTTCTCCTGGACTCAGTGCAGGCCAGTATGGGCCATACTAAGATGGACTTGGGCTGAGTAGACCACAGTCAGAGACTCACTAGATAAGATGCCCTGCCAGATACTTTCTCCGTTACTATCTATAGAATGGAAACAGTGATCACCCACTTCTTTCAGGACTGACAAGAGCATAGATGAACTAGAAACCGTGATGCATTTTGTACACTAAAATAACTATGTAGACTGTTAATCATAGAAGCATTTGTTTATTGGCGGGAAACAGCAATGTTCTATTTTTCTTCAGTGTCCCATCTTAATGAGCAGTGAGCTAATGTTCAGCATCAAAATATCACAGAAGCACAACATGCTCCACTTCTCTCCAATGCAAATTCCAAATACGCCCATTAATTATGTAAATGTATGCATATGAAGTAGAAAGTGAAGAGGGTTAACTAATAGGCTTTCAGTGTTGCTCACCCACTAAGCAGAGAGAATGAAGTCTTAAGTTAGGAAGGACCACCCAAGATAGCACATATGGAGAGATTTGAAGAGTACGTTAAAGAGGAAAGTTTATTAGTAATACATTACGCTGCCTTTCCACAACACTCAAAAGGAAGGGGGTAAAAATTGTATTTCACAATAACTCAGATACCGCCATGCCCACCATTTTTGCACCTCCAGTTCTTATCCTCCCTCAGCAGCCTGAAGGTTTCCTTCTCTCTTTCCTCTTATTATCCATTGCTGCCTTTTATGCCCTGAAATCCCTCCTAGATTTTCTGGTGTCATCTACTTCCCTTCAAAATCTACATTGTCCATGAAGCTGTTCTTGACCCTCCATTCACCCAATTTCAACAAAATCTAAGTACCTGCCCCCCCATGTTCTAGACTGTCAACAAACATCTGGAGGATGTCAACAAACATCTGGATGAGAGGATCCAGTAGGCCTCTCAAATTGGAAGGCTGTAGGAAATGGGGTTCTGCAAGGAACTCCACTGGGACCAGTGCTTTCTAACTTGCTTTAAAAAGGATTCGGAATTAGGAGTTTGCAGTGAAGTAATCAAGTTTGATGATGATGCTATGGCTTTGTACTACTACTTCCATCATTGGAAGCAGTATGCCTCTGAAAGCCAACTGCTAGGAATTGCAAGTGAGAAAAATGATGCTGCAGTCATGTCCTGCTTGTGGGCCTCCCATAGGCCTCTGAACACCAGCCTCTGGGGATCATGAAACGCAGCGGGCTATCACACTCATATACTGCTTGTTGGCTTTCCATGGGCATCTGGTTAGACACTGTGAGAACAGAATTCGGAACTAAATTAGCTCTTGGTTTAATTCAGCTGGCTCTTCTTATACCCCCCTGTTCTCTTTCAGCTGTCAACTCTTGGACTGAAAGCCACCAGGGCCAGGACCTATTTTAGCTCATGCTGCAAAGCACTATGTACATGGACAGGAAGTATTTTAGCAATCAGGATTTCTCGTTATTTTTATTTTTAAAAGATAATGGCCAGCCCAAGATTACTTAATAAGTTGCATTGCTAAGGATGAATTCGGACACATCCAGTATTTTATCCTGGACACTCCACCAGGATTTCCACAGTGCATACATTGTAAAAACTCCCACCTTCTTCAAAAAATGCATAGGTGTGTAATAAAAGAAGGCACAGGAAAACAAAGGTAGCAGAAACATAGTTTGCTCCTGTTCCACTTTCAAAGCAGCATAAATCCCTTGCATAAATAGCGTAGGGCCGTAGGCAAAGCAGAAAGTATGCCACGAGATTTGAAAACAAGCTATATTTATGCCAGCTTTTACTAAACCAGACCCAATGGTGGGTCTCTACCAACAGGAGTTTGCAAGTGCAGGACGTATCACTGGCTGCTGCAATATTGCCCATTTTTGGAACAAATTCTGCTCGTTGCAAGTGGAGACACAGAATCACACTGCACAAAATGAGTGGACTACATTTTGTCATTGTGGCTGCAGCTACATCTGGGGTAGTTTAACACTGTTATGACTCTTGTCCCCTTCCATTCACCCCAATACCCATGCGTCATGCTCTTTCCATGTTCTTTGATACTTATAAGTATCTCACTCCAGGCAAGCCACTTAGTAGCTATTATTATTAACCAAAGGAATTAGCAATATGCATTACTGTACACACACACACACACACACACACACACACACACACACACACTGAATCAAGACTACCATGCAGCCTTTCAGAAGCATCACCACTTCCCAACTGAGGACTTTGAAAGGGAAGAAAAATCATAACTTTGCCCCCCCCCACCTTTTGGTGGATAGAGTAATTGACTGATTCTCAATTTGATCTTTTGTTGTGGCTGCAAGTGTGCCTCCCCTCCCACAACACAATCAAACACAGTACCAAATGTGTCATTGCAGTAGGCCTCCCCCAAAAATTTCCAGTTGCTCTCTCATCCATGCCCAACTTCCCACTTCAATCATCACATGAAAAGTTGCAACCACCATCATTACTTTTGATAAACTACAAAAATTAAAGCTAAGGCCCTCCAAATATCGTTGGACTACAACTCTCATTGTTTCTGTCTATTGGCTTACTCAGTGAGTCTGATGGGAACTGGAGTCCAACAACATCTAGAGGCCAATTGGTTTCCCACCCCTGGTTTAGATAAAGCAAGAAGTGGGTATACAATAAGAAAAGCAATGGCAAGGAAAGTTGCTTTGCTCTGTCTTTCCAACAAAGAATCAGCATGGAACAGGGAACTCATCTTAACACTGCACCTATGTACAATCACCACAACTGTTCCCCATATGGCATTCAGACAGCTGAAGGACTAGCATAAACTACAAAAATTAAAGCTGCAGAAAGTGACAATTCCTACATAATCTGAGCTCTTAAAAGTCACCATCCAATGTTATGTGATCCATCTGTAATCTTTATTAAAGCCATGCAATTTCACATCCGAGAAGCCAGGTGTTCAAGTTTTAAAAATGCAGTTGTGTAACTCAATAATATACAAAATAGCTAGCACAGAATTCAGAGCTACAGTACCCCTGAGAGCTTGTTTGGACTAGGGATGGAGAACCTAAGGCCCTCCAAATATCGTTGGACTACAACTCTCATTGTTTCTGTCTATTGGCTTACTCAGTGAGTCTGATGGGAACTGGAGTCCAACAACATCTAGAGGCCAATTGGTTTCCCACCCCTGGTTTAGATAAAGCAAGAAGTGGGTATACAATAAGAAAAGCAATGGCAAGGAAAGTTGCTTTGCTCTGTCTTTCCAACAAAGAATCAGCATGGAACAGGGAACTCATCTTAACACTGCACCTATATACAATCACCACAACTGTTCCCCATCTGGCATTCAGGCAGCTGAAGGACTAGCATAGGTTAAGGGCCTGTAGCTGCATGGCACATGTCTCAAGAGTTTAGAGCTGGTTCCCCACTTCAGTCAACCTCCATGAATTGGAAAGTGACAGAAACTGCAACAGGAGGGAGCCAGACCTAGCATTTTAATTAGTGCCATGTTTTAAAGTAATGCCTGTAGAGGAGGACCACTGGCTTTTTTTGAATGAGAGATCGATTGTCATAGGCAAGAATGGGTTGTGCAGTTACTGAGCCACTTCCCAAAAAAGGGATTGAACAAAGCAGTGTTGACTTTTTCAAAAGGTTTTGCATGAGCCAAATGTTAGGGAAAACACCATGAAATCACACCAGATAGGAGAGAAATACATCACGATTGTAATAAAAATGAAGGCAGAAAAAGGCAGAAAAGATTTAAGAGGAAGAGAGAGAAAAACAAGACAAGGGGTTATGTTGACTAACATGTAGTAACTCGAGCAGCATATGAACTTTGATACTGTTTAAAAGCAGACTTGAATATTTCAAAAGAAACAGTTTCATCTCACTTCTCTATCTTGGAAGTACAGTGGGTCCCTTGTTAATTATACAAATCTGTATTATTTTTAATTGGGTGTTCTACCTCCTCGGTGGAAGCATCAGTATATAGCAATTATATGGGACATAAACTATTTAGGAATTGAAGCATATGTAGTAATGACAGACTGCACTTCAGCAACGCATAACTTTTCACTGTGAAATACAAAACTGCTTGACGCAACTTCATTGAAGATTTTGTTGATTTCTCCTTACCAGTTGCTGAATTCATGATGCTCTGTTGCACCGGAGGACTTGTGGGAGCTGTAACATTCATCTGAGAAAGGAGGGCCTTCCTTGGATCCTGCCATGTTGTTGTCTGATCAATGTGACTGAGACAAAACAGAACGAGGAATTTAGACAACATGCTATTGCAATACTCAAGGTTACAAGTAACTGGAAAAGAAAGCACCAAAACATGAGGCCGCACAAAAGGAGTATCAGATGATTTGTTCTTCACAAAGAATAGCCCCAATCATTGGAGGCATGGGCTAGCATCTAAAAAAACTGCATAGTTCAACATACCCAACAGGCATTTGGCTTGAGTGCTCCACCAACAGCAGGTTCCCATGGCATATAATGAACTGTTTTTGAAACAGGAGCATCTTGTAATACAAATTTGTGGTATGGCATGGGAGGGTCTGCTGTTTAAAGGCCAGAAACAACCTCACCGGAAAGTCTGCAAGAGGGGCATGTCTAAAGTGGCTCTTCGGACCTCCGCCATAACATGTGGGTCTGCTGTCAAACAATACAGGTTCCAGCTGCTTTGGCGTAAGGACAAAAATTGTCAGGGGAGTCAGCTAAAACTAGAGGGCTACACAAGGATGGGGACTACAGGAGACAACATCAATTCTGAATGCAGTCAGCTGAGGGATGACCATCTTTGACATGTTTCCATGCTTCCAATGGTAACAGGGAGTATAATTAGCATTCTTATATAAAAAGATTTTTCCAAATATAAATTTAACCATGAAAAGGGGGGGGGGGGCAAGTAACTGTTTATAGATAGGTATCCAAAAAGAACAGTATTATTTTGGATGACACAAAAACCTAACTATTTTCACAGGGCGGTGGGGAGGCTAGTCACATTTCACCTAAATATTAGTAATGTTTTGTTGTTATGCAACTGCCCAATTACAATGAATCTGCTACCAACAAGGCAAGCTAACTCATGCATAAAAGTTGCTTCCTCCCAACCCGCCTTTAAAGTGTGTTTTTGCTACCTGCTTCATTTCCACTTCCTCAAATCTGCTTACTCAGAATTCCAGGAACACAAACAGCAGAGAAATGCACTTGGGATTAGATATCAGACTGCTCTAATGAGCCAGTTGTCATTCTCTGGAACATGTGCGTGCCTGTTGCATCACAGGCAACCCGCCTGAGGAGAAGGCCAGGAAAAGATGACACCAGTGTACACAGACACAAACTAAGTTTCATTTCCTTGCCTCCATTCTCTACATACACACACACCTTTTTTTTCCCTTTTGCCCAATCAGCTTAAGCTTTCTTTCACCAAATGCTTTTGGGCCAATAGTAATGCTGCTGCAACCCACAGTCCTCTGTTCCATTTAGTACATTTGTGATTTTTAGCCATTTTGGGCACACATTTTAGATAAGCCCCACAGGAATGGAAACAAGACAGCATGGTTCTTGAACTTTTTTGTGCTTTAGATAACCATTTTAGTTTGTAGTGGTTTGCAGACAAGCACATTTATTTAGATCATTGGTTTTCAGCCAGTATGCCGTGGCACCTCGGGGTGCCTGAATGGTGGTCAGGGGTGCCGCGGTAAACACTGGCCTCTGACCCTCTTTCCTTCCCTCCCTCCTCTGATGCATTCTTGTGTCTCTGCCTCCCAAAGGCTTGCATGGCTGTTTGTTGCAGCAGCCCTGGCTAAAAGCTCCCCAGGCAAATGGTGTCTCTAGGGCTGGCTAGGGGGTGCTTCCCAGGCCCCTGTGGGGCAGTGTGAGGAGACACCTCTCTTTGGTGTAGGGGGGTGCAGCTCAGAGACCAGGGGCGGCAGCTGCAGCTGCCCAAAGGACTCCCAAAAGAGAGGGGAGGAGGCTGAGAGAACACTCCACAAAGGAGGGTGTTTGAAAAAGGGTGAGGGGCTGCCAGCTCTACAGGCAAGGGGTGACATAACCGGGCTCCTGAGCCCCACAGGGGTGCCACAGAAAGAATGTAGATTGTCAAGGGAGCCATGGATTCAAAAAGGTTGAAAACCTCCAATTTTTATTATTACTGCCATAGCAAGGCCACTCAAAAGTTGTTCATGTATTGAACATACTGATAAACAAAAAGTGCAAGCACAATTCGGTAAGGCAGTGGGCATGTTTGTGCACATCTGGCAACACATAGATTTGTCAGACAAGTCACTGCTATTCAGAGCCAAAAAACTATCCTGGCCAAACTTTCAGATTTACTTATTTATTTAGCTATTTCAACATGGTCAAACAGACTTCTGAGTGCACAATGATCTTTCTTAGTTCAGCTTTAGATAATTTCATGTTTAAGTCTTCATGAAGAGGGAGTGCCGAAAGTTTTAGATTATTTTTCCAATCCTCTTTTAATAAACATCCATTAAAATAACAACTAATCCCCGCCCTCCCTTCTTTCTCACACACACAGTGGAAAAAGAAGCTCAGATCACAATAAAGCTTTTGAAAAAATAATACTAAAAAGTTAGAGCAACTGATGAAGCGAATGTACATTTGTGGCAAAACGTATCAGCAATTTCTCCCTGATCCCTCTAGAGCCAAATTAAATATTTTGGACTGCCTGCTTTGTGCTGTTTACAAAGAGTTTGGCTCCCACTCCTTTAGTAAAGACTGTTCTTCAGAGGCAAATCTCTGGCTCCCTACTCGGCTTATGTCTCATGTTACAGTTTCCATAACCAACTTCTTTTAGAGAGGAAAGAACAGAGCATTGAGAGGTTAAGAAGTTTCATGACTTTTGAAACAACACATTTATTCAGTGAGCAAGAAATAAGTGCTAGGTAGTGGGCCTTAAAACACACTAGGAAGAGATGACTAGAAATGCATAGGGAGAAAAGCAGGCATATACTCAAGCTATCGTTTACCACTATTTCTAACAATTGAAGAATCTTGTGGAACCTTGAAGACTAACAAATTGTTTTTGGCATAAGGTTCCATGGACTCAATCCCACTTCATCAGATGCAGGCTTGAGTCCATGAAAGCTTATGCTATAATAAATAGGTTAGTCTTTAAAGGGTGCCATTAGACTTTTTGATTGTTTTTGCTACAAGAGACTCCCAGCTAAGTTGTAGGGGGATTTGGATACCTCTGCAGCTAACTGCACAGGCTGCTCCCCTTTACAATGCTTTGCTAGGCAAATCAGGGTTCAGGAAACAGCATGGAGGTCTACTAGGAAACAGTACAAGTAGCTATGCTCAAAATACTGACCAGATTAACTGGGGCTCTCTAGCTCCTGAATAGTAACCCTCTCTTATCTAAACGGGGGGCACGGGTGACGCTGTGGTCTAAAGCACTGAGTCCCTTGGGCTTGCCGATCGGAAGGTCGGCGGTTTGAAATCCCGCGACAGAGTGAGCTCCCATTGCTCAGTCCAAGCTCCTGCAAACCTAGCAGTTCGAAAGCATGTCAAAGTGCAAGTACCACTCTGGTGGAAAGGTAAACGGCGTTTCCGTGCACTGCTCTGGTTTCGCCACTGCTGGCCACATGACCTGGAAGCTGTCTGCAGACAAGCAATGGGTCCCTTGGCCAGTAAAGCGAGATGAGCGCCGCAACCCCAGAGTCGTTAACAACTGGACTTAACTGTCAGGGGTCCTTTACCTTATCTAAAGGTCCATTCTCAACTGACTTTTATGTTATGTACTGAAGTTCTCACCCTGGGCCAGCAGGGGGATACTGTAGATAGTTATGCAAATAAGGGGATTGCAAGTGACGTTCAGTGATTGGATAGTTTTAGAAAGTTGTTACAATTATGTGTACTGGAGCTCTATATATAAGCAGGCTGACTGAACCCTTCAGCTCAGTTCTGTTCTGGCCTCTGAATAAACAAGAGCTATTTGAAGAATCGCTGTGTCGTCTGATATGTTCACCCACAACTTAACACTTTATTTCAACCATATTACCATTATTATTATTTTTGGTAACATAGTTTTTATTCATTTTCATCTTCAAGCTATCAACATGGTTGCGCACACACACACACACACACACACACACACACACATTAAGAGCGTTTGACATGCAATAATTACATAGCATTAAAAACAAAAAAATGAAGCAAGAACACTCAGATAAACATTTCTGAATATATCAACAAAGTTGTGTCAAAAGTGTAGATAACCAAAATTATTAGTCATTACATACAGTGGTACCTCGGGTTACAAACACTTCAGGTTACAGACTCCGCTAACCCGGAAGTAGTACCTCGGGTTGAGAACTTTACCTCAGGATGAGAACAGAAATCACGCGGCGGTGGCACGGCAGCAGTGGGAGGCCCCATTAGTTAAAGTGGTACCTCAGGTGAAGAACAGTTTCAGGTTAAGAAAGGACCTCCAGAACGAATTAAGTTCTTAACCCGAGGTACCACTGTATATGAAATGATGTATTGTAATATGTATTGCTTAGCTTGGTGACCATAAATAAAAAGTTATTTTGTATCAATAACAATGAGAATTTATGGGAATGGCGAGGCTACTGTTTTACCATATCCCTTGTTATTTGTATAATCAATAGTCACACCAGACTAGCCATGTTTCTTTTGTCCTCTTGCTACGTTTAATTTTTGTTTTTTGTTTTGTTTTTTTGCGGCTACAGCCAGCAAAGAAAGGGATATTAAGGGGAGGAGGAGAAGAAAAGCTTGGGGCGCATGCTGATAAGCACCCACTCCCCACCTCTGCACACTGTGTTCACCTCTGGCCTGTCATTAACAAAAAAATTAAATAAAGAGACTTACTCACTGATATTATTTTTCATCTCCTATTCCAGCTCCTCCTAGTCCTCTTTCTTTCACACACACATATTGTTTAGGCATAACAAAATTATGCAAGTGTAAAAGCAAGCTGCAGCCTGACTCACTCACTTTCTTAAAAAAATGTGCAGAAGATTGGAAAACGCTGCAACTTGAATTGGTTGGGGGCACTGATGATCTCTTTGCTAAACTTTGTGACCTTCTGAATGTTAACAATTGGTGGAGGCAGGAGAGAAAGGATTAGCAGGGGAGTGTAGCTCCAAGCAAGTTGACTATGTTTCCCCGGTTGTCCTGCCACGCCTCCTCCCCCTCCCCCCCCCCCCGCTGCCAGAGGTGGGACTTAGCAACACACACTGATTGCTCTTTGAATGCTTATTGGCCAGAGACTAAAAACTGGTCCCAGAGATACAGAGCTGATTTTATCAATGAACATGTGAGGTAGTGGAGGCATGGGAATCAGCAAGAGTGTTGCTTCTGGCTGGCAGACTAGCCAGTCTTGTTTGATGTAAAGATTCATTTACCCTGAGAGTGAAAAAAATTAACAAGGGTGGGCGAGAGGCAGGAGGGACTGAGCTCTTCTGTCCTTGGGGTTCTGGGATTTCAGGGGTGGCTGTGCCCACTTGCCCAAGCTGACCAGCCATCCTTGGCCAGAAGAATGCCGTCTCCGCACGTTCTTCTGACCACAATACTGGAGAAAACCAGAGGATGCTGACTCCCCTTCCTTGAAGGTTTTTAAGCAGAGGTTGGATGGCCATCTGTCATGGATGCTCTAGCTGAGATTCCTGCATTGCAGGGGGCTGGACTGGATGACCCTTGGGGTCCCTTCCAACTCTACATTTCTATGATTCTATGATTGTAGGAAGCCTTTCTCTGAGTCTCCCTCTGGCCACCTGTATGTGTGACAGAGTATCATTTCTTTTCATATCCAGATCGATTTCTTCATAAAATGTGCTTACCCCTTTGTATTCCTCCTCTTGCTTGGAGCAGAAAATTCTGGGGAAGATTAGGGCGCACAACCACTTCTACAATCAAAGCTGCATTGCTGTGTCAGGGGAGATATGCCACCTGTTGCATTCCACAGCCCTGCAGTTCTTTTTCCTGTATATGAATCCTTTGTATTGTGGGTTTTTGTTTTTAACCCAATGACCCCATTTCCCTTTATGGAAACAAGCAAGCAGTATAGGCTGAATCCATGAAGCAGAACGATGCAAAAGATGGCTTTGACAACAGAATAGTTTTTTAGCTCAACTCCAGCTCTCCTTAATTTTCTCGCCAGCAGTCAATTCAAAATAATGCAATGGCAAGGCTGGCATTTAAAATGCTCAGCAGGCTGACTGCTCAGATTTATGGCCCACTTACCAAGCCTATGTTTGTTGTGAAATTGTTATTTATAAAGTCACATGCTAGGGCTTGTTCCCAAGCTTGCTAAACCTACACGCTTAATTGACTCTCCGGACAATGCTTTATTGTCAGCTAATCTTTCCACAGTTCCTCACACAAAAATGTATGATCTCTTGTTTGGGTTACGCTGTTTGCATGTTCACTCTTGTCTATTTTCAGAATTGTCAACACAAAGTTGCAACTCGTTACAGTGAAAATATATGAATGAAAGACTACAATTATTAATGCCACAGCCAATAGGCAGGAAGTCAGTTTTTATCACACTACCAAATGTAGCAAAATAGACATTGAGGAATTCTCAACCGAAAGTTCATTGACGTATTGATAAGCACACCCCTCTATCTAGAGTTGTGAATATCTGGAAGCAAAGATTAAACAATTACACTTTAAATATTTACTATGCCTAGAACAGGAAAGGCATCGCCTTTAAAATAGCTTGGAAATCATTAGCCTATTTATAACCAGGGTAGTAAACCTAGGTTCACAAGGGCAAAATGAAGAAACTTATCTATGGCACAATTCCAACTAAAGTTAAGCATTAATGGGCTCTTTTCCCTCTCCAAGAACTAATGATTAACAAGTTGCATATTTATTACTTCATTGTTATTGTTTTTTTTTTAAAAAAAATAAAAGTTCATTTTTTCCCAAACTACATTAGAATAAACATGCCATTTTTGTAAAAAATAATAATAATGGGAAATACCAAGAATTTAAACTGTTGTTGTCACTGGGTGGGGGCATCTCAATAACTCAGAAAGACTGAATCCCCTGTACATTCACAGCTCCTGGGATGGCCTTGGGACCTTAAATGTAATTCTGTCTTTCTTTACCAAGAGTTCAGTGAATGTCGATACCTGCAGCACACACATCTAGGGATAGATAAACCGTATTTGCAGGATCACGGGCAGCGTTGATACACTTGGCAGAGAACAGGAACAAGGC
This sequence comes from Podarcis bocagei, assembly GCF_964188305.1. Taxonomy (NCBI): domain Eukaryota; kingdom Metazoa; phylum Chordata; class Lepidosauria; order Squamata; family Lacertidae; genus Podarcis; species Podarcis bocagei. The sequence goes on from NC_138130.1 coordinate 88,534,644, forward strand.
AGTCTACTATAGCAAAGTCATAGCAGTTTGCAGCCAACTGGGGGTCAAGCCAGGAAAAGAGAGATGAGAAGAGGAAAAATGAGAGCAAAGGAGAATAGTGACTGGGCTGCAGGAATGAACACAAATGTAAGAGAAATAACTGGACTGGCAGAAGGTGTGCTGAGTAAAGCAACCAACAGGTAGATGCAGCACAACAAGGAGAAATCAGAAGTGAGATTAAAAGGAGGATCCTGCATCAGAGGCCAGAACAATAGGTAGCAATAGCAAGGAGATGATGACTCCTTGAATCAAACTTAAGTACTTGTCTTACTGGTCCACAAGTTTCATAAGAATAGAAAGAAATCCCACAACCACTTCGATTAGTGTAGTGCAATAAGTACTTGGGCACAACGTCACCCAGTTTTCCCTGAGTCAGCTTGCAGAACAATGAACAGACATTCTCTTTGCCACCTTCAGGATTGCCCAGTTAATATGACTTCCTAGCAAGAGCAGTTGATCCTCCCGTTTCCCTAGTCAGTCTGGACTCAGGGAAGGGACTGAGATTTCTGGGACATGGTGACCCGTGATGGATTTCCAAGGCACAACCTGCATTAGGGAATCCTAGTGTCTCCATATACTCCTTCTTCGGGGTATCACTGCCCCAAAAGAGGAAGGAATTGATGCCGCACAGGGCCTCCCAACTCCAGCAGGCATAGAATGCTGAATGCATGTAACGTGATGAATTAGTTCTGGAAATGGGACAGGGGAAACTGCTTTAAATGATTTTAAAAAAAACAAACTTACACCACAGTTACCATTAAGGCACTTCAATTAAAAAAAATTCATTGCAAGTCAGGTTACATGCATATCCATTAACCCTGCACATAGATGAAGCCATGAATTGTCAGACAATTTTGCTCTTTCATGCAAGAGAAAGAAGGGTGGGGGGAAATGTCTCTCACTAATTGCAGATCCACGCCAAGGGCCAAATAAGGGGAGCACATCCCTGTTGGGTCTGCTGGACTCCTCAATAGAGTTTAATACAATTGACCATGATAACCTTCTGAATCACTCGGGCTAGGATAAGCTTCAGGCACAACATTATTCAGTTCTAGTACTTTCTTGAAGGTCTTTTCCAGGGGATGCTGCTGGAGGGGTCCCGTTTGATGTCACTGGCACCCCACAAGGACCAGTTCTGTTCCTCATGCTTCTTAACATTCCCAGTGGAGAGGAATTGTACAGGAATCTGGGATGTTATCAATGTGCGAATAACCCCTGGGCAGGGCTTTTTTTCAGCCATAACTCACCGGAACGGAGTTCCGGCACCCCGTCGCTGGGGGCTGCGTGCCAGAAGAGGTGGGCAGCACAGTGCTCTGTGTTGAACAATGGAGGCTGCCGTCATCACGGCGCTTTGTGTTGTGCAGCGGATGCTGCGGCCGGCATGGCGATCATTGTGGCATTGCTGAGGTGGCACAAGCACACAAAGAAGATAAGCTTTTTTAGGGGCGAGCTCAACAACTTTGGCACCTCTTTTTCTAGAAAAAAAAAGCCCTGCTCCTGGGACAGTTCAGTCAGTAGAGCATGAGACTCTTAATCTAAGGGCCGTGCGTTCAAGCCCCACATTGGGCAAAAGATTCCTGCACTGCAAGGGTTCAGACTGAATGGCCCTTACGGTCCCTTCCAACTGTATACAATTCTACGACACGCACTTCTTTTTCTCAATCAGATATCAGGGGACCTGCCAAAGGCCGTCTGGAGGTAGTAACAGACTCAAGGTGGAGTGAAGTTTAATCCAGAAAAGGTGCTCCATTTGAAGACAAATGCAAGACTCTGGAATAGGGATTCAGCCTGTTTTGGATGGGGCAGCACTCCCCTTGGAAAACAAAGGAATAGGGCTTGCAGTTTGTGGGTACTCCTGAATCTAACTTTGCATCTTTATGCTATGTTCATGGAAACTGAGATATGAAAGCTAGGAGCTAAATGACACCTTAAACCTAGGTTATGGGCACCACAACAGAGTATGTAGGCACTATTTTTTATAAGAAGAATAGAAAGCTGAAAACGAATGAACTGCAGCTAAAATCTTATGTTCATTTTTCACATGGTCTAGGACTTATCTGAAGACTGCAAAAAAAGAAAATATAACCATACTTCACCTGCCTGCCCCCCTAATATTCTTAGGAGGGTCCCTTCTCCAGTCTTCAGAGAGTGGCTGGAAGTGGGGAGGCAGAAAAAAGGTCCTCTTTTCTTTCCAGCAGTCACAGTTTTAATCTGAAATCTTATGTGCAATACTGCGTCCAGAGCTCAGAAGCTGCTCACATTAATGAAATTCCTGTCACAAAACACACCTATAACAATGGGAGTTTCGAACACTGTTCATGGGTGCCTTTGCACAGCTTAGATTGTGCTTGATCCTGAGAAAAATCAAACCTGGCCACAATAACATGCCTTATTTAAATTCAGATGCAGTGAATTTTACTTGAAGAGTCTTCAGAAACTTCCAGCTAGTCAAAAACATTAGTGGATGCTCACTGATGGGATAATAATATACCTGTTCTGCAGCAGATGTGCCGGATGCCATTTTGTTTGCCAGGACCATACAATTAAAATCTTATTGCCTATAAAGATCTAGATGGCTTAGAACCAAGAAAACTATCATCCTGTCCACTTCCTATGATCTACAGAAGAGGCCCATCTCCATGTACAGTGGTACCTCGGGTTACAGATGCTTCAGGTTACAGACGCTTCAGGTTGCAGACTCCGCTAACCCAGAAATAGTACCTCAGGTTAAGAACTTTCCTTCAGGATGAAAACAGAAATCGCGTGGCAGCAGCGCAGCGGCAGTGGGAGGCCCCATTAGCTAAAGTGGTACCTCAGGTTAAGAACAGTTTCAGGTTAAGAATGGACCTCCAGAACGAATTAAGTTATTAACCCGAGGTACCACTGTACTGCCTGGGGCTGGCGCATACTTTGAGTCTCAGAGACTGTTCCCAGAGTTTGGAATATCTGATCCTGGAAGATCCATTTGGTTTCTCTCGAATTGGTTTTTACCAACAGGTTAAAAAGTTGGCAAGCATTGGTCTTACTGGACCGTTTATTTTTACGTGGTACGTTTATATTTGAGAATTTTTGTTTTTATGCTTGGTTTTTAAAAAAAGAAAATAGGACAGTTGTTGTTATAAACCACTATGAGCTATGCAAATGCACTGTGAGGGTGAGGTATAAATTTTCAAAATAAAAATAAAGCATTATGGGGATCAAACCTGTAACCTTGGTGTTATTATCAGCCTCAGGCTCTAACCAACCGAGCTCTCCAGTTCAATAGTGTATTTACTGTGGGCTTCCTACTGAAGCCAGCAGTGAGCAAGCTCCAGCCTGACAATATCCTTTGCTTAAGGACAGAACTACTCATGAGTTTAACAAAGGCCTAAAGCTATATTGGCTGTGAGTCTAGGAAGACCTGCTCAATGCCTTGCAGTCCCTTTTTTACCTTCCCTGGGAGGGCAGAGCCCTGATTGACTCCAGCTACAAAGGCTGCGGCTACTGAAGAGGCCAGAGACCATCTTGGCTGTTCCTTAGTGCAGACCCGGGTCATTGAGACTGAGATTCCACAGCTGCCACCCACCATAAACCACCATTGGGCAGGACTAGCAGCAACAGCAGCAATTATGTTCTGTACAGTGGACCCTCCAGATACAAATTAAATTTGTTCTGGGGGTCTGTACTTAACTCAAAAAGTCCATAACTGGAGGCGCCACTTCAGTGCACACGTGCATTGTGATAGAGCACTTCTGTGCATGCAACCCGAAAGTTACGTATCCAGAGTGGTACATAACTCGAGGGTCTACTGTACTTACAATATTTTGATCTCTTCTTATGTTGTTTTTACATTTGACTTCCTTTACTAGTGTTTTCTTTTGAAATGTTTAAGATTTTTTTTCCTGTTAATGTTGCTATGTTAAATGTACATTCTGTAGCTGATCCTCCGCGAACGTCCGCCTCTAGTGTCCATTCCGGCGAACGTCCGCAGCAAACTTGGAAGTACCAGAACGGACTACTTCCAGGTTTGCCCCGTGCGCATGTGCAGAAGTGCTAAATCGCGCTTTGTGCATGTGCAGAAGCACAAACTGCTCTGAATGCATGCATGCACAGACGCAGCGCTTTGCTTGCATCCTTTTCGGCTAGCGGCCGGGGCTCCGGAATTGATCCCGGCTGCAAAGCAAGGTACGACTGTAATAAGAATTTGAATTTGAAATAATTATGTTATTAAAGTATTGCTTTAATGATGATTGTCTTCCAAAGCAACTACTCTATTCCGAACTTAAAAATGGAAAGCATAATGCTGGTGGTCAACAAAAGAGGTTTAAAGACTGTTTCAAGGCAAATCTTTAAAAATGTAGTATAAACACTGACAACTGGGAAACACTGGCCTGCGAGCGCTCCAGTTGGAGAACAGCCTTTACCAAAGGTGTCATGGGCTTTGAAGACACTCAAACTCAGGACGCAAGGGAGAAACGTGCTAAGAGGAAGGCACGCTTGGCAAATCCACACCGTGATCAACTCCCGCCCGGAAACCAGTGTCCCCACTGTGGAAGGATGTGTGGATCCAGAATTGGCCTCCACAGTCACTTACAGATTCATTGTTAAAACCATGTTTATGGAAGACAATCTTACTCGGCTACGAGTGATCGCCAAAGAAGATGTATGTTTGATTCTTGAAAGTATGCAGAACCAAATGCCACACCAAAACATAGTTTGGCATCACAAAAAAGGAGATGCAGGCCTAAGGTCCTTGTACTCCCCCTTCCTTCATGAGATAAACTTTAGGTGGCAATTTATCACAAACCATGGCCAACCACTTCAACTGAACCTGGCAGACTATAGTATTTATATTAGTATTTATATATAGTGCCAAACCACACACAGAATCACAGAAGCGTAGAGCTGGAAGGGACCCTGAGGATTATCTCGTTCAACCCCCTGCAATGCAGGAATATGCAGCTGTCCCATATGGGGATTGAACCTGCAACCTTGGCATTATCAGCACCATGCTCTAACCACCTGAGCTATGTTCCTTGCTTTACAATGTTAAGAGAAGATAGGCCCCCACCCAAAAGAAGCTTACGTAACAAAATGTGATGAGGACACAGGAAAAAAAGGCACATTAGTCTGATGCTTACATCTGCTCATTTTTGTAATGCCAGAACAAACGTGTGGCATGTGTGGCAAGTGGGTGCCTTGAAGAGAGAAACTGTTCATGCATGCTTATCCCTGCCAAACTTCCTGAAAGTAGTAGCAACAGCATGATGGGAAACCCATTACACTCTGCTCAGAGAATAAACATCTCCTGCTTTGCAACCACATAGTCACAAATTACCACACCAAAATTTACTCTAGCTTTTCAAAGTTCAGCAATTAAATAAGCAAGGTTAACTAGAGAAAGTGGTCGTGCACATCCTTATTTGGACAAGCCCAACAGTAACATTTGGCTTATTAAGATCATTGGGTCAATTGACAAGTATGACCAGTCATGAATACTGCTGTGCAGAAGACAAAATCCAACACCCTTCTGCTCAGTAAGCCTGGTTTGTGTTGCATATTTCTTTCAGAAGGTATATTCAGACACACACAGCTATATGTAATGCCCTTGTAAAAGATTGTGTGTACTCTATGTGTTTGCCGAAACAGCTAAATCTTGCCTACACATACACACTTCAACATGCACATGCCCCTTAATGTTCTGTTCTTTAACCTCAGAATTGGTGGTAAATATTGCAGAAGTTGGGTATGTAGGTGTAGATATGTTTACATGTCACAGCAAAGCGCAGGGAGACCAGGCTACTTCCACTGCCTCAGATTCAACATAAACAGTTTATAGTTTATGTGCCTACTCTACAGAAGTTAATAAGCAACACCATGAAGCTGTGTGCGCGCACACACACACTGCAAAAGCTACAAACTGCAAGGTTTACTTAATTTAAATATTTAGTTTGCTTTTCATATAGTAAAAATGGAATGTAAACTTTGTGTTTTGTTTAGTCTTTCTAGAACAAAACCACCATTAATTCAGCCTAACCTTTTTGGGGGAGCGCATAGAAGAAGAAGAAGAAGAGGATTTGATATCCCGCTTTATCACTACCCTAAGGAGTCTCAATGCGGCTAACATTCTCCTTTCCCTTCCTCCCCCACAACAAACACTCTGTGAGGTGAGTGGGGCTGAGAGACTTCAGAGAAGTGTGACTGGCCCAAGGTCACCCAGCAGCTGCATGTGGAGGAGCGGAGACGCGAACCCGGTTCCCCAGATTGCAAGACTACCGCTCTTAACCACTACACCACACTGGCATAGATAGATAGATAGATAGATAGATAGATAGATAGAAAGAAACTTGCAGAGTGGAAAGAAAGCAACTTATGATAATTAGGATGCATTTATATTATTGTAAAACAACCTGAAAACTTTGTTATTAGCCTACATGTAAATACTGTAAATATTTTTTAACTTGATGTAACTGATATGGTTGCTCCTCCAACAGGAAGAGTTCTAGCAAGATGCCAGAGCGTTGCGCAGTTTCCCATTCCCTTATGAAAATTCAATTTTCAAGGTAGGAACAGCAGAGACGGAGAACTGTATCCAACACTGGCCATTCCCAAGAGTAGACCAACTGCAACTGATGAATGTGACTCACTTGGATCCATTAAGTCTAATCAGAGTAAAACTTAGTAGTTGGATATAGCTAGCACGAATTTATGTCTTTTTGCATTTGCAGTAGGGTACTACTCATGATATGAGTCACAATCAATTATATTCTGAACTCAGAAGTATTAGCATTCTCCAAGCAAGATGTTTGAACGCAATAGTAGGAGCCTGCTTCATAAACAACATGTTAAAAAATTAAAGTAACGATGATGTATTAGTGAAGGAACACCCACCTAAAAACCGCTCCAACCGGTTTGTCTTTATGTTGGAATCTCTCCCTTCTTCTTAAGCAACTTGATGCTCTAAATTCTGTGGCCTCTGGCAAAGACACCATGCATTAACTCAGACCCTAACTCCCAACACGCACACTCAAAATATTCCAAAATGAATCTCAAGATGAATAGAATTTTATAGGAGTTCAAATCTAGGCCAATATGGCTGCTGGGTATTAAGTTTCATACTCCCTCAGGTTACTAGAACAAAGGCGGGGTGGGGGGGAAGTATTTCTGAGGTCAGCCATAACAGATCAATTGAAATATTTGCTGGGGTAAACACTAAGCTGCGGCTCAGAATGAATAAAAAAAGCAATCCTTCGAAGCCCTTTGTACAACATGATGTATGATTTTCTATTTGGGTTTCCTAGCGCATCCCTTACCTGATGCAAACTTAAAAGCTGGGGTGGGAAATGCTTAAAGAGACTGAATTGCTCTTTCCTCAACTCTGCCCATGTGACCTCTCTAGTTATTATTTCAGCTAAGTTAACTTACTTTGAAAGTTATTAACCTATTCCTCCCTACTTTTTGCTGGGAAAGCGAAGAACCGGAAGCCATTTTAAGAGAGCAAAGTTTACACAGCAAAAGTTTTGAACTCTTCCTTCAGCAGAACTAAAGGGTGGAGGAATCAATTAAGATTGCAAGTCAATCTCCACCTTGCTCAGCAGCTCTGCATAAACAGGATTCAGGTTGCAGCCCCGAGGAAAGAAATGTAGAAGAAGAAAAAACCTTTAAGGTACTAATTGATTGTTAACAGTAAAAGCTAAAGAACTGTCAACGCTGCTTTAGAAAATTAATTTCAGCATGGATTCCTACAGATGGGAGATACTTGAATGTTTAAAACATTTTAGTCAGCTCTGATCACGAGCCAAAACTGCTAGCTTCCAGTTTTTACCCCTCTCCCATCAAAAGTTGAAAGGCCTTGCCATTAGTTGACACACCTCAGGCAGCAGAGTTTGAGTGTCATAAGATAGACCTGACCCCAAGAAGCAAAATCCAGCAGAAAGCACTCCTCCAAAATGAACAGAATCTGTATGAGACCATAAATCAAGAGACGGTTCTGCTAAAGTTAATGGGGAATATGAAGATGCTGCAATTTGGATTTTCCACCTCCGGTATCAAATCTATCAAGGTAAATGATGTTGAAACAGAGTACTATAAAGACCTTGCAACTTGCATAGGGGCAACGACATCCCAGAGTAGAACTGTCAAGCTTGTTTATATTTGATAATTGGGGGGGGGGGATACTCTTTGCCATTTTCATCATTTTACTTTCAGTGTGTAGCCTTCAGTAGCTTGGGTACCAATCCCTGCAAGATTCCTGTTTGTAACCTTCACATAATGTATAGGTTTTGGAATCCTATGTGATGATGGCCATATATTTAGATGTAATGAAAGGGAGATTAGGTAAGTTCACGAATAAGTCTATTGGTCATGACTATGGAGCCTCCATTTCAAAGGGTGTATATCATCGAATCAAAGTTTCCAGGCAAAAAGGGTGGAGCTGTTGCCTGTGGCTCTCAGAGGCACCTGGTTGACCACTGTACAAAGCAGAATGCTGAAGTAGGTGGAGCTTTGACCTAATAAGAAGAGTGCCATCGGATAAGACCACCCCTTCCACAACAATCCTCATGGCCTGCTGTGTGTTCAACAGTGCTAGTCACACCAAGAAAGTCATGAATGGCGGTGGCACAAGAGTTGTATTGGCTGTTCTCTAATGCTCTTCCTCCCAGGTGTTTGCCTAAGCTCAAGTGGGATTGTTTTCTAGAGGCAATGTTTATTCTGGCAGGCATCTTACGTCCAGGGATGGGCATGGGGTTATCAGCAGTGTTTTCCGTGATTTACAAATGCTTTTATTTTCAAATGTAGTAATCTACCTTTACCTTATCAGATTGAATTTTTGTGTTTTCTTTCCCACTGTCTCCTCTTACCCGACACTCATACTCAAACTATACCAAACAAGTTTGCAGCTGATGCAATATTAATGGTCTGCATGCCTTCTTCCCCACCAAACATGCACAACTTTAGCCAATAGAAGATCTCAAGAGTTTATCAACTTTAGTTATATCTCAACTTAATAACCTTGCCGTTGTCATACTATTAGCTTGTCCAATCCTCTTAAGAATTTTAATGGCTATGCTTTTCCGAAAGACCACAATTAAATTCAAGTTGATTTGCCAAAGGCAAGTGGTATGAATACCAATCTGAAGAGCCAGCAACTTTCCTAAGGTCTCTTAAATGTATTGAACTGCAAAGTTCAGTGAACAATTTGGTTTTGCAGGAGGTGCCAAACAGCTTAAAATGAAACCCAATACTGTATGGCGGTTAGAGGGTTGGACCACAGAAGTTCAGATTTGGATCCAGTTAGCCTTTTATTTACATTCTCATCCAGTTTATAGTGGGGAAGGATGGACTGAGACGTAGCATTGAGATGAGGACTTGATTTGTCAATGCTTTTGCCCATCTCAAAGTAGCTTTCCAATAAAAGCTAGCTTCTGACTAGGTCATTCCCAAGGCAATACAAAGACATAAGTTCCAGTATTTGTCTCCAAGATCCAAAACTCTCACCATATCCACTGGCACAACCTTTGAAAAGCAGCATTCTAATTATTTGGTAAGCGGTTTCCCTCAATTTGAAAGGCTTCTGTGTATCTATTGTTACAGAATTTTATGGCTGAGCGTTATTATTTTATTTATATAATGAACTGCCCTGAAAACACTAAAGATACAGGTTAGTAATTTAATACAGTACATTTACTCCTTCCGAAGTACTGAAAACTGGACAGTGCAATTACATTTAAAAGAACTTTTACAGCACAGGTGAATGAAATGCTGTCTTGCCTTGGGGCAAACCAAGTCCTGGACATGCCTGAACTATATTTTTCAGTACAGCCAAAGCATAAATGTTTTAGGTGCTTATTTCAGATAAATGGATGGGCTCATAAGTAGGCCAAGGGAGAGCCCTAGACTCTAGCAGTGCCTAGTTCTATACCACGACTAAGACAGACAGAGGCATTGCACTTGGTGGTCTCTGTTCCTCAAGAAAGGAAGAAGCCATGAAGGAACAAAAGCATAACAGCTCCTCCCTTTTGGCTGCTTGCATTTCAGTGGTTGTTTGGAGAAGAGCAGGAAGAGGAGTCATATGTGGCTGTCAGGTAGGAAAACCCAGCTCTGCCAAAACACACCAAGGAAGCCCTGCCTCTCTTTTTGGAAAATCTGGTTCTGTGCGCACACCTGCATGAATTCCTGTTCTTCAGAAAACAAATTCCTGTTATTCCTGAAAGATGAAAGACGTTTCCTTTAACAAAATGTTTTAAATGAGTCTTCATTTATTCAGCCACTTGCAATTACATTAAATGGTTGCCAATTGTGAAATCAATGCAGGGCAGGAAATGTTTTAAACAAGACTTGTACTGTTAAGCATTGGTCAGTATCGCTGAAGCACTCAATTTCTATTTAGGATATAGCAAGTCCTCAATTTACGTGGGGGTAAATTCTGGGGGCCCTGTCTAAAGCCAAAATCAATGTATAATCAGAAGACACTGGGTGCAATGGCAGTTGGCATTGCCAAAGGCCCCCCCCCCGAACGCTAGCCCCCTTTTTAATGTTGCTAAACAAGTTTTGCCAATTGTGTAAAGCTAAATGTGTGTAAGTTGTGAGCTTACTGTATCAAGGTTTCCTGTGTGAAAATAGAGGGTGAAATTATCATTATCACTATATAATAAAGCAGCATGTCAGCTTCAATAAATTAAAGGACCAACGAGACAATAAATTAGCTCCATTTCTGTGCTATATCTATCTCTTTCTAAGATGCCCCAGACAAGGGAACTTATCCAAAATGCACTGGGCTTTTAAATAAATTGCTTGTGGCACTCCTGAGAACTCACCTCTTTGGGGTTTCACCAAACAGCTGAAACCTCTATTTTCCATCTAGTTGAAAAATATTTTGCCAAATTCAGATCCTTTGCTTTTGGAAAATTAAGTCTTCAAGTAAGTGACCTTGATTTGCTGCTATACAAGGAACCAAGCAGACTTGTCTCATCTTTACAAAGACATAATGTTCCAAATTTATATAAAGGTTCTATTTAGTTCTGCAAATGACAGTTCCTTACACCAGGGGCCCCCGCCCCCAAATTTTGCCTGGTCTTCATAGCCAAGTCAAAATTTGTGGTCCCTGGAGTCCCCTTCTGCACAATTCTACATATGTTTACTTTGAGGCAAGACTCACTTCATTCAATGGGGATTACTCCCAACATATTGGAGCATACTGTTTTGTTTCCAGCTTCACACAGCGAAATACAGTGCAAGTTCAAGAGCTTGCAAAATAAGTTTGCATAGCATGAATTTCAAAAGGACATTTATTTAAATATTTTCCTTTGGTAATTTAAGATGTACCGTGAGACATCACATTGCTCATAAAACCATAAACCAGATGAGAACTAACCAGTTTAACTACTCTTGCTCTCTAGCTACGTTGGGGGAGGGGTTGGAGAAGAAAATAATGAGACAGCAGGGTGAGGGGTTAGAGGAGCAAGTGCCATGATTTATAACCAACTCTTGTTTGCCTCTTGGGGAGGTCAAGACCTGAGCAAATAAAGGTGCTTCCATGGCAGCCGTATAAAGTTGCTAGAAAGCCCTCTGCTATAGTATTTGGGCAGCCAGAAACATGAACAAACAATTTCCGTTCTTTAAAGGAACAACATCCTGTTTCACAGTTGGAAGTTTTGATTTTCCTGTACAATGAAACCAACCTTAGGGCCAAAGTACATGAGTCGGCGACAGACTGGGGTGGGATATCAATTTTTATAGCAAAAGGGAAATGTGCAGAGAAGGGGGGTGAGCCCCCCCTCCCGCACCTACAATTTAAATCTCTCCAAGTGAATACCAGAGCTTGGTTGAGGGGGAAAAACCTAATGGCAGTGGTTTTAGCATCCCATCAAACATTAGCTCCTTTTGTTTTGGGGCAGGCCTGGGTTTAAGTAAACTCATTTGCAGCAATTGCTTATAGTCTGGCCTTAGAGCAAATGTGAGGAAACTATGGCCCTACAAATGCTGCTGAACTACAAACATCAGCTCCAGCAAGCATTTTCCCATGTACAAGACATCCCCATGTATAAGACAACCCCTAATTTTTTTAACCCTAAATTAAAAAATCAGGACAGAGCCAAAGCCTGAACTCGAACCCGGGCCACCTGGGCCAGATCCCAAACCCAGGCTGCCCGAGCCAGATCCCAACCCCAAACCCAGACCACCAGTGCCAGAACCCGAACCAAAGCCAGGGCTGCCCGCACCAGAGCTAGAACCCAAACCCTGTGCATTCACCATGTATAAGACAACCCCCAATTTTTGACTTTTTGTTTTTAGCAAAAAAAAAAACCTCTGTCTTATATACGGAAAAATATGGTACACCTTTGTCCTGCTGCAGTGACTATTTTATCAGTTTGTTTTATATCAGTTTGTTTGTGTTTTCAATACAATGCAAACTGCCTTGAGAACTTTTAATTAGTAGGTGGGGTATAAATACTCCTAAATAAATAACTAAAATCATCGTCACCACTACCTTAATGAAACAACTCTTTAGCATGTATTTATTTTCACTTATCAGCCACCTTGGAGGCCTGTTATCAAACAGGAAGGTAGGGTTTATTTTAAATGAGCAGAAGTACACCACCACACGCTGCCATTGACAGAAAAATCAACACTTATTTCCTAGGACTGCCCTACTTTGAACTATGATATATTATGCTTTTGTGTTTCACCATGTGGCCTATATGTTCATAAGTATATCTGCTTAAAACCCCTCCTTTCCAATCTTCTTTTTCCAGCAGCTCTGCACGTAGCAGAGCACTCACTCCAAGGATGTTATCAGTGTTTTGTTTTTTAAGCTGCAGTGCGGTATTTAGCATGTCACTCTTGCCTTCAATGCCCACCCACCAAGCTGCCAGCGCTCCCTTTTCTCTCATAGCTTTGCCTCAAGAAGACTAAGGCAAATAGGCAGACACTCCCCCAAGCTCCCTAGATAGGACAGTTATTTTGCAAAGCTGCATTTTCCACACCAGCATTTCAACACTGATTTCTCTCAGCAAAATTTAAGTTTTCGGATTACAGATATCTTTTGCTCTATTTGTATCCAACAAGAACTTTACAACACAAACATTTGCCTGGTGCCTGCTGATTTTAAAATGTTTGCAATTATTTGGCAACTGCTACACAGTCGTACCTTGGAAGTGGAATGGAATCTGTTCCGGAAGTCAGTTCGACTTCCAAAATGTTTGGAAATCAAAGCACGGCTTCTGGTTGGCTGCAGGAAGGTCCTGTAGCCAATTGGAAGCCGCGGAAGCCCCGTTGGACTTTTGGCTTCCAAAAATAGTTTGCAAACTGGAACAGTCACATCTGGGTTTGCGGCGTTTGGGAGCCAAAACATCCGAGAACTATGCAGTTCAAAAACCAAAGTATGACTATATTCTTGCCATCAGAACTGAACATACCAGTAAATCAAAGTCTCATTGTGTCTAACAGATCCTTGGTAGCAGGACCATGCCACAAATATTACTCTGGATCTCTAAGTAGTATACCAACTCTGTGGCAACTGGGACCGCTTGGATCCCCAATTTTATATCTCACTTCTCCTCCAGGAATCTCAAGGCAGTGAACATAAGACTTACCAAATAATATCCTACCCAGGCCTTTGACAAATTATTGTCTCAGCACGGCCAACCTCACAGAAACATTACGCAGCTGAAACACAGCTCCTTATTTGCCCGCCTGAGCACCTTGGAAGATAGGTGGCAAACACAGATGCAGTGTCTTTTTTTTTAAGGGGGTACTCAAGGGTACGCAGTACCAGCACCCCTTTTTGTTGTTGTTAAAAAGTGTGGCACTTACTCTAACAACTTCATGGTGAGTACCTACATCTGTTTTTTCTAGAAAAAAGCACTGCACAGATGCGTATGTGCACCCTAATGTTCATCCGGACAGAATAGGAGTGTGATCATACGAGCATCATGACATGATTTATGCTCCCCACAGAGAGGCGATGTTTAGAAGCTACATGAGAATTTATCAATATCACCAAGACACTAGGTTTGGTGGCACAGTCAGAGCTCAATGCACTTTGCATACACTCTATACCAGTACTCATCTTCTGCTTTCACACAATCCAGTACTACGTACAAGTAAGGTACAACAGAGAAGTCACACTAGAGAATTTCAACCAAGTGTGCAAGAAATAAAAGGAAAGGCAAAAAGCAGGGTAGATGTGCAAGCTGCCCAATAACTGCCCATAACACGCACACACACAAAGGATGAAACGGCAACAGTTGGCACAAGACCAATTCACAACACATTAGTACTGAGTATGTGGGAAAAGTCTGTTCATTTTGAGAACTACATGAATCTATGTGGTCAATACACCCATAACAAAAACAGGAGCAATGCTAAAAGTGCAATTCATCTGCCTAAATCTTCAGAAGTTGGCACACATGCCTTCAGAATGAATGGGATTTGCACCAGAAAAAGAACATTCAGGACCAGATTGATTTATGAACACCATACCAACTCAACTGAGCTCAGTTTTTAAACCGAGTTGCCAAATAAAGTTTTCCTCTGGTCACTTTTAATACAGTCAAGTCTGTACATTTGTACTCATCGTGATTCTACAGTGTGGTCAGCTCAATTTAATTTTTTTACTTGTACGGTTATTGAAGTAAGGCACATGGGCAATAACTAGTGGGCAATATTGGCTACTTTGGAAGGAAGGGCAGGATATAAATTTAACAATTAAATGAAATGCATGGTCAGTGTAGTACCTGACTCCCTTCTGAATTAGCAGAAGCAGAACTGTGTGAAATAGTAAAGTCTGAAAAATGAATAAATCATTAGTTTGCTCAGGTAAAAGAATCAACAATGTCTGGCTGGTCCAAGGCATCTTCCCATTTGTTCCTCTAGTCCAGAAATGTTTATTCAACCTGACAGTTGTTCTCCATGGACTTTCCAACCACCTAATCCTTTTCATAGGAGGATACCATTACCCAAGTTACTCTAATACAAATTTCCGATTTATGTACTTAGCATAAACCGCCCCCAGTGACAATCTTCTGTCCTTTTCAGATACAAACCTACGATTTTTGCATTTTGATTTTATGAAGTTCTTGTGAAACAAGCCATTCTGTTTTCTTAAAGGGGCGATTATCACACATTTTGCCTTTGGCTTGCCCAGTTCATACACTGAAGGCATAACACACCTAGCAACCTCATCCGGGTTAAGTTTTAACACTCGGGTTGTGTCAACATCCCCAACAGCACCCACAGATACAAATTGAAAACTTGTGGCCAGTTCATTCAGGAAGCTATACAACAGCTGAAAGAGAAAATAGGAAGTTGTTGACAAACTCCTTGGAAGAGCAGTTTCCTGCAGAGAAAGTTAACTACAGAAGACAGCTGGGGTGATCAGTAACAGTTTCCTCAGCATGCGGCATGATTAATGAGTGTTGCAAGAGTCTGTACAGGGATTAGATGCAGGAGTCTATGACGTCAAACCATCCAACTTGCTTCTACTTAGAAGACACCAGCAAAAGCACACCTGGGGGAAAAAACAACCTCTTCAAGATATGGGTCTGCAAATCATCATCTGCTGCTAATTAGAGCTTGCTTTTTTGTCTTAAAAGATGGAAGCCAAACCCCCACTTCATAGTTCACTGCAATGTCAACTTACAGCTGGCCAACAGGAAGCATTTCAAAAGCAACACAGATGTCTGTTCTGCTTGCCATTTGCATGGTACATGGGCCCATTCCAAGCACTCTTCTGCCAACACCCAGACACTAGAGGTACAAACCCCACCAAAACGAATGTGAGCTCTGCAGGACAACATTTCACTCCTATCTACCAAATAGTGAGCCTTGGCTAGCCATTCTTGCTTTCAATTCAACCGTAGTCGTGACCACAAAAGCAGTTCTCAAGAAGGTTCGCTACCAAGTCTAAGCCAAAACTGTCCAAGGCTCCTTAAGCCTAAGAGCCGCCTCAGGCAGGCAAGGGTTTGTGGAGTCAACAGAAAGCAGCCAAGCGCCTTGCTCTTCCTGTTTGACCACAACTCCATCCTGTCTGAATTAAAACTTTCAAAGCTTCGGCATCCATGGGGTGTACACACTGACCTACATCAGCATACTGGAAAGATGAAAAAGAAACAATACGTGAGGCAGTACCGTGGAGGAACTGGAAGCTTCCTGTTGTAACTGCAACACCCAGTAGTAGCTCTCAGAAATAAACACTAACACCTTGCAGCATTTGCTCATCAACAAATACAGTGGTACCTTGGGTTAAGTACTTAATTCATTCCGGAGGTCCATACTTAACCTGAAACTGTTCTTAACCTGAAGGCACCACTTTAACTAATGGGGCCTCCTGCTGCTGCTGCGCTGCCGGAGCACGATTTCTGTTCTCATCCTGAAGCAAAGTTCTTAACCCGAGGTACTATTTCTGGGTTAGCAGAGTCTGTAACCTGAAGCGTATGTAACCAGAGGTACCACTGTATGTCAAAAAAAGGAAAGGTGGAGCTGGTGAAGTTTCACAAACAGGTGATATACCCCCCAAAAGGCTGGCCCTTAAGGGAAGTGGAGAAGCTTGCTATGTGGTACTGCCCCGCTAGGGCCAGCCAACACAATGGCTACAATATGCAGCCTTCCAATTTGCCCTGTTTCCTGGTGCAGTCAAGTCACACAAACACATCTGACCCTCTTCTAGCAGCCCTCTGGCCCTACCTTAACTTTGAGGAACTCTAATACAAAAGCCACATCTGCATACTGGAGGCAAAAATAGCAAACAATAAACCAAAAGATGCCTTGGGGAGCAGGGAAATTTGAGCAGAGAAACAGCTGAAAGAGGGGCTACCCTAAATTCTTTTCACACAATACAATTTATCCCTCTGAACTACCGTACTTTTCTACCCACAGGGGGAAAGATACTGTGCAGCTACTCTGCTGAGAGCAAAGCATCCAGGCACTATTTGAAAACGATGGCCAGGAGGTATTTTGTTTCTCTCCAGTAGTGTCATGGCAAGATTCACTCTCTCTCTCATCATTTAATAAATGTATTAGACTAATGTGGGATTAACTGAATGACATTAAGGAATTCATATTTAGAATTCATAATGAATGAATAATGAGTTGACGGATGTTTTGAGTAATACAAGTTAAGAGCTAACTGAACAAAAAATCTGAAGAAGTGTGCATGCACACGAAAGCTTATACCAAGAACTAACTTAGTTGGTCTTTAAGGTGCTACAGGAAGGAATTTTTTTATTTTGAACAAAAAAATAGAATCACAGAACAGAATCATAGAAGTGTAGAGTCGGAAGGGAGCCTGAGAGTCATCTCAACTAAAGCATTCTTCTATGGAAACATTTTTTAATTATCCTAATTATCTAACTAAGTGAGATAAACCTATTATCTATCAGGTTAGTCTAAATTTGAGGCGCAATCTACTGCAAAGCTCTCCTGCACACTCCCCATTAAAATAAATGATAAACAAACATGGCATTCCATTGGGAGTGTACAAAAATGAACTTTCCAATGGGTAGTGCTAAGCTCTTATAAAAAAAGAAAACTGTATTGAATGGGTAGCATCCTATGCATATTGAGATGTTATTAGCCCTGAGAATCTAGTGGTCTCAAATCAAATAATTGCTTTAAATCAGTGTTCATTAATTCAAAGAGTTTTATTCCCCCAGACCTTACAATTCACACTGTAAGGTTCAGATTCTCTTGACAACAATTTCCAAGAGTCATTTAAAGCACTATCAACATCATAATAGCTGGCTGAATACAGTAGTATTAACAGAGATTGTCATATAAGAAGTATTTTTTTAAAACTTTAAAGAATCCCACTGAACCTGATACAATATTCTTTTTTCAGTAGTAATACAATAACATGTTGTTTTACACATACGTAACACATCAGACACAGGTTAGACCCATTGAAATCAATGACTAAATTAGTAAAGTCCACAATGGGTCTACTCTGAACAACCAACCGCAAGTTACAGCATGTTTAATTGGGAGCCATGCATTAAAATTTTAAGACTTTTCACATTATTAATAGGTTTGTTTATATTAAACATGTTTTAACCCATATTTTGGGATCAGTAGGTCTGCTTTCATTAAACACATTTTAAACCATATTACTGGGATTACAAACATTTTCTCTCAACTTGTCTGGAAATATTTCTGTATAGAACATTTGCATGCCATCTCTTAACATAAAGTTACTTGTGTGATTTACCATAAGATGCTTCAGCTAGAAAGATAACTGGTGCTATTTCTAACAAGAGAATTAACTTTGTACATGATTAAGTACTGTCACCTGCCTGTTCGTTCATGTGCCATCACAGTTTGTCATGAGCAAACAAACAAGCAAACAAATAGTTAATTACACCGCTGTTTCTGGATTTCATTTCAGATGCAAAGTGACAATATCTATAGCCCATTTTTCTTCCAAGATGGAACCAAAGACAGGATACCCTTATCCAGCTACTAACCAGTCTCAGACTTGCTTATCTTCAGCAAGTCTTGTACATCTTCAAAATCATGCCCTAGGACCAAAACCACCATGTATCAACAATTAAAAACTGGATACCAAGTGTTACCTGTCTCTAGTACAGATGATCATCACCAGTTATGACACTGCATTGGCAGACAATCAATACTCCATGCTAACTGTTCATTTACTTATAACTTAACAGCATTTACAAACACACACACTGCATTAATGTCTGTTCTGCCAGAACAAATGAAACAGGCTGTTAGGTAGATTAATATGGTGCAGTAGCAGCTAGGCCAAATTGTACCAAAAACTGGAGATTATTTTTAAACAGTTGCTTTCCATTTTCCATTTTAACTTTATTCTGTCCAGCCAGCAATCAGGTCTCATTAATTCTGACGGTCTTTTTAAAAAGCTACTAATGCAGAACCTGTACCGCTTAACATATTCACCAAAAACCAAGGCTAGAGCCATGCATTGCAGGTGTTCCCAATCTTGAGAAGAAACAGTACTTTTTCTAAATAGTACTTTTTCTATCCCATACTGACTTACATCGGGCAATACTGCTTTTTCAAAGCACACCTCTACCCAACCACTTCTTTCCAGTAGGAAAGCTACACACTTTTTCCTGAACTGTGCACGCTTTTTTCAAGCAGTCCACAGGGAGCAGCAATGAACTATTGCTGGATCTTCCAGCAGTAACGCAATATTAAACTGCTCTTGGTCAAATGTGAATCCTGAAGTCAGAACAGGAAGCCAAGCGTCAGTGAAGAGCGCCCACAATTAGGTTTCAAGTGGAGTAACAGAAAATAAAAAGAACCTCCATATAACGTATTATTTGTCTGCTTGATTTGTCAGAGGAGCCATTTTCTCCAGTAAAGAGGGCATACAACCCAGCGTGGGAGAGCCAAACATGTAGGTACCATAGTGCTGCTTCTGGACAGAACTGCAAAAGCTGTACACACAGCTCTGTCCCTTTCTCTAACATTAAGGACTATCCTGTGCTAAACACCAATTTGTGCAGACTTCCACTACCAATCCTAATTGATTTGGCACCAGCGACAATCTCATGGTCAGAATTTGGAAGAGGTGGCAGTATGAAGGAACGAGGAGAAAGAAAGGCAAAGCCTCTAATTCGCGTGATTGAGAGGCTGATTGTCAAATTAAAAAGACCTGCTGTAGTTTAATGTGAGCGAATATTAATTTTAAAGTGCTCACATGTGCACATTCTCTCTTTCTCTCTCTATATTCTGTGTTGCAGACAATGAGAATATTATCAGTTGCATTTCTATCAGCTGTGTTTTTTTAAAAAAAGACTACAGCTTTAAGATGACTTCATGCATTTATTTCTGCTAAAAACAGAATTTCAAAACAAGTTATTCTTTAAACTTAGGTAACCTAGGTTACAAAGTAATAAGAAATCGTTTTACACAGAACAGCGGGTCTGGTACATCTCCACAACACACAAAATCTATATAGGAGTGTCCATGTTGTTGTTCTTCGGGCCTAAGCAGAACTTTCAGAACTGTCCTCAGATTCTCCCAAACCACAGCAGCACCCAAGGAAAAGCAGAAAGAAAAACAGTTTATTAAGCTGTTTAAAATCTCCCCAGATCAGCATGTGACCCAGCAGGGAGAGGTTCAAAAAAAAGCACAGCCTTTATTTTCCTTCCTAACAACCTGGTTTGTTTCTACTCTTTTCCCCCCTTCAAGACACATCCTTCACAGCTAGCAGCTCTTTCAATCATTTACTTTGGATGTCTGCTTGAGAACAAATGATCTTGCTCATGCAGATGAGTTTGCCAGACTTGTGTGTACTTTCCAGTCTCAGGCTCTTTATTGTCCTTATGGAAACCTGACCCTTTGAAACAGATACCAAGAAAAGACCAGTGAGAGAGGGAGGAGATCACTCATAGGAGCAGGAAGACTTTTCTGTAGCAATAATAAAACTGTCAAAAAAAAATGGCCATGATCAAACTGTTCCTCTGCTTTCACCTAAATCTGCATAGGTTGGAAAACCAGTTACACAAAGGCTTACGTTCGTTTTTCTCCTCTTTTTAGAACAGCTTGTTTAAAAAAAAGGAATTTTGCTGAACTGTCTACTGCAATATGCGGTTTCCAAGTCCTATATTCTTGAACTGAATTAGATAAACGGGGTGGAAATCAACACTACTTCTACTCAGGGTAAATTGACTGAAGTTATATATGACTAACTTAGTTTGGTTAATTTAAAAGAGTCTGCTCTGAGTAGGACTTGGCTGAAAAGAACCCATAGACTGCAACCCTAAGGGAGAAAATCCATAGCAAGGTCTGCTAGATGCTTGGGGTTAGGATCCAGTAGATTTCTGGCTGAACTGGGAGGCAGCCAGTCTACACCACTGTAACTTCCCCAACCTCAGTTCAGCTGGGGGATACATTGGTTTGTCTCCCCACAATGCGGGCAGCCTGGTAAGCCCTGGAAAGGGGCCGTGGTTGGGGCAGGACCAGAGAGGGGAAACTCAGAGCGAATCCTAAGCACATTCAGTCTGGTCACGTGACCTGGCAACCCAGCAAAAAGTGGGGTGTTACTGAAACACCGTTTTAAAGGCTTGTTTACCTTCTGCCAGGCTTAGCAGAAGCCCCACTCCTGAATGGAATTTGGTACTTTTCACTGGCTTGCTGTACACAAGCATCTTGTGTATAGGATTGCTCCCAAAATGCACTTGAGTTGAAAATAATTACTGCTAAAATAATATGAATTGAGAGGGTTCCTTATACCTTATACTTATGTTTTTGTGCACCCCACACTTAGACCATTTGCTATAGGTAGTGATATAGATAGATAGATAGATAGATAGATAGATAGATAGATGATAGATAGATAGATAGATAGATAGATAGATAGATAGATAGATAGATATAGATAGATAGATAGATAGAGCCAGCCAGCCAAATCAGACCATTGCTCCATCTAACTCAGTATGATCTTCCCTAACCGGAAGCTACTTGGGGTTTTTATGCAGTACTGTCTCTCAGACCTAACTGCAGGATTCCAAGGATTCAAGCTGGAACTTTTTCTGCTACAGCCTTGCCCCATGGATCCAACAATGCAATCTTATTTTAAATACTTCAAAATCTATATGCCGCCTTACTTCCTTACGGCAGATGTCTAAGGAGGCCAACAAGAAGAATTAACGACTACAATCCTTAATTTTTCTTAAGGAAAGGCAATGGAAAATCTGATGAGATGATGCTGTAAAATGCCCACACGGTCTTAAAACACAGGGCTGTTATTAACACGCACTAGATCCATGCACCGACTTACTCTTTACTCCCTTGAACACTGTCATTTTCCCCAATAACTACCTGGTGTTTTTATATTGCTTACTGCACAACAGCTTCACATTCATTATCTCAGCAAGCCTCACAAGCACCCTGCAAAGCAAGTCAGTTTCATTTCCATATTGTGAGCCAAGGCTTGCCGAAGGTCACCAGACAAGTACAGGCTAAGGAAAGATTTTTAGCCCGGTTCTTGTGCTTCACAGTTCACTTTCTTAACCACCATGATATTTTAAAAGCGGTATGGCTGTCACAATAAACCATGGTTTATCGTGAAAAGAATGAACTGCATTAGATGAGTGGGATAGAAATTTCTATATAAATATGTTTATGGGACTAGTAATGTCAAATGATAGGGTCTGATCAGGATGGATTAGTTGAGCATGACAAGACCTGCTTTAATGGAACTTTCAGAACCAGGCATCCATGAGGTCCCATCCTGTCCTACATTCTAGAGGTATAGAAAGTGTGCAAAGCCAGCCTACAATCAAGTGAGCATATGAACTTAAAAAGTAGGGATGGGCAGACCTATGGCCCATAAATAGTTAAACATATCTACAAAATCATAGCTTTTTAAAAAAGTGCTCTTCATTATTCCAGAGAAGTCGTGGTGGCAAAAATACTGAGTTTTAAGGGGGGGAAGAACCTGCCCCCCAACTCACACTTTTGCTGTTCCTAGTTCTATATGAAAGCATGAAACTACCTTATCAGCCCACTGTTACTGTCTCTATTAACTTGCAGTGACTCTTCAAGATCTCTCACCTCTGCAACCCCAAAGTCCTTTCTAACAGAGAATCTGGAACCTTTCCATTGTGAAATATGTATAACAGAGTTACAACCATTCCCATATACTATCAAAAGTCTTAAAATACTATGTGTTTATTAGTGATATGCAAATTGCTTAATTGCATAAAGTTAAAAGTACACATTTTAAAACTGACAATACAATTTTCAGCATGACCCCACACTGTCAAACAAGGATATGGCCTTCAGATGAAGCACAAGGTATTAATTCTACCAGTTGTTGTTTTTTAAGCACAAAGATTTGCCGCTGCCACCACCTCCCCTTTCCCGGTAATTGTACTTACTTCAAAAAATATCTCTGGCCAGAAGGTGTCTTTGCCATCTCCCAACCCGGTGGTAGGGGCACATCATCAGGGATTTCAAAGGATGACTGGCGGAGATGTTGAGAAGAAGGTGCCGCTCCAGGAACTATGCCGGAAGGGGTAAGCCCCCCTGGAGAAACGGTTCCCAGCTGCAACGATGCTGGAGAGGAGTGGGCACGGACATGCTGAGGTGTCAGAGCTCCTGCTGTCCCTGCATCTGTGCTGGCCTGCAGAGTTAAACAATTCCTTAAGTCTGTGGTGTAGCCAGGTACCCATTATGTCAGCAGCATGCTCAAGAACCCCCACTTTTCATCTATAAACAGTTAATCTGCTCCAAGGACAGGTGAACGCACAGGGCAGTGTGGCTTCCAACACGTAGGGTAATAACCAAAGCTAATGTTGAAATGGGCATGAGACAAAAACTGAATTTTATTATTTCATACACAGGTTGCTTTTTTAAGTCTGTGACTGCAGATGCAGTATTGGAATTGGACCAATATCTTTTGTGGAGGAGAATGCTTTATAACCAGGTGAGGAACTTGATGTCCAGCAACAACTGGTGTAATATAACTCCCATCAGCCCCCAAAAGTCCATCAGCTGAAGAGTCGCAGGCTTCTCATCCCTACTTTATAAGAACGTTTCTACTGAATGGTTTTGTTTACATGTACATCTTTTAGAATTTTCAGGTATCCCTTATCTCTTTCTAATACCAAGTTCTTGCTTCTGTCTGCTCTGTCCTCTACCACTGCCCCCCCCCGCCTCCATTGCTGTCCCACATCTTTATCAAGGGCTTCAGAGACAGCTGTGAAAGCTGTTTAAATGGTCTTACAAAATGGGACAAATGAGGTCCACATTGCAAACAGTAATACATGTCTGGTTTTGCTAAAATGTGTTCCAGATGACAAAAGATTTGTTGGGGGGTGGGGGTGGGAGAAAGCATGATTTAAAGCAGGGCAGGGCTTTTCTCCAGGCTAACTTTTCTCCTATTACTGTATCTCCGAGGCAGAACTTCTCAATGCTGCCATTTTAGAATACAGCTGGAGATACAATCCTCACATCCCTTCTGCAATGTGATGGGATTCTACTGTAAGTTGAACAGAATGGTGTCTCTTAAACTGCCAACACACACACAAAAACAACAACAGAGGGCGAGCCAATGAAGTCGTACCTACTGAAATCAACACACTTCATTAACTATCAATTCCAATCGGTTGACACTGAGCGTGACTAAGCTGGATATTGCCCAGAATGGTGTTCAGTGGTCATTGCGTGTTCTCAAGGAACTTTGCATTGCATTGCAGGCGGACTGGACAAGATGACACTTGCGGTCCCTTTCAACTCCAGAAGTCTATGATTCTATTATTTAGGACATTGGCTGCAGCTTGGGAAACTGGAGACTGGAGTAGAACAGGTAGAAAATATGGATGATTAGTTTGGGCCAGGCTTCTAGTATTTCAGCCAGGCCTGATCAATTCCGAAGTTTCCTACTGCATCACAGAGGCTGATGTTGCAGAGTCCCTAATCTCTTCTGCACCTTAGGAAGGCTATGAAGCCTGAATTTGCACAACGAGAGTTTATTAACCTAGGTCCCATCCTTAGACTGTAACCCACACCCAGCAACTTCGAAGTCCTTTACCATCAGCCTAAGTAATTCTGTTTGTGTTAATATGCTGAATTACTGTCCATCATGATCTGAACACATAGACATGAAGCTTTTGACAGCCACAGACACCTAGACACACAGATAGCTTTTATGCATTTTATGGTGCATATAGATGTATGTCTGCAGAGCTTTAAGGCCCAAGGCATGGAATTAAGAACGCAGTTCAATGTGAAACTGTTTAGGCAAGTATTTTAGCCTTTTGTATTCAAGCAGCACACATGGATTACACTATACAGCTATCTCCATATGGGAGGCAGCTCAAACGCAGATTAATGCCAGTTTGCAAATAAGTAAACCATGATAAAAACCTCTCTCGTACTTGAAGCTAAAGATGGTTTCGGTACATAGCTAATAACTTTTCTTCTGCAATTGTCAGGGGAGTTTGAGATATTGGACCTACATGGAAAGTATGTGATAAGCCTGTACTACGTTAAAGTTCAAAGGCAGCAAAGCAATCATCTCTACTTGCAACTCTACAACTTCAAGTCTAGGCTTTTTTCCATTTAATATCTGTCAAGTGAATTAATGTTTGGGTAAGAGCTGTATGCCAAGGTTCAAGCAGACTTTTTTTTTTAAAGCCACACACAAAGCCAAGCCCCTTTTTAAGAGAGGCTTAATAATGGAAAAGCTGACATAATTGGTCACAGAAATATCAGAAGCAGTTGCAAAATAGTCACTTCTGCTGGCTGAATAGATGACAATAGCTTATGATGAAGACTCAAAATATACTTCTCATATAAAAAATCTTTAAGAAAAAGAACCAATTCCAACTCCCCTCCCCCTCAAAAAAAAACACACAGAGAGAACCCACTAAATTGCCAAATTATTAATTTCCATCTTGTCTGTTCTAATATTTAAATAATTATCCATAGGCTAAACTTATTCAGAACCCAACATCTTTTCAGACAGCTTTTCTCTGAAAGTGTTTATGGTCTGCAAGACTATGGCCTCAACACCTGGATTCAAGCTTCAAGACAGCAAACTCTCCACATTACAGACATCAAAGTGTCAACAGTACAATGGCAATACATCCAAGCCCTGACATTAGGAAGGTTCGTGCTAATGTCATAGGAATATGCTGCAATCTAACGCTCTTAAGGCACAAAACTGGCACAGCTCTACATTTTGAAGTTTTTGGACACTCACACAACTCCCCCCTCAGTACACTAGTCAATAGCAATTACGAGATCAATGTCCATTTGCTTTTCTGAGTGATTAAGTTCCAATATCATTTCAGAGGCTTTATGCCGCCTTCTTGCAGCAAAGGCAAGAACTCTGCTTAGGTGATAGCTAAAAATATTGGTGTGGCGAAAAGAGGCCTTGGAATGATATGGGGGGTTGCCTTATCTAGAAAACACAAAATTCAAGGCTTCCATAGCTCCAACTCCTCCTCCTAGCTCAGAGAGAAATGACAGGCTTTCCACAATCCTGGGAAGAGGGAATGGGGGATAAGTGCGGTGTGGTGATTAGGGAAGTCAATTAGGACCCGGAAGACCAGGGTTCCCTCAGCCATGAAGTTCACGGGGTAACCTTTGGCCAGTTACTTGTCTCTTAACCCAACTTACTTCACAGAGGAAAGGGGGAAAATGAGGAGGAAAGAATCATCTGCACAACACTGAATTCCATGGAGAAAATGTGTGCTATAAATGTAACAGTAAATAGACAAAGTGCAGGGAATGCAATATGCAAGTGGGCAAGACAGGGGAGTTAAAGCCCCCTCCCCTACAAATTCCCTTAAGTTAAGGAATAGGGAAAAAACGGAGTGCCGCAAGCATCTTAGAAGGCCTTAGAGCAGGGGTCAGCAACCTTTTTCAGCCGTGGGCCGGTCCACCGTCGCTCAGACCATGTGGTGGGCTGGACTATATGGGGGGGGGGGGAATGAATGAATTCCTATGCTCCAGAAATAACCCAGAGATGCATTTTAAATAAAAGGACACATTCTACTCATGTAAAAACACACTGATTCCCAGACCGTCTGTGGGCAGGATTGAGAAGGCGATTGGGCCAAATCCGGCCCACGGGCCTTAGGTTGCCTACTCCTATGGAATAGTTCCTCCCTATTGGGATAAGGATTAAAGGTAGCTCAAAGGAAGGGATAGGAGAGAACTGCTGCCATCACTCCCACCTCCCCCATTCACAAACAAGTGGCCAGGAAAACAAGCAAACAAAAAAACAGATTAGAGGTGAAGAAGAGGGAAGCTGGCCTGAACAGCTCCATCCAGGGATTTATGAGAGTATAAAATCGGAAGGTAGGTCAACACTTCTTCACAAGCAAAGACAAAATGGAGGAGTGTGAAGGGGCATTTCTACTACTGCAGAAGCAGGTCTATAATAGGCAAAAGTGAAGATTTCCTCATAATGAAGAACTCTGGAAGAGGAATGGAGGTGGGATAAAGAGGATAATTATATGCTGGGAAGTGCTGTGGAGAGGAAGGGGGCCACCCCCAAAAGGACTTCAGAGGGTAAAAAGAGGTTTCCGAGCTCTTCTAGAAAGGAAATTATCTTCCATCTCCTAAAGCAAGGGATGAAGAGAAGGAAGTTTAAGCACTGCCAAACCACTGCACATCATTCTCCTAAATCCGACACTGTCTACTTGAAAATTTAGGATCATTAACAACTGCACTCCACCACCACAAGCTCAGAAGAACTGTGGAGGAAAGGCAAATGAAAAAAGTGATCACTTTATAACAAGAACCAAAAGCAAGGGAACAATATCCACCTATATAAGCACCAAGGCCAAGCACAGATTCAAGAGGAAGGAGATGAAAGTTGCATTTTGCGCTGCAGAAGCCCAAGAAAGGGACTGAAGTTTAGGATCCCAAAAAGAAAGCAGCAGTGCAGGGGAGAAAGCAAGATTCTACCCTATCTTTCCTCCTCCCCTCATAAAAGTGTCAAACTAAAACTGGGGAAATCTAGGTTCAAACCCCCACATGGAAATGACACTCTCACTGTCCAAACTTGGTCAAGTTACTGGCTTGGTCCCTGCTTAATATTAATCCATGGTTTAAACAAACTCGGGTTCTTTGAATGTGAATGTTCAGCAGGTTAACCATCATTTGATTTCTACCAGCGAACGAAGCTGTGGTTGGCTTAAAAACCATGGCTTGTTTTAACCCATGTCTGAACCCAACAACCATGGTTTGTTTGGCCAGCCCACGCCAGACACTCACGATGCTACACTGGCATGTGGAAACAGCAGCTGGAAAACAAACCCTCCTGGGCTCCTTTGGGAGGAAGAGCAGGATATAAATTTAATAGCTAAAATACAAACCAAGCTTTGGAGGACAAGCAATGGTTTGTTTGCTCATCTGCAAGAGGACTCACATTTGGCTGAACAAACCGTGCCTTCGCAATTATGTGCAAACTGTAATCACTCTCTTTCGGCCTAACTACTTCACAAGGTTGATGCAAGGAAAATATTGTGGTTGGGTAGAAAACCATGTATGCCATCTTGAGTTCCTTTGAGTGTAGCAAAGTAATACAGCGGTACCTCTGGTTACGAACTTAATTTGTTCCAGAGGTCCGTTCTTAACCTGAAACCGTTCTTAACCTGAGGTTCCACTTCAGCTAATGGGGCCTCCCGCTGCCACTGTGTGATTTCTGTTCTCATCCTGAAGCAAAGTTCTTAACCCAAGGTACTACTTCTGGGTTAGCGGAGTCTGTAATCCGAAGTGTTTGTAACTTGAGGTACCACTGTAAATCCCTACAAGAAGCCACAGGCTTCTAGCATAATTATGAGACAAATTCTTCTCCCCTTTCCTGAAAAACTAGGAACGGGCGTTGAATACCTCAGACAACTGCAAGGAAACAGAAAACTATGAAGTGCTTTTCATGTAAATAAAAATAAAAATCAGTAACTGAGTTTTATTATTGTTCTGAAAGAATACACACACAAACTCTGGGTGTGTGTAGGCAACTTCCCAACTAGCAGAGTAGTCATAGGCGGGTATTTACGTCTTTAAGTGTCAGATACACAGGATCAAGCTGCCTGGAAGTCACACCCTCTGACCTGGAAACCCTTTTCCTCAAGGCTCAGGGATGCCTCACCCACAGCATTTTTGTACACTCAAGTAGGAAAAGCAAACACCTGTATATACAGTTGCACATGGAAAGCATACAAATGTTCATTTTGCTACAGAAGCGCAGTCTCTTCAAACCTTCTTAAGCAGGCCCTGAAAACCTATTTGTTTGCTGTGGCTTTATGGTAATGAGATTGTGAAATATGTGGTGCTAGTTTACTGTGGCTGTACTGTAGTTTTAAGGTTTTACTGGGGACGATGACTGTAGTTGTAAGACCACTTACTGTGTTTAATGTACTTTTGTCAACTTGCTACTTTCATTTATTATTTTTGCTGTATATGCTTTACAAATTATTGTTCTGTATCTGTTGGGTGGACCCATGTACCTTGTACGTTGCCTGGTGAGTTTATTTTTAAAAAAGCAAGATACAAATCTAATAAATCAATACATACCTGCACCCATCTATTTAGCAATATATGGCAGCTTCCTAATGTGTACACATGGCAAAAATCCAGGTAAACATCATGCAAGTGTTCAGTTCTGAATAACCCCTCCCCCACACACAAGAAATACAAGAAAAGTGTGTGTAAAGGCTGTCATCAGCCATGAGAGGAGGCAAGGCTACACTTGTTTTTACCTGAAAAGCAGTATGTAACTGCATCTGCTCATGATTCTTCTCCTGACATCCTTAACTCTGGTTTTCCTTTCCTCCCTTTATTTACCCTGTTGTGTCATCCTCTGGCAGCATTTAGACTGCAAGCTCCTTGGGGCAAAGGCCTGCCTTTTTTCATCCATCTTACCCAACGAAACATCACTTGCAAATGTTAGATGATGATGATGATGAAGAAGGCGAACACAGGCGGCGCGAGACAATGATTTATTTATTTTTTAATCATACTCCTACCAGTATGGTGCAAGACAATCTGCACTGAACTCTGAAACACAGTATATCATTAACTTTGATTCATGATTTCGTACACCCCAATGAAACACAGAACTCGGGTCATAGGCAAGGCTGCTCTACCCTTCCCTTCAGGTAGCTTGACCCATTGAAACTCAGTGAGATTTACTTCTGAGTAGACCCCTAACAGTGTTACACTGCAACAAAAAAACTATTCCCTATCTGGTGTTCATGGTGAGGTGTGAAGAAGGGAGAGAGAGAGAGAGAGAGAGAGAGAGAAAGAAAGAGGGGAGGGAGAAAGAGAGCATGTCACTATTATTGTTCTTAACAACTTTATTCTTAAAATACAGCCTTTTCCATGCAGCCCATTCTAAGGCAGCCGACAAGAGTTTATGGAAAGTGAGATTTTATGGGGGGGGGGGGTGTTTCAAGAAGTGGTGTGTAAGCAGAAGACAGCCCTTTCTCTACAAATAAATATAGCTATTACAGCTTTTGATCCTACCCATGTTTGCTCGCTTTTAAATGATTCCCACCCATTCCCCGCCGCTGTTTTTAAGACAGATTTTTGTAAGCCGCCTTGAGTCCTTGTGGGGGGGGAGGGAAAGGCGGGGCACAAACAAATAAAATAAAAACAAGAACTTTTAATAATATCATAATTCCCCCCCCCCAAAAAAAACCCCCACCCACACCCAAACAGGAAAGTTTCTCTCTCTCTCACCCCAAACCTCGCTCACCTGGCGGGAGTGGGCCTTAGGCTCGGGCGGCTTGAAGAAAGAGTCGGGCAGCTTCCGGAGCCTCATGGGCAGCGTGTGGGGGACGTTGGCGCCCTTGGGGTTCATGACGGCGTTGAAGAGAGCCTCCAGGTCCGTCTCCGAGTCGCCGCGGACGTGCACGATCTGGTGGCCGGCCGGGGGTGGGCCGGAGACGGCGGCGCCGCCGCCGGGCTGCTGAGGCGGCGGCGCCTGAGGAGGGGGCTGCCCCGAAGAATTGGGGGGCGGAGGAGGCTGCTGCTGCTGCCCCGGTTGCTGAGAGGCCGACTGCGGGGGCTGCCCGGCGGCGTCCATGGCGGCGGCGGGCTCCCGTCCCCACCGACTCCTCGCTCGCTCGCTCGCTCGCTCGGTCTCTCTCTCAAGCGGCCGCAGCTCCGCGCTCTCCGTCCCGCATCCCCCGCCGCCGGTTCTGGCTGCCCGCCCGCCCGCCTCCTCCTCCTCCTTTAAAAAGTTCCTGCGAGTTGCGCCTCCTCCACACGCAGCAGCGCGACGCAGCCCCTCAAACCAACACGGCGAGGAGAAGGAGAAGGAGAACTTTTATATATATCTCTATATATATTTCGGAGGAATCTCGTCCCGCGCGCCGCCGCCGAACTCGCGCACAAACACCGCCAAACAAAAGTTCTGAGACGCGCCCGCCCGAGCCAGCTCCGCCCAGCGAGAGCCCGCCCGCGCCGAATCCGGCGGGACTTTAACGCAGCCCAGCCGGCGAGGGTGGGGGGGATCCTCCTCCTCCGCCTTCTCCCGCTGCTGGACTTCTCGCGCCCGGCCGCGCTGGATTTTAGAGAGAGGACATTCTTTCTCCCCCCGCCCCTTCCAGTTTTTTTCTCTTCTTCCCCGCCCTCACTCCACTTTTTACTCTCTCTACGTCTCCCCCCCCCCGCACACATACACACGGCACCCCCGGCGTGGTCGGTGAGTTTCCTCGGTTTCACGCGCCCGCCCGCGCTGCTGTTTCCCGTCGCGAATGTTGTCCGCCAACCGCCGGTTTTTACAGGACTTCACTTTAAAAAAGAGAGGTTTTCCATCCCTCCCACGGAGACGGGGAGGAGGGGAAGTTGGGGGTGGTTGGGTTTCCCCCTCCCTCTCCCGCACCAGAACGGGTGGGGGGGGTGAGGGAAGGAAACGAGACCCTAATCACAGCACAGGCTTCAAACCCCACACTTTTTCGGGGGGGGGAGGGAGAAATCAGGGCGCCCCTTCCTCCCTTGACCGCGGTGCAAGCTGCTGCAAAGCCTCCCCGTCCCCCAAAATGGGCTGCAGAAAAAGGCCAGAGCTCCTCTTCGCAGAACTAGAGTCACAAGCACACACACACACACACACCCTCCTTGACACGGGAGCTGGTGGTGGGGACGTGGGGAGGGGGGGAACAAGTGCAAGGAAAAGTTTCAGCCCACACGCAGACAGCACTGCAAGACTCTTGTCTCCCGCGACGTTCCCAAACTTCAGGTGGATCTGTTTTCGCTTTGGTTTGTTTCTTTTTTTCTGATAGCAAAGATTGAAGCCCTTCGGATCAAAGGCAGATGACCAGAGGCGAAGAAAGAGCCCTAGGCCCTTGTGCGTTTGTGTTTGGTTAAAAATAGGGTTCTGGTGCAGTCCGATTAAAAACAAACAAACACACAAGTTACAAAAGGTAAAGTAGTATCCCACTAAGTTTTTTCTTTTCTTTCAGAGCAGACCCCCTGAAATTAATGAGCGTGACTTAAGTTGGGTCTGTTAACTTCAATGGATCTACTCTGATTAAAACTTAGCTTTAGCAAAGTGGTACTTCAAGCTGACAGATACTTGTGCTACACTTGACTTCACAGGCATTTGCTCACAAAACACAAATCCATCACATTGCAAAGATGGCAATTAAAAATATGACGTTATGAATCAGCTTTGATTTTTACAAAGTGATTTTTTTTAATGGTCCACTGATACGCCTGTAATTTTCAAGTAGTCTGCAGGGGGCAGGAGTGTGAGAACCTCTGCTGCATTCTTGTCTAATTTACTGCCTGTAGTCCAAAATTTAGAATATGAAGCTGCGGTACACTTCAGACCATCTAGCTCAGAGTACTGTCTATTGGCAGTAACTTTCTAGGGTTTCAAATGGGGCATTTCCAGTCCCAGCCGGAGATGGTGGGGATACAGCTGGAGACTTTATTATTTATAAATAATAAACAATGCATCCATAAAATGACTGGCTACTTGAGAAGCATTTTAGGCAACAACATAGGCTTTCTGCAGTTAAAGCAGCAACAGGCTGTAGAAGTGTATAATCTGCAAACTATATTAAACTGATTGCATCCAAAGACTTGGGGAATCTGCCCTGTCATCACATGCAAATACATTGCAACTGGACAGTGATGAGCTATTGATCAGATAGGCCTGCTACAATCAGAAGATTTTTTTATCTATGTCATTTTTAAATTGTGATTGATATTAATGCTGTATTCTTAGTTTTAGATTTTATGATTTATGTGGAAATTGTTTTCCATTTGGTTGTGTACTTTTTGATGTGTTTTATTTATTGCTTATGACTTTTGTTATGTTGGTAATTATGTAAATGTTGTCATGTTGTAAGCCGCCTTGAGCATTGTTTTAATATGGAAAGATGGCATACAAATAAAATGATGATGATGATGATGGGAGTCCCTCCTAGTTGGGTGACATCAAGCCACTTACCCCACTCCTGGGCAATTATATCTTGCAAATAAAACATATTTGCAATTAATTATAAAATGGGGTTACGAAACCATCTGAACTTGCTCTTGGCCATCAATATGCCAGCCATGTCAATAGTGCCAACAAAGCCATGCAAGAAATCTTCTAAAAGGAAATTCCCCTTGTTTACAAGCAAATGGTGAAAAGTTTCTTTAAGGGGTGTGGGAGGAGAAACTGCCTGAGAAGTAGGTCACAAACTAAAGCACCAAAATAAAGTTGTAATCAAAGAAGTACCATTGAAATCAGTGGAGCTTACTTCAGCATATAAACATTGTGAGTTACTACAGGCAGTCCTGCCTTCAGTGTCCTTAAAGGGAGGGGTATTTTCATGCAGAGAAGCAATACTAAATAGTTTTAAGAAAATTAAGCTTGAACTATCTCATCCTACTCTCTTTGGTGAAGTTACCTACCTTACAGAGTTGTAAGGATTGCAACTAGAAAATGCTTGTGAAGTGCTTTGAGCACTTGAAAGTGCTATACAAAAGCTACGTACTGCTATTGTTATTATTATTGTTATTATTTATAATGATTAAAGGGCATAAGGGTTTTATTTCCAATATTTATAGGCCACTTTTAACACCATACATGCTCACAAAACAGTTTACACAGCAGCCCAAAAGCAATTTAAAGCAATACAATCAAAGTAATATGGTGGTTAAAAGCCTCCCACAAAAGTTCAGTAAATAGGCACAGTACTACAGCACAACTAGAGATGGGAAGGCCTGGGGGGGACTGGAAAAATGGGGGGGCAGTTTTTTTCCCTATTTCCCCCAAAGCCATTTTTCCCGGGGCGGGGGGATGGGGATGAAAGTGTGTGGAATATTCAAACTATATCAAACTGGGTTAAAAAAAATTATTTTAAAAAACCGGCTTTGGGGAAAAACAGAAAAAACCTGGTGTGTCCCCCCCCCCAATTTCCCCAGGTTTTTTCCCCCAAGCCTTCCCATCTCTAAGCACAACACAGCCTTTTGATCCAGAGCGGGCTAACCAAACCCACCATATGCCTGCGGTAAACAGAAATGTCTTGAGTTAGCTACATCCAGAGAGCCAGTGTGGTGTAGTGGTTAAGAGCGGTGGACTCGTAATCTGGGGAACCGGGTTCGATTCCCTGCTCCTCCACATGCAGCTGCTGGGTGACCTTGGGCCAGTCACACTTCTGTGAAGTCTCTCAGCCCCACTCACCTCACAGAGTGTTTGTTGTGGGGGAGGAAGGGAAAAGGAGAATGTTAGCCGCTTTGAGACTCCTGAAGGGGAGTGAAAGGCGGGATATCAAATCCAAACTCTTCTCTTCTTCTTCTTCTTCATCCCTGATGAGGCTGAGTTGCCTTCTGTGTCTCCAAAGCAGGCTTCCTCAGACTCGGCCCTCCACATGTTTTTGGCCTACAACTCCCATGATCCCTAGCTAGTGGGACCAGTGGTCAAGGATGATGGGAATTGTAGTCTCAAAACATCTGGAGGGCCAGGTTTGAGGAAGCCTGCTCCAAAGGAATGAGTTCCACATCTGGGGCCAACCACAGAGAAGGTCCTAACCTTCATCTCCACATGGAGCAGTACTCCATGGGATAGTGAGAAGGCACTCCTGTTCCAAACTCAAAGCCTGGGCCGAGGTGCTCCATCAAGTGCCTAAGTACCAAGTCATTCTTGGCTTTGTATTTTAACATCCATACCTTGAATTGGACATACTGCAATATAGGCAGCCAGTGCAGATCCTGTAGAACAGGTTTTAAATGGCTGTGCCAATCAGTACCCTCGTACCACCATTTTGTGCTAGCTGCAGTTTCCATACTGTCTTCAAGCGTGCGTTAAGAGTAGTCAAGAAAAGTCATCAGAGCTTGCAAATTGGACTAACAGAATCACAATATCCCTTTCAAAGTGCATCCTTTTATCTCAAAATAAGAGACTTCTTTCTCACAGGAATACGAGTTTGGAAATGTTACACCTCTTTAATAGTTAGAAAAATATAGAAGGACATTCCATACTCCAAAACATGTTTAGGAAATAATACAGGCTCTTTTTTCCATCAGTAATTTATTAAGCTAGTTTTTTAAAATATAAAATAAATAAAGTTAAAATGTATCAATGCAACAACCTAGTTTTAAAAATAAAACTTTGTAACATCAGAATATTAGTCAATACAGGAGCACCAAAACCTTTTAGAGAATATATTCTGTAAGTATTGGTATTGCCTCACAGTTTTCAACAATAATACAAATACCAGGTCTGCAAAATCAACACCAGTGCCCAATGTCTATGTAAAATAGATTTCACTGTAAATAACAGAATCTTGACAAGTTATTATTATTTATTAAATATTAAATATTAATATAATTCATTAAAGTTACACTTTAAAAACAACAACACCCCTCTAATAATCAAATATATCTGAGAAGAGAGTCAATTATAAAAACAAGCTTCACCAAAAGAGTGGTACAAAACATAGATGTGTCGTTTCAGAGGATTCACAATCAAATAGGCAAAATTCTGTTCATGGTTGTTGGATGAAGGGTAACAAAGGCCATGAGCATCCTAGAAGACAAAATATTTAGCATTAATATAAGGTACTAATGTGTGATACAAATTCATCCTGAACACTACAAAGCCTGACTTAAATGGGATTAAGCATGCACAGCTCTTTGGCTCTGTTCTGTTTGAATTTGGCTTGTTTCAGTCAACCACATGTGGGAGATCAGATACTATTAGGGCTCATCACATCAGCTCTGCACTGCAGGTAACCTGAAAAGATTATCAGCACAACCGGGCTGGAAGTGGCTTGGACTGGTAGTGGTCAGTTGTCTCACATTTCCCCTGCCCTCATTTCTGCTACATAGGGAACAGAGGCAGCTGAGGAGGAAAGAGAGGAGACAAGAGACTGCAGTTAATGAGAGAGTGCTGGCAGAACTAAGTCCAAAGCCAGAGCTGTCTCCATCTCTTAACAAGAACTGCTGCATGAAAGGGGACCATGGAAGCATCCTTTCCAGGCAAATATCACCCAGTGGAGAGCCAGAAATATTGCAGGTGAAGGTGCTGTACTGTCAGTTGTGGGACTACAAGGAGCGCTACTACAGCACTGATTAATGTCTTTCAAAAGCAGGGGCAAAAATACTAAATTGGTATGAATATAAGCCTCACTTTCCCCCCAAATTCCGACCGTGAAAAGGTAAAGTGCAGCTTATGGTTTGCAGCCAGGAGCACGGGGCAAACAGCGCCAGGAGCATGGCAAAGCAGCGCCCACCCTGTGCGTTGTCCCCCGTCCTCTCCAAGGCCAGGAAGGGAGAGAGCAAGGAAGGGGAAAGGCTGCCGGCAACATAGCGTGGTTCCCCCTGTCAGGAGGCGCTACACACAAGTAGGTATCCGGCAGAGACACATGCCCGGCTGGCATGTTCTCTCCCTCCTGGTTGGTCGCTCGGGAGTCTCAAAGACTTTCTCCAGCCCAAACATCACAGCGACTGATGCCTCAGAGGCATCAGCACACTTCAGGAACAGCAGAGTATGGGCAGTCAGCGTAACAGACTCAGGAGCGCAGCATTTTGGCTAAACTACTTTATTTACATATAATACGCTCGGAGCATTCTAACTCCTTCCTCATCAGCATCAAACAGGAAAGAGAGAGACAGACAAGCGTCCTATATCACGGAACACAGTAATACAAACATCCTGTCTCCGTCACTTCCCACTATGTGGAATGAAAACATACACTGTCATGTGATAAAAACAATCCCATGACTGCAAGCACAGGGAATGAATCCTAACACACACACAGTATGCAGCCAGGAGCGGCGAGGAATGGAGTGGCTTATATTCGGGTGTGGCTTATATTTGGGCCAAAGAGCAACACTGCTGATCTGGGTTTCTTGACTTTGCAGGTAAGACCAAGAAGGATGCAGTGCCTCTTTGAGTGTCACGCAAGTCTTTTTAGGCCTGATTGGTCAAAGGAATATTCTAAACAGATTGCTAGGTTGCTCCTAATTATGGGTTTCCTGAATCTAACTCTATTACTATGCTAACAAATCTGAGTAAGTTTTTGCTACATACTATAATTATTCCTGATTATTTGGAACAAAACTGCTGCCTATTTACATCAGTTTCTTATTTCCCCGCCTCCCGCCCCCATGCATGCACACAAACACACACACACACACACACACACACACACACACACACACTTTAAAATAGAAATGGCTACATCATATTATATTAAATACAGTAGCATAAAAATAAGTGGAGGGTGCAGCGTTGGGTAAGGACATTCTGTCATGAGAAATAATTGTATAGTAGAAATACTACTGATCCCTCTTACGGTGTTTTGCTGGATGGCAAAGGTCATCCTCTTTAGAGATACCTTTCTACAACTCTTTTCGTAGCTCTATTAAGGATACTCATCTGTTGCCATTTTGATTAACAATGTTGCTGCTATTTTCATGGCCTTGTCCTATTATTATAGCTTATGTCTTATCTCATGACTTTTATACCTTTTTATACATTTTGCAATAGAAGGTTTTGATATCTTATTATCAATTTTCCTAGCTGCATTGTACCTTTTGGTAGAGACAGAGTAAAATAAATTAACACTGAACTTCAAATCTGCAAGCTGTCCACATCGAAAATGCTGGTTCTTCAGGCACGTTGGGTACTGATTTTAGCAGTATCTAAACCAAAGTTTTGCTTAGGGAAATGCAAAATCTATAGCTGTAGAGGTACTCTGTTTTTGCAAAACCAAACCTCAAATACTAGTGTTATCTTCTAACTCTCATATCAACTGAATCTGGAAACCCAGCCAGATGGGTGGGGTATGTATAAATAAATAAATAAATAAATAAATAAATAAATAAATAAATAAATTAGTTATATTATCATCATTATTATCATTATTATCTCTTATTGAATCTAACTTAAGAGTTTTACAGTGGCTCACAATTTCTTAAGTTGTTCTTAAGTTTTTCTTAGATGTATAACCATTAAGGTATGCAACTCCGTTTTTTTATCTCATTGACATGCAAACTACAAATAAGTGACTATCATTCTCTTTCCTTAGGGAAGTAAACTAAGGGCATTTTCACATGCTACTTAGAAAGGCAAATGCTAGTCCTTAAAAAAGGAGAAACTGGTTTTTTTTGAATGGGCTTTCTTTATCTGATTGGCAGCATTTAAAATTCTATAGGTATGCATTTTATTTGAGGCTACCTATACTGAAATCCAGTTTGACATGGAAGCCATAAAAATACCTTACTTTTCCCCCATAGTGGAATACTTTTAAAACCATAGATTAAAATGAAATTCTTTGTCTGATTTGCCTTTTTGAGAAATGTGTTCAGTCTATGTAAAGTCCTTGAAATTCTGGTATCTGAAGATGTTTGTGGCCAGGCAAAATAGAATCCCCTCCCCCACTTACTGCATTGTCCATTGCCCAAGGAAGAAAGAGGGCAAAAATTGGAAACAGGTGTGCCCAAAATTTGCATATTCTAATTTATATGTATAAATGCAGTTAGAAATATTGGGTTGGGTCCATCTAATTCTACTCAGAGCAGACCCACTGAAATTATTTTCAATACGTCTGCTCTGACTAAGACTATCATTGAAGACGCCCAATATAATTTAAACAGGGGCACCATCTGCACAATACATTTAATGCAATATTATACCACTTTAAAGAGTCATGGCTTCCTCCAAAAAAATACTGGGAACTATTGTTAAGGTTGCTGATAATTGTTAGATCTCTACTCCCCTCACGGAACTATAATTTCCAGAGTTCGCTGGGAAGAGGCATTGATTGTTCAACCACTCTGGGAATTGTAGCTTTGTGAGGGGAATGGAGTGCTCTGCATGCAACAGGTGCCAACTTTAATCCCCTGGCATCTGTAGGCACAGCTAGAAAAGACCCCCCTCTCTCTAGAAAGCCACTGCCTGACACTATAGGCAATACTTAACTAGATGGATTGACGGTCTGTGTTGGTATAAAGCAGCATCATTTGTACTTAAGGCTCACAGTACTATAAATGATAATAATGTTCACAGTGGATTGAAATCTTGAGAAATGGGTTGGGTTGATGATTAGCAGAATGATGAGCCAAACATCATTATATAGCTATTATACAGTCCTATTCAGCAATGTTTCCACTGAATTATAAAAAAATCTATCATTTTAAACAGAAAACCTTTTATCATCCTCTTTGTCTGCAGGTGGGTGGTCAACCATTTGTTACATGATTTGCACTCTGGGACTAAGGTTAGATTCTCAGCTGTTGTTAAAAAATCACATAGCAAGAGTGACCAAGACAGCTTTCTTTCACCTGTGTCTTACGACTAGAATATTTGTCATTTTCTATTTCTTATTTTCGGATGCAGACTTAGATAGAATGACTCATGGCTGGGTTCCCACAAGCACTTGATGACACTGAAGAGAAATTTATCAAAGAACAACTCCAAAACAGAAGCAGGACAGAAATGCAACTGTATCCTTAAATAGATTTTCTGATCATAAGCACAATACCCAGTTTACCTTGGAAGATTGTTGTGTAAATAGAAAAGGTTACGTCCAAATCTGCAACATCCATTTATACAATCACATCAAGATGGTCCTCAGATTTACAAAAGTAAGTTGTAATAGTGGATGCAATCAAGTGCTGTAATATATTGGATGTCAACATAGCTAAAAGTACAAATACCCATCGTAGTTCTCATTCTTAAAATGTTATGTAAAAACTGAGGAAAAAATAATTTTAAAATCTTGCAGAAAAATCCTCATGGTTCAGCAAAAGTTATTCACTTTTATGTCTCATTGGTTTTGATGGGAGTGATCCTACCACATGTTTACCTCTCCCACTTTGGCCATAAGAAATTTGTTTCAATGTCTAAACTAACATGTTAGCAAGATTTAAAGGAGAAAAAACAATACAACAACAATTTCTAATAAATTTTATGTCTTTTTTTGACAATAAGAAGAAACATGGTTTGTCACCCAAGTCAAATTATGGTTTTGAAATGTTCTAAAAATTTGAACTAAAGTAGTCAATAGATGCAGAATTTTGTTGGATGACTTCTCAGCTATCTGTAAAGATTTTTGTTTATTATTTTATCTTCAACAAGGTCTTTGAAAGATTATGGTTACTGAAAGTTGCATTTTTGTGTGTATAACATTTCCTGTGAATTTTTGTTCTTAAGTGCTTAGTGTTATAACAACAAGTTCACCCATCAAAATCAGTGGGATGTAAAAGTACTTTGCTGTGGCTTGATCATGCCCAAACAGTGTTTGCTTGACTGTCTTTTTTCATAATTTGCTTGAAATTTATATCTGAAAATATTTTTGGTTATATGATTAGTACCCCTCCTCCTAATGAAATACTTACATAAGCGCAGACTTTAAAAATGGTAGATATTATTTTTATTTCCTTAGTTTCAGGATCCTTTTGAACACTGAAATTCAAAAAAGGATAAACTGTTTTAATAATGACATCTGGAACAGTCAGAACTTACAGTGCAAGACAGACTGTGTGGATTGGCAGCTAAAGAGTTAATAGAACACAAGATCATATGAGATCTTCAGGGTCAAAGAAGGAGCAGTAGAACAACAAGTAAAAACATGAAACATAATAGAAAAAGAGAAAGGAAAGCTTCCAGAAGAGAGTGGCTAGCAAGTGGGTGGGAAAATATTGAAAAATGTCATGGCAGCCAAGAGTGAACACTGTCTTGCTAAGGGTGTTACGGCTTTAAGCTGTGTTGGGAGATCTGAGTGGAAAAACGGAGGAAAAGGTGGAATTAAGAAATGAAAAGGAAAGGGAGGAAAATGACTCCAGAAAAATTTTAGAGTATGTTGTGAACCCCTTATTCCCAAGCTTCTTTTTGGACTGGTGCTCCAACTAGCCATGGCAAGGGTGGGAGTGGAATTCTGTATGTTGCTGCTCAATTTGCAGGTTGCTAGAATAGGATCACACTCATAAACCTTATTGGGTATGCTTTCTACCTGGGAGCCAGCTTCTACCCATATCTTCTGTGGACAAGGTTGTTCCTTATAAGATGACAAGGAATAGACTAGGCATTTATACTAGCATTGCAAACTTGCTTCCTGCCCAGCCCTGCTTAGATCATATATTTGATGCCATTGCAAAGCTGAAACCTGCCCCAGAGCACCTTCCATGATCACACCAACAAGTAAAACAACTAAGTAAATCAGATTCACATTAAAAAAGCAAAAACATATTCACCTCACAAGTTCTTTATATAAAGCCTTTGTGGTTTCTAAGTATGGACCAAGTTCATCTTCATATTGACAAAGAGCTCCTCCAAGGCAAAGATGCTTAAAAAGACAGAAGAGAAATTCCTCCCGGTCTAAATGGCTAAATAAGTCATAGTGGTCTGAATCTTCCAGTAGAAGTACCTATCATGAGACAAGGAGGAAAGGCAATGTAATATGGATAATGTTTTATATATTATATTACAAAAATACATTATTTTGTATTCCCAGTGGTTTCTGTATATATATATACACACACACACACACACACATATTTGCTTTATATATATACACACACACACACACACACACACACACACACACACAGAGTATATGCAATAAATTTGGTAATTAATTTAATTAATTTGGGTATAGTTAAAAAAGAAAAGTATGCAGTACTGCAGCAGGGAATCCAGACCACAATCTGGCCCGATCACTGACCAAACTGCACAGCTGCCATCAGCTTTGAAACATATGTCAACAGGAAATAGCCCCATCAAAAAAAGTCACCAGTTGCTAGAAAACATCCCCCCACCCCGGAAAGTCAGTGTCCTCTGCCATGATTAAACAAAGGAGGTTCTAGGGTGGTGTCATGGACTGGATGGATGCAGAGTAGTAGTGGGAGGCAGCAGCTGGGAGATGGATGGTGGGACGATGATGCGTGGTCAGAGGAAGAAGAGAGAGCAGACTGGGAGGAGGCGGTGCTGGAAGCTGAAGAGGCAACAGGCTTTAGTGGGCAGGAAGAGGCTGTGGCAGAGGGCAGTCCAGACTCATTGAGGCAGGAGGAGGGAGGAAGGGAGGCAGACAGAGATGAGGCAGACTGCTGAAGAATCCAGGGAGTCTCCCCCTCCTGCTGCAACCAGTTTCCTACTGCCGTCTCCCAGAACACGCAGAGAAATGAAAAGTGTGGAGCAATGAGATAAAAGGCGATGGAGCATCAGTTTGCTGAGGATGGAACCAGGGAAGGAGCCCTAGAGAGTGGTGGGAAGCAATCCTTGCAGTGGCTTCATTAGGGCAAGACTGGGAAGCATTGCTGTGACCACTAAGACTGATCTGTTTTGTTTCTCTGAATAAAGAGTTAACATCATGGACATTGGGTCCTGACAGGTGTCGTGACTGGTGTGGTTGCACTAGGCACTGCGCTGCAGGGGGTGCCAAAACAATGTTATAGAATGGAATATTAGAGGTGGAGGGTGCTGAATTTTAGCATTGCACCGTGCCCAAAATCTGCCACTGGCTTAAGTCCAGCAACATCTAGAGAGCCACAGGCTATTCACTGCTCTAGCACACCTTAAGTTATCAGTCTTCCTCAAGGGCAATGTCTATATAAACCAGCCCACAAAACCAAGGCAGGTAACCATCAGTCAAGATGCAGTAGCGTGTTATAATTTTATCACGAAGAGCTTTTTTTGGACATAGAAACACTTCCTGAACCTCAAGCAGGTTTTGACTCTGCGGAGGCAAAAAGGAACTGAGCAAGTGAATTTCTTGTTCTGCACCACAATTGGTCAAAGGGAGGAGTATGAGTATGCTCCAAGCCTAAAAGGCTTGTATATTTCGCAATATGTAATAAAACTGGCTGCAAAATGAAGTTCTCTGAAACTACATGCTGACATCATCAGATGATAGCAAAACTGAAAGGAAGCACTTTGGGATTTAGTGCTGTTTATGAACACAAGATCCATATGGAGGCTATCAATATTAGCTGTGATAACTATGTGGTTGCCCTGGCAAGAAAAAGTGACTAATAAATGATAATTAAACTATAAAATAATAATAGACAGAAGACAGATGTTAACTACACTTGCACTAACCTTTCTTAACTCATCAGCAATGAGAATATCATCGTGATATTCATCAAAACACTTTACAATACTTCCACTTTCTCGAACAACCCCTTTACAGTATAATCGGTCAAAAAATGACATGGAAACTTGCTTGCACAGAATATTCTTGACATCAATTTTTCTCACACTGGTATCTGAAACATATGGCAGAAATCAAATGAACAATCACAATAGCATTTACGAATCTGCAGGATTATATTTTCATATCTGAACAAAGTGGCTTAATACTATCAAGGTTACATTTTAATTTGGAACATTTTAAACCTGTTGAAATGTTCCCAAATTACTACATAAGAAAAATATGACTACCTTTAGACCCAGTGTGGTGGAATAGGGATAGAGTTTGGTGAAGAGAAAGCAAGATAAATTCCAACGCAATTACAAGCAGGTCACAAAGCATAAAAAAGTTGGCAAAACCCCCAACTTGGTGTAGAATTCTTCCCTCTTCCCTAATGTCTAGTCCAGCAGATGGTGAAGTTATTTTAATGTGAAGCAGCCAATGAAATGGTGCAGGCGTGAGGAAATGTGAAATGTTGTGACGTGAGGACACAGGGTAGGTGGAACTAGACACTATGGGGTGGAAGGGTGGTTACATAGTTCTTTGTAAGTACTGTAGTTCCATTCCCAGTAGGGTGGCCTTTGTAGATCACTTATCTCTCAGTCTAACCACAGGCTAAAATGTTGCCCTGAGGAAGAGCAGTATGCAAATGTAACAAGCACACATTGGGTATGATCAGCTTGGAACTTCTTAGAACTTCTGTTCACTGGACTGGAATGAACAGGAAATATGCAAGTGTTCTCTTGCCCAATTTTCAGTTATGAAATAATTATGAACAGCTCATATAAAATTATTTATTCAGTAGTATCAAAGCTGAGGAAACCACAAAAAGGAAGCAATAAAGATGTCAATGCAGAAGGAGGTATTTTTACTCAGTCTCCAAAAGAAACCTTAAAGGCTATCTTAAAAATAAATAGATCAGGAACTCTTTTGAAGAGACTAAGATGAAAGGGAAACAGCTGACAATGCATTAATGTCTGCAAATGCAGGCAATAATGTTCATCATATAAATTTAATGCACTTTACATCACCTTTCAATGGTAAACTGACCTAGAAATGTTTTAACAGACTACAAGCAACAGTAGGGATTTAAATAAAAGTTTGAATATTGTTACTTAATATTTAACAATCTTTTAATATGGTTCATTGTCATTTTATGAATGTATCTTCATGCTACTTTGGTATAAGCTGTGTTGGAAGGATCTGTATCCTGAAAAGCAATATATAAATAACCGCTACCAATCACACCATCATTAGAATCAGCAAGTCATTTTGCAGAGGAAAAGGAATTACCGCACTGAAAACGGATTTAAAAGAGAAGTTGTCCCAAAGATGTTATTTTTACCTAATGTAGTCCATTGGCCAGAAGGGGAAATCAATTTCAAATTGCTGTTAACATCTGGATGATTAAAAAAGGCCTGGAAGTAGAGTCAATAACAATTGGCAGTCAAACAGATTCTATTATCTGATTCGATACATGCATCAAGTAAGGTGGCTTTGGCTTGATTTAAGACCATAAAGGTCCACCAGTCCTATATTTCCCACTAGCCAAACATATGTCTATAGGAAGCCCCCAAGTAGGGCATGAGGACAACAGCCCCTTCCTGTTGTTGTTCATCAATGACATGCTGCCTTCT
The DNA here is from genome assembly GCF_964188305.1 of Podarcis bocagei. NCBI lineage: Eukaryota > Metazoa > Chordata > Lepidosauria > Squamata > Lacertidae > Podarcis > Podarcis bocagei. The sequence continues at coordinate 88,579,378 of NC_138130.1, forward strand.
GACCCATCAGGTGCTACATAGTCATAATAACTAGTAACCATTGACAGCTTCATCCTTTGTAAATTTGTCTAATCCTCTCCAAATGTCTGAAATTCAAGACTGCTGACCAAATTAGGGTTTTCATTCAGGGAACTACTGCTGCAAGTCACTCCACTGATAAAAGTCTGGAAGGTGAAAACGATTTATACCCATGTCTATTTATAAATGAGACAGGTCTGCCCAGCTGCTTCTGAGCAAACACAATCACAAGTTCACACAGGGGTATAATTCTTCCCCTTAAAACACACACACACACACACACACACACACACACACACACTATGGGAATGACCTGTAGAAGCACTCTTGTGAACAGAACAAAAAAGTATTATGGGAAATGAGAAACAAATTTTTTAATAAATAAATAAATAAACAAACATGTTGTCTTACTTAATATAATAGAAATCACTAAGTAGCATACATAAAAACAAGAAAAACACAATCATATTCAATCCTAAAAACTAAAATTTAAAAAATGCAACTGTATATCACACAAAACCAAGGTTGGAAACAGGGTTGTATTTAAAATAATGTATGCTGCTGTTTTGCCCTGTTGTGCTTCTAGCCATTTGATATTTTAATGCCGCTTCCGTTTTAGTAATATTTATTACACACCACTTTCAACGTTTTAATCAAAATTCCAAAGTGGCCTATAAATCTACAGACTACCTCAAAAGCTGGTGGACTCGTCTCATTCACTGGAGGTTTTTAAACAAGAGGTTGGATGACTGTCTTGGATGCGGTTCCTGGGGTCGGCCTAGATGACCCTTAGGTGTCCCTCCCAACTATATGAAACCCCCTTTTAAACTAATAAATCACATTTGGTTTACTACCATAATGAAATCATCCCTCTGGTAGCCTTTGAAGTTCTGATCAAAGCTGAATGCCTGTGCAGCGATTCTGCCATCCATGGACCTGCGGAATGTAGAAAAAGAAATCCGTCAGGCCTGTATTCTTCATGTAATAATAATAGGCATGAGGGGATTCCGCACTGGAAAAAATGATAAAAGAATCTTCAACGTGGCATTTTATTTTATTTTTTTAAAAGTTCTTTAAGTTCTGGAACAGAGGTGGATGCCAGCAATGATTTGCTGAAAGATTTCCAATTACAGCAGTGAAGCCTCTCGATTAAATCCTGATCCTGAAACGCACCTTGCCCTACCACAATCCTGAGGGCAGCCTCTAGCCAGAAGACTGACCCCCATCTTGCACTTTCACCCCACTTTTCCCTCCCCCTTCCCTGCCCCCCCCCACGCCTGAGAAACCGGAGAAGGAATGGCCGCTTCTCCCCACCACTTGAGGAGGCGGTCTCGGGTGTCCCTGCTCTCCAGCACTGGAAAGCTTTTTTGCGGGAGGTGATGGAAAGCGTAGCGGGGCTCCCCGCCTTCCTCCCCGTAGGCGGCCATCGCCGTTCCTGCAGGACGCGGGCGGTTCCCATGGCAACGCGCTCTCGCTGGCCGCTCAGCGTTGTACCTTTTTATTAAGTCCCCCCAGGAAACAAGCAGCCCGGTGACAACGGTTCCGCTTCTGCAACGCAGGAGATTTAACATCTGCAATCAGCTGGTGGGGGGGAGGGTAGGGAGCGGAGCGGCTGAACTATTTTCTCTATATTTAAGTGGATGGATATACTTCGCCTTTTAGGAAGTTTTGGTCGCTCTCTCTCAATGTATATGCATATATATGTGTGTGTGCATTTGTGTGTTGCTGTGTTCTCATTAGTCTTTAAGATATAAATACACACGCCTGTTTTGGTTAGTCATTGTTATATATGTTTTACACAGCGACTAACAAACATATTTATTATGTCTGTGTATGTCTATTATGCTCACAATAGCATATGATGGGCACACTCGGCCACTTCCATTGGTGGAATTGGCGCTTCTACAGGTGCGACACCTATTTGTAAGTTTAGAAACCTCAGAAATCAAGGAGCATATCTTTACTGAGGATTTGTTTGCGAAATATTGTGGACTTCTTTGACTTTTTCATATTTTTTTAGCTTCGCGGCTAATCCTTAGCTGATACTCCATCTTGACTTTATGACTTGAACATCAAGCCAGCTTTTTGCTCACTGTTTTGTGGCATTCTAGTTGGTCTTAATAAAAGTATTGCCACACACACACATTTGCAAGTTTAGTGTGGCAGCGCCTGCACTTTGGAACCCCCTGCCTATTGAGACCAAGCAGGCGCCTTCACTGTACGCTTTTCGGCACCTGCTAAAAACATTCCTGTTTAAACAAGCCTACCTAGGTGCTTAGAAAGTTGAGGTAATTTTAATCTGCATGAGTGTGTTACCTTTTGTATGTTTTGAAGCAAAAAATTCTGAGAGTTGTCAGAAGAAAGAAGAGTTTAGGGAGTTGGGTATGTTTAGCCTGGAAAAGAGGAGACTGAGAGGAGATATGATAGCTATTTTGAAACATCTAAAGGGCCTCACATGGAAGATGGAGCAAGCTTATTTGCTCCTGCTCTGGAGTGTACGACCCAAACCAATGACTCCAAGTTACCAGAAAGAAGATTCCGGCTAAACATCAGGAAGAACTTTCTGACAGTAAGAGCTGTTCGACAGTGGAATGGATTCCCTCTAAAAGTGGTGAACTCTGTTTTCTTGGAAGGTTGGGTATCCATCTGTCAGTCATATGTGAGAGGCCTACATTGCAGGGGGGTGGTCTCAATGACCCTTGGGACACTTCTAAGATTCTATGGTTTCCCCCCTTGATTTTACTGTTTTATCTTTTGTAAACCGCTTTGAGGTTGTTTGCTGTCTTTACAATCAAGTGGTGTATCCGTTTTAAACAAAATAATATACATAATGATTCGTCACTATGAAAATCACACACACTATGAAAGCAATTCAGCATGCACGAATTAAATAACTATCGTACGAGTCTTCCTGATGAGTGTCAGTAAACAGTGGTAGTAGCATCATTATTATATGCAGAGTCATCAATATGGAAGTGTTTCAGCACTTTCTGCATACACCATCACCTGTGGCCTATTCCACCCCCCAACCTGTTCCTGATCATTACTACTAAGGGTGTATGCCACTGCCCTCTACCAAGCCCACTGCGCTCATCCCTGTCATTCATAACCTGTTCTGAATGAGGCAACAAACTTTGTATGTACTCTTTACTCCAGTTTTGTTTGACTGACACGTACAGCCTGACTCAGTATTTCTCTCTCTCCATCTCCTCCTCCTTCCAAGGGATTGGTAACATTTTAATTGGATTGATTTGGGCTGATGCTCAGTATCGGTCATGCTAGCAAAGTAAGCAAAATGCCAGCATGACTAAGGGTTTTTTAAGGCAGCAATCCAATGCATGCTTCTTTGAAAGCATGCCTCACTGTAGGGATGCGGGTGGCACTGTGGTCTAAACCACTGAGCCTCTTGGGCTTGCTGATTGGAAGGTCAGCAGTTCAAATCCCCATGACGGGGTGAGCTCCCGTTGCTCTGTCCTAGCTCCTGCCAAACTAGCAGTTTGAAAGCACACCAGTGCAAGTAGATAAATAGGTATCGCTGCGGCGGGAAGGTAAATGGTATTTCCGTGTGCTCTGGTTTCTGTCACGGTGTTCCGTTGTGCCAGGAGCGGTTTAGTCAGGCATAGGCAAACTTGGCCCTCCAGATGTTTTGGGACTACAACTCCCATCATCCCTGACCACTGGTCCTGTTAGCTAGGGATGATGGGAGCTGTAGTCCCAAAACATCTGGAGGGCCAAGTTTGCCTATGCCTGGGTTTAGTCATGCTGGCCACATGACCCAGAAGGCTGTCTGTAGATAAACACCGGCTCCCTCGGCCTGAAAGCTAGATGAGTGCCACAACCCCATAGCCGCCTTTGACTGGACTTAACTGTCCTGGCGTCCTTTACCTTTTACTTCTGAGCAATAGGTAGTGGGATGATCTGGTGGTATAAACGTTAAGCACAGTTAGGAACAGATTGATTAGAATTTCAGTTTTTTCCTGTGAGGTTGCTGATATAGTTATGGCCATCAATCTGCTCATCCCATGTAAGTATGGTCATCATGGATTCGGGCATCATCAGAGTGGCACTGGAAGCAGTTGCAGTTGCAACTGGCTTCCAGCAGTTACTTTCTTGCACAGAAAGGAGTTGGAACATTGTGTTCTATAAGAATAATGTACGGGAACAGATATTGTAGAGCTTTGGAGATATAGATCAGATGCAAGAGGCTTCGCCCACTCAAGTCATTGTGTCAGCTGCCGGATCAGCCATTGAGTCAGGGTGTGTTCACTTCTCCAGCTGGTTGTTCCAGATCCTTAGGAGGCGAAAGGCCAAGGAAGGGCACGTGTAGGATGTTGGCAGGAAGCACAGGTGAGTCTACACCTGTTCTTGCAGGTGTAGCCTGGAAGGTGGGATTCTTGCAGCCCTCAGGTGGGATTCAAGGAAACAGGAAATCAGTTTTTAATAGGGATGCGGGTGGCGCTATGGGTTAAACCACAGAGCCTAGGGCTTGCTGATCAGAAGGTTGGCAGTTCGAATCCCTGCGACGCGGTGAGCTCCTGTTGCTCAGTCCCTGCTCCTGCCAACCTAGCCATTCGAAAGCACGAAGTGCAAGTAGATAAATAGGTACCACTCCGGTGGGAAGGTAAACGGCGCTTCCATGCACTGCTCTGGTTCGCCAGAAGCAGCTTAGTCATGCTGGCCACATGACCCGGAAGCTGTACGCCGGCTCCCTTGGCCAGTAAAGCAAGATGAGCGCCGCAACCCCAGAGTTGTCCGCGACTGGACCTAATGATCAGGGGTCCCTTTACCTTTATTTATTTGGTTTTATTCTAATTGTTGTAAACTGTCTTGGGAAGGGTGGTTGAGAAATGAATGAAATAAATTAAAACGTTGTCTTCTTCCTGCAGAAGCTGCTCAATCTGTACACTTCAAAACTCACCTGGGTTTCCGTCCTCCATCACTTACTTTCAGATATGTCAACCCCGAGTTTCCATCAGTGGCTATTACACCTTGCTTTGTCAGACAGAAGGTTGGCACAGAAAGGTCCCCTATGCCTTATTGGCTGGGACCAACTGCCTTTTGGCTCCTTCCCTTCCCAAATTGCCCCCATAATTAGCTACTCCACCTAGTCATGGGGGTTAGGCAACCCCCACTTACACCTTAAAATTACAAGTGAGAGTCAAGGGATGGCATTAAGTAGCCCCCCCCCACACACATCTGATATGCATTCTAACCACACACACCGTCAGCCTTAATGCATGCATGTGGGTGCTCTTCCACAGAAGGGTCCTGGGTCATTCAGATCTCCATGACTTCAAAGCTATCCTTGACCTTGTTAACACCAGGGCTCTGTTGCTTCCCTGTTGTGCATCTTCTGCAGCTGTGGTGGACAGTGGCGTAGCGTGGGGGGTGCAGGGGGGCCGGCTGCACCGGGCGTAACATCTGGGGGGGCACGCTCGCACTTGCAGCTCTCTGCCCCTACCTGGCTCACGGGTTAGGGGGCGCAAATTACTTGCCTTGCCCCGGGTGCTGACAACCCACGCTACGCCACTGGTGGTGGAGGACACTTTGCCGCTTCTGGTCACTGCCTGCTTGGTGCTGACCCATGGCAGGGCCTTCTCAGAGGTGGCCCCCCATTTATAAACTGTCGTCCCTAGTAATGTGCACCTATCTCCCTCGTTATTAACATTCAGGAGGAATTCAAACATGTTTACTCAAAAGGTGATGGCTGGAAGAGACGGTTTCCAGCAACCTCGACAGTATTATCTGTGCGGATATGTGGCTGTATTAAAATGCTTTTAGATGCTCTTAATGGTTTTTAACTGTTTTTATTTGTTTTATTGTTAATTCCATTGTTTGACTGCTTTGCCACCCTGGGCTTCTGTGGAAGGAAGGAAGAATAGGGTGAAATAATAATGATAATAAGAATAATACTCTTCTTACACTCACACTTACTTGCAGATTTCACAGCTAAACCTTTGGACTAGTGGGGAATTGGGATGGGTTGGGTCACCTGAACTATGGGGATATGACGATCCTGCAAGCAAAGGGGAGGGACATGGTCTAATGGTAAATGCATGCAGAAGGCCCCAGATTTAATCCCTGGCGTCTCCAGCTACTGCTGAGAACTCTGAGCTGCTGCCAGTCAGTGTAGATGATACTGAACTAGATGAGCCAATGGCCTGACTTAGTACACAGAGGCCTTCTACGTTCCTATGTTCCAAAGCGTGTTCCTACTGCTTCTTTTAACTGCTGAGCAGGAAGCCCTGCAGTTTCTTTGTCCAGCTTTTCCAAAAATAGCTTTTATTGCAAAATCCTGTTTTCTTTGTCTGTTGTTTACACTGGTTCAAATAAAATTTATGAAGTGTTATAAAACAGAGGGAACCAAATGTCATCCTCTGCTCAGCCTGCTAGGTCTTCTCAGCTCCACAGGCTTTTTAGGGAGGAGCTATAGCTCTGGGTTAAACCACAGAGCCTAGGACTTGCCAATCAGAAGGTCGGCGGTTCGAATCCCCGCAATGGGGTGAGCTCCCGTTGCTCAGTCCCTGCTCCTGCCAACCTAGCAGTTCGAAAGCACCTCAAAGTGCAAGTGGATAAATAGGTACCACTCCGGCGGGAAGGTAAATGGTGTTTCCGTACACTGCTATGGTTTGCCAGAAGTGGCTTAGTCATGCTGGCCACATGACCCGGAAGCTGTACGTTGGCTCCCTCGGCCAGTAAAGCGAGATGAGCACCGCAACCCCAGAGTTGTCCGCGGCTGGAACTAATGGTCAGGGGTCCCTTTACCACTGGTATGTGTTGCCCTCCACCCCAGGGTTGGTCAAAAGTGAATGCAGCCCTCAGGCTAAAGAGACTTAGCTATCCCTGTTCTAAGAGGCTGTTGAAGGAATAGTAAGAAAACCCTTTGAAATGCTTTATATTTTTCTAATGAGAAAAAAAAATCATTCCTTGCAGAGTAAGGATTTTCCCTGGAGCCAGTTGAATACCAGGTAAATGACACACCTTCCTTCTGGAAGCTTCTCTTGTTCCAAAGTCAGTCTTTGAGAATTGGGTTTTGCAAGATACTTAGGACCAATATATGTTTTATATATGTGTGTGTGTGTGTGTGTGTGTTTTAAGAAAGGCCTTTTACCCAGTTCCCTCCATTTAACCCAGGATAAGACCTTGAAATGCAGAGAGTGCAAAGAGATTTAATTGAACCATTTAAAAATAAACCCTCAAGCAAGTTGGCAGCCATTTAGGCCCTTGGAATGAATGAAGGTATAATAAATAATATGCTCCAATCAGGTATCAGAATCTCAGTGCAGACATCAGCTAAAAATATATGCTCTAGCTCAAGACTGATTTATTCTTCCTCTGCTATTCCATTTAAAAGGCATTAGATTGATGCCCTGAAAGTGACAAAAGTGTTGACTGAAAGATTCATATCACAATCAGATGAGAGATTAAAAACTCTGAAATCTAGGAACCTAGGAATAACCCAAGGATTCTGAATAACCCTGATGCAAAAGTAGTAAGAACATAAAAAGAGCCTGCTGGATAAGGCCAGTGGTCCATCTGATTCTGCATCCGGTTCTCACATTGGCCAATCAGATCATACCAATGGGAAGGATGTAAGCAGGACTTGAGCAAACAGCACTCTCTCATCCTGCAGTTTCTAGCAACTGGTATTCACAAGCTTACTGCCTTATACTTATACCGCCTGGCCTTTGGCTTGGAGCCAATTTGATTCCCTCCCCCTCTTTCTTTTTTCTTTTTTCCTGCGATGAGTCTACATTTTAATATTTTAATGTTTCAATATTTTAATGTTGTATTTTAATGTTGTATTTAAGTTTTATTCATTCATCTTGTTTTTATTATTGCTTGTTAGCCGCCCTGAGCCCGGCCTTGGCTGGGGAGGGCGGGGTATAAATAAAAATTATTATTATTATTATTATTATTATTATTATTATTATTACTTCCACTAAAATTAATGGGCCTAAGTCATGGTTAACTTGCATTGTGCTTTGCCTTGAATTAGTTTGATTTTCTTATGTTGTACAGTGGTACCTCGGGTTACATACGCTTCAGGTTACAGACTCCGCTAACCCAGAAATAGTGCTTCAGGTTAAGAACTTTGCTTCAGAATAAGAACAGAAATCGGGCTCCAGCTGTGTGGCGGCAGCAGGAGGCCCCATTAGCTAAAGTGGTACCTCAGGTTAAGCACAGTTTCAGGTTAAGAACGGACCTCCGGAACGAATTAAGTACTTAACTCGAGGTACCACTGTATTGTGCATTTGTACTGAATGCCTTTAGGGTTGCCATACATATCCGAAATACTGCAGTGTCCAGGCGGAAATTGGTAAAACCCTAGCATAGTTCATTTGGTTAGAGTGTGGTGCTGATAATGCCAATGTTGCAGGTTTGATCTCTGAATGGGACAGCTGGATATTTGACTAGATCAGGCATGTCCAAAGTCCATTCTGGGAGCCTAATCCGGCCCCTGTGGCAGTATATGTCCTGGGGTAAAATTCTAAAAAAAAGCTCAGCAACTTCAATCCTAAAAAAAGCTCAACTTTGGTCGGCCCTCATGCATGTTCACTTCATCAACTCTGGCCCTCTTTCAAAAAAGCTTGGACACCCCTGGACTAGATGATCCTCAGGGTCCCTTCTAACTCTACAGTTCTAAGATTCTATTATTTTGCTGTTATTTGTAAGTAGATAAGCTTGTGTAAAGCAACAAATAAGCTTGATGATTATGAAGTCAGTTTGCAATAAATAAGGTTTAGAATTGGGCTAGAAGGTGCTGCATCACACTGAAGAAGGATAAACTTGAGTTCTGTGTCAATTTGATCAGCGGTACAAAATGTAAGCTGAGAAGCCAACGTAAGAAAAACAATGCGGACAAAGCTTTTATTTGAGAGAGGTATCTTGGAAAGAATTGTAATCTGCCCAGACATAGAGCATTTTTTTTTTCTGGAGCAAAACTAAAACCTATGCAGCAAATGTTGCATTGTAAAACCAACAACAAAATAAATGATAAGCTTTCAATCTATTTTCCCCTCAGAAAACTGCTGAAATACAAGAACATGAAATAATGGCATTAGCAGAGGAAAGTCCAGAAATGTTGAAGAAACAAAAAGCTGTAGTATTTTTGACGTCTCAGACAATATTTTCAGAGAGCAAGCTATAAGGTCTCTTCACTGAATATTACAGTAAGAAAAAAGTGTTATAAATTGATGAGTAGGTGCAGTGCTTTTTTCTGGGGGGACATGGGGATGCACATACATTTTGTGAATCTTTGTACTTTGGTCCATTTACTGCATTTATTTTCCCCGATCCGTACTCTAAAATAGTCATTTTCTTGAGTCAAAAGAAGCGTACCCCTAAATATTATTTTTAGAAAAAAGAGCACAAGTAGGTTGCAGAATACAAAAAAAGCAGTAAGAACTATTCAGTGAAGATGCTGGAAGTGTGGTAAAGACTTGCGAGTTCTGGCAAAATTGACTTATATGGCAAAAAAAGACAAATATGAGATTTTTTCTTGAGAAAAGGGGAAACGTTTATTCTGTATGTTAGATCTAGAGGATGTGTTTTGGAAGGGAGCTATGGTTTCTCACTCTTTTGAGTTGCGGACTGGAGAAAGGATAGTAATTGATCATCTGCAAAGATACCCGTTTTTCCTAATAGGAGACAATTTTACAGAACTGTATTGTATTTGGAACATATGTGTGCTCTTACATTATGCTGTAAACTATAATGTCATACTTGCAGTCTATCTGCCTCCTTATTTTGCTCGGACACACAGTTGGCAACAGCACCAGACATTCTTGGGCAGCTGCAGAGGGTTGCCTGACCTATGGTATCCTTGAATTTGTTTTCCTGGTCTAGTGCTCTGAGTGGCTGGGTCCAGTTACCATTTTAATTTTCCCCAATGTATCATCAGCCTGCAGCATTGTAGAAAACTGAGATGGCAGCTGTCAGGTGGTGTTTGAAGCATTGTTACATGACACTGCTGCCAGGGCTCACCGATAGATTAGGAGCTCCACAAGAGGGCACTTTGTCCAGGGTCTCCTCAAATCTTTCTTGGAAAGCTAGAAATATCCTCCCAATTTGTAAGTCATTTTGGGAGCCTCTCAGGGCCATAAAATGGGATTTACTTAGTCTAAAGTTTAAACACACACAAATCCTAAATGGGAGTGGTTCCATTCGTTCTAATTATTTCTCACATTGTTTACAGAAGACCAGGACAACCAATCCACATTCCCTCTTAGGAAACACCTGTATCTTTGAAGATTACCATCAGTCTCTCCATAGTCTTCAATTGCCACAAAAATGCCAGTACTTTCATGAAAACCTTTAAGCCTGTCAGGGCTTTTCACTTTGTCATGCAGAGTCCTGGATTCCCAACTGCAATCCTTTCCTGTATTGGGATAAAACCTCTCACACACTGGTACATCCATTCTGACTCTACAATATATGTTTGTTTCATTCAGGAATATACCTTCATGTAAAATATGGCAAGTCGAAATAAAAACAAGTTTTAAAATGTAATTGAAAATGTAGGGTAAATTTCAGCAGTAAAAGTTATGGGAGTTAACTCTCAGTGGTTTTGTACAGCAACTGGATAAAAGATGAAACAAGTGATGTTCCAAAACCTTTCACCATTGTTCAGTTATCTTCAAGTTATTCAATGAGCCATATCATTTTTCTTTTAGGACACTGAGTAGAGAGATGCAGTAAGTAGCCGCTTGAGCAAACTATCATTATTATGACTTTAAAGTATTGTTTTCTGAATCTAGGAGTAGAACCATTATGAAACTATTAACCTGGTTAGCTCTGCAGATAATTGATTATCATTTTCTACAACATACCTTTTACAAATGTAGTAGAAATTTATTAGCAGTTAATGAAAGCAATAAAGTTGGGAGATGAACTTATACATAATTTTTAATCAATAGCAAAATAATTTCTTTACTTTTTAATTAAAAATGTACAGTAAATTTATAAACAACAGCACTCATTTAAAAGTGAGGTATTCCATTCTTTTAAAAAAATACAATATATTTTACAATAAAGTGCATATAAAAATTTATATTTTGCCCTAAAGGTAAACTAGGTAACAAGCAATCAATACTTGCGTTACATCTTTTATTTTGTTTGAGTTGTTTTTAATAGCATTTAAGGCATGTTGCAAATAATTATGTTACAAAGATAGCAGCTGAGAATATATTAAAATAGATCCCAGTTCAATAGCCTCTGTTAGACCAAATCAGTATCTTCTCTGCGTTAGGTTTCGAGGGTCACCTGATGTGCTCTTGTATCTCTGCATGGTAGGGATGATGTCCATGTATGAGGGAGATGCGACCTGGAAGACCAAGAGAAAACACAACACAAACAGCTTAAAGTATTCTGACAATACATTATTATTATATACCACCATTCATCAAAAGATATCAGGGCACTTCACAGAATACAAAATAAAACACAAGTAAATAATTAAATCAAAACAAAACAAAACAAAACAACCCCCTCTTCCTACAGACATATTTAAAAGGCTGTAGGATATTAACCAGCCAACAATAATAGACTACCTTGCTGTGATGGATAGGAGACTGTTTTCTCTTTCTGAACGAATGTTAGATCTCTGTGTAGTGACTCTAACCATATAAAAAAGCATGGATAGCTCCTGCGAACCTATCCTTATCTCCACCTTAGCTTGCTGATGAGGCACAGGTTCTCTGTTCTGGAATAACTATGGTATGTAGAGTTCTCAAGCCTCTCACCACCTCACCCTTTTATAGCCACTGAAAGAAGAATCACTAAGACTGTTATTTATCCTTCACAGTGATCTTCATGGTCTTCATAACTGCAGCCTGCAGTTGAAGAGGCTAAGGATGGTGGCTCCACTCCGGAAACGATGGAGGTAAGGATAGGTTCCGAGCAGTGTATGTTCTTTTTTTGAGATGCTGGATACCAGAGCCAAGACCCAGTGACACAGGGAACTGGGTTTCAAGCCCAAGCACAGATAGTCTTGAAGCAACATTAAGGTTTCCTGGATGAAAATACTGTATCAGGCACCTTGTTTGAGTACAGCCAGTTATTCAGTCACCAAGTGGGTTAGCGTAGCCAAACAGAATCTGGGTGCAACAGACCTAGAGACAAAATGTCTGGTAGGTTGAGGGACTAGGCTCTTAGTGGGTCTTTGAGATTTGACAAGTGGCCAACCTATCTTCTGGGCCACTGAATCATAGAACTGGAGAGTTGGAAGGGACCCCAAGGGTCATCTAGTCCAACCTCCTGTAATGCAGGAATCTCAAATAATAATAATAATAATTTTATTTTTTATACCCCACCCATCTGGCTGTTTCCCCAGCCACTCAGGGCAGCTCCCAACAGAACACTGAAAACAGAATAAAACTTCAAACATTAAAAATTTCCCTAAACAGGGCTGCCTTCAGATGTCTTCTAAAAGTCAGATAGTTGTTTATTTCCTTGACATCTGATGGGAGGGTGTGCCACAGGGTGGGCGCCACCACTGAGAAGGCCCTCTGCCTGGTTCCATGTAGCTTCACTTCTTGCAATGAGGGAACCACCAGAAGGCCCTCGGAGCTGGACCTCAGTGTCTGGGCTGAATAATGGTGGTGGAGACGCATCCATGACAGATGGCCATCCAACCTCTGCTTGAAAACCTCCAATGAAGGGGGGTCCACAACCTCCCGAGGGAGTCCATTCCATTGAGAGGCTATGAGGATGACCGAGGCTTCTTCCCCACTTATCCTTCTCAAGAGTCTTGAATGGAGAGGGACAAGAGGAAAGGCTTAATTAAAGGAAGCCTTTCATCTAGGGCAAGTGGCCTGGATCGAATTCCTCCACCCTGTTCAAAATGAACCTTGGCATGGAGTACTTTACATTTAGAGGGGTTGCAAATAGTTCTAGGAAGGAGGTGCTGAAGTGCTACTGGAGGATGTTGAATGCTGGCTGAGACAAGCATCACTCTCTGGGGTTTCATTAATAGCTAAAGAAATAGGCAGTTGGGTTGAGGCCTTTATGCATGTTGAGACCAACAGCAGGATGGACTCTGCCCAGATTTACAGGGACTCAGTCTCGAGGTACAGAGACCAGGCTTGGGTCTGTTCACATACTGCAGATCTGAGATGGATCTCCAGTTGCCTCCTTTGCAGCGGAGCCACTAAGCTGGGGGGAAATTGGAATGGGGAAATGGCAGATGGGAAAAGTATTAAGTAATCTCTCCTGTCTATTCTCTGCCTTAAATTCTCGCATACCATCCTGAAACAGCTTTGTTTCTTTTCTTTTCTTTTTTAAAAAAGGCATCCAGGACACTGTTACATGCATTAGCACACAGTTATTACAGGATATTAGACGAACACATCTTGCTGGATCAGATTAAAATCCATATAGTCCAGCATTTTGGTTCAGACAGCAGGCAACCATATGTCTTTCAAAGAGTACAAGTGGATGATTATCTCTGCTGCATCTTTATCCTAAACAAACAACATATTATTCATATGCATTTTACAATGGGAGAGCAAATGGGTATGCTTACCAAAGGGGAAAGAGTCTGTAAAACATTTGTGGAGGATGGGATTTTTTTCATGGTCTCATGGACATCTAAAATGGTATAAAATAAGAAATTTCAAGTTTATGGTGGGGAAAAACAAGGTGTACAATAATTTATTCTTCCTTCAGATTGTAAATAATACAGACTCTTATGTTACCTACAGTTTTTGTTCCCTTTGCAAGGCTGCAGAAGCATTAATTTTATTTCATATTTATTTTTTAATTTCAAATTTGTAGAGAGGAGGTCTATAAATGTATACAATTCATAGCGGTATATGAAACTATGCTCAGAGGTGGTGGGGCATTAAGTGCCAGTTGCTGCAGAGCAATAACCCCTGCTTGGGGGCTTCCAAAAGGCACTTGAATGGCCACTGTGGGAAACGAGATATGAACTCTTCTAGTACAAAGCTCTTTTATGTTCTCAAGCGTTCAGCTCAGCTTTTTCTGGCTATTCAGTTTGCAGGCATGTAGTACTTTGGGATCCATGAACAAGGTGGCACTGTAGCCAGGGGCACCCTGCCACCAATTCCACTTGGTAGGCACCCCTTTCAGAATTAAGTCTGGCAGCCATCATTTGATGGGCTACCCTGTGGAATGAGGTAGCTTGTCCTCTGACAGGGGTGGGTTCAAAAGCAAATGACAAAGGATTCTGAACTTCTTATCTCCTCCTTCCGTCAATATTCCCCTGCCTAATTTCAGATTTGTCATAAATCAAAATAGAGTGTGAGTAGCAAAACATTCTGGTCCTAAAGCATGAGAGAGAAGCAGGGAGGATAGAAAATTGTTGAGATCATACCTATTATTGGATAAGTTGTAAGGTTTGAAGCAACTCTGGATGTTCTCTGTCTTTGAAAAGAATGGACTTTTGCTTGACCAAACAAATACCCCAATTATAGCTGTATGGGAGTCCTCATGCCTAGAGACCTCCCCTATATCTACCATCTTCACAGAGGCTCCAATCTGCTTTAAAGTGCTTATGTGCAAAAACTGGCCTTGCCATGCGATTCTTGCATACATACCATATGGCTGCAAATGGGGGCAACTATTTGACTAGGGAAATGAAAGGTAGTTTGTCACATTCCCATCTTCTGTACTGTAAGCTAAATAAAGCATCTAGGAACAGCAGTTCCACTATCACATAACCTTATAACTAAATAATTATTATGGCACTGCATGGTATATTTGTTAGAAAACTGGGAGACAACACAGTTGGAAGCTGAAATGATTATTCTGGCAGTATTGCTTATTTACATTTAAACTGCAAACCAATGTGCACTTACTGGAAGGCCCACTGATCTCAGTGGAACCTACTACCAAGAAGACAGGCAGAGAGTTGCATTGATAGAGTTGACTACCCTGGTGAATTTCATAGCATGATCTGCTGACTACTTACTAAGTAGCTTTTGATTAATGCGGTCGAGTGACTGAAGAACTTTGTGCTCTTCAAATGACAATGCACTCATTCCTTGCCGTGCAGGTCTGTTTAGCACTGTAGTCTGTTTGTATGGTTGAACTGTGTCCAAATCAATCAAGATGTCACTTTCTGTAGCTGATGTGTTTGCTAAGTTTTCTGCCAGCATAAACTGGGTAGTACTGTCTGAAACTAATAACAGAAATGTGTATTGTAGAAAAGGTTAGAAAGAAAACAAACAAAAAACTGGATTTGCTCCTGGGGTCAATTTGTTTTAATATCCACCTTTTACAGCCTTTCTCCATTGCTAACAACATGTATTTGTGCATCTTTCACAAATAATTTTATTTATATTTGTTCCCACAGAGCATCATGACCCTATCCGAGCAACATTAGAATTGTTTTTGAGGATGCCCTGTGGTCTGAGCCTCTTGGGCTTGCTGATTGGAAGGTCAGTGGTTTGAATCCCCGCAAGGGGGTGAGCTCCCGTTGCTCGGTCCCAGCTCCTGCCAACCTAGCAGTTCGAAAGCACGTCCAAGTGCAAGTAGATAAATAGGTACCGCTCTGCTCCTTTTACCATTTCTCACTACCCGGAACCCTCTTGTGTGTTAAGACTGTGTCTTTTTCTTTGACTTATGTAAAACAGCTTGTTGTTACAAGCTACAAATTGGAGTTTATATGCAAATTTCAAAGATATTCCTTAGCAAAGAATAGGTTTATAATAAAAACCTTAAAATAATAATTCATAGCAACAGTCAGATTGAAACATGCTGTATTACCTTCATCAGAATTACTGATGCCACCCATGGCTTGCACTATATCATTTGCACAATGAGGTGGTCCTCGCTTCACAGCTTGTGTCGTATTCTATAAAAAAAGAATTTTATTATCAAACTGCTTGAAAAAATAAATCCTGGCATTTCATGGTCCAGAAGTGCTAACATTACTCTGAAATGAAAATCAAATAATGAAAAAAACCTTAAAACACACACACACAGGCACACACAGAGAAAGAGAGATCTATAACATATGCTGCTGTATTATGGAGGACATTAACCTGTGATAGTGGTGATACTGAACTACAGCAGAAAAATTTAATAGACTGCGATTCCCACATAGTGCTCTATGATAACCCATGAACAGGTTACATATGCAAGTATATTCAGGATATAGTAAACCTGAACAGTTATTTGTGAAATGACTCCACCAGAGAGTTTCCTTTATAACGTACAGAATACCCTCTCTCTATATTCTGCCTTATCAGAGAAGTGGAAGCAAGAGGTCTAGAGATAACTGTAGAATCTATTTTCTACTGGAAGTAACATTGTAATTTTCTTTAATTTTCTTTAATTTTTTAACTGCACGATACAGAATCCATTTCCCTGGGACAGCAATTTTTGGCATTTTTCAGTCAGAAATTTATCAGATATACCTGTACGACACTAGTGGGCTTCCATACTGCAGAGGCTGCCTTCTGTCTCCTCTGTTCTAAAAGAGCCTTGCGTTTATTTTCATTATTTTCAATACTTTGTTTTCGTCTTGTCATGGCAAAAGTAGCTGAAAAGGATAAAAAAGCACCACAAAACGCACACCTTGTTATATTGTTTTATACTTAAATTATAATTATAGTTTCAATGTTATCTTTTGTTTATAAGCCACTTTGAACACATATAGGGAAAACATAGTAACAAATAAATAAATATGCAGAAAAAAGGAATACAGATGGCTTAACTTGAGTTTACTTTTGGATTATATCAGTAGTGTTGAGCAAGATAGATGGCAAACCTGCTTGTATGGTACATATATGCATGGAGCAAATGTACAATTCTGGGTGTGTGTTGTTTGAGAGAGATGTGGATCAGAAAACCCGTGCGAGGAAAACAACAAAAACTTCCTCCTGTACCATGGCTCTATTCCAAACCACTTCTATTTACTCTTTACAAAACGAGAATCCAATTATAGATCTCCCACCATTGCATCTAGTTTGGGCCTTAGGTCTCCAGCAGAGGGCTTTCCTAGTCCAACTATCTGAGATTCCTTTAGCAGGAGATGATGGCAACTGAACCTGGAATCTTTTACAGGCAAGGATGTGCTCTATCACTGAGCTATGGGTCAACATTTGGAGTAGTTTATAACTAGAGCTGCAAACTTTAATTGGTAGATTAATTAAATAGAGCTTTAGTTTATTGACGGGAGCAAATTCAAATCAATGAAGTTAAAAGTTAAGGATATATTTGTTAATTTAGCTTATTTTCAAATTCTCTAATTTTCCTCTTGTGGTAAAAATACTAAAAATTATACTAGTGCTGATAGTATAAAGGAATGTTTGGAAAAGACAAATGCAAAAGAATTTTCATGAATAAAGCCCTCAATTAACATGTGAGCTATAGAATAAACCACTTCAGAATATACCAGCATACTCTAATTTATCAATATGAACTCTCAGTACTTAGGAAAGTTCCACAACCATGCATGCCTATCCCAGGTACCCTTCTACATTACAGTGGTACCTCTGGTTGCGAACGGGATCCGTTCCGGAGGCCCGTTCGCAACATGAAAAGAACGCAACCCGCAGCGGCGCATGTGAGGGTTGCGATTCGCCGCGTCTGTGCATGACATCATTTTGTGCTTCTGCACATGCGGCAAAACCCGGAAGTAACCCTTTCCGGTACTTCCAAGTCACCGCGGGACGTAACCTGAAACAACGTAACATGAAGTGGACGTAACATGAGGTATGACTGTATTTACTCTCAAAAAGTTGCCAGTGCGGAAAATACAGAATTGAAACTAGGGTACAGACTTAATCCAAACTTAATAAATGGCTCATTGACTAAAGATATTCCTTAACTATACATATATTACTGTATAAGCTTTATTATTCAAGATTCATTAAATTTGGCCTATATATATTCTCGTTTTCTCTCCCCCCCCCAAACAAAATTTGATAAAGGAAGAACCTTACTGCTTGGTGGAGAAGCAAATATTGGATTCACTCTGACACCTGATTTAATACTGCCCATCAGATTGCCACCATCAATTGTGATGTGAGTCACATTAGGTCTAGTGGGTTGCAAGTCACCATTATTTGAATTATTACAGAGCGTAACACCATGTTGTGAATCTCCTGAAAGAAAAGAAAAACACACAAGAAGATTTAAAAATTATATGGTCAGGCTAACTTCACTCAGCAGTTCAGAAATTAGTCAGGAATGTGTGTGTGTTTTACAACCAACTGTATTATTTCATCCAATTGCTTTAAGGCATGTGGGGTGAAGTTGCAGCAAGACCTAATTTACCAGCAGATGATTAGACCAAATCAATGTATGAATGTGTAAGTTAAACATTCACTCAAGGCGCATCCAATCTCCCTTCATTACTGAAGCACCACAAGTTTAAGCACACTGTCCAGGACTCTGTTAGATGACAGCCAAAGCACTCAGTCATTACCAAAAATGAACTTTCACTTCATTAGTAGCAATCTGTTATATCAGATAACAGCTACTAATATTATTGTTGAATTCATAAATCACCTTTCAGATAAATTTACAGGTAATTTACAACCATAAAACAAAACAAGTGAAACAAGTAAAAATAAATTTAAATACAATACAATACACAAGGCAGAGACATGTTCCCCCCGCCCCCCGCCATCCAGCTGGAAAGGCAAAGTGAAGCAAAAGCATATTCAGTTGTTTCTGCAATCTCCAGATAGTGGGCACCTGTTGTATCTCAACGGGGATGCTTTTCACTTAACAGTGACAGCTACACCTGCTTCAAATTACTGTTTAGTGGGATTCTGATATTTTAGGAACTTCAGGGAAAGATCCTCCTGCAAAATGCAGTGGCCTGCTAGGTATGTAGTGAGTAAGGCAGTCTCTCAAGTAACCTAGTCCTAAACTGCATAGGGCCTTATACAGTGGTACCCTGGTTTACAACAATCTGTTCCGGAGGTCCAGTTGTAAACCAAAACAGGTCGTAACCCAAGGTGCACTTTCGCCAATGGGGCTTCCCCCCAAAAAAGGGGGGGGGTTGTAATCCAAAAAATGGGACACACACTTCCAGATTTGACGTGGTTGTAATCCATAATGGTTGTCATCCAAAATGGTTGCAAACCAAAGTACCACTGTATGTTCATACCAAAACCTTGAACTTGGCTCTGTATCAGATTGGTAGCCTGTGCAGATCCCACAGGCAATGTGTTATATGCTGGTGACAGTTTGCTCCCATAAGCAACCTAGGCAACATGTTGCGTGCTAGCTGTAGCCTCGGGACCATCCTCAACATCCCCACAAAGAGTTCACTGCAGTAATCCAACCTTGAAATTACAGATGAGCTGAGATTTACAACATACTGGGAAATCTGCTTGCATTACGAGGGCTGATATCCTGCCCACTGGCGGAGGAAGAGGGGAGCAGAGCCCGGCAGCACGATCCTGGTGGGGTGCCATTGCAGCTGCCCCCCCACCTGTGCTGGGTGCCACACCCCTGCGGGTGGCGCGCCATGCCCGGGACGCACACCAGCCCTGCCCCACCTGCTCTCTGCCACCCCTGGTGCCGGAGCATGAAGCTCTGCCACTGATCCTGCCTGGACTGCCTCTCGCACCTGCTGCCACTGAGAACTCCTGTAGTTGTCAGCCTCTCCTTCCCCTTGCAAATGGGCTAATCTGGTGGTGTTGGTGCTAAAAAGTATTGGGAGGAAATGGCTACTTCATTCCATTTGGCAAGTCAAGGTCAGCAACACTGTGGGAGATAAATATGGCAGCCACCAGGTGTCGAGCAGAGATAACCTACTTGGCTCTAGGCCCACTGCCAAATAAGCCTGCTTGTGAGGGTGAAGGAGGTGGCTGCAGTATTGTTAACATCAGGGAGCCCAAACAGTGGGAGGTGCTGGGCTGGGTGAAGGCAGCCTGCTCATGGCTCCTCCAAACCCAGAGCTGGGCTTGTTTATATATGAAAACACATCAGGGATGGCTTGATTCAACTCTACTAAAAATTCTAAAGGAGCTTTTATCCTCCAGTCAGAAAAGGCACCGTGGTTTTATCCACATTCATCAGGGCTGAGCTAGTCACACCTATTTGTAAATATCATGGTCAGAGACTGACTAAAACCAGTAATGGGCAGAATACCACTTGTTAGAAACAATTTTGGTCTTTCTCTTTCAGTACATTACTGCCCTTTTGTTATTTCTGACGATAATGTGAAATTGGCACAATATGCCTGAAATTAAACTTCTTTCAAAGTCCCTCTGAATGGGCCCTCTGTTATTAGTTCTGATTTTATCAAATATATAGTCTTATAAATCCTTCTAATTCAGTGAAAACACATAAATCTTACCAGCAGCACCATCCTTTTGAGCCAGTGCACGATGCACTCCTTGCCACAAAACTGTGATTTCTTCATCGGTTGCTGTGCGATCTCGACATAATCCATTTTCTGAGTACACAGGGTTTCCTTTTGGAAAGCTGTTGCACCGGGCAACTGCTTGACCAGTAGCCTTTTTCTTCCTCAACAGCTCATAGGTAAATATGCTATACGAAGGTCGCATAGTGGCCACCTGTGAATTGCAAGCAGTACCTGAAGATGGAGAATCTGTAGTATCTGAACATAAATCTTGACCTTCAGGCAAGAAATGACTGTTTTCAGTATCTGTGTGAGCTTTCCAAAGATTTCCTGACTGAGACACACTGTCTGCTGGATTTTCATCCATTTTTTTGCCTGGTATGGGCTTACTTGGTGGGTGAGGTGCCATGATTTTGCCCTGAGTTTTCATAACCTTTGTGGCTTCGCTAGCAGACTGTGGTCGGATAATGGTGCCCTTTCGGTTTTTAGTTGTGAAAGTTGATGTGGCTTTGGCAGATTTTGGTCTTTTGATCAATTTCGTTCTACTTTTACATGGATTGCTTTTGGGATTTTTTAGTTCACAATTATATATTAGGGGTATTTCTTCACCTCTTGGCGCCATCCATGCTTGTCTAGCAACATGATATCCTTTAGATACAAAAGCATTCTGCATCCCATTATCTGAGTCTTTAACAGTAGCAATTTTTGCAGATGCCTGAGAATTCTCCTGGAGATATTCTGGAAAAACAGAATTGAGAGTGCAAGCGGGAATGCTTCTAACATTAGTTCTAGAAGTGGCAGCTCTAATTTGAGAACCAGGTGATCTGGGCTGTGCATGAGGTATTTCAATGATATTTTGTTCTGAATGCTTTTCATCACCCACTGCTCTGTTAATTTCATCAAACCACCTAAGTTTTTTACAGTTCTTTTGCTCTGCATCTTTCCCTTTCATTTTTGCCAATTCAACACTGTCTCTAGGAAACACAGGCTGAGTCCCAAATCTGACCCCCCTGTTGACAACCACTGCCTTGAAATTGCTAAGGTCATACTTAGATTCTTTTTTCAATATGCTTTTTGGAAATTTCACTACTTTTTCTTCATTGGAGTTGTTCCCTTGTTGGTCAAGATCAGATAGATTAGCAGTGGAATCTTCATGAGACATAGATAAACTATTTTTAGTCATTTCATTATCTCCATTAGAGTTCTGTTGATTTATACAGCCTTTACACATCTCTTCAAGCAAAGATGCTACAACCTTTTCATGTTTAGCATTTGCCACACAGTCTATATCTTCAGTACATCTTGCTGAATGATCATTTCCCTTCTCCATGCAATTAATTGAGAAGCTGTTATTGTAAGGGGCAGTTGGAAAGACCGCAGGGGTTGCTGTTTGTTGACAGGAGACGTGTGCTGATGAGGTTCTGTTCTGGGGAAGCTGAGAATTTCTCTCTTGTAGTGAAACAACTGAAGGATCAGGGACAGCCCAAGCTTTGTTTATTTCGTGTACCGGGCTGTCAGTAGCTACAGGACCCTCTGTGCCTGAAGACGGACGTCTTGTCAGAAAACTTTTCTCTTCTCTTTCATTTTGTGCAAAGGTTAGATTCTCATCAGAAGCATCTCTTGCAGTCTCTCTTTGTTCAGAACTACTTTGAACAAATGATTTCTGATCAGGACTGCATGTGTCCTCGTCAGAAGGTATGACATTGTATTTTATTAAAATATCACGAAAGGGGGAGGTTGTCTGGAAATTTGAGGTATTTAAATTTGTAAGCCAATTATTTACATGCTGATTTTTAGAAAAAGTCATGTCAGTTTCATCAGAGAAACTTTTATTTCTAGTCTGTAATTCCTCTGAATTGTGTACTGAGGAATCCAACTGTGCAGATAAAGAAGATGTTTCACTGGGTGTTGTGCAACCTTCATTTGGATCTGCAGCCTCAAGACTGTCCACACTGCAAACACTTTCTGTATGGGCTATTTCATTCACTTCTTGATGAAAATCCTAAGATAGAAAAGCAAACAGCTTATAAATATCACTAAGACACATCTTCTTGGTAAAGTTTAAGAGAAAATTAGGTAAATCAGGGAGGTCCTTATGTTTTTGTGTGTGAAAAGTAGTAAGATTTTCAGGTTTGCATTTCAAATAAACATTGCTATGTCCTTGTGGACACTCTACCAAATCAAAAAGGAAAAAGTTGGGAATAATTTGATAGAAAACTGTAGAATAAATTTCAAAGATCTTTTTTAAGTCATCTCTGCAAGAAAGAATATCATTATGCACACAGGATGAAGTGTTCTAAAAATGTCACAAACAGCCAGTATTCTTAATTGGAGCTTCTGTTTGGTCACTGATTTTCAGTGCTAGAAAAATATTGCAAGTTCTCATACACCGCACATTTTGGGTGCCACTTCTGCACAGGGATGAACTCATTTCAGTTGTATATCGAATTTATAGGCAGCCACATGCCAGAGATTTTTCTAGCTCTAATTTCAGTCTATTTAGCTGAATGTTTTTTTCAAATGTCTGGTGCTGCAAGTTTAGACAGAAATTACCTATGAAAGCCCCTGGGATACACAACCTGGCAGGAATAAAATAAGTTAAGCGCCAGTGCTAATGTGTGCTTGTTAAAAGCTGACTTGTTTTTCCAGGCTTTTGCTAGCCATTAATACCATCTTGTTGTATTTGCCCTGGTTTCTGTATGCTGCCGCATTTGTTGCTTTAAGGTATTTTAAAGGTATTTTAAAATTTGTTGTGAACCACTTTGAGAAATGAAAGGAGGTATAGAAATGTGTTAATTTTTTTTATCAGATAGTTGGAAACCACAATAGCATCCAAACTAATGATGATTTTGCTTCATTGTTTTCAGCTTAAGTCTTATAAAAAAGTTTACCTTATCTCTTCCTTGCTTATAATTAAGAACCAGTGAAGCTTGTTTCTTTGGGATAAAAAATATTACTGGATATCAGCCCAGTAATTTTTATTGCAGGCCCTTGAATTTTATTTGAAAGCAGGCACCATAACTCAAAAATCTCAAAAAAGTACATACAAACCTTGTGGTGACTATATTACAGCAATATTCTGGCTTAGAAATAAATTAGGTTTAGAACTGCAATTTTGTTTGAGTTTAAAGGGATATATTAATAGGAAACAATATTCATACTGGCATAGTGACCTTTTTATATGCCCTAAAAGGGGGGAATTTTAGGAATCTTTGTAATCCTACCAGACCTGTAAAACCGGAAAGTGAGAGTTCAAATGACCATAATGTATACAGATATGGTATACAGTCGATTGCAATGATTTTGACTGACTACAGCAGCCTATTCAACTATTGCTTTCCACTCACACTTGCTTATTAAAAGTGAGTTTCAGAGCCATGCACCACAGTGAAACAATGTCAGTGGTTACTCTGTAGCATTTGTTTGTCTGTATGTTTAAACTCTTACATATTTATAGTCAAACCTCGGCTCCCGAACGCCTCTGTTTTGGAATGTTTCGGCTCCCAAATGCCAAAAACCCAGAAGTAAATGCTCCAGTTTTCAAACTTTTTTTGGAAGTTGAACGTCCAACGTGGCTTCCACGTGAGTGCAGGAAGCTCCTGCAACCAACTGGAAGCCACGCCTTGGTCGTCAGACATTTCGGAAGCCAAACGGGCTTTCTGAATGGATTACGTTCGACAATTAAGGTCTGACTGTATAAGCAACTCCCCTTTCTGCTAATTATCTTCAACAGTTGAAAAATTGTATCTGCTTTGCCAGAAAACCCCCAGCGGCCCCTAGTGGCAATTTAACGATGCAAAAAGAAAAATAAGTTGTTTATAGTATTGCTTTGCAATTCAAGCAGCAGACCAAACTGAATACAGTTGCTTGAAAGAAACCTAAACATAAGCAGTGAATGGATTTTGATGCACTTTGACTGATAAAGCAACTGCAACAGCAGCTTCAGCTGAGGATACTGCAACACACCTGGCTCAGCAGTGATGTGCACCTTCACAGGGGTGACATGCCTAGGATAAGGAAGATTCTGTTAACACCTTAATGTCCTTTCATGTGAAGTTCTACTTGTGTGTGGGGTTATCATGCTGTTTTACCTTTCAAGGTGATAGAAGTCCTGGGCTTCTAGATCCTTAAATTGGCACTGAAGCAGGTGCAATGGGTCTAAAAAGTTGGTACATTAGGTACTCCTACTTAGATGGTTTATGAATTGCACCTTTAAGAGGATGTAAATAACTGCCAGGACATCATACCTGAAGGTTGCTGAAATGTTGTTCTTGTAGTTGCTGCTGCATTTCATTCAGATTTTGTTGGAAGAGAAGCCGGGAATTGTCCGGGTTTGAACCACTGTTTTCCTGCATTATCCTATCACAGCCAGCTTTCACTGAGCTCTGTTTCCAGGAAAAGGGATCATTTCTAGTAGCTGAGGAAGTTGTGTCAGCAGCTCTTGCAGAGAAGAAACATTATAGTCACTTCCAGCTACATTTTTACTACTTTCACAAAAAGTTTCACAGTAAAAAATTACATCTAAAGTGAAACATTCTGCACATTAAAATTAATTTAGTAGCTACAATGTACTATAGAAGGTACTTGTGAAAAACATATTTCAGTAAAAATTTGCCCCAAACTAGGAATAAAGTGATTCCGCTGGTGTTGCATTTAGCTGCATTTTATATACTCCATTAAGTTCTTACTTTGCTTTGCTAAATGCATATTTCTGGGGAAAATATGTGTCCTCTTCATAGAAAGCAAGTTTTCTGCCCCTTCCTGCAAGTACCTGCACCTCTGAAAAGCTTCTTAGGAGAGTTGTGGGGACCTTGGACAACATGGGATTTGATGTGGCGGTTGTTGAATGAAGGAAGGCTCACCCAAAATTGGGCCTGGATTCTAATATGTTAATTTACAGAAGTTAATGGAAGAAACATTTCCCATGACCTCCCCTCACCCAACACTGTTCACTAGGGAATGAGGAAAAGCATATTTTATATGATCTTGCATTTAGCTTCCACCCACAAGTACTGCAGCCATTTTATGATTGAATTAAACAAATAAAATATCTACCTTCCAATGACTTTGGATGGTGACAAATGTAATCCTGTTACTTGAATTTTCTTAAAAGCCTCATCTAATTTAGGTTCTGGTTTTCTCTGCACTAGGAATTAAAAAGAAGGACAGCATTTAGAAATATTGAATAAAATGTCAAGCTTTTAAACACAAAAACTCAAGAATAGTTCCCCACCCCTAGAAAGCTCCTACAGTTCTAAAACTGTGCCCACATCAGCCCTCTACTACTACAGTCCTTAACTTCTTCTTCTGCCTTGTTGTTCCCATACAGCATGGCTTTGCAAACTCGGCACACTCTGACTTATTTAAATGCACCAACAATTACTGCAATTCCTAAACTGTTTTTTGAATTTTTGAGGCATCCAATAATGATAGTGTATTTACAACTAAGGCTAAATTTACAAATGATACTGGACCCTAAATTAAGCATAAGTGATTGCAACAAGGAGTATTCAATATAAGGGACAAAAAAAGAGCACAATCCACGATAGCCTTCTTGTGCTATTTATTTCAGTCCAGTTCATTTTAATGGAGTCCATATAAAAAAAACTTCCTGGTAGATTGTGCCAGTAGATTTTTTTGGTAGGTGGAAATAGAAAGTCCTGATAAAGGTAGGAGAGGAGGGCAGTGACTATAAGAAATGTCTGGTCAAAATTATTATTTTCTAGATTGCTTGCTACCTTTCTGCCATAAATGACATTAAAGGTGGCTTAACAATTCATAAAAATATTAGTAATGAAATAAAAAAGCAGAATATATATATATATATATATATATATATATATATATATATATATATATATGTATATATATATATATATATATATATATATATATATATATATATATATATATATATATGAAAGTACATCCTTGTTTTGAAAAGTAATATAAATAAAATGCAGCAGTTAAATAATTTCTGCACCCAACAGGCCACGCAAAGGAGAAAATCTCTGGCTCCCAGTTCATTTCTGCACTCAAAGCAGACATTCTGCCACAGAGCTATGGCCTGGTATTGACTGATATTTATATCAATAATATTATTCATGGGTGGCTTCCTTTAATTCAATAATTAATTATGATGAAACAGGCACACACAGTGAAATTAATTCGTTAACCATCAAAAGTTACCAATGCTGTTTTTTTTGTCTTTCATTTGATTAGTGGATAGGAAACATCCACTGAGAATCGGAGGTGATGCACTCATGACTTCCTGAGTGGAGAAGAATATTTAAGTGAAATACCATATCACATAGTTTCAACCTTGGAAAGTTGACTGAGACATCAGACTGTCTGTGCTTACAACTGTTAGATGCCCCTGAGAGAGTACTTTATAATTCATGAGAATTATAAAGACTGGAGCAGAACCAAACGTGTGTTTGTGAATCGTTCACAACTGTTATGCTGTGTCATCAAAAACAAGTTTGAAATAGGGATCCTGTATTTAAATACTAAAAACCCCCTGAAATATACAAAATTACTGTATTACATCTCATAGGATTGCCCAGTAATGAAGTATGAAGTTTGTTCACGTATGAAACCAACTTCAATGATACATAAAGTAATTTGAAATTATTGAGTTTAAACAGTTTGCAATCCTGGTCACTAACAGTAAAGGCTCAGCATCATTCTACACACACCCCTACCCAGGTTTCCAAGGCAAAGAATCACATACAAAAATACAGAAAAACTGAAATGAAATCGATTGCAGGCTGAATCATAGAATCAAAGTCAGCATTATGTAATACATGTGCCAGTGGTTATATTATCACAAGATTCAAAGTCTTCCACATTGCAGTCTCTTCACCCCTAAAATTACTGCTCTTTGCTGCAGTTAACATTGAAGAGGCACTGCACCCTCCCAAAATTAAAGCTCAATCAAAATTGTCAGTTTTGGCAGAGCTAATCTTAGGCTAGAGAGCCAAACTAGCATCACAGATGCAGTGCTCCCAAAGCACAGTAGCCTTTTACACTGTCAGTAGTGTAGATCTGCCTTTGGAAACTATTTCTGTGCTCACAACCATGTTACTAGATCAGGGATTGCCAGCTGTTTTGCATCCAATGATCTATGGGAAAACCCCACCAGAAAGCAGAGGCTGTGGCCAGAGCTAAAAATGGCCAGAGCACTTCTTACTTCTTTCTACCACCTTTCCCCTTGTCCTGAAAGCTCAACAACTTTCCTAAAAAACCCAAACTCAGCAACTTTGGTCTGCCCCAGGTGGGGGTTGCTACACTGCTGGAGCAGAGACCAAGACCTGGTTAGGCAAGTGCATAATGGTAGGCAGAAGGAGCTGGTAAGATGCAGCCGCTTTGTTCTCCTGGCTACCCAACACCACGCATTGCTGGTGGGCACAGTATGAAGAGCATTGCATTGGCTCCATCAAGAGCATACATGGGATTAAACAGAAGTAGCAGTAAGGAAGCCACTACTCAAAACCTCAACAATTCAAGGGTCAGTCAACACACTAAAACAGTATTATGAAAATTATAGACTTCCTTCGGTTTATATATACTTCTCATTGTCTAGCACATGTTGTTCCTGACATTTTTGGCTATTCAGATGGCTAAGTTAAGCTTACAATATCGGATTCTGCAGGATCAACATAATTGTGGGCATGGTGTTTATGGTTTTTTTTATAACATTATTTCACTTTTTAAACTATTTATCTATTTTTTAAAAGGAAAAAATAATTTGTTCATTTAATACACTTTTATGGAATGGCCCTAAGGTATTGCAATACTTGTTTTTTTGACAGATACTAATCTGGAATGAAAACTATTTCTAACACGCATTATAATGCAAGCATTATAGATATAGCTGCATTTGCAATATGCAAACCTTCTACTTTCTTCCGTTGTGAAAGTGGAATATGACCACGCTGGAACCTTTCAGTTGCTTCCTGGTGTTTCAGTTTCCTCTGCAGCAAAATTTGTTCTCTGAATTTTTGTTCTTTTTCTTCAACGTCTTTCCATTTTTCTTCAAGTGCTCTGTGTAAAAACAACTACAACTTTCAATAAAAATAATCACCATGGTAAGTGGCTCAAATCCTTCTTTATCCAAATACATCAGTGATCCACTATGCATCCATAGTGAAGCATGTTTCAAACTCAGTCATGTCCTGACCTCTCTCCTGGCATGTGCCAGGAAGTGTGTGGATTGTCTCCACTGGCATGTTTGCATTGCACAGACCTTGCCTCCCCATCTCTGTCTCCACACACACACACTCTTAAATACCCATTCCCTGACATGACAATCACTGATTTCCCTATTGGTATCTGCAAGCTCACCTTTGAACACTGGGAAATGAAGTAATAAGCTACCATGGAGTAACTAGATCTGATTGCTAGCATATGTGGCACCCCCAGGATAAAGAACAAATAATCTTTCATACTTTTAGCAGAAAAGTCTGTATTAATGAGTGAAAAGCTGCATTCAAAACGTATAAAGATTTACTGTTATAATAAAAAGTACTCTTAGAAAGATTTATTCAATTTCTTGGCACATCAAGCAAGGGATAACATACTTTAAAGTGTATATTCTGTTCCTTCGGGGCTTTGTGAATCCAGGGGAGATTTACTTCTTTGTTTGGCATAGAAGCTTGATTTCTAACAGTGAAAGAATATAATACCTGAAAACTATAAATTATTCTATGTACAAATAATCCCAACAAAGTGGAGACTAGTTTCCCATCAACCTCCTATCAGGTAGACCGTGCCTCCCTATTCTTCAGCTTCTTGGTGACTGTTTGGACATAGGGTCTGTGTTGAGGATAAGCTACAACTTTTTCCATTAAATCAAGTGGTCCCAGGATGGGATTCATTACTGTTTTTCGGGGTGTTATTGTTCTCATGTGTTTATCACTTTAATTTATTGTTGTTAGCCACCTTTAGCTCCCTTGAGGAAAGGCAGGATATAACTATTTTAATTAATAAAAATAAGTCCACTGCATTGCCCCTATTCTTTAACTCCCTCTCTAAATCTGTGATTTATCGCAAGTTCCTGCTTGTTGAAATCTGTACCAAGTGCCTCTTGTACTAAGAGTATCATGTCAGAAAGTAATACTAGTAGCAGTTCATAACACAGACACTGACTCAAGGAATCTATTGTTACATGACTGTATACTATTTCGCATTGTGCAAACTAATGAACTCTGAACATTTCTTGACTGCAGCAGGGCAAAGCAGGAGTGTAACAAGAAGTAAACAAGATACTCAATCTTCCAGGTATGATTTAGTTTAGCACTTATCTCAAAAGGCCACCACTTAAAGTGTTAGGCATGATCACCTTTATTCTAGCCACACTGCCTATCTTGAAAGAAATTTATATTTAATTTAAACTTTAAGCCATGGTTTCCTACTTCTTAGATTTTCATGGCCACACTGGAAACTCATAATTAGATTAGGACCTCAGTTAATCTGCAGCATTTTATAAATTCTAAATTTAAAGAGTATCATTTGAACATTACCGTATTTTATTCATTTGCTTCATTTTTATTCTACTCTAGCAAACCAAATGATCCCAGGGCAGGGTATTGCAATTATAAAACAAGTAGCAAATAAAACAAATAGCAATAAAACATTCAAATGATATAAAATCCATAAATGTTACAACTACTACTTTTTCCTGTGGCCTAACATATCCTACATCATTAAAAGCCTGGCTAAAGAGGTAGTTTCTACTTGTCAACAAAATTCAATCAATATAGGCACCAGTCAAATTTTAAGTGAAAGAGCATTCCACAGCCAGGGAGCCACCATTAAATAGGCCTTTTCATAAGTCACAGAGGCATGAATCACACACAGCAATGAAACAAGCAGCAGGGCTTCTTCGGCTGATCGTAAGGCCTGGGTAGGGGGATACAGAGGGAAGCACTGTGGTAACTGGATCCTTCCTACGCCATTCAAGTCAACATTAAACACCTGAAATTAACTTAATAGCACACAGGCAGGCAATGTAGACTCTTCGGAACTGGGTGCTCTGCTGGCAAATCTGTCACTGCTCTTCCCGTAGCTTATCAGAGCGTGATCACTGTAGCCACACTATCGCTGTCCAGGAATGACCATAGCTGGTATCAGAGCTCCAAGCCACTTGGGCTTCCAGTGACAGAGATTAATTTTACAGCAACTCCAGAATGCGCACCTGTTTCCTCACAGCAAATGTAACCCCAGTCAGAACAGGCAATCTATTCAATTACTGGACATTAAAGGTAAAGGATCCCTGACAGTTAAGTCCAGTTGCGAATGACTCTGGGGTTGCGGCGCTCATCTTGCTTTACTGGCCAAGGGAGCCAACGTTTGTCCGCAGACAGTTTTACACCTTTTAAATACTGACTTCTGACTTGTTATGATTCACTTTGTTTATGGGCCCTTATCAATAATAATAATAATAATAATAATAATAATAATAATAATAATAATAATAATTTATTTATACCCCGCCCATATGGCTGGGCCTCCCCAGCCACTCTGGGCGGCTTCCATAAAAACCAAAAATACAGTAAAATATCACACGTTAAAAACTTCCCTGAACAGGGCTGCCTTAAGATGTCTTCTGAACGTCAGGTAGTTGTTTATCGCTTTGACATCTGCTGGGTGTTCCACAGGGCGGGCGCCACTACCGAGAAGGCCCTCTGCCTGGTTCCCTGTAGCTTTGCTTCTCGCAATGAGGGAACCTCCAGAAGGCCCTCGGCGCTGGACCTCAGCGTCCGGGCAGAATGATGGGGGTGGAGACGCTCCTTCAGGTATACTGGACCGAGGCCGTTTAGGGCTTTAAAGGTCAGCACCAACACTTTGAATTGTGCTCGGAAACGTACTGGGAGCCAATGCAGGTCTTTCAAGACCGGTGTTATATGGTCTCGGCGGCCGCCCCCAGTCACCAGTCTAGCTGCCGCATTCTGGATTAGTTGTAGTTTCCGAGTCACCTTCAAAGGTAGCCCCACGTAGAGTGCATTGCAGTAGTCCAAGCGGGAGATAACCAGAGCATGCACCACTCTGGCGAGACAGTCCGCAGGCAGATAGGGTCTCAGCCTACGTACCAGATGGAGCTGGTAAACAGCTGCCCTGGACACAGATTTGACCTGTGCCTCCATGGACAGCTGTGAGTCCAAAATGACTCCCAGGCTGCGTACCTGGTCCTTCAGGGGCACAGTTACCCCATTCAGGACCAGGGAATCCTCCCCACCTGCCCGCCTCCTGTCCCCCAAAAACAGTACTTCTGTCTTGTCAGGATTCAACCTCAATCTGTTAGCCGCCATCCATCCTCCAACCGCCTCCAGACACTCACGCAGGACCTTCACCGCCTTCACTGGTTCTGATTTAAAAGAGAGGTAGAGCTGGGTATCATCGGCATACTGATGAACACCCAGCCCAAACCTCCTGATGATCTCTCCCAGCGGCTGCATGTAAATGTTGAAAAGCATGGGGGAGAGGACAGAACCCTGAGGCACCCCACAAGTGAGAGCCCAGGGGTCTGAACACTCATCCCCCCCCACCACTTTCTAAACACGGCCCAGGAGGAAGGAGCAGAACCACTGTATAACAGTGCCCCCAGCTCCCAGCCCCTCAAGACGGTCCAGGAGGATGCTATGGTCGATGGTATCAAACGCCGCTGAGAGATCCAGCAGAACTAGGAAACAGCTCTCACCTTTGTCCCTAGCCCGCCGGAGATCATCAACCAGTGCGACCAAAGCAGTTTCAGTCCCATGATGAGGCCTGAATCCTGACTGGAAGGGATCCAAATGGTCCGCTTATCAAGCCCATTACTGCCTTCAGTCATTGATCTAACACCAGCAGAACCTCTCCAGATTTAGATGGTAGGAAGAGACACAAGGTGAGTATCCTTAGCATACTTATGTATGCTCCATATCCCCTGATGAGTTCACTCAGCAGCATTACGTTTAAGCATCTTGTTTAAGATGGGGGAGGGGGTGCAGAGCCCTGCAGGCTCTCACAACCTAATTGCCATCAGGCTGAGCTGAAGTCTCCCCTTTGCCTCTACCTGGAAGCAGTCTTTCAGCCAGAAGCAGAATCAAGAATTTCACAGTGCCTCTTTTGCTAGCCCACCAGAGCCAATGAAGGAGAAAACTGTGGTCCAACTATCAAAATCTGCTGATTCAGTAGGACTAACAAGACTATGCTCCCTCTGTATATCTTCTGATACAGCTGATAAATGAAAAGAACCAACCTTGCCCCAAATGGACCTGAAGCCAGATTGAAATGGGTCTAAATAGTATGTCTCCCCAAATACACCTGAAACCCATCTGCCATGACCCTCTCAAGTACCTTGCTCCAAGCAGGTAGCTGTCACAAAAGGGTTTCTTGAGGGGCTGTACCAACTGCCCTTTCAAAATAACTTGAACCATTCCGTCCCACAAACAATTATTTACCACCACAACTAAAATATCAAGCATGCCTTACAATTACATACCTCCTCCTTTTATTTGTTTCTAGAAAATGTTTTCGTGCTCGATTACGAAACAGTCTTTGATCCTTTAGCAACTCATGACGCTCTTTTGATAAGTCTCTTTCAAGGAGAATCTTTAGATTTCTGATCGTGACATTAAAGATAACAGAAACTGTAGCGAAAACCCTAGACACCCAGCCCACATTTAATTTCTTGAAGGTGCTTTTTTTGTTTTTCATTTCAGTGCTCCCCCCACCCCCCAGGGTGCTCAAGGGTACACAGCACCGGCATCTCTTGTTGTTGTTGTTGTTGTTGTTAAAAAGTGTGGTACTTACTGTAACAACTTCATGGTGTTGAGTACTGGCACCTATTTTTCAGGGGAAAAGCACCGATGATGTTGAAGATGATGATACAGTGGTGCCTCGCAGGACGAAAATAATCCGTTCCGTGAGTCTCTTCGTCTAGAGGTTTTTTCGTCTTGCGAAGCAACCCTATTAACGGCTTAGCGCTATTTAGCGGTTTAGTGGCTATTAAAGGCTTAGCGGCTAAAAGGCTATTAGCGGCTTAGAAAAAGGGGGGGAAGCGAAAAAAAATCGCAAGACTCGCAAGACGTTTTCGTCTTGCGAAGCAAGCCCATAGGGAAATTCGTCTTGCGGAGCGGGTTTTTCGTCTTGCGAGGCATTCGTCTTGCGGGGCACCACTGTAACAACAACAACAAAATCAACTTCTGTTTTTGTTATAATAATTATAATAATAAACCAAATTGTTTTTTAATTTTATTATTTATTGCCTTTATATACCACCCTGTACCTGGAGATGGCTATTATTATTATTGTTTTGTTGTTGTTGTTATGGCATTTTAGTGAAGTTTCAGCGAGCCTATTGAGAAGACCCCTGAGAAGCAACTGTACCAAAATGAATTATTGTGAAAATAAGAACTATTTAGGGGGCCGGCTCGCCAAATTTTGTCCTCCCTGGCCTGAGCGCCACACCTGTTCCCTCAACAATCGCCTCTTTCCCGCCCTCCCGCCTCCTGCCCCACAGGAGCCCCGGCCTCTCCATCCCTGAGAGGAGGATACGTGGAGGGGCCCAAGGCGCTCAGGGCCCGGCGGCCGAGGCCCCGCGGCAGGGCGCTTTCCGAGACGCCCCTCCTCGCGCCGGAGGCAGCGGGCTCGGCGGCGCCTTCGGCCTCCCACGCCGAGGCGGCCTGGCTCCCGCCCGCTGCCGCCGGCGCCCGCCCGTAGCTGGAGTAGTAGTAGAAGCTGCCGTTGCCGCCGATCACGTTGCCGTTGGCGCCTCCGCCAGGCTCCATCCACGCGCCCCCGAACCTTCAGCCGCCCTCCGCCGCCGCCATCTTCACACCCAGCGGCTCTCCGGCTTCTCTCTCCGTCTCTCGCCCTCGCTCTCCGCCCTTCGTCTCGCTCGCGGGATCCCCGTCAGCGCCCAGCGGGGGGGCTCCAGCGAGCCCTCCCCGCCGCCTCAGAAGCGCCCGCCGAAGCCCCTCGCCCGGCTCCAGGGCGCCGCCGCCCAGCCGCCATCTTAGCAACCGGCGACGCCGCTTCCTTCGCAACGGAAACCAAGGGAGACGGAGGAGGAGAAGGGGCGGAGCGCCATGCGTAGGGGCCGGCTCGGAGACAAGGGCCGCGCCGAGGCGGAGACTCTGAGGGGGAGAGGCCTTTCTGGGCTGGCCGTTTAGCCTCTTCCCCGCCGTCGAATATGTGTACATGTATATATACTGCTGGCCGTTTAGTCTCTTACCCTCCCTCGATATATATATCGAGTATATATATATATTCGACGGCGAATGAGAGAATGAAGACAGGAGTGCCTGACGTGCTCTGGTCCATGGGGTCACGAAGAGTCGGACACGACTAAACGACTAAACAACAATATATGTGTGTGTGTATATATATATTTTATCGAATATTTTATCTTTTTGGGGGGGAATGTTGTGGGTTTGGTTTTTTTGCCAATATGCGGTATATAGGCAAAAAAATACACACACACACACATATATATACATAACTGCATATGTATATGTGTGTGTGTATACTCATACATACATATATACCGGTACATATGTATATATACGCTTAACCAGTGCTTTTTTTTTCTTAAAAAAATGTTTATGGGCGCTCTGATTTTGACTCAAGAAAATCACCATTTTATAGTTAAAATCAGGAAAAACAAATACAGTAAATGGACAAAAGTACAAAGATTCACAAAATGTTTAGGGGTATGCATCCCCCTGCGTCCCCCCCCAGAGAAGAAAAAAACAATGAGCCTAACCACCTCACACGAGGTTAGGCTGATATATAGCGTTGCTGTGGGTATTAAAAGAACAGGGAGAGAAAACCTGGTATGCCACCTTGCGCTCCTTAGAGAAGGGAAGGATATATAAATGTAATTGATAAGCAGTGGAATAAAAATAAATCAGGTAAGGCTTGACTGGCCCCATCCCTTCTTTTGTGTTTGTAAAAAATAAATAAATACATATACATATATCATTATCACATTTATATGCATGGGCGTAACCAGGATTTATGTTGGGGAAGGGTAGGCTTCATGTTAGGAGGGCAGAACGTCAGTTAAGTATTTGTCTTGATTTTTTTGGCTATGCCACCACGTTTTTATAATAATAATATAATAATAATTTATTATTTATACCCCGCCCATCTGGCTGGGTTTCCCCAGCCACTCTGGGCGGCTTCCAAAAGAATTTTTATATTTATAGTACTATTTATACTATACATTTATAGTCCTTCTAGTACTCCAGGGCAGCTTACCTGTGTGTTGGACTAGATGACCCTCTGGGGTCCCTTGCAACTCTACAATTCTGTGATTCTAAGTGAAAAACTGTAAGGCAAAAACCTGCCTAAACAAAAAGGGGCAGTTGTTTGCTGAGACTCCTGCCTTGGAGGGGTTTGGGCTTGTGGTCCCTTCAATTCTATTATTCTATTATCCCTGCTCATTTAATCCCAACAGCAACCCTGTTAGGTGGTTCCATGTGAGTTCCAAGGAGGAGTGGGGATTTGAACCCTGGTCTCTCCCAGGTCTTAGTTTAAGACTAACCACTATGATACACTGGCTCTCAGGTGTGACTGTGGGTGGGCAAGATGTCCCCACCCTCATTGAGCCTCTGATATACAGAAGTGCTCTGCTAAGGCAGCCTTCATCAGCCTGGAGCCCTCCAGATGTTTTGGACTACAACTCCCATCAGCCCCTGCCAGCATGAGTGCTGGCTGATGGGTGCTGCAGTCCCAAGACATCTGGAGGGCGTCAGTTGGTGAAGGCTGCCCTGAGGTACCATGGACCTAAGCCATTTCTTATTGAGGTCAGTGGCGTTTTTTTGTTCCTGTGAATTAGTGCAAGCGGATCTGTATATTATTTCCAGATGGTCAGAGTCTGAAATCAGTAGTTAGGATTTTGTGCTGTTTTCTCCCCCAGAACAGGGATTGGTAGCTGGCATCCTGTGGGCTGAATTTTCCCTGGCAGCCTTCTCTTTCTCTCTACACTTCTTGAAACAGCATGGAGAAAGGGAAAGAGGAAGACCTGAGCATGTGCGAGGATGGAACGTAGAGAAGGTAGAGGGGAGGAAGATCCGTAGCAATTCAGATAGTGTGAAGAAGAAATGAAGAGAGGAATGGTGGAGGGGGAGGGTGGGCTTTCTGGCAAGCCGTTTTGGGGATGGGGGGGTCTCCAGAAACCCCTTCAATGTGGTCTGCTCCAGGTGGCTAGATGCTATGGCCTGGGCAAAGATCTGATGACACTGGCAAGCCATATAAAAAAGGAGCCCTGCACTTCGTCCTGCAGAACATTGGCACTGATCCAACCCTCCCAGACAGTTATTTTCAGATCTTAATTAAGTAGCAACTGCTTTATGTCAGCAATATTTGCTTTTAGGATCAAATGATTTTATGCTTTACAATTGCTTGGGGGATTAAAGCAGACATGGGTTACATAAAATTTTGTGTAAGTTTTCTGAAGTCCGGGCATAAAAGGGTTGGCTTTCTGGCTAATGTTTATGCTGTACACATTCCTGAATTCTTAACTCAAGACTTCATCAGTTAGTGGACAGTCTTTTCCAAGGCATTTTGAAATTCTTCAAAACCTTTTCATTTCTACAACTCGGAGATGATCCATCTCAGTGCATCCTCACTGATCTTCCTAAATATCATATTTTTCACTGGGGCCGATACTGTGTTTGGTAATGCCAAGCCATGTTCTGCAATGGTAAGGTTTGCAATGTATTGCCTTGATAAGATTAAGGAAATCCTGCTTTCAACATGTTTTTGCTTCGGAGGGCTATTGTGTCTATAGAGTGCAGTTGTATTTCTATTGAAAAGACCCTGCTGAAACTATATTAATGCAACTAACATAGTAAATGCAGTTGCTTGCCTAGTTGAAAAGATAGACTGAAGTCTTTACTAAAGTTACTGAGAGTTTTGACATTAACATCTGTGAAGGCATGGCTTTTTATCAGGTCATTAATAAAAGTTGAACTTGGAGGCATACCTCTTCACAAATAGTAAATGGCCTTTGCAATTTTTGGATCGTCTTCTAAACACACATACACTACTGTAAATACAAAATAACATCATTTGTTTTTATTTTACTTGTGTCATGGGGCATTCTGATCCTGTATTGCAATACATCTAGAGGTTCTCAATGGGTTTGTGTAGAAAGTTTTGAAAAACATTTTTAAGGGAGGATTACATTTCAGTGTTGGGGGACGCGGGTGGCGCTGTGGGTAAAACCTCAGTGCCTAGGATTTGCCGATCGCATGGTCGGCGGTTCGAATCCCCGTGGCGGGGTGAGCTCCCGTCTTTCGGTCCCAGCTCCTGCCCACCTAGCAGTTCGAAAGCACCCCCAAGTGCAAGTAGATAAATAGGTACCACTTTATAGCGGGAAGGTAAATGGCGTTTCCGTGTGCTGCGCTGGTGCCGGCTCGCCAGAGCAGCTTCATCACACTGGCCACATGACCCGGAAGTGTCTCCGGACAGCGCTGGCCCCCGGCCTCTTAAGTGAGATGGGCGCACAACCCTAGAGTCGGACATGACTGCCCGTATGGGCAGGGGTACCTTTACCTTTACCTTTACATTTCAGTGTTATAATTTTCTGGCCATGTGTGTGTGTGTGTGTGTGTGTGTGTGTGTGTGTGAAAAACCCTAAAGTTCTAGGTTACTTAACCAACATCTGGTTATGTTATTGCTATTTTGTTGAGGGTCAGTTTGTAATTGATGCTAAAACCTTATACCCACGTACCTGGGAGTAAGCCCCATTTCACTTAATGTGAGTTACTTCTGTGTATACATGTATAGTAGGATTGCATGTAAGGCAATTTCTTGAGCTTCATTCTCACCTCAGTTCTCTAATTACTTAACACTGTTTAAAATCTGCATAGTTGGCTGCTTACAGTTCTTTGCCCTTAGTAATTGCTTTATTCTTATGATGTTGCTCCTGCCAGAAGGGGAAGATACTGTGGGAAAGAGCTGTAGCTCAGTTTGTTCATACCTTGTATACAAAAGGTCTCAAAAGGTCCATATCACCTCTAGGTAGCACTGAGGGGAAAAAAACAAGCCTGAAATTCTGGAGAGCTATTCTGTGTAGACCATGGGTAGGCAAACTAAGGCCCAGGGTCCGGATCTGACCCAATCACCTTCTAAATCCAGCCCACTGACGGTCTGGGAATCAGCCTGTTTTTACATGAGTAGAATGTGTGCTTTTATTTAAAATGCATTTCTGGGTTATTTGTGGGGCATAGGAATTTGCTCTCTTTTTTTCCTTTCCAAAATATAGTCTGGCCCCGCACAAGGTCTGAGGGACAGTGGACCGGCCCCCTGCTGAAAAAGTTTGCTGACCCCTGGTGTAGACAATACTAAGCTGTGTAGAACAATGGGCTAACTCAGTATAAGGCAACTTATAGGTTTTACTCCCTAGAGTGTTTAGGATTGTGGCCTTAAAGCAATAAATAAGTATATTTTGTTGGGGCTGCAGGAGAGCTGCGAAGAATACAGTCTAATCAAAACTATGAGCTGTGCTAACAGAATATTTCTTTATATGGGGAAGGAGAGGAATTTGAAGGAAATATTTGGAAAGCCAATGGCATTTTCTTCATTGCTTCAGGAAGTTCAACAGTTCAATATTTCCATTTTTAAAACCTCTCTCTTAACTTCTCATTTTTATGCTAAAATGGGAGCATTAAAACATCAGCATTTAATTTGTAAACTGGAAGGTACTGGCCATACAACCCTGTGACTGAAAAGTCACACCCTGTGCTTTTAAGCTCTGTACCCTTAATTCAACATCTGAGGGTTGGTTGTGGTTTTTTTCATCATTCAGTGAGGAGGAAAAAGCCCCCTTTTTTACTTTGTCAAGGGGCACTGTATTACGCCTTGTGCTCTGTGGCTGGGTTACATATTCCTGGAAATCACCTGGGTCAAACTGGGCAATACCCAATTATATAACTGCTGCAGAGATTTGCTGGCTCTTTTCTAAGCTGATCACATATTAAATAAGCATAAACGTGACAGTACTTTAGTCAGTATATATCACCCTGAATTTGGCTTGGTAACACTGACAGCCAGTGCAGCTTTTTGGTGCCATGTGCTCCTCTACACTGCCCCACTTAACAGCCTAGATTTCACATCTTCTGAACCATCTTATTCTGAGATGAAAATGTTTGCCATCTATTTAAATTCTTGATAATCAAGAGCCTGTTTTATCTACATTCTGTACAGATCTTTTCCCCCTTCTGTTTGGTATTCCAGGGTACTTTCGCCACAACCACTGTGGAAGAGGCAGCCAGTCCAGGAACAAAAAATAAATCTTCAGAAAATCCACAGGAGAAGAAAAAATGCCATGTTCCCTGTGATTTTCAAGCTAAAGTGTTAAGAGAAGAAAAACATTACATGTGTAGTATGTACTTTTGTATTTTAGAAACTCTTTCCTTTCATTCACTGTTGCAAGCTAACTTGGGATATTGCTAAAATGATACAATATTGAACTTATTTGTATTTCGCTCACAGTATGTTAAGTTTATTTATTAAAAATAAATATACTAACCTATTTTCACTATATTAAGAAATTTACATAAATGCAATTAAAATGCAACAACACTCAGCAAAGCTTCCTAAAAAGTAGATAAAAATAAGATAAAAATACATCATAAGTGTAAATCACAATTAAAACTGAGCAGAGTGCAAAACTAAAAGTTTAAAACTAAGGGAAACTCTGAACACACACATTTTAAAGCATTTGTTAAAGATCATTACTATCTCCACCTCATGAGTAACATGAGGGAAGGCATTTCAGAGGGTGGGTGCTACACTGAGAATGCCTACTTCCATGTTGTTGCTAAGTGGCAATCCACTGGTTATGGATCTTTGAAAATTCTTAACCAGGCATTGGCAAACTCGGCCCTCCAGATGTTTTGGGACTACAACTCCCATCATCCCTAGGTAACAGGACCAGTGGTCAGGGATGATGGGAGTTGTAGTCCCAAAACATCTGGAGGGCCGAGCTTGCCAATGCCTGTTCTTAACGATTGCCTTGGTCCATCCTGGGACTTCTAAGTACAGTGGTACCCCGCAAGACGAACGCCTCGCGAGACGAAAAACTCGCAAAACGAAAGGTTTTTTCGTTTTCGAGTTGCCTCGCAAGACGAATTTCCCTATGGGCTTGCTTCGCAAAACGAAGCTTGCCCAGGGACAGCGGGTCTTCTCTTTTGAAGCAAGGGGCGGCCGGGAGATCGCTTCTCCCCACCGCCCCTTGCTTCAAAAGAGGTCCGGGGGCAGCGGGAGCGCTTCCCGCTGCCCCCGGACCTCTTTTGAAGCAAGGGGCGGTGGGGAGAAGCGATCTCCCTGTGCTCCGAAGCCGGGTGGGGGGGTGGGAACACCTGCCCCAGCCACCCCGCTTCGGAACGCTGCTCCGAAGCGGGGTGGGGGGGCGGGAGCACCTGCCCCAGCCGCCGGGCTTCGTAGCGCTGCTGCGAAGCCGGGCGGGGGGTGGGAACACCTGCCCCAGCCACCCCGCTTCGGAACGCTGCTCCGAAGCGGGGTGGGGGGGGTGGGAGCACCTGCCCCAGCCGCCGGGCTTCGTAGCGCTGCTGCGAAGCCGGGCGGGGGGTGGGAACACCTGCCCCAGCCGCCGGGCTTCATAGCGCTGCTGCGAAGCCGGGCGGGGGGGGGGTTGGAACACCTGCCCCAGCCACCCCGCTTCGGAACGCTGCTCCGAAGCAGGGTGGGGGGGCGGGAGCACCTGCCCCAGCCGCCGGGCTTCGTAGCGCTGCTGCGAAGCCGGGCGGGGGGTGGGAACACCTGCCCCAGCCACCCCGCTTCGGAACGCTGCTCCGAAGCGGGGTGGGGGGGGCGGGAGCACCTGCCCCAGCCG
Source organism: Podarcis bocagei (assembly GCF_964188305.1). Classification (NCBI taxonomy): domain Eukaryota; kingdom Metazoa; phylum Chordata; class Lepidosauria; order Squamata; family Lacertidae; genus Podarcis; species Podarcis bocagei. The sequence continues at coordinate 88,620,537 of NC_138130.1, forward strand.
CCGGGCTTCGTAGCGCTGCTGCGAAGCCGGGTGGGGGGGGTGGGGGGTGGGAACACCTGCCCCAGCCACCCCGCTTCGGAACGCTGCTCCGAAGCGGGGGGGGGGGGAGCACCTGCCCCAGCCGCCGGGCTTCGTAGCGCTGCTGCGAAGCCGGGCGGGGGGTGGGAACACCTGCCCCAGCCACCCCGCTTCGGAACGCTGCTCCGAAGCGGGGTGGGGGGGGGCGGGAGCACCTGCCCCAGCCGCCGGGCTTCGTAGCGCTGCTGCGAAGCCGGGTGGGGGGGTGGGAACACCTTCTGAAGGCGGGCGGGGGGCGAAAGTCTTTGTCCCCCCCTGCCTGCCTTCCCAGGGGCTTTTAAATCGCCCCGGACAGCGGAGAAGTCCTCCGCTGTCCGGGGCGATTTTAAAATGCCGCCCGCCAGCATTTTAAGATCGCCCGGACAGCGGAGAAGACCTCCGCTGTCCCGGGGTTTTTTAAAATGCTGGGGGTGAGAAGAAAAGCCCTTGTCCACCCCCCCAGCCTTCAGAAGAGGTCCGGGGACAGACTGTCCCCGGACCTGGTCTGAAGGCGGTTTCCCTAGGAACGCATTAATTGATTTTCAATGTATTCCTATGGGAAACCGTGCATCGCAAGACGAAAAAACCGCAAGACGAAGAGACTTGCGGAACGAATTAATTTCGTCTTGCGAGGCACCACTGTATCCTGATCCCAAGTTGTTTAGGATTTAAATATCAATAGCAAAACTCAGAACTTGATTTGGTTGTCAATAGGCAGCTAGTGCAGCTCATTCACTCAACACAGGTGTAATATATCTAAAGCTCCATGGGGTTGGTTGAGCACAGGGTGAAACAGTTCTAAACCTAGTAGGCTGAAAATTTCCACATTTGTAATATAAATACTTCATTTACTGCTGCAACTCTGGTTTGTTTCAGGAATTTTCTGCATCTACAAATGCAGACATTGATGTTAAGTGGTATGAACATGCAAAACTTGCCTTATTCCGGCTGTTGATCCACCCAGCTCAGTCCTGTCTGCTCTGACTGGCAGTAGTTCTTCAGGTTATCCTGACAGATGACTTCCTTAGCCCTGCTTATTGCCATTCTTTGAACTGGAGATACAAGGGACTGAGGTATCATCATCTCCCCCAGCACCTTAAAACACTAAGCAATTTGATTCAAACCCACAAATCATCCAAATCCCACTTTTACAAAAAAGCCGATTTAGGGCCTAACTGTGTGTGACGCTAACGAAGTGCTGAGTAATCATGTTGGCTTAGAAAACAAAGAAACAAACAAACATGGAGAAGCAGAGATTGTTTTCAACTTCACAATGTGCAAGGAGAGGTGGTTTGAGGTTTCTCTCCCCAGCTGTGATCTCAGTAAATGTCTTCATACCACCATTATCTTTAGAAAGAGGAAAGTTCCCACTGATGTGAATGGGAGTTCCAACCTACTGTCAATTACTATGGCAGCGAGTTTGAGGAAGTCCACAGCTGGGGAGGGAAGGTTTAAACCTGCTGCAGCACTGCAGTGCTGATTGCTGTTTGTCCCCTGTGCCTGGCATTTAATTAAAAAGAAACCAACAACCTGATTGCTAATCACACAGATAGTTAGCACCACAGTTGTTAGCATCACATGTAGTCAGGCTTTTACCCTGCTTGAAATATTACCACACAACGCTAATTGCTGAAGAAAGCTCTGTTATGGGTCATTGCATTATTTCAGTAACTTTTTAAATGACTGACGGTCTGTTTGCTTAAAGGGAACTTGCAGAATTCTCTAGTTGAATATGCAAGAAGTACCAAGAAGATGATACGGAACATGATGGAAGATCACCAGTCTTCTCTCGATTATCTTTCCGATCAGGTATCAGTTATTATTTGCAGAATGCATTTGTTTCTGTACAGGACTAATTCTACTGAATGATCTTAATTCAGCTGAACTAAATGTCAAAATCCAGTTTACAAACATAGTGAGCGCATGTCATAAAAACAGTTTGTCTTGCAACAGCAAGTATTTGGTTATTGTTTTCTGCATTGGGAAGAAACTACTGATTTCTTACAGTGCCACAAACACCATTTTGAGTAGATATGAGGGAGCCATTAAGGTCAGCAAATATATTGTTAGCTTTTTATGTAGGACCCTCCTCAGATTTATTCTGTATGAGTCAGTGAATAGGTGGGAAATGGCAGCTGTATTCTTAAAAATATGAATAATAAACCGTGTGCATGAGCTAGCTGAAGTTAAGCATTCTTCAGTCATATTGATTTTACTAGGAGATACTTAGGCTATTGTCCTCAGCTTAATTTCTAACTCCTGCTGAGCTCAGTGTTACTTCCTTCTGAGAAGTTTTTCTTAGGATTGCTCTACATAAAACATGCTCAATTGACCAAAATCAATGGGGTGTGCCACCAGATGTATATTCAGTATATTCAGGATATTTACTCAGAATTAAGCCCCATTTAGTAATTTTTCTTGGGATTGTAGAAGTACCTAATTTGGGCTGAATTACATCCCATGTTAATGTTTGTTTCAAGGTTATGAATAAAAGAAAAGAAAAGAGGCAATGCTGGGCTCCCCTGAACATTAAGAATGGTTGAAAGTTTTTCTTGTGATCACACAGGTCAATGAACTGATGAGTCGGGTTATGATTTTAAACACAGAACTATCTAGAAAACCAATTGATGTATTTCCTCATCGAGCTGTTCAGTCTCACGGTAAATACTTTTTGCTTCCTGACTTTTTCCATTTCTCTTCTTGCTCCGTAACTCCTCCTGGTACGGCAGTGGTACAAATAAGAAAGATTGGGGGTGGGGGAGTGGTTTGCCATTACTGATTTTGCAAAAACAAAAGTGTTTATTGATCATTTCATTGTTGTATTCTTTTTGTAAGTTGCTTTGAGAGTTTTTTTTAATAAACGGTATATAAATTTTATGAAATAAGAGCAATAATAATAATTAATAAGAAGTAATAAATTACTTTTCTTTTCTATCCACCTGATTGGATATGAAGGGGAAAGACAGAAGTCGCTCCTTGTATTCAAATACATGCCAGTGTGGACTACTCAAGTCTAATGCAAATGGGAAAATGCAGATTAACAGCTACATTATGCTCAAATGTGGGTAAACTAATTCTTTGGAATGGTACAATAATCTATGGGTCAAAAGACATGTTGCACTGCAATCAGGTGCAACTAATGTGTGTATGTGTGTGCATGCTTAACCTTTACCTACCAGTCACTTTGCCTAAAAGCCTGCGTTCCCTGTTCTTGTTTATATTCATATGGGTCCGAAACCTTGGCAGAGAGTCAAAGCCAGGGGGAGGCAGTTCAGGGGGAAAGTGACTGTCAGAGAAAAGGTTAATTCTGTTTCCTTTTTACAAAGTTGAACCTGAACTTCCTCTGGTAATGTTGTCTGCCAGGCTTGGATTGTAGCGATATTAAAGATACCATTGGCTCTGTTACAAAAACTCCAAGCGGTCTCTACATAATCCATCCAGAAGGATCAAGTTATCCCTTTGAGGTAATACAGATTTTTCATTTTTACTGTTTGCTTAGATTGTTGTTTCCCCCCTCTTCTTATGGCTGCATTAAAGCAGTCCCTGTCACTTTAGCAGTGGTTTTAACACTTTCCAAGCCGCCGCCAACTGCCAATATTTTAAATCTTATATGGGGGGGGGGGGTCAGTTTGTTCAACTGGAAGTACTGTAACTTAGAGGAGAGGAAACATAGTCACTGAAATGTACTGACTGTAGCATGAAACATTGGGAAGCAGATGAGTACAATGCGGCTGATTCACTATTTTTCATAGGCATTTCAAGTACCCTTTCCCCCCAAACTAAAAACTAGCAGGTGTGGCTCAACTCCCATAGGAAAGAATAGCAATGTTGGCACTAAGTATAATAATTTTTATAGCATGTCAGCAGTCTTCGAAGTCTTAGGCAATCCTCTTGCTTGTAATTTTTCCCAGCTAACAAACACCCTGAGAGACTACAGCTCTTGGGAAGCTTAGATGGCTGTACCATTTGAGCATCATGGTTTAGTCTGGCGAAGGGAGAACTGCCACTTTCCTACAGACGAAAAGCTTACCTTGTGAGACTGACAGCTCATTAGCTATGCCAACTTGTTTTTCTTTGAGCAGTATTCCAAGCGCTCAGAGCTATCACTAGCAGTAGGTGGAAGAGCAGATATAGGGGTCCCAGAAATACCTAGGAGTAGCACACAACTACCCCAAGGAGCAGTCTTTGACTTCCTCTGATGTTCCCTAGCTGACATACTGAATCATTGGTCCATGTAGTTTAGTCCTGAGTGACTACCCAGTTGGTATTGGTTCTGCAGGGTTTCAGACAGGAGTCTTTCCAAGTCCTTCCTGGAGATGTGCAGGATTGAACTTTTGCATGCAAAGCAGGTGTTCTGCCACAGAACTCCAGCCTTTTACTGTATGCCCACACAAATATAGGGGAAGACTAGGTCTGCTTATGGGAGCAAAAAATGCATTGTGTAAATTAGTGTCTTCGAAATTGAGGAGGCTTAATTATTTAACTGTGTTTGATATAACTTTGCTGATCTTTCACTGAATTGCAGAATAACAGTAAATGAAATACTAGTGATGCTTGTAAGAAAACGCTGAATTCATTTACAAATGCCAACAAGACAGAACACCCATTTGTCACAGCGCGAAGCTCTTTCTCTCCTTTTGTGTAGTCGACAAGAAAAATAATAAATACCAATGTGACATATCTTTTATATGACACTTTAACAATAAAGATAAAGTGGCTGCCAAGGCTGCGTTCACAACCCCAGGATGGATAAACATGTCAGTTTCGGTTTCATATTTTTCCCACCCCCCGCCCGGCTTCGTAGAGGTCCGAGACCTCTTTTGAAGCAAGCAGCTGCGGGGAGAAGCGCAGCCGCTTGCTTCAAAAGAGGTCCGGGGGCAGCGGGAGCGCTTCCCGCTGCCCCCGGACCTCTTTTGAAGCAAGGGGCGGTGGGGAGAAGCGATCTCCCGGCCACCCCTTGCTTCAAAAGAGAAGACCCGCTGTCCCCGGGGCAAGCTTCGTTTTGCGAAGCAAGCCCATAGGGAAATTCGTCTTGCGAGGCAACTTGAAAACGAAAAAACCTTTCGTTTTGCGAGTTTTTCGTCTCGCGAGGCGTTCGTCTTGCGGGGTACCACTGTATTTTGTTTTCACTTATATATGCATTTATATGCACATATGAATTTTTGTACAGATTACTTGGCAGGAGAGCTGCATTGCAAAATTCTAAGAAGTGCAGATTTTGAAGGATAACTGTGTTTCACTTCTCATAGTGTTTTGGAAAGTGCGAATTAACAGAATTGAATTTCTCCTCAACCCCTATGGGAGACAGAAGAAAGGGTTTAACATGGGGCTTTGCTTCTTAGCTGCACTATGATTTTGAAAATCAAGAATGCAGTCACAGCAGTGCACAGAATACTGTTCCAGAGATCGGAACTGACCTGCCAAACAAACGCTCCCTCTTGGGATCAGTCTTGGGATCGTTGCTTTTGCCAGATCAGCCTTGTGTGACCAATAAAGACTTAAGAAAATGTGCTTTTGATTGTGCACTCCAGATCCTAAATTGGAGGACTGTGTAGCGGGAACACAAGGAATAAAAGGTGGGCAAGTGTTTACAGGCTAAAGGAGTACCTACAGAGTTACTATTACTCAGAACTCACAATTAACTGAACTTTTAAAAGGTCTCTTTACAGAAACTCTAGCTAACTTCTCATTGGTATAAACCTGGCACTATAAATGGCAGGTTGGAAAGAAAATCCTTACGCAAGAACGGGGGTGGTCTCTTTCCCATGGCCATTGTAGTGGCAGTGTCACAATCAGGGATGGAAGGTTCTGTCAATTCTGGTTCTCTCTGTTTCTGTTTCTGTTTTATATTCAGTTTTGACTAATGTACATATTTTTGCAAGCAATGTATTTTAGTATGTTATTTTCAGTGATATTCTATTATTTATTGAATTTACATACCGCCCTATACCCAGAGGTCTCAGGGTGGTTCACGGAATAAAATCAAAATATAAAACCACAAAATACATAATCAAAATAAAAACAACAACCCAATACCCCCCAAAAAAATCTCATTTTAAAAGAGCATAGGATGTCAATCAAATGCACACTATAGTTAAAATATCCATATATATTTTTTGTTCACATTGCTTGGTTGAATTGCAAAATTCGGATAAGTGCAAATTTTGAATGATCCTGTGTTTTGATTCACATATTATTTCAGAAAGTGCAAATTTTGTAGATTTGGGTTTAAATGCATACTGAATCAAATTTCTCCTCCATCCCTAGTCACAACCAATCTAAAGCTTTTTGAAGCAGATACTAAGATAGTCCTCTAGGAGCTTTGGGGGGGGGGAGAGTTCTTCTCTCACAACTGCATCATAGGGCAAATTATGGTGCCCTGATGTTGGTGATGTTGCCATTGTGGGTGTCCTGGAAGCAAGCAAGGTGGGGAGAAGCGGGGAGCTCATCCCCACACCCCTTGCTTTGCCACCTAGGCTGTAGTCAGGACATGTTGAGTGAGCGACAGGTTGTCAAACCAGTCTTACTCCCTCCCAACTTTGTAGGCGTGTTGCACTCAAGAAGCAAAAGTGGACAGAGTGACAAATGTAAATTTTACTTTTGGTACAGGTAGTTTTACACACATACACACACACACACACACACACACACACACACACACACATCCCTTTATCTTCCATCCAGGGAAGCAAGAGGCAGTATTAGACTACAAGGACACATTACAGCCAGGAAAAACATTCAAGGAGGGTGTGAACAGAGATGATAAAGGGCATAGCCTGGGAAGAGTGGGTGTGGGTAAGGAGAGGGTTTAGTCTAAGAGGAGTCCCACATCTGGCCCCCAGGCTTGATTCCTCACCCCCGATTCAATCTAACATTGTGGCCTGAAAAGAAAATGCTTAACATTGACAGTATCATTCCCATGGTGTTTTGTTTTTTAAAATCCTTACTTCAATTTTGTGCTTGCAGGAGTTAAATATATAAATCATGAAATAGTTTAGCATGCACTGGAGGATACTTTTGAAATAACTAAGATAATTAACTTCCATATTTCCTTCTTTTTTAAAAATAAAAACCTTTCCAGTGTTTAGGAATGACTGCCAATGTCTACAGAAGTTGAAGTCATCAAATAAGTAAAAATGTTTGCTTATGACACTGGCCGGAGATCAAGAACTAATGGAAAAACATGGTTATAGGATGTGTAGCAACTAAGGAGGAGGTTAAAACTGAAAATAAAATTAGGATTTTGAATTTCGGAGGGGGCCAGATGAAGACACTTCAGAACAGAGAAGGGAGAGGTGCAGAAAAGTCTGACAGCTCACTCTTGAATAGAAGTTAAATTGCAAAAAAAGGAAAGGAGTTGCCTGCTAGAGGCCATTCACATGGAAAGCACACCTAATTCAATTGGAAACAGCATACACAAATGGGTGCCACATGTATGTCCCTCATTTCTGGTTGGTCTAGTTATCAGGACTGTGTACCTTTGCAAAAGCTGATATCCACCCACCAAGCTATTTGGGAGAGGGCTGGATTTGGTCCAAACATCTCTCTCTTTCTCTTTCTCTCACACACTGTTAAAATACCCTTGCTCCGTTTATATATAACTATAGCAAAGTTATCGACAGAGGACATCTAAAAAAGAAAATAAAGAAATTAGCTTTGAATCTATACGCTCATTGACTAATAATTTGACTCTAAGCCCCAGGTATGCATGCCAAAGGTGCAATCCCTGCAAGCTTCAGAAAAGCTATTTTCTTTCTTACATATACAGTGGTACCTCGCAAGACGAATGCCTCGCAAGACAAAAAACTCGCTAGACGAAAGGTTTTTTCGTCCGCGATTTGCCTCGCAAGACGAATTTCCCTATGGGCTTGCTTCGCAAGACGAAAACGTCTTGCGACTTTGTTAAGCCGTTTAAACCGTGCTTCGCAAGACGAAAAATTTGCTAGATGGCAAAACTCGCGGAACGAATTAATTTCGTCTTGCGAGGCACCACTGTACGTATACGTATACATACATACATACATACATACATATAAATAGATATGTGTGTGTCCTGTGTTGATAACATTGCTGCACCTAGCTTGAACAAATTATTTCCAAGAATTTTTCCAAGACCTCTTTAAAGGGAAGAGAAAATGAGAAGAATTAGTGAACTCACTGTGAAAAACTGAAAGCCAATCTTTGTAGAAATCCATATTGTGTTCAAATGTTAGTGTTTGCTTAATTTGGCCAGGGTGTGTGTGTGTGTGTGCGTGCGGTGGGAATTTGCCAGCTTCTTTACAAAAAGATTTCACCACCATCATCTATATACGTTTCAGGTATTGTGTGGGATGGATTTTCGAGGAGGGGGCTGGACAGTGATCCAGAAGAGAACTGAGGGGCTCGTTGAATTTCAGAGAACATGGTCTGACTATATGAATGGATTTGGTGACCTTGAAGGTAGCAATTTGTTATTTGTTAGGGCCTTTTCTAGTTACTCCAGCCCAGCATACAAATTTGGTGTGTCCATGTTTGTTTTTGTTATCATATTTATATCCCTCCCTTTCCTTCAAGGAGCTCAAGGTGACACACATGGTTGTCCCCTTCCCATTTTATCCTTTCAACAACCCGGTGAGGTAGATTCTTCTTATTGGGTCGGCCAGGGGCATGGACGACCCCCAAGCGAACAATAGGAATGTTTCCAGCCTGTCCCTCCCCTCAGCGTGCAGCTCTAGGGAGTTCCGACAGCCTTCCCCAACAATTTATAGTGACTCACGTCTTGGAGACATTGAGCACACATCCAGAGTCCAGCAGAGATAAAGCGCAGTCAGAGCTAGGCTGGGGTTGTGAGCACGAAGCTCCTTTATTAAGCATAAGGCAGAACCAAAGAAAACATGTCTCCTCTCTCTGATCTTCCTCGGAGAGAAGTCAGAAATGAAAGCAACAACAAACGGAAACAGAGTACAGTAAACATCCACTCCCGTGATTCCAACAGTTGGTGCTGGAATGCATAACACAGACATGTGATGAACCAATCCTACACAATATCTGCACAGTGAGAGGAATAGAAACCCAACACGTCTGAGAGTTAATAAGAGTGGAGGTCCTGAGCTGTATACCTATGGGAAGTGGGGTATGATTTATAATGGGCCAGGGCTCTGATAGGAACGCCTGTCATATCACCTGGAAATTCCCCCCCCAGCTGCTTGGAAACTCAATGGATCCATTGGCCTCCAAGGGCAGAGCATCCTAATGGAATCATATCAAGCACAATACACTGATATTTCCCACTTCGTGTACTGAGCATTTCCCACATCTGGGGTGACTGAGGGAGCAGATTGTTGTTCAACTGAACCTATACGTGAAGTTTCAGATCATTGTTTTGTTATGGTAGAAAAACTAAATAGATCAGATTGATTATGTAGCTAGTTTAATTCTATCAATATATAATTGTTTTTTAACAATTGTTTTAATAATAGTTTTTTCTGTGTTTTTAACGGTTCTCATTTTTATCTGTAAGCTGCCTTGTGTGTGTGTCAGAGGAAAAAGCCGGGGTATAAATCAATAATTAAACATAGCTTCCTTTAACTGGTTCAGGATTAATAGCAAACAGATTGAAGGTGTGTGTGTGGGGGGGGGGAGGGATAAATCTTCACTTCTGTTCTTTTAGAGTTTTATTTTAATTCTGTTTACAGGGGAATTTTGGCTCGGCCTCCGAAATATTTTCCACATAGCAAACCAGAAAACAGCCAGCTTCATGCTTTATGTGGGCTTGGAGGCTGAAGATGACACGTATGCATACGCATCGTATGACAGTTTTTGGTTAGAGGATGAAGCGTGCTCTTTTAAAATACATTTAGGACGTTACTCTGGAAATGCCGGTAAGACTCAGACGGGAGCAGCAGTCTAGCTTTAAAATGATAGGCTCTGCAAATGTGAAAATAGGGTGGCAAGTCAACAAATATAGACAATAAACTATAGAACATCTGCCAGGAGCTCCTGTGTCTTGGCTGGAGCAAGTATCATGGTTTCAGAGGCACATTTTCCAAACTCTGAGATCACCGACGTTGTCATGGCCAAGGTACTCAGCTCCCATATTACACATTATGGCTGCTTATGTGAACTGCCTCGGGAACCTTTTGCTGAGAGATGGTGTGTAAATCTGGAAAGGGAATAATTTAATTGACACTGGGGACACTGGAAGGGATTGCATGGGAACCCCCCACAGTTTACTGTATGTCTTTCTAGTAATGTAAGACTACATGTGTATATAGACAATTGTGAGCATCCATAATGTAGGACAGCCTTTGCCAACCTGACGTTATCCAGATGTTTTGGACTACAGTTTTCATCATTCCTGCTGATCATTGGCCACGTGGCTGGGGCTGATGGGAGTTAGGGTGCCAGGTTGTGGAAAGCTAATATAGGCCAAGAATTGGAGCAAGCTGTGTTGCAAGCAGTTGCTAAAACTAGGATTCAGCCACCATTACTAATCCCTTGTTTGTTTCTTAGAGGAAAAGATAACTGAGATTTTACTGATAGCATGGAGCTAGGCAGGGGGTTGGACTCGATGGCCCTTGTGGTCTCTTCCAACTCTATGATTCTATGATTCTAGGTGGTAAGGCAGTGTATTAGGCCAGCTATTTCAGAATAATCTAAGTCAAAACCTTACACACAGTTTAGTTAATAGGCAGAATGATTTCAAGGCAAGTGAAGAGTTTACTTAAAGTCTTCTTTAAGACTCCACTGATTATGTTTTTGGGCCAGTCTAGAAGCCATAGGTGTTGCTGGGAGACTAGAGCAAACAAGTTGAGGCAGTCAAAGTCAAGCTGTGTATATTTTGATACTTAGCCACAGAAAGCCAGCTCATACTACAAGGGTAGTGTGTGAATTCTGGAAAAAGTTCCTGCTTAGGCTGTGGGAGTCCTCCAGTAGAAGAGTATTTGGTAGATGTTTCATAGGCACAAAGAGCTTTTCGGTGACATCACACATACTTCGCTCACAGCAGAAGTAAAAGTCAGTGTTAGATAATTCAACAGGCCACAGAAAAGAAAGTTGCCCTATAAATCTGCTTCCAGATATTGCTGCTAGGAGCAATTCATGAATGAAGCACTTCCTATTGTGTCTATTTAAGTGTACTATAGATTAGCAGAGACTATTTCCCATCCTCTGCCTGAATCTGTGACGTGTGGAAGAAGTGCAGGAGAATGACAATTTATGTAAGAACATCACTCAAGGTCATCATAAGAGTGTTCTGGGCTGGGCCAATGGCCCATCTAGCCCAGCATCCTGCTCTCACAGTGGCCAAGATGCCTAGGGGAAGCAACAGCACTCTGCCCACCTGCAGTTTCCAGCAATTGGTATTCACAAGCATTACTGCCTTCATGGTTACTAGCTAGTAAGTATGTGGGGCCCAAGTTAGTCAGGACCTGCACTGTTAAATGCTTAATTCAGATGTGTTTAATTACTTTCCCCTATTTTTTGGTTCCTATAATTTAGGTGATGCATTTCGGGGATACAGAAAACAAGACAACCAGAACACGTTACCTTTTAGTACATTTGATATGGACAATGATGGCTGCAATCCAGCCTGCTCTCTCCAGGAGCAGCCCGTGAAGAGCTGCAGTAACTTTAGTGAGAAAACAGGCTGGTGGTTCAGCCAGTGCGGTCTTGCAAATCTCAATGGTGTTCACCGGGTCACAAGGAGGATGCTGGCAACGGGGATTCGGTGGGAAACCTGGACAGTGAATGACAAACCAGTCAAAATTAGATCGGTTTCAATGAAAATCAGAAGAACATATTTCAAATAACGGAACAATGCATGAAATTAGGCTGTCTGGTAGCTCATTTCAGACTGTAGCACGCAAAGTTTTAGTTTAGCAGTCCATTTCTAGAAATGTTAGAGGCATTTTGCACACCTTACTTTGCAACAGCACTTTCCAGCACAACATAATTATAATCCCACTATGTTGTAGCTTCTTTTCTAATAGTTTCACTAAATACCTGGATGCCATTATTGGCTTAATCACGATGCCTTAAGCATCGATCTCTACAATTCCAGCTTGGTCGGCGTTGCCAATTGAGCCTTCTTTATCTTTAAAATGAGTCAACATAACTTAACATCTAGGATGTCATCCTAAGGGAAAAGGTTTGGAAGAAAGGGGGAGGCAGAAGGAGAGCATCTGCTTTGCATGCAGAAGGTCCCCTGTTCAATCCTTGCCATCTCAGGTGGGACTGGAAAAGCCTCTCTGCCTGAAACCCTGGAGAGCTACTGCCAGGAAGTTTAGACAATACTGAATGGCATGGACCAGTGCCCTGACTGGGTTATAATGCAGCTTCCTGTGTTCTTGGTATATACAAACCTGACTGTTGGCATTTGGGGATCTGATTTGGAAGGGAATCTTACCCACTGAAGAGTGATATGTGCCTGTTTTCCTCAGGCAGTGAGGCAACAGGGAGAAGGAGGTGTGAGTTGGGTAGAAGCCACTTTTCTTCTGAGGTGGCATATCAGGTACATGCATATTTATTCACAGAAAAGAAATCTGTTCGCTGGTACCACACTTATTTTACCATTGTGCCAGATAGACTCAGATAATAGGAAATGTGCTTTAATTGGCCCCTTTGGGGCTAATTTCAGCCCCGGGAAAGGAAACCAATAAGGCTATTTCTCTCTTCTGGAAAGAAAATAAAAAGGAATCACTTAAGGGGTGGTGGAGGGTATTTTTTTATTGTGCATCATAAAATTTCCTTCACAAAAATTTCTGAAGCACTTACTTTTCAAAGATATACGGCTAAAATGGGCACACTTTTTCTGAGTATTGACAGAACATGAATATTATTTCATTGTTTAAAATGCCCAGGTATTTGCTTATATCCATAAAATTATGTCTCTTATCTTCCAAAAGGTACCACCAATTTGTTTAGGATTTTTGCCCCCGAGATATATGAATAAAACAGATGGTTGTTTTTTTTAAAAAAATCATTGACGTTAGGAGCACTGATAGGGTTCATACAGAGTGCTAAGCCACCACGCTGTTATTTTATATAATTATGCAAAATGATAGGGCTTGCTTTTCACATCATTATTTTCTGAAGTATAAAACAACTTGCTGTGATTTGATTGAATGTTTTCCAGCAGGAAGGAATATTAACATTGTTCCCAATGTCTTTCTTTTTTTAAAAAATGGTTTTTTGTGTTTGAAACTTCTGTTTTGTGGAAATCTTAATTATAATAATAAAGTAATTTAGCATATGTTCCTGTTTCTTCTCTTCCCCCACTCTCTGGGCAGTGTTGAGTCACACAACCCATGTTTGAGCAAATTTTTTTGTGGGGGGGATTTCCTGACTTTCTCTGTGGGTATGGGGTGTTAACGAAGGGGTAGTACCTCTGGTGGGGAACACATTGTGCTCCTTCAGGGGTAGCTTGTCCACCCTTGGGCACCACCTTGCTACTTAGCTCTCACCTGTGGCTCTTAGATGCTGTCAGCATGAGACAGCGGACACACCCTCTGAAATGGCTTTGGCTGGCCGGCTAAACCAGGTGAGGGTAGCAGATGGGTCTCAAACCCTCCATGAGTTAGGGACTTCCCCTGCATGCAGACACAGGTGAATTGAGCGGACAAGACCAATAGTGGGTCCAGTGGTCATGAAGGCAGTTTCTGCACATTCTGTAGAGAGAAATGAGGGGCAGATGGGGCTCATCAACCTGGGAAGGTATCCCATCTAGGAGAAGGAAAACTCTGATCCTCAACCTCTGCTGCCTTGTGGGATATATCTTCTGGAGAACAAAAGGCTATGGGAAAAATATGTACCCTCTGCCTTGCTGGACATCTTTGGGAGAAGAAAAGGCTAAGGAGTAAACCATACACAATTCCGGAGTGCAGTCCCTGACAATTGGATGGTGCCATGTATGCCTCCTTCTGGCAACTCCAGCCAAGCTGGTGCCAAACGTATTGCTCTGCTTTCCTTTGGACCACACCAGCAAGGCAGAGAGCAGGTTATTTTCGTCTGGGCAGCCCAGGCCCTCCATACACACTGCCTAGGCTTGCACCCCAGAGAGGTCACTTGGGTGCTGCAAGTGCAGCAAAAACAATGCAGGAGGTAACAGTTACAAGGTACCAGTCTCTGCGGCCACGGCAGGCGCTGTGATTCTCTAGCAGTTTGACTTCACCCCCGGCGGTGCACTTCATTGTCTCTCAAGACAGACAGATGCCAACAAGTTGCATGTAATTTGCTACCATCACAGTGGTGGGTATCCTGGCTTTCTTGTTTAGGGAGAGCAGGATCTGTTTTCTTGCTTACGCAATCACTTGATTGTTAGCAGGAATTGTGTGTAATATCCCATATTAGTCATAACTTAAGCCCATTTATATCATTAGTTCTACTCTGAGTATGACTTAGCTGGAGAAATTTATATGCTGCTTGATTACACCCCCCCCTTAAAGTGGTTTACAAGAAGATGAAACAGTAAAACCAAGAAAAATTCACAACAGTATTTTAAAACACACAAAAGTAAAAATACTAAACACATCAAAATTACCACTTCTTTCATGGCATAGAGGAAGACTGAGGAGAAAGATGACTGGATGTGGGAACAGATAAATCTGTCTGTTGCAGTTTCTCATTTTTCTAATCATTTTAGTTCTCCACATTTCCACATCAGTTTGTGATTATTATTACAGTGGTACCTCAGGTTAAGTGCTTAATTCATTCCGGAGGTCTGTTCTTAACCTGAGACTGTTCTTAACCTGAAGCACCATTTTAGCTAATGGGGCCTCCCGCTGCCGCCGCGCTGCCGGAGCACGATTTCTGTTCTCATCCTGAAGCAAAGTTCTTAACCCGAGGTACTATTTTTGGGTTAGCGGAGTCTGTAACCTGAAGCGTCTAACCTGAGGTGCCACTGTATTTTAAAAGGTCCTCACGAAAGTTCACCAGCATTTTTGTCCCCTCCCCCCATACACACATTTTCCTTGGTAGAATACTATTTTATTTTCAGGAACATATGCATTTCTAGACACTATTTCCCATAACATACACATTTTTGTGGATTTGCGAGGAGACATGCATCACAAAAGTCAGATTTCGAAAGTGGAGATTTTGAAGGGTGGCTGCATTTGGGGGTCACAAGTCATTTCCGAAAGTGAAAATTGGTATTTTCTTGTAAATATCTATCATCTCTCTCTCTCTCTCTCTATCTATCTATCTATCTATCTATCTATCTATATTCCTGCATCAGTAGCTGGAGTAGAGTGAGCACAGGATCAGAAGTGGGTAATGGGTGGCAGAAGGACTGCAAATATGAAATATAATAAAAATCTTCCATTCCTGCAGCCTCCTTTATGAGTGCCTTTTCTCAGTCCTAACACATGCTAGACTGGAAACTTTGCATGTGAAAAGTCTCGGATACAAGATGTCTTTTAGTGTCACTGAGCAGTGGAAAAAATTGTTTCTGCAGCAAGTGGGAAAGTGTACAGCCAGACTCCATCCGACGTGGCAGCAGACACTCAATGTGTTAAACATCTGGAAAGAACAGAGTCTTTTCGTCCAAGGAGTTTCCTTTTTGCTCCGAAAACCCTTTTGTCTGGGCTGCACAGTCTCTGCAAATGTACTCAAAAGGACTAGTGTTTGTGCCCATCTGCGTTATAAATAGAGTTAGCTGAATTGCTCCCTGTAAAATGTATTGGCGTACACTTAATTGTTTGTGCATTTGCACTGTACCAGGTTAAGGAGCCAGATACTTGATATCATAGAATTGTTGAGTTGGAAGGAACATTGTGGGTCATCTAGTCCAACCCCCTGCGATGCCCAGTAAGGGTCTCAAACCCATGACCCTGAGATGATTAGACATTATGGTGGATTTTAATTCTAGAAACGGATGCTCCCCCCATAGGAGCCAACTCCTAGGGGCCGAAATCCATAAAAATATTTACAGAGGGGACACCCTCTGTAAAGTTGATGGGCATTGCCATTCAAACAACAACAACAACAACAACAACAACAACAACAACAACAACAACAAATTTTTATTTATACCCCACCCTTCCTGGTTCAGAAAACCGGGCTCAAGAGCGGCTAACAACAAATTCAAAACACTTAATTGATGCAACAAAAAACAGCATGAAATACAGTATAAAACGTGAATTACAATAAATTCAGAATTCAAAAATCAATTTAGGGGGGAAATCCATCCAATAAACATTAGATGATCACCAGGGCTAGCTGGCTAAATTAGTCCTATTTGGGCCAGCGAGGAGACCAGGGGAGAATTAGCTGTGGGATCCCAAATGGTGTGTGTGCACTGCATCTTGTGATCAATTATGCAGGATGGGACTTACCTCCCACCCTATTTTATTCAAGTTGGCACCCCTGGCTCCCCCAAATCCAGAATCAGTACATAACCAGGGAGTGATAAAGTATCCTTGAGGACAGTGGTCTATAGGCTTTCTTGGGAGAAACCAAAACCAGAGAGGCATGTGCGCTGGGAATATCAGCATTAGTCAAACCTGAAGCACCTGTAACCTGAAGCATATGTAACCCAAGGTACCACTGTACATTCAATAGGAGACACTCCTGTTATAGGCTGCATGATGTTGGGGCAGAAGAGACGTGGGGAGAGAGAATAGTGGAGAAAAAAGGGGAATAGAAAACTTTCATTCATTTACGTGCAGGGTTTTTATGCCTGTGTCGTGTGGATAGATTATTCACCTATTCATTAAGGCTGGCAAAATATTAAAGTCTTGGGCATTTTTAAAAAAATAAGAAAGCAAGATGTCTGAGCAATTTTAAATGTTGTCTTAAGCCTGAAGTTCAATGTGCCATAGCTGCCGAAGTACGTTTTGCCCAATTACGGAAAAATAAATTGTCTCCATCTATATCATAGAGTTGGAAGGGGACCCTGAGGATTATCTCGTTCAACCCCCTGCAATGCAGGAATATGCAGTTGTCCCATACGGGGATCAAACCTGCAACCTTGACATCAGCAGCACTATGCTAGTCTAACCAACTGAGCTCTCCAGGCTGGTTAGCTTTAAGCTGCCACCAGATAGCCATTTCAGTTACAACTGGTAAACTAGAGAACAGGGCAAAGTTCTCCCAAGCCTGGTTTGGGGGTTAAATCTGGGGGTTTAATCGCCTCATATGAGAAGCAAGCTTTTAACATCTCAGTTAGAGTTTGTGGCTTCCCTCTCCAGTTGTCTGCCAAACGCTTGTAATAATTTGAGCCGCCAGGTGGCAGCCGAAGCAAAGAAACCAAGTGCTTTATAGGAATTGATCACAGGTCAACTGGACTCTCAACTGCCAGGGTAAAGAGATGCAAATTCAGCATTGCACCGAAAGCTAGACAATGGAGATGCAAGATACACCTGTGTGGGGAGCTCACAATTTAGGGGCTGCTGCTGAGAAACCCCTTCTCCTCGTCTGGCTACCCTTCCATGCACTTCTGAAGTTGGCAGAACTACCAAGCAAGTTGAGGTCTTATTGCAGCGCTGCAAACTTTGGGGTTACCCTGCGACTTCCCAAACACCCCTTTTGCATATGGATTGGGCTGCTTTTGATAGGGATCTGCACACCTGTGTTCTTATTAGTGCGCAGGATGGTGCGCTGTTCAAGAACCCTTTGTAAATGCAATGCAGAGAGTTCTGGATCATTGCTGCTCTTTAGGGGTTTGGATGGAAACCATAATTGGCTGTTCTCAGTAACACTAAACATGAAATATCGAAGTTTTGATGGTTAGCATCCCTACATTCCGGCGATTTGCATCTAGCACAGCACACTGGGATTGATTTCAAAGTTTTCGGCGGCTGAGGGCTTTGCGAGCGTACAATGCAGCCACTTTGCTTAAGCTTTGCAGATGGGAGTCTGTTAATACTTTGATTGGTGGGAACATTTTATATGCTGCACTGAGCTGCTCAGAAGGACTGGCTCCCAGACTGTAATATGTAGGATATCGCTGTGTCTGAAAGAACATTAAAAAAACCCCCCAAAGCAAATCATTCTACCTTCTTGTGAAATCCAAAAATCATGGGTTGTGCTGACAGGAAGAAGGTGGGGTGGGGGACGTGATTTTTTTTTTCCTTGAAAAAAAAACTTTCCATCCTGTTGGAACCTGAGATAGGTTTGCCCTCTGTTTAGGGCTGTGTGTGTGTGGAATGGGAGCATCTTGGCTGATGAATGATGTTATGTACTGAGTTGAATAGGATCCAAAAGGCAGCAGTCTGATTGGTCCTAGAACAACAGGATTCAGAATGCAGCAGTCTGATTGGTCCACAGGAGCCACCCAATCCAGCTCCAGGTGGAAGTGAATCCGCAACCTGATTGGCCTACAGGAGAATCCCGGAATTAGCCAATCACGTGGGGCCCATTTTATAAATAATGTATATAAAGCAGACATTCTGGGGGAACTTCCATTCCTCCTCACCACTATGAGCTGAATAAAGAGCATGAAATCCACTCTCGACTCTGAGTATATTTCAAATGAGATCAGCCTGGTCTCCAGCTTTGTGCAGCTTCTCCTCCTCTGATAGATGAGGCCAGCCTGGTCTCGCCTTTCCTGCAGCTGCTCCTTCTTCTTCAGCGGCTGATGAATGAAGCTGGTCTGGTCTGCCACTTCACCCAGCTGCTCCTTCTTCTCTGGCCAATGTATGAGGCCAGATTGGTCTTCCCCTTGGCATAACCTTCTTCCAGGGAGTCAGTGAGTGCAACATCCCGGTGACTCTGCTCAGTGACAGAGGCCAGAATGTTCTTCCCTCTGGCACTGGAGTCCCTATCCTATTACTGTCGTGTGTATCAATATCACTTCTGATATTTGTATCCTGAAGTTCTTGCCCACTATATTTTCAGAGCCACATAACAGTCACTCCAACCATCACATGCATATTTCAGTATCGAGTGAAGCGCAAATACAAAAGGGTAAAGGTGAAGGACCCCTGGACGGTTAAGGTCAGTCAAAGACGACTCTGGGGTTGCAGCGCTCATCTTGCTTTTGTCGGCGTTTGTCCACAGACAGCTTTCCAGGTCGTGTGGCCAGCATGACTAAACTGCTTCTGGTGCAACAGAACACCATGAGAGAAACCAGAGCACACGGAAACGCCGTTTACATTCCTGCTGCAGCGGTACCTATTTATCTACTTGTACTGGTGTGCTTTCGAACTGCTAGGTTGGCAGGTGCTGAGACAGAGCAATGGGAGCTCATCCCGTGGGGATTCGAACCACCGACCTTCCGATCGGCAAGCCCAAGAGGCTCAGTGGTTTAGACTACAATGCCACCCACGTCCCATTAGCAAATACAACAACCAGCTGACATCCATACAGATGGCTTCCCATGCATATGAAACTGGGATCTCGTCCCCACTTCCCCTTGCCCTGTGGCTAGAAAACACAAGTTTAGGAAGTTTCCCACTTGACCTGTGCTTTCTAGACATGGGCCCAAGCCTTTACCCCACTGCTTCCCCCTAGAAAACCCACTCTTTAGCGCTAATATGGAACAAATTGCAACCTGCAGAAAACCCAGTTGCTGTTTGTTCTCATTCAGCTCTAAAGTTTCCCCAGGGGAAAGGGGCAAGGCCAACGGAGGGGTGGATTCCTTCAGTTGAGATTCCAGCCTTGCAAAGGGTTGGACTGAATGACCCTTAGAGTTTCTTCCGACTCTGCAATTCTAGGATTCTCTCCATCCTCCCCACAACGACCCCAGCACAAAGTCCCCGGACAAAGCCTTGTCGTTCTGATTTGTGTAAAGGGGATTTGCAAGCCATCAGAATTAATTTCAGTTGAGTGAGTTAAAAAATGTCAAAAGATGTCCCGTCCCCCCATTACAGTGCTGAGAAATGTGCAGTTCTCCTGCCAAGTAATGTGTACGAAAATGTATATACTGGGGCAAAGTATCGATAAAAATGCAAATACTGGTGACAATAACATACAAAATGCATTATATCATGAAATAACTGTTTTGCAAAATTATGTATATTAGGCCAGAATGCAAACACACACGTGTATATTAAGAGATATTTGCACTAAAATGCAGAAGAGTTTTCACAAGGACCTTAAAAAAAATAAAAATAAAAATCACAAGCTGATGTGGAAATGCACAGGACTGGACTTAAGATTGAAAAAATTAGAAGCTGAGAGAAACCGTAATGGATAGATTCACCCATCCCTATTCAAAAGTCTGTCCTTTACTCCCAGGTGGGTGAGCTATGATTGTAGCCTTAATAATCCTGAGTGTTTATTCCTCAAAAAGTCTCATTTAAGGCATTGACAAGTTGTTGTTGTTTTTTTTACTCTAACAGCAAATTTCAAAGGATGGTGGTGCTTTGGTTTGTGTGTTATTTCAGAAAGTACAAGTTTAGGTAGGTTTGTTTCCAGCCGAGTCTCAGCAATTCAGGGTTTAACTTTTACAGTGCAATTCACTTCATGTTTGCTAGAAAGTTAGTCTCTTTGCATTCAGCAGGACGTATATTCTAGGGAGTTTATTTAGGATGCACTTCTAGCTGAGGAATGTAGCAAGGGATTCAGAATGAATATAAAGACATTTTTTAAAAACGATAATATTCAGAAGCTATTTTGTTGTTTAGTCGTTTAGTCGTGTCCGACTCTTCATGACCCCATGGACCAGAGCACGCCAGGCACTCCTGTCCTCCACTGCCTCCCGCAGTTTGATCAAACTCATGCTGGTAGCTTCAAGAACACCATCCAACCATCTCATTCTCTGTCGTCCCCTTCTCCTTGTGCCCTCCATCTTTCCCAACATCAGGGTCATTTCCAGGGAGTCTTCTCTTCTCATGAGGTGGCCAAAGTATTGGAGCCTCAGCTTCACGATCTGTCCTTCCAGTGAGCGCTCAGGGCTGATTTCCTTCAGAATGGAGAGGTTTGATCTCCTTGCAGTCCATGGGACTCTCAAGAAGCTATTTATGGTACACTAAAAATAGAAATGTGTTTTGCAATTTGCCATTTTGGATTATGTCAAGTGGAAATCTTTACATCTTAATCTGAGTCAGAAGTGTAGATATTTTTATTCTGCAAGGTTGAAAAGGAGAGGAGGAAATAATATGATTGCTCTTAGATTTTATTCTAAGGGCCAAAGCAAAACTTTAAACGTGATTTGACTTTATAGCAGGCTAAGCCAAATACCTTATGTGCATAAGCACTCAATTGTTCAATTTCCAAACTTCAGGCTGCGAGTCATCTTGTTTAATATGTAGTAAAAAGCAGCCTAAGACAATTTTGCAGAAGTACAAGCATCACAGAGCGGGTCAGATATCTCTGCCCACCTGGGTACCCAGTTGTCTCAAGTGCGATGTTGGAGGAACCCAGAATTTTCATTTGGAGTTACTTCAACATACATGGGGTGGGGTTAACTATCACCCCATGGGCATGGTCTGACCACTTCCTGGTGAGGTTTGGACTTGTAGTGATGATTCTCCCTTGAAAGGCTGAGGGACCAGCTAGGATGGTCATCATATTCTGGAGACTGGAATCAGACGGATACCTAACTGCTCTGGGGGAGTTTCCAATGGATGGAGCAAGTGATCCTGTTGAGGCCCCAGGTTCACTATGGGACTGTGGAACTCGTAGGGCCATTGACACGATCACTCCAGTGTTGTGGAGTCCATTTTGCTCCTTGGTATACTGAGAATCTGTGGTCATTGGACTGGGCAAGGGCTGGGATGTAAGTGGTGTACAGCGGTACCTCTGGTTACGTACTTAATTCGTTCCGGAGGTCCGTTCTTAACCTGAAACTGTTCTTAACCCGAAGCACCACTTTAGCTAATGGGGCCTCCTGCTGCTGCCGCACCGCTGGAGCCCGATTTCTGTTCTCATCCTGAAGCAAAGTTCTTAACCCTATTTCTGGGATAGCGGAGTCTGTAACCTGAAGCATATGTAACCTGAGGTACCACTGTATACCTTGCTCAGGGGCCGACTGAGTACATGTTCAGGCACATAACTGGGCCTACCGTATGGCGGTGAGGGCAGAGGCAATTCAAGGGCAGTGCAACCAATTTCACTGGGCACCTAGTGGAAGAAGAAGAAGAGTTTGGATTTGATATCCCGCCTTTCACTCCCTTTCAGGAGTCTCAAAGCGGCTAACATTCTCCTTTCCCTTCCTCCCCCACAACAAGCACTCTGTGAGGTGAGTGGGGCTGAGAGACTTCAGAGAAGTGTGACTAGCCCAAGGTCACCCAGCAGCTGCATGTGGAGGAGCAGGGAAGCGAACCTGGTTCCCCAGATTACGAGTCCACCGCTTTTAACCACTACACCACACTGGCTCACTGGAGAGGGTACCCAGCTACAGGAAGGAGGCGTGAGGGCTCTGACAGGGTGCTAGAGTCCTCCCTCTTCCTTCCAAAGCCAAGTTAGCACTTGCCCAGCTTTGGGAAGGAGGTAGAATAGGTCTAGGGCCCTGTCCAAGCCCTCATGCCTCCTTCCCAAAGCCCAGCATAGCGCAAGGATTGGTGTGTGTGTGTGTGTGTGTGTGTGTGTGTGTGTGTGTGTCTGTCTGAGAGAGAGAGCCTGCCAAATTTTGGCCTAGCTCAGGGCCCTTGTTCCATGTGGCCGAACAATATCTGGATGGTCATAGATTCCCCCATGCCTGGCTTAGGACAGCATAAATTTTTAAAAATAAAATCAACTTTTTTAAAAAAATGACTTTATAAAATCCTTTGGCTATGAGATGCTCAGTTTCCATAGCATTATCTTCATGCCCTCAATGGATGAACAAGTGAAGGAACATCTTTTCCTTGCAGTACTTGCCAGTGATAAGCCTTAAGCCAGAGATGTCCCCGTTATTTTCTTCCCCTAATTGCCTATGGAAATGAAGTCATAGCATCTTCCAGCCAGACTTTTCTTCTTTCCCCTCCTCTGCAAGATATAAACCCGAGAGACAGAGAGCCCAAAGCCTGCAGGTTGACAACGTGTTGAAACCACCTTCCCAGAATATTGCACACACACAAACACACACAAAGACCTTGAATAGGTTTATGAATACAGTGTCTCTGGGACATTAATCAGTCGAAGGTATGACAGGCAGTTTATGAGTTTTGACAAGACAATTTGTGGAGTTTAGGCGTTTTATGAAAGACAAGCACATATATCAAGTGGGGTTTCATGAAGGCCAGTCTAACACGCACACCGTCATCGAAACCCAAAATAACTGCTCAGGCAAAGGAAAAGAATAAATGTGTAGATTGATTGCACTCGTGGCCAACTCTACAGCAGTCTTCTTTCTCCAGAATACGAAGGAAAGCTTTAAAGCTTCTACACACACACACACACACACACACACACACACGCATAACAAGCAACAATCCTAACTGGGGAATGTGTGTGGAGGAAACCTCTTGGGAAAAAAAAGCTAAAAAGCTGTAGGTAGGAGGGGAAAACAAGAGGGAGGAGCAGGAGGAAGAAAATAAAATTTACTATTGTTATTTATTATATCCTAGTACATTTATCTCCTGCCCTTCCTTCGAAAGAGCTCAGGGCAGCTTGTTTATTTCTGAAAAGATTTATAAACCGCGCCTTACAAGGCAATTGCTCTCACAAGGTAGTGTACAAAGCACAGAAATCATAACAACATTGTTTCAAAACCCACATGGCTCCCCTTTTAAAAAGAGCTGCATAACTTCATCAGCAAGCAAGGCCAAGTCCTGTTCATTCTATGGGGAATGCAATGTTTTGACTCAAAAAGAATATTGCTGAATATATTATATTATTATTATTAAACAGATTGAGAAGGCATCTTTTTTTCTTAGGAGTGCCAAGTGGAAAACTCATTATCACAAGCAATGAAAAATGTATGTCCTTGATAAACAAAGCTTATCCAGATCCGTAGCATGCCAAGTGTACAGTTTTGCATCCTGAAAGATTTCAATCACATTTGGTTTTCTTAAGTGGAGATTGCCATGTCTAAAATTATCCATGCTGGGAAAATGCATGTTTCTTATTTAGATCTGGGCAGCTAAGGAGAAGTTTCCTGTGTAAACCCAAGGGCTTTGCTTGACCCTTTCCTCTAGCTTTCTGTTGTAAGGGTGAATACGTGTAGTTTAACAATTTATTTTTCTTAAGCAAAGGGTAGATCATGAGAATCAAGAAGAAAAATTCTTAGGAAAAGCTTAGAACCACACGAATGAATAAGAGATTAATGCTCTTATCAAAATGGCCGCCCATGAGATTCACTGAACCTGTATACCCTTTACACTAGGACTAGATAGGGAGAAACAGTATGGTGTAGTGGTTAGAGTATTGGACTAAGACCTGGGTTCAAATCCCCAATCAGCTTTGAAGCTTACTGGGTGAACTTTGGCCAGCAGCTATATCTCAACCTAACCTACCTCACAGGGTTGTTGCAGGGATAAATTGAGGAGGGGGAGAACCATGTATGCCACCTCAAAACTCCTCTGTGGAAAGATGGGGTATAAATAAATAAAAATACACCCACATGTGCTGCTTTCCTTTCCCTTGGACCACATCAGCGTGGCCCAGAGGGGGGTCTTGTTGTCTGGGCAGCCCAGGACCTCCAGAGAGGTCACTTTGGTGATGCCAACACAGCAAAAACAGCACAAGGGGGCTAGCAGTTATGAGTTACGCACTCAACCTGATCGGCATCAGGTACGGGCACTATGGTTTGCCTTCCTTGGTGGGAGAATTCATTGTGTCTCCCTGGTCAGCTACCGCCCACCTTAAGCTGGGCAACCAGCGGTCAATGAAGTCTGCCTGCTTCAATAGGCGCTTGGAACTAGAGTACAGTGGTACCTCGAGTTAAGTACTTAATTCGTTCCGGAGGTCTGTTCTTAACCTGAAGCACCACTTTAGCTAATGGGGCCTCCTGCTGCCGCTACACCGCCGGAGCACGATTTCTGTTCTCATCCTGAAGCAAAGTTCTTAACCTGAGGTACTATTTCTGGGTTAGCGGAGTCTGTAACCTGAAGCGTATGTAACCTGAAGCGTATGTAACCTGAGGTACCACTGTACAGTGGTACCTTGGTTGTCAAACGGCTTGGCTCCTGAACAAATCGGCTCCTGAACGCCGCAAACCCAGAAGTGAGTGTTCCAGTTTGCAAATGTTTTTCAGAAGCCGAACGTCCGACGTGGCTTCTGTGGCTTCCAATTGAGTGCAGGAAGCTCCTGCAGCCAATCGGAAGTGGCGCCTTGGTTTTTGAATGGACTCCTGGAATGGATTAAGTTCAACAACCAAGGTACCACTGTATCACTCGACAAGTGAACCCAACTACCGCACCCTGAAGGCGGACTCTTCCACTGTCTCCCAAGAAAGACGGATGCCAACAAACACTACGAGGATAGTTGCTATGTCCAATACAGTGATACCTCGAGTTAAGAACTTAATTCGTTCCGGAGGTCCATTCTTAACCTGAAACTGTTCTTAACCTGAGGTACCACTTTAGCTAATGGGGCCTCCCGCTGCCGCTGCTGCCACTACTGCCGCTGCTGCCGCCGCACAATTTCTGTTTTCATCCTGAAACAAAGTTCTTAACCTGAGGTACTATTTCTGTGTTAGCGGAGTCTGTAACCTGAAGCGTCTGTAACCTGAAGCGTCTGTAACCTGAGGCACCACTGTACGAGCAACCCTCCCTTATGCACATTCCACTCATGTGTGACTGCATTTATGTGGATTGCCATGAAGTAAATAAATAAATCGATTGGCCTTCCCTTGCTTGGGGCTGCTGCCTGGAAGTGAGCGAGGGAAGGCCCACAGACTGCTTTATTGGTTGAATTGTTTATTTGGTTCACCGGTCTATCCCTTTGGGGCTTTATTGATCACCCCGGCTTGGTTTTTCCAGATATACTCAACGAATAAATGTGCTTTAAAAAAGAATCCAGCAGTTCCTGGCACTGACTCATCTTTCATAGAATAAATACCAGCCTGACTTATGGTCTCCATCAATGAGTAAGGAATGTCCAGTGGTTTAGGAGCCCTGGCATTGCTGGGATTGAAACCAACTGGTTCTAGGTGATGTTTGATTAACCTGCTGACATCTATTTCTGAAAGCTCTTTGCTCTGAGGATGAGTGCATACCAGAAAGACACACGCTAGTTCTGGATATTAGCAGACTGACGTCAGATGATGCAGCAGCGTACAGTGTTGCGAAAACGAGGAATTTGCTTCCTTTTCACATGAAAGCTAACACTGTGCAAACTTTAAAAGAAAATGCCGCAATTGTTTATCATGTTGGGGTAATGGGAACATTCCTCCTCCACCGCCAGTTCCTATGTCATGTGTGGGCTGTCTTCACATATTTCCCTTGATGATAAAACATCAGCTCATACCCTTCTCTGGAATCTATTTAAAGAGGTTCTCAGGAATAAAGGTCACAGGTTTTGAAACAGGAAACAGGGAAGCATGCTGTGGGAAATATCTGTACTGTACATGCTTTGAAAATATCAACATGCTATTAAAATAAACCAAACTCGGGAAGCATTGAGAAATGCGCTTAACTTGCTGTCACCATCAAGCAAATGGAGCTTGACTGGAAGACAAAAGAAAGTATTTGCTCACATGAGGTATGTCCAGCTTCTTCTCTGGTTGGACTCAAACAGGCATTAAAAGTTTGGCTATTCCAAGCTGTTTTTCTTACCTATATAATAAGCATATAAGAGTGTCGTCACCCTGCAGTTTGCGTGGCCGCAGAAAGATGGCGCTGTGAGCTGCAGCGCAATGAGAGGTGGTGGATGGGCTTTCCAGGCAAGTCATGGAGGGACAGTCAGAACAGGCTGTGGGGACAAGGAAGGCATCCAGCCTGCCTTGGGGTCCACAGAAGAAGTGGCATGAGGTAGAAAGCCGTCCCAATGTTGAGGACAGGCAGGACTCTTAGGGTTGTGTAGAGGAGGCAAGGGGGCTGGAGGGGAATCTAGGGGAAGGGGCGAGTGTCTGTGGCATCCACAGGGGCTGGGGGAAGAGGAAGAGGCGGGGCTGACAGAGGGGAGGGAGGAAGAGTTGCAGGAAGAGGCAGAAGGAGAGAATCAAGTATTGGGATTTGTCAAGCCTATAGGATCTCCTCCTCCGTGTCTGTCCTCCTCTGCTGTCTCCAAGGTCAAAGAGGGGCTTAAAGTGCCAGGCCTCAGGCACAGTGGCAACTACCGTGCAGGAAAAGCAACAGTTCAGTTCCAGGCAGCAAAAGAACGACTCTATTAGAGCACAGGGCTCTCCTCTCTGTCAATGGTGCATTGCTGCCCTGTCTCAGCTGCTCTTGAAGCATGTTCAACGGTGCCTGGAGCAAAGCAAGACACTCCCAGCTGCTCTCCCTCCAGTTCCCTGGTCTGCACAGCACCCCTGGCAGTAGCATTAGTGAGGATTGCTAACTAACTCTCCCCTCCCCTCAACACAAAGTCTGGATGAATTCCTTTTGGGCCAGTTGCCAGAAAATAAAAGAGATGTCTGGGTTCCTGCTCACCATTCTTGATCATTTTTTTTGTTTTCAGTCACATATTTACCTTTAATTTAAACCACATGGCTCCCCTTCCCCCCCCCCAAAAAAAATCACGTGAACTGTAGTTTCCCCCACTCACAGAGCTACAATTTCCGGCACGCTTGGCAAAATAAGAGTTCCTAGGATTATTTGGGGGAAAGCCATAAGCTTTAAATGTATGCCATGGACACAACCTGGTTTCAAAATCTTCATATCATAGTAAAGCAATATTTTGTATTTGAATAATGGGCTCCTATTAAAATACAGGCTTCTATTAAAATAATGGGCTCCTTTTAAAATAAGGTGAACCAAAATGTTTACCAAAGAAATGAGGGATCAACAAGCTTGGGGATCCTCATAGGTTGGCAGAAGTACAAAAAATAAATAAATGAGCACTCCCTTAAAAAAAAAAAAAGCCCAATGAAGACTGAGCATGCTCAGTGGCCATGGAATGCAAAGTCAAGGGCGAATGGAATCCTGAACAGGAGCACTCTATACTGCAACATTTTGTTACAGCTCCTACTTGCCCAGTCTCCTGTGTTCCCCCTCCTTTAAATTGTACATTCATATTGCCATTTGGGGAATTATCCAGAGAAATTCCAATTTGTTACCTGTTGGGAATTTTCCTTGCCTCGACAAAATAAAATAATAATAATAATAATAATAATAATAATAATAATAATAATAATTACTGTATATGCCACCCATCTGACTGGATTGCCCCAGCCACTCTGGGCAGCTCCCCCCAAAATATGATAAACGCAATAGAACACCAACCATTAAAAATCTACCATGTTACCGAGCCTATTTCTGACTTCTTTGCATGTCTGGGTGGCTAAGCATGATCACCAAGCCTATTCTGCAGCTTTACTTAGAAACTGCATCCCGCCTTTCCTGAAAAATGTTCCCAAGGCGAGACAGCTTTACAACACAAAATTATACACACACACACACACACACACACACACAGTGGCAATAAAAGGCAATTAAAATTCAAAGCTCAATTTAAAGACCCTAAAACAGAGAGGTAGAATCACATAGCGCTGTGGGCATAGGCACTATTCCATAAAAGCAATGGCAGCAAGAAGAGTAGTGGCATAATTAACAGGCGGCTTGAAGCAGGGCTTGTTCCAATGCTCTTTTAAAAGAGGCGTTCAGCAGACAACAGAAGACAGGGAGAGAGAGAGGGGAAAGGTGATCTTCTCCCAGGGGAGCCTAGAGGAAACTACCAAGAAGGCTCCTTTCCCTAGTCTCAATGTAACTGGTATCAGGTTTTACTCTTAAGGAGCTTCTCTCTCTCTCTCTTTCTCTCTCTCTCTCTCTCTGATAGCACAACTGGTTAGAGCATGGTGCTGATATCGCCAAGGTTGCAGGTTCGATCCCCATAAGGGAAAGCAGCAGATTCCCGCACTGCAGGGAGTTGGACTAGATGTCAGGTGTGCGTGCAGGAGCCAGGCCCTGTGACCAATAGGACTCTGCAGGACTGGGGCCTTCCTAAGTTTGTTCTGAAGAGGCAAGGCGCGGCTGCACAGGTGAGGCTGATTGGTAACTCACAGCACCTGGTGGCAAGAACCATTAAGGGATATAAGGTCAGCATTTCCCTTCAGCTGTTTGCCACATCAACATGCTTTCTGTCTTGCTGCATTTGGCTTCTTGCTTCCTGATCCTTGAACCTCGGCTTCTTGACTCCTTGCTTCTTGATCCTCGGACCCTTGACTTCGTGCCTCCTTGCTTCCTGATCCTCAGACTCTTGGCTTCCTGACTCCGGGCTTCTGGACCCCCGTTCCTGCTCCCACCCTGCCATCTTGCCCCTGGTCCTGACGTCCCCTGCCGGGACTTCGATTGCCCGTGAACCGGACCGTGACACTAGAACTAGATGATCCTCAAGGTCCTTTCCAATTCTACGATTCTATGCTTCTAAGAAGGTGGTGTAAAGCCACTCCATCCCTTCTCTACTGGCTGAGCGGGCTTAGGATCTGGCCCAAGTCATTGTCCCCCGGCTCCCGGCCCCGTGCTCAAACACCCACCACACCTCTGAAACACCCTTTCAGTGGGCGGGCTTATTTTAGGATCCAATCTCTTGTAAGGGCAGTAGCTCCGTAGCAGAGGCTCAATATCTCAAGGACCGTCCCATGGAAGATGGAGCAAGCTTGTTTTCTCCTGCTCTGGAGGATAGGACTTCAACCAATGGCTTCAAGTTACAAGAGAGGACATTCCAACTAAAGATCACGAAGAACTTTCTGACAGTAAGAGCAGTTTGACGGTGGGATGGACTCCTGAGGAGGCTGTGGACTCTCCTTCCTAGCAGGGGCAGAGGAAGGGGTGTGCGGTGGGGGCGGACCACCCCGGGTGTCACCACTGAGGGGGGTGACAAAAATGCTGGGTGGCACTCACTGCGGGGCCTGGGAGTGACGCGGTGGCTTGGGCGCCCGCGGGCTCCACGCTGCCCCAAAGAGTCTGCCTGCCACCTCCCCCTCAGCTGTACGGCGGCTGCGTGGGAGGAGGTAAGCAGATTCCTCAGAGGCCCCATGGAGTGTCCTGCCCCGACTCGCCCTGCCCCCACGGGCAGCTGGCCCTGCCCCTGGGCACTGGGTATGCGTTCTGCCCCTGGTGCCCACATTCGCAATAAGATGGGGTATGTACAGTGGTACCTCAGGTTAAGTACTTAATTTGTTCCAGAGGTCCGTTCTTAACCTGAAACTGTTCTTAACCTGAAGCACCACTTTAGCTAATGGGGCCTCCCACTGTTGCTGCGCCACCGCCGCATGATTTCTGTTCTCATCCTGAAGCAAAGTTCTTAACCCGAGGTACTATTTCTGGGTTAGCAGAGACTGTAACCTGAAGCGTATGTAACCTGAGGTACCACTGTACTCTTTTTCCTTACTGTTTGTATTATAGTTTATAATTTTTGTAAAGTGATATGTCATTCAGGTCATCGTCTGTAAAATTGTATTTTCAGGTTATGAAGCAATTCTGTATCCTCCCACCATGCTGACGAAGAATTCTACGAAACAGTAGTCAATATTCGGAATCATTGTTCAGTGTTGGACATCATATTTGCTGAATACACAGCTTGTCTTTCATCGTACAAAGTTTGGTACCTCGCTTCATTTAAAGATTTTCAGAGACTTTGAGACTAAAGATTTCATTTTGTACTTGTTATGGTTTGAAGGAATTCTATAAAGATTGTCTATTACATATGTATATGGTCATGTTGCCTAGACATTGCTGACGTTCCCTTTGCAACACAGGGGTTTGTTTGTTTGTTTGGTTACTTACTACAGGTGCCCGATCGGCTTGCTCTGGCGCTGCTTCCTAGGAGGCTTATAAGCAGAGGTTGGATGGTCATCTGTCATGGATACATTAGTTGAGATTCCTGCACTGCATAGTGGAAGATGCTGCCCCATCAAGCAGTGTTGCAGGACATTTCGACTGCCAGTCTGGTGCTGACACCAGGCTATGACTAACTGAGCAGACTCTGACTTCACTCCTCATTTTACTTTGTCTCACTATAGTCAAGAGTTCTGAGGCTTGTAACCTACACAGAATTATGGGCATGAAGACTGAAGACCGTATTGGAGATGCAAAGAACAAGGGAATTGAATGCATTAAATTATGGGAAGTGTTATTAATTGCATTGAATGCATTATTAATTTTTGAAAGTAGAGGGAGACATCTGTACTAGAAAAATGCAATTCTGTGCTATGTTCTAGCAAAGGGAAAAATGATTTTGCTCCCAACCGTTGCAGCTAAAAAAAGAGAGAAGTATAATGTAAATTTGTTTGGTAGGAAAAAGTAGCAGGAATACAGTTTCTTACCAATGCAACCCTATATGTGTCTACTCAGAAGTAGTCCCATTGAGCTTAATGAGACTAACTCCCATGTAAGTTTTTATAGGTTTACAGTCTAAGAACATAATTTATCATCGTGTAAATAAGCCTGGAAACTAGAGGAAATGTAAATACTGTGGTACTTCAATGGACTAATTAAAGTTCACAGTGGACTACAATGACCCATGACTCCTTTAACGCTCTTTACAAGTGACCAAACTATCTCTTAAAACCACTTTTTGAATTTAAAGGTCATGACTTCCAGAATTTGTTGTACTTCAGTTCCCCTCAATCACAGGCCATTCTGGCTAGTGCTGGTAACAGGTATAATACAAATATATTGGATGTATGTCACTGCTTTTTCCATCTGTGTTTTAACTGGTGTTGCAAGATCCTGCCTGACTCAAACAGGAATTTAGATACCAACATGGATGCTAATAACACCATTTTCCTGCCATTTGGAAAGATAGATAGTTTAACAACAACAACATTTTATTTGTATCCCGCCCTCCCCGGCTGAGGCCAGGCTCAGAGCAACTAACATCATAAAAACAACACAATAAGCATAAAAACAGACGTCTGAATTAATTTTAAGATGTATTTTAATTAATTGATGAAATCCGGGCAGGTGGCAAGTGGAATTGAGAGTGGTTAATAATTTCCAGGACCAGCTGCTTCCACTGATCATACAAGGACCTGTGAGCAGGTTGGGGGGCTCCTTCGGGCTTGTTTTATACAAAGGAAAGTAAGTCAAACTGCATCCTGCCCAAAGGCGGAACAGGTTGCCCTTCTAGCTCTTTGTATCTATGTCATGCATCTCTCCCACTCCATATAGCCTCACTGCGGGCACATTTAATGGAGAGGGGGAAGAGGCTCACAGAACTTCCCCTTCCTTTAAACAGCTGACTTAGGATTCCTTCCACTCGCACTGCTTGCTTGCTCACCTACCTGGCCTGCTGGAGCTGGCATGGTCGCCTGTTGGCAGCCACACTAATTACAGCGTGATGACAGCCCTCCGTTTTTATGTATATAGGAAGATATGTCCCCTGCTGACAGGGCCAAACCTATCCTGCTTTTTAAACCATTTCTTTACAAAGTCTCAGAGTTTCTACTGAAGATAGGAAAATAAATCTGAGCTGACCTTGAGAGAATACGAAAAGTGCCCTGGATCTCTCCTCAGAATTGATAAAGCAGGTGCAGGACAGCTTCTTCTCAATACTCGGTCAAAATTGGATTCCTGTCGAAGGCAAAGTGCTCAGCTGCAGAAGCCAAATTAAAGGATGACCCATAAAGATGGCAATTCAGTTTGGACAAATATAATGAAACAGCCCTACTGCTGTCTCTTCCCTGTGCATGTCTACTCAGAAGCAAGTCTCCAATATTTCTCCGATGAAAATAGGGACATCCAATTTAATAATCGCAATAATATTTATACCCCATAAAAACACAATGAAACATTAAAAAAACTTCCCTGTACATGTCTTTGGATGTCTTCTAAAGGTTGAATAGTTACTGAAATCCTCGGCTTGGGGGTCACATAACTTCATACCCTCCAACATTTCTCCGATGAAAATAGGGACATCATAAGGAAAAGAGGGACATTCCGGGATCAAATCAGAAACTGGGATGGTTTTGGTAAATCTGGGTCTAGCCTTGGAAAAGTGGGACACTTGGAGGGTCTGTTAAACCACAAAGCACTGTTAAAAGCAGTACAGAGCAGTCATTAAAATGACTAGCTACTCAAGGAAAGTTTAAACAACTGCCTAGGCCTGCCTACATAAAAAGGTCTTCCAGAGACAAATTCAAGCACGCCTGCCAAATCTCTGCTGGAAGAGAGAGCCCACAATGTGTGACTGTCAACACTTAATGCCTGGCTTGTGGTGGAGGTCAATTGGGTCTCTGTGACATGGGGAACAACTAACAGCACTCCTCTGGATGATCTCAGTGATCATTCTTGGAGAGAAGGACTCTGGAAGTCCTTAAGGTAACTCAGTTGCCCCTGACTCTACGGATAAAAGACTTCAAAAGATTTTAAAAATAAATTATTAGACCAATCATGAATTATCTGCCTCATATAAGAGTTCATCCATCCAATTATTGGTTGTGCCTCCATCCCCCTGCTCCCTTCAATGTTTCAGTTACAGATAGGTAGCCGTGTTGGTCTGCCATAGTCTGCACACGAAAGCTTATACCAAGAACTAACTTAGTTGGTCTTTAAGGTGCTACAGGAAGGAATTTTTTTATTTTCCCTTCAATGTTGTTATACTGAAATCCACAACTTGTTTACTTACAGTTGGTCCTATTAAACATCAGTAGAACAGCCCAGGGGTTGAAGATTTCATCTCCAGAGAACAGTCTTGTGATTCGCGGAGCGATTTACTAGCCTCTCTAACAGTTTCTGCGTTGAAGGCCATTAACCAGCTACCTTACAAGGAGAGAATTCCTTGAGCAGTTTTTGGTCCTGCGCTGTCTCACCTCTGCCAAATGGTTTGATTGTTTGTGTGCCAAATTCGGGATGCGTTAAGCCTTATTCACTCATTTTCTTTTGAAAATGGAAACCTTCGCTGCTCAGTCTCCTCAAGAGTTCCTTGTTCCTTGGCTGCAGTCCACAAAGACTTGAGGCAGTGGATTTTTATATACTGCATGCAAACTCAATAGGGTCCCAGTCCTGAAATTTGCAAATGACCAGTTCAGTAACTAATGTCAGTGCTAGTGCATTTGAGAAAATCATTATGGTTAGGAGGCAGAGGAGGAAAGTGTGGCTTAATTGCTCAAAGGATCACATTTGTTTCCTAAGAAAACAATGGGATGATTTCATCCTTCCCACCCAGCACCACGTGCAATGTTTTTTCTCCGTGTTGTTATGTGCCTCTCTAGATGGCATTAAACAAAATGAAGCAGCCAATGGGCCCGCAACAAAATGTTACAGCGTATCCTGACTTCTAACATTGCTCCTATCCAGTCATCAGGGTAGTTTATATAACACACAGATATGTTCTTTCCAGTTTCCCTTCCCAAAATTCTGTTCCAAAAGTGCTGCATTGGCTCCAAGTAAAATACCAGGTCCAGTTCAAGGTGTTAGTACATTTGAGGTTCTGAAAGCTGCCTGGTTGGTGTTGACTCATGACAGGGCCTTCTCAGTGGTGGCTCCCCATTTGTGGAATGCCTTGCCTCATGAGGTGCATATGTCTCCCTCATTATTGACATTCAGGTGGAATTTTAAAACATTTCTCTTTATCCAGGCATTTCATTTCTGAAAAATACTGATCCTAGCAAACTTGAAATCACTGAATGAGATAATGTGATTGTTTTTAACTGCTTTAAAACTGCTTTCAGTATGTTTTTTAAGATTTTGTTATTTATGTGTTTACCACCCTGGGCTTCTTTGGAAGAAAGGGTGGGATATAAATTTAATAATAATAATAATAATAATAATAATAATAATAATAATAATAATAATAATGATGATGATGATGATGTCCAGTTCCCATTAAACTGTCTTTTAAAATGTGTATGGTTTTCCCCCATTAGGCTCTTCTTGTTCTGTAAATTTTGGTCTTTCCTTTGCATGCTGAAACCTTCCCGTCTTGAATCTCATGGGCTCATTTTGGCTTCTTTGATGTACGCACATGCCATGTGAGTATTACTATTAGAAGGAGTTTAGATATGCCATCACTTTGGCTGCGTGAACACTATGCCTTTGAAACACCTTCTTTCCCTCAAAGAATTCTCTGCACCTTAGTTCACCCCTCCCACAGTTACAATTCCCAGCAACCCTTTACAAACTAAAGGACCCAGAATTCTTTGAGGGGGCAGGACGTGCTTCAAATATGCTTTAAAGATATATTAGGCATGCAGCCTCACTCAATGAATTGAAAGTACGGGGGAGAAACAGCCTGACTGCAAAAGGGAAGTAAAGATATGTGTTGTATTCTTTTCAATATTAATAGTAATGGATAACTTAAAGGAATGAGAAAGGTTGTTCTTCTCAAAGATCTATTCCAAATTCCTTTTTTTAATATGATTTTTATTGAAATTTACAATCACCAACCAATCCCCACCACCCACCACCAAAACATCACATCTTGTTACATGTATCCTACTTTGTATTCCAAATTCCTTTTAATGCTCTGTACACCGGCTCCTTTTCAACTCCTTTGAAAAACCTTTTGATGCACATTATTTATTTTATACTGTCAGCAATTATTGTGAGGGTTTTTTAACGTAAGCAATCTAAGGCCAAAAACAATACAAAAAAAGTTCATGTACAAAACCAGAAAGAGATATTGGTTTATTTACAGGAAGGGTGGGAGACCTTAGGTCTTGGGATCGAATGTGGCCCTCGAGAACACGCTGCCTGGCCCTCAGGCCATGCCTCCTCTCTAGGGCACCTTCCTCTCTGATCCTTCTCTATGGTTTTTCTCACATGCTTTTGCTTGCTGGGATCGTGTCCTCGGACTGTGATAAAGCCTCTTGCTTACCAGGATTTCCATCCAGGTGTGTGTGTAGAAAGATCTGGGAAATGATATATAATGAAATGAAAATAAAGTTTACAATAACTTTTCTGAAGAAACTAGAAGCTTTTTTTTTTTTTTTTAAAAAAGGAATTGTAGGTACCAAGATCCCAAAGGAGCAGAAAAGACTTTTCATGTATGGAGCGACTGACGCACGGATGCTACAAGCCCAGAGATGGAAAGTAGATAAAGTCCCTGCCAGAGAAGAATGGCAAATTAAGCTGTTGGAATACGCCGAAATGGCAAAACTGACCAGAAGGCTCAGGAACCAAGAAGACAAAAACTTCAAGAAAGAATGGGAAAGATTTATAATTTATTTAGGAGACCGCTGTAAGCAGATGAAAAAAAATTAGCAGGATTCTAATAACACTTGTCATGTAACTATAGATTATAGACAATATGGAGAGATATAAAATATGGATGATTAAATATCATGCAGTTGAAAATGTTGACAATAGGACCCAGGGAGAGGATGGTGGGAAGTCTGGAGATTCAGAAAACACTCTGAACATGAACATGTATTTGGTATTGTTGTAACTTTACACTTGGAAGATCAAATAAAAATTATTTGAAAAAAGAAGAAGAAAGATCTAATTTCCCCACGGCTGCAATATACTTTACTGAAGGAAGAGTTGCGCCTGTTGCTGCTCCCAATCTGGTCTTCAGCCAGTAGCAGCCGGTGAGGCAGAGTGGGGTGCCTTTGCTTATCAGAGGGAGAGCAGCAGGGCATCATGGATGTTGGCCCAGTGCGGATGGAACCAGTCTGATGTTCCTGGCACTGTGCCACCAAACTCCCGGCTGTGCTTGCCTCTTCAGCACTGGGGAGCCAGGTGAGCAATTCCGCTTCATCCCACTGGCTGCTATTATTTTTAACTCCACCCACCAGTGGCATGTGGCCCCCAGAAGGCTGGCTGTGAAGGAATGTGGCCCTTAGTGCGGAAAAGCTTTCCTACTTGTGATTTACAATAGTGCTATGTGTTTGGGGTGGGTGCCAGGCACCTATAATTCCGGGAAGTGATAGAATCTAGTCAAGGCTTGTCGTGTTCAACTGGGTGCCAGACATTGAACGCTTGGGTTCAGCAAGTGTTAAAATATAAACCAGCTTAGCTGTTAGGATATTTCCGTTCCACCTTAAAAGGGAGCAGGCTTTCTGTAAGAGTCTGCGCATGTCCTGATCACAGGATGTTTATGTTCTGATATTCCTTTCGGTTTTGTCAGTCGGCTCAGAGACGCTGACAGAATGGACGTGTTTTCTTTTGTTCTGTTCATGTTCTAATAAAGTCTGTAAATTATGCTCTTCTGCTCTTCTGCGGTGCAAGCTTTTGACTGCGTTTCTGCTGAAAGAGGGTGCACCAAGCCTAGGAATGTGGCTAGGAATTTCTAAGGCTTTGTGCCCCTAACTGTTGGATCTGCGTGACTACGGGAGGCCGATGGAATCTCCGAACTCCGGCTTGGGGGCCATGATGGACGTTATCTCCCTGGCAGTTTCCCAACAACAAGGTTTCGGGCCCAGATTCACGGCACCTACAGGAGAGTAAAGCTGCAACAGACTGCGTTTGAGGTATGAAGGGGGGAAAAGCGAAAGCAAAGGGACGCTTTTCTGTTATACCTCGCAAAGAGTCTTTGATCTCCGGCAAGGCCTAATTGGCCTGGGAGCTGAGCCAAAGACTTCGTGATTAATAGCTGCCAAGATAAGGAGTCTTTGAAGGCATAGGGCTCACGGCTCAAGTAAAAAGCTGAGATGGATCTCTTACAGACCTCAGAAACTGCTCAGTGTCCTAAGTTGCATGGGCAGAATTATGAATCCTGGGCAAAATGGTGTGAATCTTTGCTGCGTCAGTTTGGGGTCTGGCATACTGTATTTGAGCCCCCCCCAGTTCCTCTGACAGAGAGATGGAAATCGCAAAATTCGAAAGCGATAGACGTAATAGTCCTATCTGTATCTCTTGAGGAAATTAAGACGCTGGCTGGCAACACCACTGCACGTGCAATGTGGACTGCTTTGGAAAAAGCTCACAAGCCAATAATCCCAGCCCAGAGTTTGACTGCATCGGAGGTCCTAGCTGTTTCCCAGAATGCGGGTGATTGCAGGGATGCTGAGGGCACCGGTTGCAAGCTGCAGGGGGAGCTGAGCGTCACGTCATCCCAGGCAGCATTCCAGCCTCCAGAGGGAGCCAAGGAGTCGGCAGCTGAGAGCTCTGTTTCTCATGGGAACCAAGGCCATCGCCTTTGCAGAGGCCGGAAAGGCAAAGGTAAACAGAGCCAGACGCAGACGTCTGCAGATGGCCAGGAGCAGAGGGAGGGTGAAGAGCCAGGGAAAAACAAAGCGTTGTTTGCTGGCACAGCTTCACCAAAGGCTAAAGGCACGTCTGCTGACCAGAAGCAGGGGGGCAAGCTGCAAAAGCCCACGCCAGTGGAAAGCAAGGTTTTGCTTGCTGGCACAGCTTCACCAAAGGCTAAAGGCACGTCTGATGGCCAGGAGCAGCAGGGGGGCAAGCTGCAAAAGCCCACACCACTGCAAAACAAGGGTTTGCTTGCTGTAAAGACTGCTCCAACAGCCAAAGGCAGGTTTATTGTGGATTCAGGTGCCACCCGCCACGTTTCCAAGGACAGGCATCTCTTTATCTCCTTCAAGCCTCAGGAAGGTGAGATCCACCTGGCTGATGGAAGGACGTTGCAAATTGCAGGAGAAGGGACTGTGAAACTTGCAAGTTTGCATACAACCATCAGCGGTGTACTTTTTGTTCCAGGAGCGGCGAGCAACTTGCTGAGCGTCCCACAGCTTACTGGGCGTGGTTTTCAGATTTCCTTCAAGAGGAGCGTCTGTGTCATCAGTAAAGGCAAAGAGGACTATTTGCATGCAAAGTTTATGGATGGTTTGTTCCATATAACTTATGATGACACTGCTGTTGTGAATAATGCTGATTCTTGTTGTGTTGCACAAACTAACAAAGTTCTTCATGCAGGTTGCATTCACGATGCGCATCGAAGGTTTTGTCACCTCTCTTGGAAGGCACTGGCCAAGATGCCAGAGGTGGTTGAGGGTTTGAACATCAAACCCTGTAAATTTCACATGAAATGTGTATCTTGTGCAGAGAACAAGGTGAAGGTTGCTCCAAAAGGCAAGGAGTCTAGCAGGCAGGCTTCCAAGCCCTACCAGCTAGTGCATGCGGACCTGGTTGGTCCACTCGCGCCCTCTATAGGAGGAGCAAGGTACTTCATGATTCTGATTGATTCTTTTTCCAGGTACATTCATGTGTATTTGCTCGAACAGAAATCGCAAGCGTTTCCAAAGTTTAAGGCATTCTGTGCTTGGTTGGAGAATGTGCGCGGTAAACGTATTTCCGGTTTTTTTACTGATCGGGGCGGGGAGTTTACTTCTCAGCAGTTTGAAGCTTTCCTGACTGAGAAGGGAATCCAGCATGACATGTCAACGCCCAGATCGCCATGGATGAATGGGCTTGCGGAGAGAGCAAATCAAACATTGCTGCAAGGAATCAAGACCTTGTTGCATGATGCCAATCTCCCTGATAAGTTTTGGGGGGAAGCTTTGGGGAATTTGGTTTACACCTTTAATCGCAGATTGTCATCACCAATTGGTTGTACCCCCTATGAGAAGATGTTTGGCAAGAAACCCAACACCAAACACATGAGAATTTTTGGTTCGGACATGTGGGTACGCACACAACAAACCAACAAGCTTGGGAAGCGTGGGGCACATGGTTTGTTCATGGGGTACGAAAAAGGTGCATACAGGGTATGGATGACTGACTCTAAGTCCATTAAGTTCACAAGGAGTGTTGAGTACAATCCTAAGTGGGGAGAAAATGTGGGAATTTTCCAGAGTTACCCAGAGGAGGATGAAGGTGATGTCAAGCAAGCAGCTAAAGATGAGAAAGCTGCTGCTGCTGCTGCTGATGATGATGATGATGAGGATGATGATGATGATGATGATGATGATCAGAGTTCGGATTCCAGTTCAGTGGGCGGCGCTGCTGCTGCTGCTGCTGGTGTCAGTGACAGTGATGACACAGCAGACTACAAGAGCGCACAGGCCTCAGTCAGACCATCTGATGCGTCTGACAATGAACTGGAAGAACCACTGTTCACCATTGGTCATTTTTCTCCAAAGAAAGAGGAGATGAGTCCAGAAGACTTGCGTCTAGTACATAGGTCTGAAAGGGCGACCAAGGGCAGACCTCCAAAGAGGTATGCTGATGAGTTTGCTAAGACAGCAACTGCTGTTCTTAGTAGCTCAGAGAAGGTATGGGAACCTTCAAGCTTCAAAGAGGTTCAGGAGTTAACCTCTAAAGATGCTGAGCCTTGGCTTAATGCCATGAAGGCTGAAGTTGATTCCTTGAACAGGAACCAAACTTGGGAATTGGTACCGGTAGTCCCAGGAATGAGACTGGTTGGCAGCAAATGGGTCTTCAAGGCCAAGACAGACCAGAATGGCAAGGTAGTCAGACACAAAGCCAGATTGGTTGCCAGAGGTTTTTCACAGGTACCAGGACAGGATTACCACGAGACCTACTCACCCACAGTCAAATATGAGAGCATTCGGCTGATGCTCAAGATTGCTGCGGAGGAGAAACTTCATGTTTCCCACCATGACATTAATACAGCTTTTTTGTACGGGGTTTTGGGGGAGGAGCTGTACATGCTTCCACCTGATGGGATGGAGATACAGAAGGGAATGGTCTGTAAACTGCGGAAATCCTTATATGGTCTCAAGCAGAGTGCCAGGTGTTGGAACACAAAACTCACTGAGACATTGCTTTCTCTAGGTTTTCACCAGGGCAAAGCTGATCCATGTGTGTTTGTCAAGGAGGAGGGACAAAACAAACTGTATTGTTTATGTTTTGTTGATGATCTTCTGATGTTTTGGAAGAATCAGGCTTTTTATCAAAGCACCCTAGCTCAGCTGAAGGAGCACTTTGACATGAAGGATCTTGGTGAGGTATCCAACTATCTTTCTCTGCAGGTGGAGAAGGACCAAGCAGGTAATTTTCTGGTACACCAAACACAGAAAATTGCTGATGTATTAACCAGGTTGAATTTGGTTGATGCAAACCCAGCAGACACACCGATGGTGACAGGTTACCAGGTAGACAGTACTGCTGAAGCGTTTTCTGACACAACGCTATACAGATGCATTCTAGGCAAGCTGAATTTCATTGCCAGATGTTCAAGACCTGACATTGCTGTAAGCTGTAATCTGCTTAGCAGACATGCCAACAATCCTACGGTTCAGGATTGGAAAGCTCTGAAGCGCATAGCCCGCTATTTGAAAGGGACTATGCACTACAGGCTGAGGTTCACCAGTCAGAAGACTGGGGGTCTTGAAATCTTTGCAGATGCAAGTTTTGGAAGTGACACCACGGATGGTACAAGCACTTCTGGAGTATGCTACATGTACAACCACTGCCTGTTTGACTGGTTGTGCAAGAAGCAGACAACAGTGAGCCTAAGTTCCTGTGAAGCAGAACTCAATGCTCTGTCATTTTCACTCATGGATTGTGAATGGTTGATGCAACTGTTTAAGGACATCAGGGTTTCTGTGAAATGTCCTATACAAGTGTATCAAGACAATAGATCGTGTTTGGCTTTGCTGAACTCCGAGAGTTGCAAGCAGAGAACCAAGTACTTGCAGATTAAGCTACATCGTGCAAGAGAGTGTATTCAGAAAGGACTGATTCAGGTGTCCTACATGGCAGGAAATGAAATTCCTGCTGATCTGTTGTCTAAGGTTGTTAACAGAGAACAACTTAAGGTTTATGTACAAAGGTTGCAATTGGGTGAACCACAGGTACAACAGGTTACACGGAAAGGGGGAGGATGTTAGGATATTTCCGTTCCACCTTAAAAGGGAGCAGGCTTTCTGTAAGAGTCTGCGCATGTCCTGATCACAGGATGTTTATGTTCTGATATTCCTTTCGGTTTTGTCAGTCGGCTCAGAGACGCTGACAGAATGGACGTGTTTTCTTTTGTTCTGTTCATGTTCTAATAAAGTCTGTAAATTATGCTCTTCTGCTCTTCTGCGGTGCAAGCTTTTGACTGCGTTTCTGCTGAAAGAGGGTGCACCAAGCCTAGGAATGTGGCTAGGAATTTCTAAGGCTTTGTGCCCCTAACTGTTGGATCTGCGTGACTACGGGAGGCCGATGGAATCTCCGAACTCCGGCTTGGGGGCCATGATGGACGTTATCTCCCTGGCAGTTTCCCAATTGCTTGGGAGATGAGCCATTAAGAAAATCACGATGGTAACGTAGAGAAAAAGAAGGAACCTTTTACCACATGTGGTGGACGTGCCCCAAGGTAAAAGACTTCTGGGAAAGGATTTATAATGAATTGAAAAAAGTGTTGAAAAACACATTTATTAAAAAACCAGAAGCCTTTTTACTTGGTATAGTGGGGGGTGAAATCCCCAAAAAGGATGTTACTTTTTTTTCTGTATGCCACAACAGCTGCGAGAATATTGTCAGCGAAGAATTGGAAGAAACAAGATTTACCAAGTATTGAAGAATGGCAGATGAAAATGATGGACTATATGGAACTTGCCGAACTGACTGGGAGACTCCAAGACCAGAGAGAAGAGACTGTGGAAGAAGACTGGAAGAAGTTTGAGGAATATTTGAAAAAATATGTTAATATTTAAACCTTAGAATAGCTTTGGAAGTGGATATAGGCTGTAGGGATAGAAGTAGAAGATAGGGTATTTTAAAATAGTATTATTTGTAAGTGATAAAATGTGAAGTTATTTTAAGTGTGATTAAAAAAAAAAGATGGTTAGAAATTATGATATATGTAAACTGCTAAAGATGAAGTAAAATGAAAATCAGATAGGTGGGACTTGGGGAAGCCCACTTAACAATGTTTAGAAAAATAAAGATATGACAAGAATTTGTTTGTATTGTTTGTCTTTTCTGTTTGTGTTTTTTATTTGTGTTATAAAATGAATAAAAAAAATTGAAAAAAAGGAAAAAAAAGAAAATCATGATGGCACCAAAGTTTTCCTAAATCAGGGGAAATAGCCTTTTTCTCTTACACATTTGCAACAGAAGAAGGAACACTGTGGAGGGTGAGATTCTTCCTGAGGTAAACAGTTGCCCTTCCATCCTCTCAGTTTTCAGACAGTGATTCAGGAGGAGGAAAAGATAGACCCTTTTAGACCCTGTAAAATATTATTATAATTGCATGGGGATCTTTGAAATGTTACGCTATATTAGGATATACTCATACAATGACCTTTAGGTTTAGGAGATTACCATCAGAATTTCTGTGGTAACGACTTGAAGACAGTTTTAGAGAAGCCTGTCTTTTTCTTTCTCATGGAAGTTGTATAAATGCAGTTCTGATTGTCCAGGAGATAATGTAGACAATAACAAATCTCTTTTGCAATACCATGTATTCAGTGTTAAGTGGGTAGCCATAGATTAATTAAATCACCCTAGTGCTTGCACCATGAAATGGGAATGAAATCCCCAAGACACTGATTTCATCAAATTGCACAAAATTGTAATAGCTGTGTTTTGTGATGTAACTGCTAGGTGCTGTGATTCTGAGCAGGCAATATTTTAAACCAAATAGGTGTTAAGTATAAATGTTTAATTGTACATTGAAATGGAAAATAACTCTGTGCATTGCTAAAGGTTTAATGTTGAAAAATTCCATTGAGTTATACTAAAGCTCTCAGAGTGCCTAAAAGATTAATAATTAGCTGTTGGTGTATCTTCGCTAGCTCTCATGTGGTGTTTAACTTAGATCACATGAGAAAGGCATTCAGCTGCAAATCTCCATTTTGTGTGAGTTAGTCTTTGTTCTCTCTCTGAAGCACCAGAGAAGAAAGCATATGTGCTAATGATTCTCTCCAGGAGAGGTATTATGCAACTAGTTGGATGTAGCACTATTGTTTTGAGTGTCTGTTTTGGAACAAGTTCTGTTAGTAAATCTTATGAACCATATTTTATTGGACTGGACAATTTTTATTTCAAGAGGAGTCAGTTTTTATTCATCCTGTTGCTTTCATATGTGCAATATTAATAACCACAATAATAGGATTTCAGGAAAGTTGGAGAGAAGCCCAGTGGAGCTGGAATTGGCAGATCTCCAGCTGAAGTCCCTCATTCCACTTCAATCAAAGTTATAACAGCATAAGTTCCCCATCCCAGCTAAACGGCCTTGGCCCAGTATACCTGAAGGAGCGTCTCCACCCCCATCATTCTGCCTGGACACTGAGATCCAGTGCTGAGGGCCTTCTGGCGGTTCCCTCACTGCAAGAAGCCAGGTTACAGGGAACCAGGCAGAGGGCCTTCTCGGTAGTGCACCCGCCCTGTGGAATGCCGTCCAACCAGATTTCAAAGAGAAAAACAACTACCAGACTTTTAGAAGACATCTGAAGGCAGCCCTGTTTAGGGAAGCTTTTAATGTTTAACAGACTATTGTATTTTAATATTTTGTTGGAAGCCGCCCAGTGCGGCTGGGGAAACCCAGCCAGATGGGTGGGGTATGTATTATTATTAATAATAATAATAATAATAATAATAATAATAATAATAATAATCTGGGCTTCAGCCAGCTGAACCTGGAGAATGTCCTGGAAAAGGGGCATGCCTGGGATGTAGCAGGAGGGTCATTGGGTAGAGTGGACTTATTCCTGTTCCAAAAGCAATTCCACTGGCAAAACAGGTGGCGTAAGTCGAACTCTATATTTTAAAGGCTTGTTTTTTCCTTTCCCAGGCTTGGGCAGCCCCAATCCTGAACAGAGTTTGGAACTGGGGTAAGTTACACTGGCGTAATTTACGCCAATGTAAATTATCCTGTCTTCCTATAGTTTGGATTGCTCTTCCTGACTTTTGCTTACCCTGCCCTTGATGCCAAGTACTGAAGAAATGAACCTACGCTGCCAATTCTCGTAGTAGACCAGTATAAAACAAGCAGCACATAAGCGGCACACAAAACGCTACCAAACCATTCTACGTTCTAAATCTTACATTAATAATTCAAAAATTGAGAGAGCTACTACAGGAGCCTGGCTAAAGGAACTTTAAAGACTGAATCTTCCTTTCAGACACAATTTGAATGAGTTTTCTGTTTGTGGCTTCTGTAGTAGATCTTGTACATAGCTCTCTCATTTTTTGGATTTTTAATATAAGATTTAGAACATAGAGTGGTTTTGTTAAATAGTGGGTAGACATAG
Source organism: Podarcis bocagei (assembly GCF_964188305.1). NCBI lineage: Eukaryota > Metazoa > Chordata > Lepidosauria > Squamata > Lacertidae > Podarcis > Podarcis bocagei. The sequence continues at coordinate 88,665,526 of NC_138130.1, forward strand.
CAGACCACATAGCGATTTCTCCAAAGCAGCTCTTTATTTGTAAGCTGGAACAGAACTGAACAGCAAACAGCTCAGCCAGCCTGCTTTTATAGGCAGCCGGCTGTCAACATTGTAGCAACAACTACCCAGGGTTTCCCACCTAAAGTAACTGAAGTGGACCTGAGTGAAAACTATATACATGATACATAACAGGTTTGGTAGCGTTTTGCGTGTCCTTGATGCCAAGTAAGCAGCGAGTTCCACAGTTCAGCCTTAGATTTATCTGGTAAATACATTTAGGACAGCAGCTCCAGAGTTAATATTTAAGTCACCAGCAGCAGAGCAACAATTTCTGCCATTGTGCAGTGGGTGGAACACAGAGTTCTCTAGAGCAGTGTTTCCCAACCGGTGTTCCGCGGCACACGAGTGTGCCGTGAGACATCGGCTGGTGTGCCGCGAGATGCCTGGAGGGAGGCGGGCGAGTCGGGCGGCGAGAGGCGGGGCGGCGGCGGCGAGGAGAGGCCGCGCCTCCTGCTGCTGCCTGGCGCTCCTCCTCGCAGCCGGCAGCGCTGCCTGGGCGCCTCCGTGCGACTCTGCCTCGCTGGGTTTGGTCTCCCAGCAGAGACGGGTCACACGCGCACCTCCCTCCCTCCCTCAGCCTGCGCGGAGGGAGAGCCAGAGAGAGGCATCGCTCCTGCGCGGTGGGAGAGGGAGCAGCCGGAGCGATGCCCCCAAACGAGCTGAATTCCGAGCGAGGGACTGAGGGGGGAGGGAAAAAACTTTCACTTTCGTGCGTCCCTCCCGGCGTGACGCTGCGCGCTGACGTCACGGGGCGGGGCTTTAATGGTGGTGTGCCGCGAGATTTTTTTTCAGTAAACAGGTGTGCCGTTGCCCAAAAAAGTTTGGGAAACACTGCTCTAGAGAAATAGAGCGACCTGAGAATGACTCAGCTGAGCTGAGTTGTACGTTACGTGGAAGATCTGTGAATGGATCTCCAAAGGTCTTTATTTTCACAATGTCTGGCTAGTGCACAGGCAGAGTCGTCAGTTGCCCACGACTCGCTTCCATAAAGCACATGGCAGGACAGAGTTTCAAACAAAGATGTGCTCTCCCAAGCCTACATTCCCAGCATGTTCGTACTCCTGACTTAGGAAACCTCTACACTGGCTTGGTCACGTCTGCAGAATGGAAGACGGCAGGATCCCTAAGGACGTGATCTACAGGGAACTGACTTTAGGCAGCAGGCCCATCGGCTCTGCATTCCAAAGTTGTCTGCAAACATGACATGAAGGCTGGCAACACCAGCCCTGCCTTGTGGGAATTCCTTGCAGACGACCACAGTGCCTGGAGACAGACTGTCAGGTTGTGCATTTGTAGCAGTGACCAGAGGAGGAATGGCCGCTGGGAGGAGCGCAGAGAGATGAAATGTCACGATGCATCTGCACAACCGGAAGCCTTCATCTGCCCCAGTTGCAACAAAAAATGTCTCTCCCATATCGGTCTCTACAGCCACAGCAGGCGCTGCAACCTTCCAACAGCTTGACCTCACTCCTGAAGGCATACTCCATTGTCTCCCAAGACAGACTGCTGCCAATGATGAGATGAACCAGACTCTCATTAGGGAACGAAACTACAAAACTCTGTAGCTTATTGACGCTACTTTCAAATGGAGACAATTTGTGCATTCAGCTGTGAGCCATCAAGTGATGTATTATCAATTGCTCTCGATTAATGTATGTGCATGTGAATAAGCACGTATTTCTGAGAGTCTGAAAACTGTACAAATGTTTGGAACCTCCAGCAGATAATCCATTTGCTGCCATAGGAGTTAGAATGGGAAACTATTAGGCTAGAGCACGTATATTTGGCCTTTTCAGACCCAGGACCCACCAGCATACATTTCTTGTTCTTTTGCCGTATAATTGCATGGTGCTAGTGTTCCTGTGGCAACCCACTTTGTGGATCAGACCCACCATCTGAAGACCAGTGGGCAAGAGTGTAAGTAGGCACAGAGCACTTGGGGTAGGTCTACACACAGGGGGAAAACCACTATAAATAAGTCAGAAATTAGATCATGATAACAAAAGTTAAATAAAACAACTATGGAAAATTGCGTATAATTTTTCTTTGCTCTCTGGCGCCACCTGGTGTTCCATGTTTACAATGCATCCAATTCACTGTTCTTTTGATTAATGTAGCTGAGTCCAAGGTACACACTAAGCAAGGGACTCTGGGATATTTTCCCCCAGGGAAGAGTTCACAGCTAAGTCATTAAAAAGATAGCTTACACAAGTAGAAAGGTTCAGTAGGAGCAGAGCCTGGAGCCGCGTGGATGAAAAGGGTAGCTTACAAACGCTACTACAAAAAGGCCCCTTTCGTTTGCCAGTTTAATTAGTGTAATCACGACAGACCGAATGGCTTTATGACCGTATGGGTTAATTAGAATTGGAAATTGAAATCTGGGCTCGAACTGCCCCAAAGATTGGCACCTTGAGATTGGACATGGAAGGAGGAACAGATGGAGAAGGGGACTGTCAAAAATGTCTGTAAAAAAGGAAGCTATTCATCTCAAGAGAAGCAGTATGTTTATCGCCTCCCCGTCTTTCTAAGAGGCATCACTCAAAACTCTGCGTCACATTCTGGTGCGACTCTGAGTAACAGAACTAGGGGTAGGGTGAGGCGGATGAGGAGCTAAGGCTTTCTCGACTGGCTGTGTAGGTTTGATACTCAGACTTTGGAAATATATGGAGCAGGAAACATTGTGTCACATAGTGCAACCATTCATATAAGTGAATGGTTGACATTGGCTCCCATAGGCTAATGTTGCAACACTTGGAAACTCTGTTGGGATGAGAGCAAAGGCTGTTGTGCTGGTCCCGGGGGGAGTTACCGTGCGGCGTGGTCTAAGTCCGGTCCTAGGTCGAGGGTACGGAGGCTGTCCGTCAGGGGCGAAGCAAGGTCCAAAGCGAGGAGTCGGGCGTGGTCAGGGACTCAGGAGAGCAGGTCAGGGTGCTGGCAGGAACAGGTTACCAATGATGTTGCTCCCGCAACCTGGGACTGGGCTGACTGGCCTTTATCTCCTCTGGGGCCTAGGGCGGCCCCGGCCCACAGGTGACTCGCCTCTCCTGGCCTTAAAGCGAGCACTCCTGAGAGAACTTAGTTCCCTCCGCCTCTCTGCCCTGAGCCTCTGCAGCTCCGGAGAGGCTGGAGGGTTACTGGACCCAGAGGCAGCCTCACCTTCCCCTGACAGGGCTGGGAGAGGAGCACCTGCAGGCAATGGGTCCTCAATCACCTCTGGAGCCAGAGTGGGTTCATCTGGTGTCTGCTCCTGAGGATCCAGCACAGATTCAGATCCAGCTTCAGATTCAAGCCCCTGCCCCGGCTGAGCCGGCCCTGGAGGCGGGGACTCCTGTGCAGGCTGGGATTCCTCCGGTTGTTCAGCCTCTGAATCAGATTCCCAGGCCATCACAGCTGTCCTCATCTAGTCCTAGCTCTGGATGATGGAGCCCTTGTGGATTCCTATCCTGTGTATGTTTAGCTGAGGAATGCAATGCATCTCTGATCACAGAATATGTAGAGGTGCACTCAGGGGTCCAGCCTCTTACCCAGGGTTCAAGTGTCCTTTGGAAATGAGGCACAGTAGAGATTGTGGTGTCTTTATGATATATGGTTTATTTATACATATATTCAACCTGAGCCTATGATGGAGCATTAACACCCCAAGAGGTTCTTGCTTTCCTCACAGCCGCAGGCTTGGATGCCAGCAGAAATCAGCCATGGCCCTCTGCTCCAGCTTGCCGCATTTAACAGATTGCAACCTCTTTTACCTCGGTCACCTATTCACCACTGCGATCCTAAACCCAGCTCTGCCTTATCTCTGCCCAAAATCTCTGAGTGGAAGGAGAGGCTTCACCACATTGCTGACTGGCACAACCGATGCCTTCTTAATGGCTTCCTTAATGGCTCTTCGCCTCCCCTATGGTTCTTGTTTTGGTGGAATCTACCTCTTCCCGAATCTGAGCGACTTTATCTGCAAAAATGATTTTGCGCTGTTCTGAGATCTCCTGGGCAGGCCCCGCCCTGGGCCAGATAGTAAGAGGCAGGGACAGGACCTGCAGGCACTCACAGCAGGGAAGTCCTCTTGGGCAGCAGCGGCGGCGGCAACAGTCCTTATGAGGCCTGTCAGGCCTTGCCCTGGGCCAGATGGTAAGAGGCAGGGACAGGACCTGCGGGCACTCACAGCAGGGGAGTCCTCCTGGGCCTGTATTTGAGCACTTTGCTAAATCCAGTGCCTAGCAGCCCATTGCAATACTCCAAGCACTGATTAAATTCTAATATTTACTAAATCCAGGGATTATGGGTATTTTGCACCCACAAACTCTGGCACCCACAATTTTATTACAAAAGAACTGGTCTTATATATGCATGGATAGTAATTGCAACTCAATGGAAAACAGCCCAAAATCTTAAACTGGATGCTTAGTATCATTCATTCTGGAATATAGCTACAGTGGTACCTCGGGTTAAGTACTTAATGCGTTCCTGAGGTCCGTTCTTAACCTGAAACTGTTCTTAACCTGAAGCACCACTTTAGCTAATGGGGCCTCCCACTGCCACCGTGCCGCTGGAGCACGATTTCTGTTCTCATCCTGAAGCAAAGTTCTTAACCCGAGGTACTATTTCTGGGTTAGCGGAGTCTGTAACCTGAAGCGTATGTAACCCGAGGTACCACTGTATAATGGAGAAATCACATATAATTTGAGATTTTAATAAGGACTAGAACCTCCAGACACTTACAGCAGAACCATCATTTTCGATTCAAGTAGGTAGCTGTGTTGGACAATTTTTTCATTTGTTTATTTATTTCGTCATTTTTGAGATAGCCCTGGCAAATCTGAAACCATACTTGATGATGTGATCACATTGATAGTCTTTGACTTTGATTGACTTTGTTATTTGAACTCATGTGCAACTATGTACTCAGTCTACTTGTCTATTTCATAGTTTGTTTTTCATCTTTTAACTTTTGTCTGCTATTATAATTGTTCTGTTTTATATACTTTATAAAATTAAATAATAACAGAAAACCTTACAAAACACACACTTTAGTGACCACGAGAGTCTGGGGGATGTTTTAAGGTCTGGGGGTACAGCTCACAAATTTGGGGAAGTTACTGGAGAAAACAGATTTTCTCCAGTTCGGCACGGTGTGTGGTTTCAGTAGCACTAAATGAGATTCCATGGGAAGGCTTTCCATTTCCCAAGGCTGAGGTACTTTTCCATTAAAAAAGCCAAAAAGCCCAACCCAAATATTAGAGTCTAATGAAAATCAGATTGCTACTATTATGTGCATTACTGGTAATTTCTACACTTTGAGCAAACCACATACCATGGTAGATTTATATGCAGAGCACGTTCGATAGATCCAATAATTGCTCACAGTTAGTACAAAATGATAGTCAATCTGATCTTTATTAGAAAGGCACAATGTAATAAAGCTTTCAAAATGGCTGGTTGAATGGGGTAATTATTTTATGTGCAAATGGATGTCTTGTCTGAACTGTCTTGCTCCCTGAGAGCTGGTAGCAGCTAAGCTCTCTGTTAGGAAAAGAGTTAATACTAACCATTGCCACTTCTGGCCAAACTTCCATGAACGTTTTTGCCTTATAGGATCACAGGCTGGATACATGAGATGGATGAGTCAGCCACCACAAACAATGGCTGCATTCAGACAACACTTTATTCTGATTCCCTAAAATTTTCTTTCCTGATAATTTCCGCAATTTGTGTGATCTTTCACATAAGCCGCTTCTGGAAAACTAGCAGTTGCCAGAGAAAGCCTAGCACTCATTTCCATGTTTTCTGATTCTTAATATATTTCTAAAAAGATGCTGAGCATATGCTTGGACAAGCCACATGTCTTATGGAATGATTTGGATGTATAATGGATTTGTTTTTCTACCTGATTTGAAGAATCATAGAATCATAGAATCATAGAGTTGAAAGAGACCACAAGGGCCATCGAGTCCAACCCCCTGCCAAGCAGGAAACACCATCAGAGCACTCCTGACATATGGTTGTCAAGCCTCTGCTTAAAGACCTCCAAAGTAGGAGACTCCACCACACTCCTTGGCAGCAAATTCCACTGTTGAACAGCTCTTACTGTCAGGAAGTTCTTCCTAATGTTTAGGTGGAATCTTCTTTCTTGTAGTTTGAATCCATTGCTCCGTGTCCGCTTCTCTGGAGCAGCAGAAAACAACCTTTCTCCCTCCTCTATGTGACATCCTTTTATATATTTGAACATGGCTATCATATCACCCCTTAACCTCCTCTTCTCCAGGCTAAACATGCCCAGCTCCCTTAACCGTTCCTCATAAGGCATCGTTTCCAGGCCTTTGACCATTTTGGTTGCCCTCCTCTGGACACGTTCCAGTTTGTCAGTGTCCTTCTTGAACTGTGGTGCCCAGAACTGGACACAGTACGCCAGGTGAGGTCTGACCAGAGCAGAATACAGTGGCACTATTACTTCCCTTGATCTAGATGCTATACTCCTATTGATGCAGCCCAGAATTGCATTGGCTTTTTTAGCTGCCGCGTCACACTGTTGGCTCATGTCAAGTTTGTGGTCAACCAAGACTCCTAGATCCTTTTCACATGTACTGCTCTCAAGCCAGGTGTCCCCCATCTTGTATTTGTGCCTCTCATTTTTTTTGCCCAAGTGCAATACTTTACATTTCTCCCTGTTAAAATTCATTTTGTTTGTTTTTGCCCAGTTTTCTAATCTGTCAAGGTCGTTTTGAAGTGTGATCCTGTCCTCTGGGGTGTTAGCCACCCCTCCCAGTTTGGTGTCATCTGCAAATTTGATCAGGATGCCCTTGAGTCCATCATCCAAGTCGTTGATAAAGATGTTGAATAAGACCGGGCCCAAGACAGAACCCTGTGGCACCCCACTAGTCACTCTTCTCCAGGATGAAGAGGAACCATTGATGAGCACCCTTTGGGTTCGGTCAGTCAGCCAGTTACAAATCCACTGACTGGTAGCATAGTCAAGACCGCATTTTACCAGCTTCTTTACAAGAATATCATGGGGCACCTTGTCAAATGCCTTACTGAAATCAAGGTAGGCTATATCCACTGAGTTCCCTTCATCTACCAGGCTTGTAATTCTGTCAAAAAACGAGATCAGGTTAGTCTGACATGACTTATTTTTCAGAAATCCATGCTGACTATTGGTGATCACAGCATTCCTTTCTAGGTGCTCACAGACTGTTTTCTTAATGATCTGCTCCAGAATCTTCCCTGGTATTGATGTCAGACTGACTGGGCGGTAATTATTTGGGTCCTCTCTTTTCCCCTTTTTGAAAATAGGGACAACATTTGCCCTCCTCCAGTCTGCCGGGACTTCGCCTGTTCTCCAGGAATTCTCAAAGATGACTGCCAGTGGTTCTGAGATCACATCTGCCAGTTCTTTTAATATTCTTGGATGCAGTTCATCTGGCCCTGGAGACTTGAATACATCTAAACTAGCCAAGTATTCTTGTACTATCTCCTTAGTTATTCTGGGCTGTGTTTCCTTTGCTGAATCATTTGCTTCAAATTCTTCAGGTCGGGCATTGTTTTCTTTATCGGAGAAGACTGAGGCAAAGAAGGCATTGAGGAGTTCAGCCCTTTCTGTGTCCCCTGTTTGCATTTCACCATCTTCTCCTCTGAGTGACCCCACTGTTTCTTTGTTCTTCCTTTTGCTACGAACATACCCATAAAAGCCTTTTTTGTTGCTTTTAACCTCTCTAGCAAGCCTGAGTTCATTCTGTGCTTTAGCTTTTCTGACTTTGTGTCTACACGTGCTGGCTATTTGTTTGAATTCCTCTTTGGTGGTTTCCCCCCTTTTCCATTTTTTGTACACATCCTTTTTTAATCTTAACTCAGTTAAAAGTTCTTTAGATAGCCACCCTGGCTTCTTTAGGCACCTTCCATGTTTCCGTCTCATTGGTATTGCCTGACGTTGTGCTTTTACTATCTCCCTCTTAACAAACTCCCAGCCATCATGAACTCCCTTTCCTTTTAGTATTACTGTCCATGGGATCTCACCCAGCACTTCCCTAAGTTTTATGAAGTCGGCTTTCTTAAAGTCAAGAAATTGAGTCCTAGTATGCTTGGCTGCTCCTTTCCGCTGTATAGTAAACTTCAGAAGAGCATGATCACTCGCGCCTAATGATTCTTCCACTTCTACCCCACTAACCAGCTCATCAACATTGGTTAGGACCAGATCTAAAATGGCTGTTCCTCTTGTTGCTTCTCCCACTTTCTGGACAATGAAGTTGTCTGCAAGGCCAGTGAGGAATCTGTTTGACCTTATGCTCTTGGCTGAGTTTGACATCCAACAAATATCCGGGTAATTGAAGTCCCCCATTACTACTATCTCCCTTCCTTTTGCATGCTTGGCCATCTGTTCCAGGAAGGCATCATCTATGTCCTCTGTTTGGCTTGGGGATCTATAGTAAACTCCCACAATGAGGTCTCTGTTATTCTTCTCTCCCTTAATTTTGACCCAAATGCTCTCACTTTGGCTTTGAGGTTCTAAATCTTGGATCTCTTCACAGGTATACACATCCCTGACATATAACGCCACTCCTCCTCCTTTCTTGTCTGGTCTGTTTCTCCGAAATAGATTGTATCCCCCCATTATTACATTCCAATCGTGGGACTTATCCCACCAGGTTTCAGTGATGCCTATTATGTCATATTTAGTTTGCTGTACCAAGAGCTCAAGCTCATCTTGTTTATTTCCCATGCTTTGTGCATTAGTGTACAGACATTGAAATCCATTAATCATTCCCCCATGTCTCTTATTTAAGGATTTTTTCCTCCCACCACTAGGTCTGCGTGCTGTTTGCTCCATTTGGTCTATGACATTTGGATGATCATCTTCATCAGTTGATAGACTCCTACCTTCAGGAGCACTGTCTCCCTCCCCCACATTAGTCAGTTTAAAGCCCTCCTGATGAGGTTTCTGAGATTTTTGGCAAAAACATTTCTCCCAACCGTTGTGAGGTGCAGCCCATCGCTTGCCAGAAGTCCATCTTCAAGAAACTGCAGTCCGTGATCTAAGAATCCGAACCATTCCTGTTTACACCATTTGCGAAGCCAGCTGTTCACTTCCACTATTTTTCCCTCTCTCCCTGGGCCACGTCGTTCAACTGGGAGGACAGATGAGATGACAATTTGTGCATTTAATTGCTTCAATTTCCTGCCCAGAGCCTCGTAGTCTCTTTTGATCTTCTGGAGGCTATTGCTTGCAGTGTCATTGGTTCCCACATGAACCAAGAGGAAGGGGTATTTGTCAGTGGGTTTTATGATTCCTTGCAGTCGTTCAGTTACATCTTGGATCTTAGCCCCGGGGAGACAGCACACTTCCCGAGACATCTTGTCAGGCCCACAGATCACTGCTTCTGTTCCCCTCAGTAGGGAATCCCCTATCACCACTACACGCCTCCTCTTAGGTTTGGTCGGGGTTCTTCCATGAGCTGTCCGTTCCAAGGTCGCCTGCACATTCCCTGAGGACTGACTTTGCTGCTCGTCTTCATATACCTGATCGACTGAAATGAGGGAGAGATCCTCAAATGGAGTCTGCTCTTCGTCTTCCATGCTAGGGGAGAGGACCTCAAAGCGATTGTGTATTTCTAAACAATCAGAACGAACCCTGGGCCTCCTACTTCTTTGAGTCACGTTTCTCCATATATCTGGCTCCTGTGTTGATGAACTAGCCTCCTTCTCAGGGGAGTCCCCTGTCTCCTCCTTGGTGGGGACGGTGTGCTCTGTTGCTTCCAAGAAGAGCTCCAGCTCTCTAATTCTTTGGAGCGTAGCTACATGTTCCTCCAGTTGCTGGACTTTGTCTTTTAAGAGGGCAATCAACATGCAATTGCTGCAGGTAAAGCTGCCTGCAACCTTTGGCAAGATGGCAAACATTGCGCAGGAACCGCAGACGACTGCAGCTGTTCCCTCCCCCTCCATATTGAGAACGTCGTTGGGGTGGCTACAGCGGTCCTCCATAAAAAGCATGAAGACAGGACAAATAACTCCCCCCACAAAAAAATCCTAGGTCTCCCCCAACAAACGTTTGAGACTAGCGCCCCTAAATCTAAAAGATGGATCAAACTGCGCACGCCGCTAGGCGCGCGCCGCTGCCCTGCTACCTCTGATAAGCTCCTCCCACAGCTAATCACCTTCCTCAACAGAAACCCTGCCCCCTCTGACCTTTGCACAGGGAGAACAGCTAATCCGCCACAAAGAAACACACACACACACACACACACACACACGAAAACCCTTTTTGCTCCTTCTTCAACTGCTGCCCTGCTACCTCTGATAAGCTCCTCCCACAGCTAATCACCTTCCTCAACAGAAACCCTGCCCCCTCTGACCTTTGCACAGGGAGAACAGCTAATCAGCCACAAAGAAACACACACACACACACACACACACGAAAACCCTTTTTGCTCCTTCTTCAACTGCTGCCCTGCTACCTCTGATAAGCTCCTCCCACAGCTAATCACCTTCCTCAACAGAAACCCTGCCCCCTCTGACCTTTGCACAGGGAGAACAGCTAATCAGCCACAAAGAAACACACACACACACAAGAAAAAGAAGTTCTGGTTAGTAAAGCTCTGGATCATTTTTATTTCAAAAGGAGTAAGTTTTTATGCATCCGATTGCTTCAACCTGCGCAATATTAATATCTGCAGTAGATACCATGTTTGGCCCCCAGCTGATTTCATGCTCGCTGTCTTCTAATCGTGGATAGGAAACTGAGACTGTGATGTCTGCCTCTGCTATTCCACACTGGTTCTCAAACTGGTACTAAGCTAAAATGACTAACAATCTTTGCTGAGTACATCCCAAATATTGTCTGTTTTCTTTCCTTCATTGTTTATTGGCATTCCCATTTTATAAATACCGGTGTCACCATTCTGCCCGTGAGTATATTGTGTCCGCATGGGCAATTACTGGATAGCCAAATGAGCTTCAAAGCCTCGCTGGTATTCTGGGCTAAAATCCATCTATATTGTTAAGAGTGTGAATTGGTCTGCTAATGAGCATGACAAACTGGCAAAGGGCTGATTGTCATCATATCTGGAGCACCATTTCAGATTTGAGGAAAGCTCATGCTCTCAGTTTTGTAGTTTGTTTAGAGTCCACCCACCCACCCATTCCATATATTTTCTAGCTGTTTTCCAGAGAGATGCACTCAGCAAAGTGTTGAGTTCTAGAAAGCATCTTGGGGTGCTTAGAACCTTTTGAGTATCTCATGGGTGGTAGTGGATACGGTGTTGGATTATTTAAAACTGTGATCCCCTTGCATGCAGATTAACTCAAATATTATGCAGATACACCTTAAGTATTGTTCTTCCAAACAATACTAACCCCTTGTGGGCATTAGGGCTGCACACTCCTGGTCCAATCCAGACCTCCCAAATCATGCTGACTCACCCTGGGGACCACCCACCCTACGTCAGTCCCCAGTTAGTTTGAGGGGCAGAGCTAATGTTTAATTGTTGTTGTTGTTGTTTAGTCGTTTAGTCATGTCCGACTCTTCGTGACACGATGGACCAGAGCATGCCAGGCACTCCTGTCTTCCACTGCCTCCCGCAGTTTGGTCAGACTCATGTTTGTAGCTTCGAGAACACTGTCCAACCATCTCGTCCTCTGTCGTCCCCTTCTTCTTGTGCCCTCAATGTTTCCCAACATCAGGGTCTTTTCCAGGGAGTCTTCTCTTCTCATGAGGTGGCCAAAGTATTGGAGCCTCAGCTTCACGATCTGTCCTTCCAGTGAGCACTCAGGGCTGATTTCCTTCAGAATGGATAGGTTTGATCTTCTTGCAGTCCATGGGACTCTCAAGAGTCTCCTCCAGCACCATAACTCAAAAGCATCAATTCTTCGGCGATCAGCCTTCTTTATGGTCCAGCTTTTAAAACCCTAAATAGACATATGGCCAGGAGAGGCTGGTGGGAGAGGGGAGATACTGTATCTCCTTCCTTCTCCACCAGAGCAGGGGGAATTCAATGTCTACATGCAGAAAGTTCAATCCTTGGCAGCTCCAGGTAGGCATGACATCTTGCCTGAAATCCTGGAGAGCACTGCCGGTTGGTGTCGACAGCATTGAGCTAGACGGACCAATGGTTTGACTCAATATGAAGCAGCTGTCTGCGTTTCTTCACTGGAATGAATGAAGTGGCTGTTTTGGGTCGTTGGAGAGAGTTGGGTATGTGACGCAGATCTTCAGACTCTAACGCACCCCCCTCCTCAAAAAAAAATGTGAAGTGCTTACGTCCATGTCCGTCTCCTATAACAAATTGTTTGAGACAGGTGGCATTACTTGAATTGATTTCCCCCCTCCCCATTTTTTCTCAGAATCTAGGTTGCTGACATACTGAAAAATTACAAGATCAAAATTAATTTCCTGTTTCTGTCCTCTGCTGTTCATTAACTTTTACAATGTCAAGCGTTTCATACTCTCCGTTGGGGAAGGAGAATTCCAGGAAACGAACCTGGATGGGGTTTTTTTTTAAACCAATAATATTTGACACACACACACACTTGCTCAGAAATCAGGGACGGAATGCATTTTCTTGGAAGTGCGTGGCAACCCCCGCTTTCTGAAATATAGAGAGGGTTATGTCAAGTGCCAATATGTCACCGTCAGAGCTCAATCTTTCCATGCCACAATTTAGGTATGTCTGGGTTATTGTGATGTTGCAATTCTACTGAATCATGGCGGAAGTTGGGATTTCAGGTCTCTAAACCCATAATATGAAGATGTTATATAAATGATACTGCACCACTCATTTCTCCCCATTCTGTCTGAAAGCTTTTGAAAACTCTGTCGTGGAATATGCTGCCAGATTGATTTATTCTTAAAGAGAGAGAACTGTGGCATTGTGTGACAACTCTGAAACAAGAAATTACATGTCTTCCCATTTAGCTTTCTGATTGAGTTTTCAGAGACTTGTTTTTGCAGGACTGATGCCCTGTTTTCAAAATAAACTGCATTCTGGGCATGATGTGTCTGTTATATTCACATTTCTATATGTATTATATATAGATATGTGTGTATATATAATTATTATATAATATTATATAATAAATATATAAGCCTGTCTATATATTCACATTTCCCTGAATATATAGCCCAGGGATTCAGACAGTGGAGTCTGCTCCATTAGGGCAAATAGGGCCTTGCCCCACCAACCACAGAGCCTAGGGCTTGCTGATCAGAAGGTCGGCGGTTCGAATCCCCACAACGGGGTGAACTCCCATTGCTCGGTCCCTGCTCCTGCCAACCTAGCAGTTCAAAAGCACGTCAAAGTGCAAGTACAGTGGTGCCTCGCAAGACAAAATTAATTCGTTCTGCAAGTTTTTTCTTCTTGCGAGTTTTTCGTCTTGCGAAGCACGGTTTTCCATAGGAATGCATTGAAAATCAATCAATGCGTTCCTATGGAGACCGTCCGGGGACAGAGGGGAAGCGCCCCGGACCTGTTTTAAAGCAAGGGAAGGGGCAGCAGGGAGAATCGTTCAAAAGGGGTCCGGGGAGAGAGGGGAAGCCGCGCGCCTTCCCCTCTGTCCCCGGAGATTGCGGGGCTGGCAACGGGGAGAAGCGATCTTCTCCCTGCCGCCCCTTGCTTCAAAAGAGGTCCGGGAATAGCGGGGAAGACGCGCTGCCCTTCCCCGCTATCCCCGGAGCTTGCAGGGCAAGCTTCGTTTTGTGAAGCAAGCCCATAGGGAAATGTGTCTTGCGAAGCGGCTAAGAAAACGAAAAACTCCTTCGTCTAGCGAGTTTTTCGTCTTCCGAGGCGTTCGTCTTGCGGGGTACCACTGTAAATAAATAGGTACCGCTCCGCCGGGAAGGTAGCTTAGGCAGGAGTTACCTACCTACGAGATAATGGCAAGGGAAACAGAAGGAAGCGGGCATTAGAGAGTGTGGGGGACCCTCCCTCCTCATGAACTAGGGGGCGATCCGAACATATTAGAGAACAATGGATGCAGAGAAGAGGACAAAGAACTTCCCATTGGCGCCTCGGCTGCTGCGGAAGATGGAAGGAGGAGGATATAGCGTAGTCCAGTGTTCCCCAACCTTGGGTCTCCAGCTGTTTTTGGACTACAACTCCCATCATCCCTCGCTAGCAAGACCAGTGGTCAAGGATGCTGGGAATTGTAGTCCGAAAACAGCTGGAGACCCAAGGTTGGGGAACACTGGCGTAGTCAACTACTCTCCTTGGGGAGGGATGTGGATTTTTGCTTGCAACCTGATGCCTGAATAAAAGGCCTATAAAATACAAACTGCTTGTTAATTCTTATCTGTGAAGTTACTGAAGGGGGAGGCGAACTCTCCATGCATGGCAGTGAGCCTTCTTGGAGTCTTGCCCATGAACAGCAGGTCTTCCCCGCGTGCTCATTTTATTTGACGTTCATTTATTTGTTATTGATAAAGATATTGATAAACTGCCTGCTCCTACAAAACGGCAAGGCGCTGTACAGCCATGCACTCGGAAAACATACAATACCATAAAAAACATATGAAAGGTGGTGCCAACCAAACAAAGGTATTTTGGCTGCGAAATGGAATTTCCCCACCTTCTCCTCTTCTTTTGCGCCCACTGTCATACTGCTCCAGAGGGTTGGTGGGGACCCCTAGAACAGATCTAGGGGACTTATGAGGGTGGAGGGAACAGTTGGGGAGGGGGTCAGGGAGATCCATTGTGCAGTTCCGAATCTGATGCTTCAGACGCAGCAGTTCTCAACCTGTGGGTCCCCAGATGTTGTTGGACTACAACTCCCATCATCCCTGACCACGGGTGATGCTGGCTAGGCATGATGGGAGTTGTAGTCCAACAACATCTGGGGACCCACAGGTTGAGAAACACTGGTTCAGAGGGATCCAGCGCAACATTTGCTTTAGTAGGAATTCATTGTGCAACAGAGGCCACCATCTATTGCGGGGGGGGGGGGAGTCACCCACAACTTGCTTATTTGTGGGGGAATGATTAGGGAGGCAGGAGAGGATATATTATTTAATGATATCCTTCCTAACTTGCGCTAGCAAGTTCCATATTCTCACAGAGTTCCAAACATCCCCCTTTTTAAATTACACAGCGATCAGCTTGTTGCTGACTCATCTGAGTCTTACTATTAAAGATTCCTTCCTGGTAAAATCCCTTCTAATCCCTCTTAAAAAGAATAAACCCAAGAATCTGATTAACGTTAATATAAAAGTAGTTTACTCACAGATTCATTCAGGTTCACAGGCTTAGGTTACATAACAACTAGAACTATTCTATAAAGAAATTAGTCCCAATTGATTGCGACTAAGCACTTCTCTAAACACACAGCAACATACAAAATGGAGAACACCCACATTGCTAGGTGACTTTAATTTAGTGCTTTGTGCAACCCTGAATACTTTAAAAATTAAATATCATTTTATCATGGTCTAAGATTCTTTCACTTTGACTTGATACACAGAAGACATCTCCGTAGCATCAACTTGCCATCACACCGTATATGTTTTCTGATTCCATGTGGTTTTTTTAAAATGTTAGGACCCAGTTTTAAAAATAAACAGGGAAATAATATCAGACGAATTGCTCTAAAACCTTGTTCATATATAAACACATCAGAAGTTGCCGTATGTAGCCAAAAGATATATCTCAGGGAGTAACTGTGAGAGAGGCACAATCTGACCACTTCTATCCATCAAAAGCCACATTGAGTAAGGGAGGGAAGATTTATTTCACTAACAGTAGATATGGTATGACCGATATAGCAACTGTTTTTTGTGATAGCAGAGCTAAAAATAATTTAGGAACAGTTTTGGACTTCTAGATAAATCAAACTTCTATATAAAAAGAACACATCAAGGGGAGGGGGGAGGAATGTAATCTGGAGCCAAACTATCAGTAGGATTTAAAGCCTTTGACACTTTGCAGTTCCCAAAACATAATACCAGTCTTTATCTGTATGATGGAAAGGAGTCAATTAACCCCTGGTCCATCTGATTCTCAAATTCTAAGGCAGGTCTCCCCAAGGGGGTACAACTTGCTTCGGCAACTGAAAATCCACACTGTTCTTTTGAAGCACATCCAACACAGAATCCTGGGAACTGTAGTCCCCCCTCAAAGAGCTACAACTCCCAGTACCCTTAACAAACTATGATTCTCAGGATGCTTTGGGGAAAGTAATGTGCTTTAAATGTATGCCCTTCCACCCTCCATAGGTGGTTGTGTGAGTCTTGATAAAGGGACCGAGCAACGGGAGCTCACCCCGTCGCGGGGATTCGAACCACCGACCTTCTGATCGGCAAGTCCTAGGCTCTGTGGTTTAACCCACAGCGCCACCCACGTCCCAAACTAAACCCGAACCAGAGTAAATGGGAAAATGAATAAAACAAATGATAATTTGCTGTTACAGCAAAATAATTATCATAGAATGCAACCACGCCAATAATAAATCCATAACAGGAAAAATTCTGTCTTCATCACTAAACCTGACAGATTTGTAAAAATTAAAAACACTAACAGATCAGGGCCTCTAGAATGAAAAATAGCAAGCTGATAATCACCCATGGGCTTTGAGTTTGCATCTAAAACTTAAGAGGGAAAGACATCCATTGTAAACAACTGTCTTGGATAAACAAATGGTTCTTCTTTAATATGACCACCCATACAAACTTTCCCAGGCCAACTAATACAGCCTACCACTTCCATACAAATGGATCTTCTTGTTCCAGACTCAAAGCCCATGAGAGGTAAGTGATGCAAGGATGAGAAGATTTATGTGAAATGTTCTGTATACAGTGGTGCCCCGCAAGACGAATGCCTCGCAAGACGAAAAACTCGCTAGACGAAAGGGTTTTGCGGTTTTTGAGCTGCTTCGCAAGACGAATTTCCCTATGGGCTTGCTTCGCAAGACGAAAACGTCTTGTGTTTTTTGCAAGTTTGTTTCCTTTTTCTTAACACCGTTAATACAGTTGCGACTTCACTTCGAGGAGCAACTCATAGAACGCGGTGTGGTAGCCTTTTTTGAGGTTTTTGGCGATTTTTGAAGCTTTTCCAAAACTTTTCCGACACCGTGCTTCGCAAGACGAAAAATTCGCTAGACGAAAAAACTCATGGAACGAATTAATTTCGTCTTGCGAGGCACCACTGTACTTGAAATGTGATGTATAGAAGGGCATAGGAGCCAACTCCTAGGGGCTGTGGGGTTTTTGGCTCCCACAATAAAATATCTGAGGGAGCTGGCCCCTCCCAAAGTTTATGGGCATTCCCATTCAAATGATGTGTGTGCATTGCATGATGTGATCGATTATCGCTGCGAGATCACATTCACCCAGTGCTATACCAGCTGCACTGGCTCCCGGTGGAGTACAGGATCAGGTTTAAGGTGCTGGTTTTAACCTTTAAAACCCTATACAGCCTAGGACCCTCGTATATATATAAAAAGTTTGCCAAAGTTTTAAGGTACCACAAAAGAATAAGTGGGCTGACAAGCGAAGTTCTATTTCAAGTCCGAATTCAGGAAGGGAGCAACACTTTCTAGACTCCCCTGGCAACCTCTCCTACACAAAACCCTTTGAAATGAATGGGACTTGCGTAAGAGCACAGCGGTACAAGTTGCTAAAGTTTGGTCCGATTCAAGGGTTTTTTGTGAGGGGGAAGTCCCTGCTGCATGACCGAAGCTGCCGTTTTACCCAAAGTAAATAAAACGTTTACTTAAGCCGGCTGTGAAAATAGCAGGCTTTCCTGCTCTGACGTGTAACAAAGATTTGGGGCGTTAGAACAGCGCGCAAATTCTTCCCCTCTAACAGTTCCCCTTTGTTGAGAATTGGGTATTGCTCTAGTATCTCGGTGAGTTTGTACACTGGATTTCGGCACTATTGCATGGGAAGGTGTTCCCTGGGACCGAGAACAAACCAATGTCACCCACCTGCCATGGCAGGGAAAGATAGAAAATAAAAATTGATTGAATCCTGTCCATATAATTGAGTCATTTCCCCCCTTGTCATAATTACATGGACTTAGTAGCAAAGGAAGGAGGTCTTTGTACATTGGCCTAACTTTTCAGATGCGGAACATAAAGGAAAGTAGCCCTAAATGATTCCAGTTATAGAACCCAATAATAGGGTCGATTATGAATGAAGGTGAACCCATTGTTTCCCTTGGAGTTAAGTAAATACTTAGGTCATGATTTAAACACACACACTTTGATCAGCAGCCTTGCATATAAAGGCATCACATCTTCTTTGTTTAAAAAGCGGCAGGCAGGAAACCCAAACGAGAAAGAATTTATTTTTATTCGTCCCACCAACAAAGCCTCTTTAAAGAAGCTGTTTTAAAATATATTAAGCATTTCAAGAAAATATATAGCAGTTCTAGGCAGTTTTGTTTTCCTAAGCAATTAGGAAAATCGCCTCGGTCCTTGGTTTTTTGTTTGGTGTTTTTTTTTGCATAGATGAGCCTGTCTTCCAGACAACTGTCAAAGGCAAACTTGCAAAGAGTATGTAGCAAAAGAATTTGGCCCAAAGCCTGCTGCACACGTTCTTCCAAATAGCAAAAGCTCCCTGACTTTATCTAGAGATGATTTGGGGGTAACGGATGGGAGTAATTAAAGGGAGACAGGATAGATCTGGAGCAAGATCTGCAGCGAAATAAATTGTGCATAAACAAATCAAGGAGGAACTGATCTGGAGTGATCTGGGGCGCGATACAAATTGAATTTAATTTGTCTGGAATGATTTGGACTGGAAATTATTTGGCTTTCCTTCTGTGACATTTGAATTCTAAATTTGCATCTATATACAAAAAGAATAAAATAAATGAAAAATAGCAATGGCAAATTTGGGTCTATGAGCCCAGGTCCCAAGTGGATACGTTGGAGAGGAGATCTTGGCAGATGCCAGTCTCTGATGCTGGCCCTGGATTCCAGTAATGAGAGCAGTATTCTGTTTCAAACAGAACCCTAGACTAATGTTCATTTGCTTGTTTGCATTGTTGCGAGCCACCCCAATCTCCAAATGGTGCGAGATTTCAGGGGTTCCAGCTGCTTACCCAGGGTTCATATTGCCTTTGGAATGAAGGACAGCAGAGGCTGTGGTTTCTTCAGAATATATGGTTTATTTGCACACATCGAAACCTGAGTCTATGGTGGAGGGGTTCAGAGCATTAACACCCCAAGAGGGTCTTGCTTTTCTCACAGCCACAGGCTTAGATGCTAGCAGAAATCAGCCATGGCCCTCTGCTCCAGCTTGCCGCATTTAACAGACTGCAACCTCTTTCACCTAGGTCACCTAATCACCACTGCATTCCTCAGGCATGGCTCTCTCTCCCAGCTGCCCAGCCCACAGCCTTGCCAGCTGCCAACTTCTAGCTCACATAATTATCCACTCTGGCTTTTGTCTTTCTAACTGCCAGCAAGTTGAGAGAGGGAGGCCTGCCCATTTGCTATCTGGCACAGAACCACTTCCTTTGTTACCTTAATGGCCCATGTTTAGAGAGCCATTACCTCATCGGGAAGCTAGCCTGGCTATTCCCAGAACTGAATCCATGCTGGACCCTCACATTAGAAGGGGGCTCCCTCCTCTCCTGCCCTCCTAGCAGTATTTATTAAAAGTATTTCTATATGCTCTACCACAAAATATCTGTACAAAAATACAGATAATCGTTAAGGTGACTGGCTAATAAAAAAATTAAACAGTGGCAAAGACCTATCAGCATTAAAAAAAAGGCTTTCCTGAGACACAAAAGTCAAAACTCCCACAAGGTGGGTATGAATGTGGTGCCTTTGTAAGCTTGTTCTTGTTAACAGTGCCTGGTGCTCAGAAGTAAATTTATTCCGCCTTTGAAAACTTCCCCCTCCTTTGGGCATATATCGGGTTTCCCTTTAAATAATGTAAGTAACTCTTGAAAATTAAAAGCTTTTTGGGGAGTGAATGTCAATGTGATTTACAGGATAGTTACATCTAGGAATTAAAGCCATGCAATTAATTGTCATTCATAGTGCAAAATCGGAGAGCTGTACAATGCTGCCCATTGTTCAGTTTGACAGATCAAATGCATGCTTAATCAAGATGCTGGCTATTACTTGACATGCTTTCTCATCCCTCCACACCCTAAGGGAGTATCCATGATGCTAAATTAATAATCTGTATTTCAATGCACTAATGGCTGTAGCGGCAGTGATGAGAATTGAACTGATTGATTTAGCACCCTGCCTATCACAAAGGAGTCAGTCAGTCAGAAGGCCTCTGGATTCCACTGAGCTGAGCTCCTCTCTTCCATTGGCTGAGCTGTCTCACAAGATGAGCCCATCTGGATCAGATCAAAGGCCTTCCCAGGCGAGAATCCCGTTTCCCACAGTGGCCAGCCAAATACCTCTGAGAAGGCCACTAGCAGGACGTGATCACAGTAGCCCTCAGTTGCTTCTGTTCCCCAGCAACAGGGTCCCTGTCTCTGTCGCAAATGGAGCTCCGCAAAATTTAGGGAGAGGCAGAAGGACCAGGGCAAAGAGGAGCAGAGCAAGTAGAGACTTAGGAAAAGAGCAGGCAGCGGAGGCCTTGGATCACATGATAGCAACAGGGAATGGTCCTGAAGAATGCAAGAAAGAGGAGAAAAGAGGGAGAGAGATTAGGAGAGAGAGAGAGAGAGAAAATGACTAGAAATTTCGGGAAATGATGCAGTTCTCTGGTAGCCAGTGGTGTAACGTGGGTTGCCAGAGCCCAGGGCAAGGCAAGTATTGTATCCCCTAACCCATGGTCCGTGTGCTGCACTTGAAGGTGTTAAGAGGAGCGGCCAGGAGGAAACCTCTCCACCACCTGAGAAGCGGCCCCACAACTGGGGCTGCTCTGCCTAATAGGCCTCATGGCTGCCCTCAAGCACAGCAGCATGCACACACAACCGCTGTCCTCCCTCCCTCAGGAGATCGCAGCTGCAGAGATAAGAAAAGATGTTCTGTTCTCTGGAGACTTCACTTCCTGGTCTGCATGGAGAAGCTGTTTTCAACAAAGCCCAGCAACGGAAGTGTTCTACTGTATTGAGGTAGCACCGGGTGTCTAAATTTTACGCCCTTAAGTATTTTGCGCCTAGAGAAACCGCCCCGTGGCCACCCACCCCATGCTACACCACTGCTGGTAGCACATGTTTTCAATGCAGAAGTTCCTTGGTTTAGTCTTGACATCTCCAGCTAGGGCTGGGAATGTCCCCCGCCTGAAACCCGGGAGAAGCAGCCAGGGCTTTTCCACACCTCCATTTGCCCTGCTGCTTTCCCCTGGGAAAACTCGCAGTTTACTGCTGAATCAGAACAAAAGGCAATTGGGTTTTCTGCAAATTGCCATTTGCTCCAATTTAGAGCTAAAGAGTAGGGGTTTTTTTGGGGGGGGAGGAAGCAGTGGGGAAAAGGCAAAACTGCTCAGACCCATGCCTAGAAAGCATGGGGCAAGTGGAAAACTGCTCGGACTCCTGCTTTCTAGAAGCTGGGTAGCTCAGTTGATTAGAGTGTGGTGCTGGATAATGCCAAGGTTGCAGGTTCGATTCCTGTATGGGACAACTGCATATTCCTGCATTGCAGGGGGTTGGACTAGATGATCTTCAGAGTTCCAACTCTACAATTCTATGATTTTAGGATTCTAGGACAGGGAGAAGTGTGGACAAGCCCTCGGTGTGGACAATACTGAGTTGGATGAACCAACTGTCTGACTCAATATGAAGTGAAGTGTATGACTAAATAAACAAATAATAAAGTTGCAAACTGATGTATCTGGGATGCCAGCAAAGCCACAATACGGTGGAGGAGCACTGTAAATGGTTAATTCACTTAAAAGCAACAGGTTGTCTCCAACTGGATAATGGCACATGCAGAAGGACTTCTGCAAACGCAATGGAACTTGCCCCTCCTTTGGGTAAATATCAATTTTGGCTTTAAATAACGTAAGTAATGCTTTAAAATTAGCAGGTTTTGACAGGAAAACATGTTAATGAGATTCAAGATTATTTGGCGGGGGTGGGGTGGGGTGAAGGAATTGCGCAATTGACCAGTGGTCTGACTCATTATATGTGTCTCCCCCCACCTCCTTGGAATCAGAAATTCTGCATTTTTAAGGTGCTTGCTGGTTCCCAGCCAAGTTTGTTCCCCCCCCCCCAAGTGGGAGAAAAGAAATAACTCTGTGGCTTTTGCAGTAAGCATGCTCAACCTGATAAGGTCTTTTACATCTTAAAATAGGGGAAATGAGTCATTTTCTTAGGCTCTGGGAGGTTGTTTTTGCGCATCATACAAACAGGACATTGAATCATCAAAAGATGTCCCAGCAATGTTGTTTACCATCAGTTCGGTGTGTGCCTTAGCCACAATATTTCAAGGAGTATTTAAAATGAGAATGAAGCTCATCCTCAGGGCTGTGGTAACACCTACAAACAAAAATTTTAAAAAATGATTTGACCTGCTAGATTCTCCACTTGTATTTTCTAATTTTACAAGTTAAGCATTTTAGGGAGCCCCATCAGATGGTAGCCTATGCTGTCCAATGTCTCTGGCTTCAAATCATCGCCCTTTTCTTTGTCCCATCTATTTGCCATTGTCACAGAGAAAATGCCACTTCTGCTTTGTATCTCTTGCCCCGAGGTTGTTTTCCAATATGTCAGATCACATAACCATGACAGCTTTTTGAAGTTCCTTACGGAACCATATCTATTTGCTGCCGTTAATGTCTAATCTACAAGGTTACAAGATGACTGATGAGGGAGAAGTTCAGTTTAGCTCACATTTTAACACGAGCCTACGCAATTCAGACTTCCCAAAACAAAGCAGAGTGCAGCTATCCCTAGAAGTTCGCCCTTCACTGAATTTTGCAATGTGGTTCTCTAACAAAAAAATAAAAAATAAAAAAGGTGCCCCAAAATGAATATTCTGGGACAAAATGTGAAAAAAGCAACAAAACAAAACAAATGAGAGTTCTTAGTGAGAATGTCATACAAAGGTGCACATATTAGGAGAAATTGTTTGCGAAATGTGTATATTAAACAAAATTGCATACAAAAATGTGTATACTAGGGGAAATGTACAGTAAAATGGTAACAGATTTTTATGAGGACTTTTTTTTTTAAAAGCAAACTGCTGTGGAAATGTGGGGACCTGAATTTAAGAACTAGAGAAAGGAGAAACTGCGAGAAACAAAAATGAGCAGATTCTTCCAGTCCTAGTATTGTTGTTGTTTAGTCGTGTCCACCTCTTCGTGACCCCATGGACCAGAGCACACCAGGCACTCCTGTCTTCCACTGCCTCCCACAGTTTGGTCAGACTCATGCTGGTAGCTTCGAGAACACTGTCCACCCATCTCGTCCTCTGTCGTCCCCTTCTCCTTGTGCCCTCAATGTTTCCCAACATCAGGGTCTAACAGAGAAGACAGGAAGGTGGGGGCAGAATGTTGTCAGTGGGGGCATGGGGACTGTGAGGGAGAGACTTCATCAGGCAAGGCCTCCTTCCACCTGCCTTGCCCCACCCTCTGGCCCTAGGAGTCCTCATACGGGAGCTGTTCCTGGAGGAAGAACTGTGAGGGAGAGACTTCATCAGGCAAGGCCTCCTTCCACCTGCCTTGCTTTACCCTCTGCTTCTCAATGTGTATTGTATTGTTTTATGTACTGTGGCTTGCCATTGTTTCATTGATTATAGTTCAGATATTATTGTAACTGTTGAGTGGATTTCTGTTTAACTTTTCTGTTGCTATTACTATTTTATACTATTCTAATGATTGTTGAATGTTACTTTTTGATGGAGGTTGCCTGTTTTAAAGTTATGTTTTATTATCACATTTTTGTATTAGATTGTTATAAGATGTACATTTTTTGTTTCTCCAGCTTGTAAACTGCCTTGAGTATTGTAAGATAGAAAGACGGTATACAAATTAAAAATGATGATGATGGTGATGGAGATGGGGATGTGTCCCATTCACCGCAGTGGATCAGCCCCCACTGCCTAAGAAACAAAAGCTCTTTTACTAAACAAAAACAAAACTCCTGACTGCATTACTATGCTATGCATTCACTGCTCGAAAAATTGCTTTATTGTAATATTATCCAACCCAGGCTAAAAAAATATAGTCCAAGGACAATTATATCTGATCCGTATTGACAAACACATCATAAACTACAAAGGAAGAAACGGCATTTATGAAAATGACACTTACCCTGGTTGGATGAAGCAGGCAAAAATAGAGCACATTCTCAATTTCTTGTCATTGTTGGTGGGAACCTACAGAAGATAAAATGTACTAGCAACTAATTACAGCACATATAAGAAGTATTTTGCAATACGTTTTCAGCTCAAAATGACCCGATTCCACCCCTTATTTGAAAAAGGCAGTAGCTAAAGATGATGGGAATTTGCTATTTCATTTGGTAGCCGCTCAAGGATCTTATGTGAAAGATACTGGAGAAACAAAGAAACTCCCTGACTGAGAGAATGGTAAAATTTACTTGGAGCCTTTAAATTTGACAAGGGATAAAGGAAACAAAGAAACAGATCTGAGAAAAACTGGCAAGTGTTTAAGTTCCTTTGGAACAGAAAACAGGAGACAATTCTATGGCAAGATTCACCGGGATGAGTAGCTTAGGATCTCTGGCTCAGCTGGTTGAATCCTGGCTCAGTTAGGCTCAGCATGTCACATACTGCAGCTCAGCCAATGATATACCGGTGTAACTTGCTCATCCCAGCTCAGATCAAAGTCTTCTCATAGAAACATGTTGCGTAAAATTTCCCAAGTCGTTTTGTAAGCTAGAACCAAGCCATGATGGGCTTTATATTAACGTTACCAGATTTTTTTCCAAAGAATCCGGGGACACTTTTTTTAAAAAAAGAAAAAGAGAAAAAACATTATTATTATTATTATTATTATTTTTAAAATAAGAAGTAATATCTTCTCTTCTGTGGTCTCCTCTGTTGCGTGGCCTTCCTCTGGGCCTGCTCTCTTGGAGTGCTAGCTGCCGCGAAGTAGGCTCAGGCCAGGCCTGGGCTCAGCCATGTGTCCTTGCCCTCCTGGTGCTCTCCTACTTCTCCTCCTCAGTGGCAGCCGCAGTGGCGCAGCAAGGTCAGGGCTCCCCTCTTTTTTCTCCTTCCTCTTTCTCTCTCTTCCTTCTCCTTCTCCTCTCCTCCTTCTTCCTGTATTGGCTCTGGGGTTTTCCTGGCTGGGTGGCCGGGTGCTCTCACTCCTGGCTCGATTTGGGTCATGTGGGGGGGGGGTTAGCGGTTCCCCCAGTTGACGCGTCGGGCACCCCCGGTTCCCCCTCAGCAGCGGCAGTGGCAGCGGCAGACTCAGCAACCCGGAGCCAGCCTTGTAGCGCAGTTGGCTCTGGCTGGCTTCAGGAGCTGATTGCTGCCGTGGCACCTGCCATTTTGCCTCACTGCAAGTCCCCATATGATGTGTCTTGTGCCATTGAACCAATGATGCAGCATTTATTCCCTACTAATACATCTACAACACTTAAAATATAAGTCCGGGGACATTAAATGAAATCCGGGGATATTCCGGGGACAGATTTTGTCCGGGGACAGATTTGTAAATCCAGGGACTGTCCCCAGGAAATGGGGACATCTGGTAACCATACTTTATATACCAATATTAGCACCTTGATTTTGGCCTGGTAGGAAACTGACAGCCCCATGCAGATATCTGAGTAGAGGTGTGATAAGTTGGCGGATTTTCACTCCCATCAGAAATCATGCTGCTGTATTCTGTATTCTGCTATGTTGTGTGGACTGTGGAAAATTCAACCTCAGATAAAACAGCGTGCTTAGTTCTAGTTAATGCATGAAGGGGTCTTTTTCCTAGACTCAGCTAGGTCACGTTCCCTCACCTCCTGTGACAAACTGTTAGGAAAGTTCTTTATTTGCTTTCCACCCACTGTTTGTCCTCTTCCACCACGTGAATCCGACCAGAGAGTTGTTCACGTGTGAGCTGTTCAGGCCGCATGGTTAGAAACGTTTTTACCAAGTTCTGTAACTTAAGTTTTTCTGCCTGCATTTTTCTTGCTGCTGCATGGAAAAGCACATGAATCTGGCCTTCAAAAGGTTGTAAGGAAACCATTTTCATAACTTACTAAACTGTGTGTTCTTTTCTATGCTAAAGGGGGAGAAAGGGGAAGCTCTTAAAGCAACTTATAAAGGGGATATTTTAAAGCTCTCACAGCCTACATCCCCACACTTTATTTTGCTGCATGCTTTGTGGTTTTTAAATCTCTGCTGGGGTTCTCTTACCAGGAAAGTGCTTGCCCACATCTGAATCTAGAGATCCAGGGAAATTCTTCTTTTACTAACCAAAACCAATCATATTGAAACCAACATGGAGGTCTCAAATTTAAGCCTGTCCCCTGCTCTAAGAGTCACTATATATTTTCAGTTAGTCAAGCAGGCTGATTTCCCCCTCGCCCCCATTCTACCCCCCCACAACTAGTTCCATATATTTGAGAGGTGCACCAATTTTTGTCTAACTCTTTGTGTTTTTTAATAATGTTATCTTTTAATTTACAAGCATCTATACTCCTGTGTACCATATAATGATTATGGATTTGCATTAAACAAAATTGGGTCACCAAAGAACTATCCTGTCTTCTTAATGTTCGCAAAGATATAGAAAACGATTTTTTTATTTATTTAAAAAATCCTTCCTAAAGTGGAGAACTGGTAATAGCTTTACTCTTTTTCTTCTTCTTCTTGATCAAACAGCACCATATGCTCTACATCATTTTTATCGATGGCAAGGAATAAGTCACTGGAGCTGCATCTGTATTCCATTATGATTAGTGTTAGAGAGTTGATTAAAGACATCATGTTCCAGATTAGCCATAAAGATTCTGGCACATTGTAACAGACACTCTCCTAGCATCTTTTACTAGCACACACAGACTTTGAACAGATAAATGAGCAAAGAGGAAATGTTTTGAGAAATTTCAATTGGCCTGCATAATAACACTGAGCATACATTTCAGCAGTCAATTGTGCAAGGAGAAAAATCCTTGCATCCAGCCCAGTGCTCTTATTTTAAACAGCCAGAAATGCCAGTTCAACATCAATGTGTTTTTCACTTCCATTGGAGAAGGAGCACAGAGCATATGTAGCAAAGCCAGGAAATCACGGCTCAAACTATAAAGCAAGTTAATTGTTTTTAAAGAGAAATTGGGGAATATTAAACAGGAAGGACAAGAGTTATCATGCTGTGGAGGGCAGGCAAGCAGTACTTGCAAACAGGGAAACAATTAGTACTTTTAAAAAATATCTGTAATAGATATATGCTTAATTTTATTTGTATGTAGCCTTTCCATAGTTCAAACCATGCTCAAGGTGGCTTACAATATGGAAAAGTCCATAATTACAATATAACCAAAGTAGTCAGATACTGTACAAACTCATGCTGGTAGCTTCGAGAACACTATCCAACCATCTCGTCCTCTGTCGTCCCCTCTGTCGTCCCCTTCTCCTTGTGCCCTCCATCTTTCCCAACAACAGGGTCTTTTCCAGGGAGTCTTCTCTTCTCATGAGGTGGCCAAAGTATTGGAGCCTCAGCTTCAGGATCTGTCCTTCCAGTAAGCACTCAGGGCTGATTTCCTTAAGAATGGAGAGGTTTGATCTTCTTGCAGTCCATGGGACTCTCAAGAGTCTCCTCCAGCACCATAACTCAAAAGCATCAATTCTTCGGCGATCAGCCTTCTTTATGGTCCAGCTCTCACTTCCATGCATCACTACTGGGAAAACCATAGCTTTAAGTATACCCACCTTTGTCGGCAAGGTGATGTCTCTGCTTTTTAAGATGCTGTCTAAGTTTGTCACTGCTTTTCTCCCAAGAAGCAGGCATCTTTTAATTTCGTGATCATGGAGCCCAAGAAAGTAAAATCTCTCACTGCCTCCATTTCTTCCCCTTCTATTTGCCAGGAGGTGATGGGACCAGTGGCCATGATCTTCGTTTTTTTGATGTTGAGCTTCAGACCATATTTTGCACTCTCCTCTTTCACCCTCATTAAGAGGTTCTTTAATTCCTCCTCACTTTCTGCCATCAAGGTTGTGTCTTAAAAGGTGGTTCTCACTTAAAGGGAGAATACCATTGGAGCTTTGTCTTGTCCCTTTACGAACTGATTCAACCAGAAGTTGTCAGGAATTATTTCATCCACTGAATTTCATTAAGCTCATCGTTCTCTTGTGTGCCTTGGAGAAGTTCTCTGGGCGTTTGCAGTCAGTGCCAACTACTCTGCTTATTGTCAA
This sequence comes from Podarcis bocagei, assembly GCF_964188305.1. NCBI lineage: Eukaryota > Metazoa > Chordata > Lepidosauria > Squamata > Lacertidae > Podarcis > Podarcis bocagei. Next base: position 88,693,792 of record NC_138130.1, read on the forward strand.
GTTTCATCCGTAGGACGACAAAGCAGTCACTTTGTTAAATTCGTCCTGCAAACATATGGCAAGCGTTTTCTTAAGCTTTAATATTCCGGTGCTTGCAGGTACCATTTGAATTCCCTTTCCTGCGCTACAGCACCACTGTTCCTTTCCCATTTAATAGGCTTCAGAGTGAATCACTTTACTGGACATGCGATTTCTCCTCCTTTGATTGCTTTGAGAGGGACGCTGTGTGTTTTCAGGGCTGCTTCTGCTCAGCTAACAGGCTTGGAAGATGTATCTTATCTTAACTGCTGGGCCCTTAGCGCCATTAATTCATCTTGTACACCATTCTTAGTTATAAAGTGGCATAGAGCTAAGAGCTCAGAAGACAGTGAGTTGAATTTATAGCAGCATCTGGTTTCAACCCAGAACTGATAGGAGATGTATGCGCATATCTCGTTGGGAGAAACTGGATGAATAGTTCTCTGTCATGGGTATCATTTTAAAATTTATCATCTGTTATTTTATGTCTTATTTTCAATTGTCTTTCGACTGTTTTTCTACTGCATCTTGTACATTGCCTTGAGACATATGTGTGGAATGTGAAAATGATGATGATGATAATAGCAATTATATCCCGCCTTTCCTCTTTTGCCCAGGGTGGCAAAAACATCCACATTTTTTTTAAAAAAAGCATTCTAGATGCAGTTCCAATTGAATACGTCTAAAAACAGTTTCAGTTAAAAACATTCTAAAAACAATTATATTTCTCCAGATGCCCCCATGGTAAAGAAGATGAAGTCATGATGGTGCCAAACAGCAAATCATATTCACCTATGTGCTGACATAGGGCAAACATAGCCAGTTCAGAGCAAGGGCAACAGGCTAATAAAACACTTTTGCAGCAACCAGATAAAAATCAACAAAGGGAGTCATCTTTCAACACTACTGTAAATATTCACCAGTCAGTGCTTCTTACCCAAACTGCAATAACAAGCATTCTCCTTCAGATATACATAGAAGGAAGGAACCAAACTGTTTTAAACACAATATGACAACATCGGTAGCCTTGCCCAAACTGTGAAGTAAACTGTCTCACACATCATGACATGAGAACATTTCAGCCCCTCTGACATTCCGGGCTGTCAGCAGTTGTTACATACAGGAACTCAGTAATAACACAGTGTATTTTGCTCAGGCTGGCTTGGCTCCCTAGTTATGCAAAGTTGAGTCAAGGCTGAGAAATAACACCCTTGGGGAGTTTTTCTGGGTAACCTGGAGGTTATATGAAACTGGATTAAACAGACATCCTAAATAAGCTGTAAACTAGGACCAGCTCACCCAGACTGCAGAGGATCAGTTACTAGAAATGTCACAAAGGGTCGACATTATCACATCTGGAATCAGGAGAGTGAGTAGAAGTAGTTAGCAGATTTAAACAATACAAGCCCCATGAGCCTCCAGTGAAATCTATATGTCTGTACTGTTATTTTCATTATTGCGTAGGAATGCATCACACTTTATCATCCCTGGCACCCCATATTGATTCTGTTCTACACCTGTGCAAGCCAGTTTGGCCCTAGGTGAACATTCAGTTGGGTAGGAGTGCTCAGCAACCACAAGAATAGGATCAGACCTGCCTCATCCTAAAGCCCTTGGTGGCTTGCCTGATTTGGCTTGAGTCTGCTTCATTTATCTTCCCTTCTGCACTTTTGTAAAATTAAGCAGCAGCAGCAGCAGCAGCAGCAGCAGCAGCTATAATTCCCCTCCTTGATGGAAAAGGATGGAGTCAGGCTTCTAGAATTTATCTCTTGATCTCCCTACATTGCAGGGGGTTCGACTTGATGACCCTCAGAGTCCCTCCCAAATCTACAATTCTATGGTTCTATGAAATGGCTGGAACAAAGCAACTCTTTCACCTTTAAACTGCACTGGACTTCTTTGTCATAGAGCTTTCTTTGGGCTGCGTCTGCACATTCAGGTTCATTCAAGGGTCTGAACTTTTGTGTCTAGAGTTGCAGATCCTCTCTCTCTCTCTCTCTCTCTCTCTGGCAAGCAATTTCTCTTCTTCCCTATTTTGTATTTAGAGCTGCTATTGCAACCATTATGTTCCCACTTTTCATTCCTTAGATTACTGCTTGTGAATTATTGCTATGTTGAAAAAGTACTTCAAATAGGCAAAATGGGATTTTGCACATCTTATTTGAAATTCTGATTTTTGAACTGGTTTAAAATCGTACTTTGCAAAAAGAAAGAAAAAGTTCTATGCCTTAAGTGCGAGCATCCTGAATTTATGTAAGTTGGCTGTATGGAAAAATATATAATAGCTCAGATCCAGGGAACTGGGAGTGAGGCAGGAATATTCATTCCCTTTGCTGAATATTGTAGACTCTTCCTCCCTTCCCCTTTACTTCCAAAGCCAGGGCGTGCAGAGGACATCATGCCAGATTTCCCCAAGAAATATATGGGTTCCCATCCCTGGTCAAGTCCATTAGGTCACTGGTCTTCAACTGGTGGGTGAGGACCCAGTACAGGGTTGTGGCCTGATCCAAGATGGGTCACACAACAGGAGCATTACCACCAGGCAAATATATGGTAAAAGATTAAGAAATCAGTCCCCAAATGCATGTTTGGGTTAAAAGTATGCCCCAGGTCTGAAAAGATTGAAGATGCATCCATTAGGTGACCTCCTGCAAGTCAGTATGATGCGGTTTGTACATGGCTTCCAATTTTGGTTAGGAGACAAAATACAGTTTGTCCAAAGCGAACATTGCCCATTTAAGATGCAATGGCAAACTATGCTTTGATTAAACCAGGAAGGGAGGGAACCGGATTCTGCAAGAGAGGGGAAGGGGAGTGAATGGGAGCCTGATGCCTGGGTGAAAATGGCCAAACCATAGTTTGCAGCATGGCCATCTGTCATGGATGCTTTAGCTGAGATTCCTGAATTGCAGGAAGTTGGACCAGGTTGTTCTGTGGCTCCCTTCCAACGCTAAGATTCTATGATTCTATATGAGACAAGTGTGGTCCTCAGCCTAAATTGCCCTTATAGTTGTACTGTAGTGAGAATAAAATGCAGAGGTGAAAGCCAGGCCTGCCATTAGGAGACAGAAGAAAGGACATCCTGAGGGATGTTACTGAGGATGTGGCTCTCATCTAGCCAGTTTCCCTACACCCTATTGATTGCAACAATTCATTCCTTAGCACCGCGTTATTATTTTTTAAAAAGTAAAGGTGGTACAGTAATTCTATTTGGGGACTTGCTAGAGCCTTTGTATTAAGGAACCTGGACTTCTAACTGGTGAAACAACAAAAAATTATGCTAAGATCATTCTCTTAGCAACCTGTTTTTCAAAAAGTCTGAATCCCCCAAAATAGTTTCTTTACGTTTACAGAATTGAAAGACCTTAAAGGAACCCTCCTGTTAAACATTGCTGCTACGTTTGTTAATGACTCTGTAATACAGAGGAAACAGCTAGTTTTACAAGGGAAATTATAACGAAGGGAAAAAGCAATCTCTTCAGATACAGCTCTTCATAAGAAACACCAAAGGAACCAGTATTGCACTTGTAAGTATTCTAGTTGAAGAGTCATAGCACAATCACACACACACACACACACACACACACACACACACTCCCCGTAGTCACACTTGCACCAATATAGAACAGCAAAGGAGAACCAGATTTGGGCTACATCTGCCATCTTCCCTGACCGTTGCCCATGCTGGCAAGGACTGATGGGAGTTGGAGTCCAGCAATACCTGAAGGGTCATGGGGGTATAGAGCAGGGGTAGGCAACCTAAGGACCATGGGACAGATGCAGCCCAATTGCCTTCTCACGGTCTGGGAATCAGTGTGTTTTTACATGAGTAGAATGTGTGCCTTTCTTTAAAATGCATCTCTGGTTTATTTGTGGGGCATAGGAATTCGTTCATCCCCCCGCCAAAAAAAATAATAATCTGGCCCACTACATGGTCTGAGGGATGGTGGAGCAGCCCATGGCTGAAAAAGGTTGCTGACCCCTGAGACAGAGATTACTCCCAGGTATGTCTGTATAGGGTTGCAGCATTAAGAATGAATGTTCTGATGGCACAGAGGGGAGAAAGATTTTCTCCTCTTTCTGCCCCTCTCCTCTGCGAATGGCAGCAGCAGCAACAGAATCTTAGGACTGAGGCAAGCTGTGAGCAGATGGGGGAGTTTGGGCCAAACCCTGGGTCTTGATGGCAGTAAAAGGGGGGCACATGAAGACCTGCTGGGGCCACCCATATGGTTGCCTGATCGCTTGTTCAACCGAACCACCACCCACCCACCCAGATGAACATGCAGTGCAGCCCTAATTAAACTGCTTCACAGATCCCCCTACAGTGAACATGCTTAATAATGCACTCCCTTGTGGACCTTTGGACCACTGACTTTCTCAAAGCCAGAAGGGAGGCGTACAGCTGTCCTGTAAAGTTTCAAGTCAGTATAAATGAGCTGTATGAAATACCAGCCCTTAAAAATCAAACACACACACAAACACACACACACTTCAGAGAAGCGGACACGGAGCAATGGATCCAAACTACAAGAAAGAAGATTCCACCTAAACATTAGGAAGAACTTCCTGACAGTAAGAGCTGTTCGACAGTGGAATTTGCTGCCAAGGAGTGTGGTGGAGTCTCCTACTTTGGAGGTCTTTAAGCAGAGGCTTGACAACCATATGTCAGGAGTGCTCTGATGGTGTTTCCTGCTTGGCAGGGGGTTGGACTCGATGGCCCTTGTGGTCTCTTCCAACTCTATGATTCTATGATTTCTATGAGCAAGCAAAGGTCCCTCTTGATCAATAAGAAAATATCCCAGACCAGAAAGAGAGTAGGGCCATTCAGTCCAGCCCCCTACAATGCTGGAATCTCAACATGCAGTCCCCTATCCAATTTGAAACCATACCGGACCCTGCTTAGCTTTGCAAATGTGCAAATGTGCTAGCACTTTTTTTTTTTAATTGCCGCACCAAATTCTGGGAAGTAGCTACTTGTGCATTATATGGCATTTGCAAGAGATGGTAAACAACAACCTTCCCACCCTCTTCTGACATACAAAATGGATGCCAAGGAATGGGATGAGCTTATAAGCTGTCAGAAAAACAACAACAACAACAACTGAAGGTCGAGGAAACAAAAGACCAAACTATCCAGAGGTAGGAGAACACATCAGCATGCATCAAAGTCAGTCAGTGTTTGGAATCAGGTCAGTGGGACTTGTTGGCATTGCACGCTTCAGCTGCTCAAATATACCAGTTTCCTTATGGGGACCCCCCCCCCAAATGACTTGAAGAAAAGGATCTTTTTAGACAGCAGCTTAGCTTATTGACTTGAGGAAGAGGTACTCTCTTTGTAGGAAGCAAATGCTTAATGGAGAAAAACCCACATTAAAGTTTGATGTGTGGAGGTTTATTTCTCTACTCCAAGCTGTGATTACATTAGATTTCCACTTCACTGCTGTATGAGTTCTCAACCTCTGCGGTTTCTTACTAGGAAGTCAATTGTTGCCTTTATTTTTAATGTTGAATCTGAAGAAGCATAAGCACTGGAACATACAATAATAGAATCACATAACAATAATACAGCCAGGACCAGCTCCGTCATTAGGCAGAGTGAGGCAACTGCCTGCTGTTCCTCCTGAGTCCTCACACCCTCTGGTTAGATCCTTCCCATAACTACCTTGCTGCTCCTCTCAGGTAACTAGCTGCTGCTAGTTGTGAAATAACTGCCTGTCCAGCTCCCTTTGGAAAGAAGGAGGGACACCATTTTGTCCTTTACCTCAGGCAGCTGAATGCCTTAAGTCAAGTCCTAAATATAGAATGCCATTATCTCCATTCTGATTATATGATGGCCCAAGCCACACCCCACACCCCTATTCAATAGGTTCATACCTTTCACTTTAAGTAAAGGTAAAGGTAAAGGTAAAGGGACCCCTTACAGTTAAGTCCAGTCGCGAATGACTCTGGGGTTACGGCACTCATTTCGTTTTACAGGCTGAGGGAGCCAGGATTTGTCTGCAGACAGTTTTTCCGGGTCATGTGGCCAGCATGATGAAGCCACTTCTGGAAACCAGAGCAGTGCATGGAAACACCGTTTACCTTCCCGCCTGAGTGGTACCTATTTATCTACTTGTACTTTTTTGGCTTGCTTTTGAGCTGCTAGGTTGGCAGGAGCTGGGACTGAGCAATGGAGCTCACCCTGTCGTGGGGATTCGAACCACCGACCTTCTGATCGGCAAGCCCAAGAGGCTCAGTGGTTTAGACCACAGCGCCACCCGCGTCCCTCACTTCAAGTACCAGACCTCTAAACAACATTTCTTATTTTGTCATTTCATGGATTGGATTGGCCAAAGTGTCCATGGGACAGATGCCTAAAGAAGTTACCGTAAGGGGAGAAAACCAACGTTAAAACGGAGCTCATTCTGATAACAATGTCATAAATTTTTCTGACCTTTTTAAATCCATGCCAGCTGGTGTTTGTGTACAACCTCAATGCAGTGTGAATGTGCAAACTGCAGTATAATCTCTGCTTGAGTTTGACAGGAGAAGATTCCTTTCCCATCTCTAGTTATAACCAGAAAAGAACTGAATGTATCCAGAAGGCACCAGGTGTAGATCTACACACGGTGGCTATAAATAAGTCAGAAATGAAATTGGTTATAACAAAAGGGGGGAAAACGCTATGGAAAACCATACAGAATTTTTTTTGTTCTCCAGCGCCATCTGGTGTTGCAAGTTTATAATGCATTCAAAACACTGTTTTTTTTTTACTAAGGTAGCTGAGTCCCAGGTTGGGGAAGCCTGGCATAGGTGTGTGTGTGTGAGGTCATGGCATTGGTGCGAAATGAATGTATTGGTTTGGAATACTGTTGATGTAGGTTGTGAGGAGATAGTTGTCACCGGCATGGTATCTTGCTTTGAAATAGATCCACACATTGCAGGCTGTGCAAATTCACATTGCGAGCCAGATATTATTGAACTTTACAGCATCACTATTCTTATACTTATTTCTCTTCCCGCTCACGGCTAGATGAAAACAAAATAGCTTTTTTTTTGCTGTGATTCATCAGCTAGTGCTTGGGGACTGGACAAGCTTTCTGTAAAATAAAAGCTAATTGTTGTGGTCTGTGGTTATCTGTTGCACTGGCAACGCGAAGGTCTGGTAATTCTACTTATTGGCAGAATGCTTTTTTTTGTGTGTGCTGCTTGCAAGACCTTGAAGTGTTGATTTACTGTCTCAGACAAATCTCGTCTGGTGGCAGAATTCTTTGGAACTGGATGCTTAAATCAGAGAAATAACTTGGTGAGGTGCATTCTGCAAGGCAGTCGGCTATGATGAACATTGCCACAGGGATGAGAAATGACCGCAAGACTGTAAATGTAAGAAACCATAATGTCAATAGCTGCTCCTGGCCAGGGAGGCAGGGAGAATATTATACTGCCCTGGATTATGGATGGCCTTAATTTAAAGTTCTTTGTAGGTAATCTAGAACACTGGTTCCCAAGAGCGGGGTGGGCATGGAGAACGCAGGCTCTCTCTCACAAACTAGGCCCGAAGCCGCTTCACGTGGTGGGAGGAAGCAGGGGACAGGCTGGGTAGACCGGAGAGAGAGATCACATGCGATAGTACAGGGAGGGTTTGTGAGGTGGGCAGGTGAGGTGGAGGGACGGCAGAGGCAACAAGGGCAAAGGCAGCGAGGGAACAAGCAGGTTTCAGAGGAGGGACACACCCTGCTCTTCTGCAGCCCCAAGCAGAAGCAGGCTGCATCTTGATGCTGGAGGTGGAGCGAGCGAGCGGCGGCTGTTTCCGGATCGCCTGTGGAAGAAGAAGAAGAGTTTGGATTTGATATCCCACTTTATCACTACCCTAAGGAGCCTCAAAGCGCCTAACATTCTCCTTTCCCTTCCTCCCCCACAACAAACACTCTGCGAGGTGAGTGAGGCTGAGAGACTTCAGAGAAGTGTGACTGGCCCAAGGTCACCCAGCAGCTGCATGTGGAGGAGTGGGGAAGCGAACCCGGTTCACCAGATTACAAGACCACCGCTCTTAACCACTACGGCACACTGGCTCTCCCACCATCTTTTCGCTCTCTTCCTTCCCCATCATCAAGAGTCGTCCTTTCCTCCCTCCTGGGTCCTTGGCTCGCCTCTCCATCCCTGGCTTCCCTCCTCCCATGTGTGTACCAAAAAACAAAACACACACACAAACAAAAAGCGCAACAACTCTATCCAGATTTTCAGTTTTGGAAATATGGCAACCTTAATGGCGACCACTGATTTATTGTCACAGCATCATAATAATATGCCAACAAAAACAAAATGTATTGGTTGTTCCAGCTAAGGATTTACAAGCAATAATTATTTTCGGTTTGCATATAAAGCCAATGATCTATTGGCATAAGTTTTGTGACCTACTTGCAGGTTGTAGCCCGCAGCTTGGGAAGCTTCTGATCTAGAAGATGGAATTAGGGCGCAATCCTGATACTAGCCACCACCTTACAGAGCTTAAGAGAGCAGTGTATGCTAGCCAGGTGGATAGGCAGATCACTGCAGCAGCCTGGAGCTGGGGTTGTTCTGAGAGCTAGGTTGGATCCAGCGCCATTATGGGGCTGTTTAGAAAGCCACGGGTCCACTAAGACCCCTAGATCTTTTTCACATGTACTGCTTGTACCCCATCTGATATTTGAAGAAATCACCATCAAATAATCACATAGAATCATAGAATCATAGAATCATAGAGTTGGAAGAGACCACAAGGGCCATCAAGTCCAACCCCCTGCCAAGCAGGAAACACCATCAGAGCACTCCTGACATATGGTTGTCAAGCCTCTGCTTAAAGACCTCCAAAGTAGGAGACTCCACCACACTCCTTGGCAGCAAATTCCACTGTCGAACAGCTCTTACTGTCAGGAAGTTCTTCCTAATGTTTAGGTGGAATCTTCTTTCTTGTAGTTTGGATCCATTGCTCCGTGTCCGCTTCTCTGGAGCAGCAGAAAACAACCTTTCTCCCTCCTCTATGTGACATCCTTTTCTATATTTGAACATGGCTATCATATCACCCCTTAACCTCCTCTTCTCCAGGCTAAACATGCCCAGCTCCCTTAGCCGTTCCTCATAAGGCATCGTTTCCAGGCCTTTGACCATTTTGGTTGCCCTCCTCTGGACACGTTCCAGTTTGTCAGTGTCCTTCTTGAATTGTGGTGCCCAGAACTGGACACAGTACTCCAGGTGAGGTCTGACCAGAGCAGAATACAGTGGCACTATTACTTCCCTTGATCTAGATGCTATACTCCTATTGATGAGGCCCAGAATTGCATTGGCTTTTTTAGCTGCCGCGTCACACTGTTGGCTCATGTCAAGTTTGTGGTCAACCAAGACTCCTAGATCCTTTTCACATGTACTGCTCTCAAGCCAGGTGTCACCCATCTTGTCTCAAGCCAGGTGTCACCCATCTTGAGATACATGAGATACTGCAATTAGCCAACTCCTTGTAAAAGAATATATATTCCTTTTCTCTTGGAAGAAGTAACAGTTTGGAAATGAAAAGAACGCCTGCTTTGTTTTTCAGGGTGTGTGTGTCACAGCAGGCATCATTTCAGAAGAGGCTTCTGCGTGAAAGAAAAGTAGAGCGGGGGACACATACTTCTCCAAGATGGCATTTGCCATCTGCTGGTTTTATAAGTAATTGTGCTAAATATAGTTTTTACAAACATGGTGACCAGGTTTAGTGGGGAACATGTTTATATTCAGTCAAGAGAGCTTTTATATGCATAATCCACCTGGCTAACTGATTGAGTCTTTTAGCACTGCATATTAGGATATATGACACCATGTTTTAGAGGACCCAGGGGCAAAACACCCTCTAAGATTTCCCTGACTCCCATCCGACATTCACAGACAGAGGCTCTTACCTGTGTGTAACGAAGAGATTTTATTTAGGCAAATAGTGGTACAGTGGTACCTCGGGTTACATACACTTCAGGTTACAGACTCCGCTAACCCAGAAATAGTACCTCCGGTTAAGAACTTTGCTTCAGGATGAGAACAGAAATCGTGCTCCGCCAGTACAGCAGCAGCAGGAGGCCCCATTAGCTAAAGTGGTGCTTCAGGTTAAGAACAGTTTCAGGTTAAGAATGGACCTCCGGAATGAATTAAGTACTTAACCCGAGGTACCATTGTATGAGCTTGGCATAGTACCGCTTAGGAGCTCAAGCACAGAGCTCAGGAGACATGATCCAGGAGCTCAGGAACAAGGCAAGAAGTTCAGAACTGGATGGAAGGCAATGAAGACGTACCAACAAGTTTCCACACCCCACCCAACATGCTTTTAAAGAAGTGGTGTGGCACACTCACTTGAGAGATTTACTCACTCTGCAGGAATCTTGGGAGTGCAAAACCACATGGGTTAAGAAGCTACAGCTCCCAGAATTCTATGGGTGAGGGCACACGACTGTTTAAAGCAGTATCCTAGTGCTTTAAATGTAAGGCATGAATGTGGCCATAAATTAATGTATGAATTAGATCTGCATGGCATTAAAGTGAGCATGGAGCAGGTGTATAAGCAGTAGTTACCTGGAAGACATTCACTAGGTGGTAGACTGGAAAGGGGACAGTGGGAATATATTCTAACTGTGGCCAACCAGATGCCCATGGGAAGCCTGGGTTCAACAACATTATGTTTGTGATCCCCAGCTACTTCCTCAGTTGCTGGAGATATTGCATAATAATAATAATAATAATAATAATAATAATAATAATAATAATTTATTTCTACCCCCGCCCATCTAGCTGGGTTTCCCCATCCACCCTGGGCGGCTCCCAACAGAATATTTAAAACACAATAAAACATCAAACATTAAAAACTTCCCTAAACAGGGCTGCCTACAGATATCTTCTAAAAGCCAGATAGTTGTTTGTTTCCTTGACATCTGATGGAAGGGCGTTCCACAGGGTGGGTGCCACTACTGAGAAGGCCCTCTGCCTGGTTCCTTGTAACCTCATTTCTCACGGAATTACAATGAGAAGTAGCGATTGTTGTAGAAGTATGCACACTAGTCATTTAACGGAAAACTTATGCCACAATCCATTTGCTAGTCTTTAAATTGCCACAAGTCTCTTTGTTGTTTCACCTGAAGCTGAATAACAGGATGACTCCTTTGGAATTATATTTCTATATAATTCAATGACAAACACACCCCTACAGCAATGGGCATTTGTCCAATGAATGCGGTGACCTTCCTCATTTTGTTTTTCTAGTTCTCTGAGACTCTTGTGGCAAGGGCTATTTATATCAAAACATAAAATCTAGCACTCCCCCAAGGTATCTCATGAGAAGAGTTTTCAGCATCCTGCATTATGTTTAGTAATTTTGTGAACCTGGAGAAATACTGATATTTTTCACATAGGAGTGCAGTCTACGGCAGTCATGAGCCCTATTCATGTGTTCAGGTAAATGCATGTGGGTTCAAAGCAGGGAGGGTGTGAGCTGAGCATGCAAGCCTATCCCATAATGTCCGAGTGCAGGCCAGCTCCAATGCAGACCTGAGTTCAATGTGGAAGTCTGAAGGGAGATTCTAAGTGCATTAGAGCAAACTTGAAGCGATGTGAGTTATTATCATATTATTATATATTTATTAAAAAGGATGCGGGTGGCGCTGTGGGTTAAACCACAGAGCCTAGGACTTGCCAATCAGAAGGTCGGTGGTTCGAATCCCTGCAATGGAGTGAGCTCTCGTTGCTCGGTCCCAGCTCCTGCCAACCTAGCAGTTCAAAAGCACGTCAAAGTGCAAGTAGATAAATAGGCATGTCAAAGTGCACGTAGATAAATAGGTACCGCTCCGGAGGGAAGGTAAACGGCATTTCCGTGTGCTGCTCTGGTTTGCCAGAAGCGGCTTAGTCATGCTATCCCCATGACCCGGAAGCTGTACGCCGGCTCCCTCAGCCAATAAAGCGAGATGAGCGCCGCAACCCCAGAGTCGGCCATGACTGCACCTAATGGTCAGGGGTCCCTTTACCTTTTATATATTTATTTATAACCCACCTTTTCCTCTTACAGGGACTCAAGGAAGCTTACAGATAAAACAGGAACAGCTAAAAACGTTTTTAAAAAACACACAATTAAGCATTAATAGAATTAAATCTCCCTCTCTTTCTATTTGTGATCCATTAAAAACGTAAGGATAATTACATTAAAAACAGCGCAGCACCAGCCCTTTCATTGAAAGCAGTCAGTTCCTGTAAGCCTGTTGGAATAAGGAAGTCTTCACCTGCCCGTGGAAAGATAACAAGGAGGGAGCCAGTCTAACTTCCCTAGGAAAGGAGTTCCAAAGTCTGGGAGCAACCACCGAGAAGGCCCTCTCCTGCAGGTGAGGAATGAGAGAAGGGCCTCCCTTGAAGATCTCAAAAGCTGGACAGGTTTGTATGAGGGAATACAGTCTTTCAGACAGCCTGGACCTAAGCTGCATGGGGCTTTCTAGGACTTTGTAAGTGCTTTATAGTACTTTGAATTGTGCCTGGAAATAGACCGTAGCTAGTGGAGCTGCTTTAACAAGGGGGTCATATGCTTTCTATAACCAGCCCTGGTCAACAGTCTGGCTGCAGCTCTTTGAGACACTTGATGTTTCTGAGCACTTTTCAACACAAAACCTTGCCAGAACAGCCTCAGACTGCCATTGGCTCAGCTGTTAAGACAGGCATCCTAGACAGCCAATGGTTGTAGCAATAGGCAATTGATGTCTTGGGGCCAAATAGAAAACCTTGTATCTGTCCTGTAATTATGAAGACACATTATCCCAAGCTGGGAAAGGGGCAAGGGGCTATTATTATTTCTTCTTATTTCCTTACCTTCAAGTTTACTTCCATGACTCACCTCTGCCAAGGGATGGTTGAATCCATTGATTTTGGTTTAAGAAAAAACAGACAGAAGTTTAAGTAAATAACATTTGAGAAACTTGAAGAAACATATAAAAAGTTAGCACATCTGAGATCTCTGTTTTTATTATGAGTTTCACCTAGGATAGTGATTGGGTCCAACTTATGGCTGTTGGGCATTACAGTGAACATTTAATAAGAAGTTTAAAGTTTTGCTCTTTTTACAGAAAGCTGTTAAGGGCTTCTGGCAGCGCTGACGAATCCTGCAAAAAGCTTTTCGAAGTTGTGTTTGAGCAAGCTGTTGAAAAGTAGCTCAAGGCAGACCGAACACCTCCAGTTCTTGGGTCGATGTGGGAAGCAGTATACTGAGATACGCCTTATAAACTATCATGGCGCATAAAGCAAAGTTCTGCAGTGAAACCTGTGAAGACAGTTTTGCTTACGGGTTGCGAGAGCCTTCATAAACATCTCTGAGCCATTTAGCAGATGTATTAAAAATTGCCTTCATTTCACGCAGCTGATGTGACGAGACGTGTTCTTTAGAAAGAAGAAAGAAAAAGAGTACATGCGTGGCAGTAAACAGATAGTATAAGAAAGGGGATTTAATATTTTGAAACTGCAATGTTTTGAAACACTACAAATCCAGACTATGAGTCGTAACCAAAAGCAAAACACTACTAAACCTTAGGTTATGTAAATACAATCCTAGTAACAACACACACAAAGTAGCAGGCTGTTTTTGACTATGCAACTTCTATTTCGAACACAATTCAACATATAAGGCAGTGGTGCCTCGCAAGACGAAAAGAATCCGTTCTGTGATTCTCTTTGTCTAGCAGTTTTTTCGTCTTGCGAAGCAAGCCCATTGACAGATTAGCGGATTAGTGCTATTAGCGGCTTTTAGCGGCTTTTAGCGGCTGATCGAATCAGCTGATAAGCGGCTTAGCGGCTTAGAAAAAGGGGGGGAGGAAAAAACCCCCGCAGGAACTCGCAAGACATTGTCGTCTTGCGAAGCAAGCCCATAGGAAATTCGTCTAGCGAAGCACCTCCAAAATGGAAAACTCTTTTGTCTAGCAAGTTTTCCGTCTTGCGAGGCATTTGTCTTGCGGGGCACCACTGTATCTCACTATGTGTAATTCCATAGACCAACACATCATGCCATACCTTCAAGTTTTCCATCTGATGCAATATCTACATATAAGAAACATTAGAATCCTCAAAGCAGCGACACGTGGAACACGACAAGATAAGCATACCATATTGTGGTTATTGCCAATATGCCAATTTAGGAACTGAATGGACTGAATGGACTCCTGACCATCCATTGGACTTTAATTTCTCAGGATATGTTCTGTTTACACAATGTGTTGGTCTATGGAATTACACATAGTGAGATATTAGATGTTGAATTGTGTTCGAAACAGAAGTTACATAGTCAAAAACAGCCTGCTACGTTGTGTGTGTATTGTTACTATGAGCCGTAACCACCATTTATTTAATTATTAAATTTATATCCCAGGGCAGAAAACTCAAATGACAAATAGTTTAAACATCATTACAAACATCTTTAATACAATTCAGATGCAAATGCAGAATGAGAAAGATCTCAACTTGAAAGACTTGTTGGGAGAGGAAGATCTTCAGCAGGCAAGAAAAGACAAGAGAAGCAGCCCAGTATAGGGAAGTTTATAATGTTTGATGTTTGATTATATTTTTGGATGTGCTAGAAGTTGCCCAGAGTGGCTGGGAAAACCCAGCCAAATGGGCGGGGTGTAAATAATAAAATTATTATTATTATCATCATTATTAATCAAGGGGAGGGAATTCCAAAGAGTTGGTGCCACAACACCTAAGACCCAGCCTCTATATTTTCTTGGGAGAAAAGCACTGACAAACCTAGACAGCATCTTAAAAAGCAGAGACAACACCTTGCCGACAAATGTCCGTATAGTTAAAGCTATGGTAGCGATGTATGGAAGTGAGAGCTGGACCATAAAGCAGGCTGATCGCCGAAGAATTGATGCTTTTGAATTATGGTGCTGGAGGAGACTCTTGAGAGTCCCATGGACTGCAGGAAGATCAAACCTATCTTCTGAAGGAAATCAGCCCTGAGTGCCCACTGGAAGGACAGATCCTGAAGCTGAGGCACCAATACTTTGGCCACCTCATGAGAAGAGAAGACTCCCTGGAAAAGACCCTGATGTTGGGAAAGATAGAGGGCAGAAGGAGAAGGGGACGACAGAGGACGAGATGGTTGGACAGTGTTCTTGAAGCTACCAACATGAGCTTGACCAAACTGCGGGAGACAGTGGAAGACAGGAGTGCCTGGCGTGCTCTGGTCCATGGGGTCACAAAGAGTCAGACACGACTGAAGAACAAATGAGCTTACAAAGACAAATATCTTTCCCCGCCCTAATATCTTTATTGTCATTGTCCTATACAGAACAATAAGATGGTAATTGTAGGAATTTGTTGAAAGGCCAGCAACACCTGGAGGGTCTCTGGCTTCCCTCCCTTTCAAGATTCAGAAGGTACTGTCTCAGACTTATAATCAAATTGGAAACCTGCAGACAGCAAACTGCAGCTTTTGCAGGAATTTTTCATAATGGCAACTCCACACATCGGGGGGAAAAAACACCTCTTTTTTTTGCAGAGACAAAGTTACAGAGTTCTGTACTTACACCCCATAGTCTTGATATCTATTTGCACTGAGGTCATTTTGTAGCACTATAGATTAGGTGTTAGTTACATTTACACCCCCTAAAAATTGCCTTTGCTGCAGTGTTGAAAACAGGATGGGAGAGGGAACTTCTTTTTGACGTTTTTGGTTGTTTTTAAAAAACCAACAAATTATTCAGCTTGGCAATATTCATAATGCCATAAAATAACAGCTTGCAATATTAGATGATGTTGCACTGAAAAAAAGTTTGAGATATTCATCCAAGAGATAGAAAAGTATTTTAAAAATCCACTTGTAAGAGAAGAGAATATTTAGGAATAGCTCACCAATATCACATTGCTTCCTGTCACATGGTTTCATTAGCATGAGTTGTTGTTGATTGTATTGTTGTGGTGGTAGAAATATAATATAATAGCCACATTATATAAGGATTGTTGTTGTTGTTGTTGATCTATTCATCATCTATACAATTGTATCAGAGCAATCTACAATTAAAAAAGGGTTTAAAAGGTTAGAAACATACAAGGTAAAAAGGTAAAAGGTAAAGGACCCCTGGATGGTTAAGCCCAGTCAAAGGCGACTATGGGGTTGTGGTGCTCATCTCGCTTTCAGGCCGAGGGTGCCGGCGTTTGTCCACAAACAGCTTTCCGGGTCATGTGGCCAGCATGACTAAACCACTTCTGGCACAACAGAACACCGTGACGGAAGCCAGAGCGCATGGAAATGCTGTTTACCTTCCTGCCACAGTGGTACCTATTTATCTACTTGCACTGGCCTGCTTTCGAACTGCTAGGTTGGCAGGAGCTGGGACTGAGCAACGGGAGCTCACCCCGTCGCAGAGATTTGAACTGCCAACCTTCTGGTTGGCAAGTCTCAGAGGCTCAGTGGTTTAGATCACAGTGCCACCCATGTCCCTAGAAACATACATCACCTCCTCCCGCTGCCCCTGCCACCCAGAAATGGCCATTTATGAGAGGCTATGAATCAACACATTGGAAAAAACAATGCTAAGACTTTGACCATCAACCTTTGGGTAAAAATCATACAGTCCACCTCATCCCACTCATTCCTGTCTTGTCTTAGGGCAGAAGTCCAAAATGGCCTTCTGGTCTCTCTGTCTGGCTTAGATTAGGGACTAGTTAGAAAGCCCCAGGGAACTTGGTACAACCAGATAAACAGGCCAGAGAGCCAAGATACTTGATAATGTAGGGGAGCATAATATTTTGTGGGTAGGTGCTGACAAAGAGGTTGATTATTATTTTTTGAAGAGTATTATTTGTATTAAGATACCCAAACCTGTTCCAGAATCCCACAAAGATAGCAAACAATGCCAGAAAGGGCATTTCAATTGTAATGCATGCAGTGTGGAACTCTGCTCATAGACAAAAGTCAGGTCACATCAGTGTCAATCTTACACTGACAGATGCTTTTTTTATTAAAAAAAATATCTAAATGCTTATCCCCTTTTTGTGATATCCTGTACTCTTTCAGTGACCTTTTAGAACATTGGTGCTTATTTCAATGCTTGTACTTTTCAATGTATGCGCAATCGTATACAGCTGTGAGTCAGCAGCATTTGCTATAGCGGGATTCCTGAATAAACATTCAAGGGCTCAGACTGCATGGCTTTTGCAGTTTTATTTCCTGTGTCTTGGAGTGTGGCCTGACAGTTGTGTGCTGCAAAACATTTGCTAAATAGGCCGGGACCTGGTCTGCATTTTGGACGGTCAACGATTTGGAAACCCTGTGTTTGGAAGGGTGGTGCAATGCAACTATAATAAGCAAAAATGATATTCTGTTGTGTACACTGGGAAGCCTCGCTGAGTATTCCCATAGAGAGGCAGCTCAGAAATGCACGCAAGCATAAATAAACATATTAGAAAGCAATATAAAATGTTTTCAAATATAAATGTTAAAAACTCAGTGAACATTGCCCACAGGGTCTAATATTTCTGCAAAAGTGGTAGTTATTGCAGTATTTTCCCTGCACAGGAATTCTAATTTATATATTATCTTTCAGTTCTTAATTCCTCACGCTTAAAATGGATATCCATCTTATTTCCATATCCTTCAGAAATGTTTTATCTGATTCATTTTGACACTTGTTATTAAAATAGCCCTATTTGGATTGAGTGAAAGGGAATGGAAGACAGGAGGAAGCAAGGCAGAATTTAGACAGAAAAACAACTCGGTGGGGGAGGTGCAGTATCAATATTTATAAATCCTCATCTTTGGTTGAAATCTCTAGGTGAATTCATGCCGTCAAAATGTTACGAATAACTTTGAAAACATTTTCGCCACCATATGCAGCAGTGCTCTTACACATTGGCCTGCAGCTGACCTATTGCCCGTGAAGACCCCCAGGAGCTACCCCATAAATACCTCCACACTACCTACCACACTACTTGCCTAACTGCCAAACCTTACAAAGTTGTGATGGACTTCCGGAGGCGGCGCGAAATGGTAATCATAGAATCATAGAGTTGGAAGAGACCACCAGGGCCATCGAGTCCAACCCCCTGCCAAGCAATGGCGGTCCTCTTTAGTTCCTAAAGAGGGGCTCCGCAGAAAAGGATCGTTCGCTACGGCTCAGCGACGATCCATCAAGAAAAACCACGAGCAGAGTGAGCTCGTGGCCGTGGGACTCGGCGGGCACCTGGAGCGACCCCCAAAACGAAGAAGGGACCCCGTAAGGGGCTCCGGAAGCGCGGAGGGGAAGCAGTGCTGAGAGTTCATCGCTCTTTCTGCGGGAGCGAAGCCGCGCGGCTGCTGCCGATGAGCGCCGACCTTTCTTCCTTAACCATTGGATTACAAATCATCTACTCGTGAGTAAGTGTTACTCTATTTTGGATTTACAAATTTTGAAATTCGGCTGAAAGCGGGAGACGAAAAAGAGGAAGTCCGTCTTCCGGCAAGGCTTACAGATCAAAGGCAAAGGAACTGACAGGCTGGAAGCAGCAGAAAGAGATTTTAAAAGTGGAAGTATTATGCGTCTGACAGAATTGGTGGTTGAAATGAAAAGCAAGTTTTCTTTTCTATTTATCCTACTGTGTTGAAGTAATTTGGGAACCTTCTTCTTGGTGGACTTTAAAGTTTAAAACCCAGCCTCGGGATGGCGGGGGAAAAGAGTGTCTTTCGCGGATACAATCTATAAAATTGAAATAGATACATAGAGGCAACTCTGGAATATACAACTAAGTAACTGTATCCTGCTCCTTGGGAGGTGACTTTTCTGACAACTTTGCAAGGGCTCTGCAAGTGGAAAAAAGTTTTAAGGACTATTGTAAAACTATTTAACAGCAGGAACTTTAATGGCAACCAAAACTTTTCTCCTTCTTTCTTGAACTCTAACTGTGCTCCCTTCAACTGTACTCCCTCTAGTGGAGATTGGGACTTACAATTTCCTGGGAACTAACTTTGTTTTGACTCTTTGCTGTTGTTATCTACATTGAGGTCTGTTCTTCCCATGGAACATTTGACAGCTTGACCTTGATTCATAGACAGGTGGGGAATGAGTGGCCCACCGAAAACAAGATCTGCAAAAGCGAAAGCAGCGAAAGGCCAACTTGTGCAAACAACTTTGA
Organism: Podarcis bocagei; assembly: GCF_964188305.1. Lineage (NCBI taxonomy): Eukaryota > Metazoa > Chordata > Lepidosauria > Squamata > Lacertidae > Podarcis > Podarcis bocagei. Next base: position 88,712,926 of record NC_138130.1, read on the forward strand.
CTTCTCAGTCACGTAGATCATCAGTTCCTGCTGTACTGAAGGGAACTGAACCTCCAACAGTAGCTGAATTGAAGGGAACTAAATTTTTAACAACAGCTGAGCTAAAGGAAGCTGAACAACCAACATCAGAGGATATGGCTGCAAGTGGATCTGATACACTTCTGAAGGAAATGCTACAACAATTTGCAATCCTAAATAAGAAGGTTGATGACCAAACTGCAAAAATTGACTTAGCCACATCCTCTATCACAAAGCTATCTGAACAAGTGGCACAGCATTCACAAGCAATTGGGGACTTAAAAGACGCCACCTCTGAGAATCGGAAACTGGCCGAAGCTGCGAACGAAAAAGCTGGTCAAGCAATTCAGAAAGTGGAGGAATTGAAAGGAGAGGTAAGGCCACTACATAAGCACATTGGCGACCAGCAGGCCTACCTGTCTATGGTGGAATTGAGAAATCGGGAAAATAATTTGAGATTACGCTTTATCCCAGAGCTCGAGAGAGAAGATTTGACTGGTTACTTGTCAGCAGAATTTTCCAAATTCTGGGGTATAAAGGAAGACGAAGATTTTAAAATAACAACGGCATTTAGATTGGGAAGCGTTGCCAGAAAGGACAGACCCAGAGACTGCCTGATTATTCTAAGGACCAAACAGGAGAGAGACAAAATACTTGACCTTCATTTTAATAAATCACTTGAGATCCAGGATAGAAGAGCACAGATTTATAAGGATATACCAAAACAACTACTGGATCTCAGAGTTATCTATACTGACCTAGCAAGACTTTTGAGAGGTAACGGGATACCTTATAGGTGGGAGTTTCCACAAGGTCTATCATTTAAATACAAAGAAAAGAAGGTTAAAATTAAGACAAAAGAGGACAACCAGAAGTTCCTGCATGACCACGGAGAGGATCTACAGAAGGGATCAGCAGTTCCTTGGCCTCCGCCACAGCCGGGATTGGAACCAACACCATCTCCCTCGGACCTCGACAAAAAGGAAGACACCCCATAAAGAGTAACAACAGATTGATACAGGATGTCTCTGCAGCTGTATAGTTGGAATATTAATGGCGCAAATTCCCCGGAAAAACGAAGAAGGATTTTTCATATTCTGAAAAAGGAACATTTGGACATAATTTGCTTGCAAGAAACGCACGTGACTAGACTCCATAGGAAAGTACTAATCAACAAAAGACTAGGCCAAGAATTTATTTCATCGGACAAAGTAAAAAAGAGAGGCCTGGTGATTTACGTAAAGGAGAACCTAGCACCGAAATTTTTGTTTAAAGATGAGCAAGGAAGAATCTTGGCAATTGAAATACAATCTCAAGGAGAAAAAGTTTTGATATTAGGAATTTATGCACCAAATGAGGGGAAAGCAGAATTTTATAAGAAGCTACATGAGACATTACTGGATTATCTGGACTATTCGAACATCATTATGATGGGAGACATGAATGGGGTGGTCTCAACCTTGATGGATAAGTCTCAAAACCAAAATTTAACCAAGGATGGCAGACTACCGAAAACTTTTTTTGAACTGACAGACAATATGGATTTGATTGACATTTGGCGGACAAGGAACCCTCTAGGTAGAGAGGGAACTTTCTTTTCTGAGGCCCACCTGTCATGGACAAGAATCGACCAAATTTGGACAACTAGAGGGCTGGCACCAAAGACTATAAGAGTGGAAATCTGCCCAAAGACTTGCTCCGACCATAACGCCCTGAAAATGGAATTGAGACTTACTCCAGCCGGCTCCTTCAGATGGAAAATGAATGACACCCTCTTTAGAGATCAAGAGATTGTAAAGAAGGCCCAAAAAACTTTAAAGGACTACTTTGAAATCAACTTGAACACTTCAGTGGAAAAAAGAACAATCTGGGACGCTAGTAAAGCTGTGATGAGGGGGTTTCTGATACAACAAAACACAATTAAGAAAAAACTCTGGAATGGGAAAAAGGATAAAATACTAGAGAAGATAAGAGATGGAGAGAAAAGACTGAGATCTAAACCGAAATCTAAAGAGATCTTGCGAGAAATTAAATTCCATCAGGCACAATATCTGAAACTGATAAATCAAGAAGTGGAATGGAAAATAAAACAAATGAGACAAAGATCTTTTGAGTCAGCAAACAAATGTGGGAAACTGCTGGCATGGCAGTTGAAGAAAAGACAGAAACTTAACTATGTTACCAATCTAGAGGTGGAAGGGAAAAACATTCAGAAACCAGGGGAAATTAGAAAGTGTTTCCAGAAATACTTCAAAAAGTTGTATACACAAGGGCCTGAGGAAGTGCCTGAGATGGAACGATTTTTGAAACTCAACGGCTTACCGGAATTATCTCAGGAGAAGAGATCACTCTTGAATTGTAAAATAACACAACAGGAAATTGAGGGTGCCATTCAGAATATGCAGCTGGGCAAATCTCCAGGCCCAGATGGGCTTACCTCCAAGTACTATAAGACACTAAAAGACTACTTGACTTTACCACTAATGGAGGTTTGCAATCAGATTATGGGGGGAGGAAGGGCACCGGAAACGTGGAAAGAAGCTTTCATCACATTGATACCTAAGGTGGAAACTGAAAAGACTCAACTTAGGAACTACCGTCCCATCTCACTCCTAAATGTGGATTACAAAATATTTGCAGACATTTTGGCAAGTAGATTGAAAAAGGTTTTAAATGAAGTAATTCATAAGGACCAAGCAGGCTTTCTTCCTGGTAGGCATTTGTGTGACAATACTAGGAATATTATTGATATCCTGGAACTTTTACAAACAAATATTAACACTAAAGCAGTGTTAATTTTTATTGATGCTGAGAAGGCCTTTGACAATATTTCTTGGAAATTTATGAAGAAAAACTTGGAAGGGATGGGAGTGGGACGGGGGTTTGAAAATGGTATAGAGGCAATCTATTCAGAACAAAAAGCTAAGTTGATAGTGAACAATGTGGTGACAGAGGAGTTCCATATTGAAAAAGGAACACGCCAGGGGTGCCCCCTATCCCCCCTATTATTTATATCAGTCCTGGAGGTTTTGCTGAACATGATTAGGAGGGACCGGCAAATACGGGGGATCACGGTCGGAGTGAAACAATATAAACTGAAAGCATTTGCAGATGACTTAGTTTTAACACTACAGGAGCCAGAATCTAGTACAAAAAGAGTTTTGGAACTGATACAAGAATTTGGTCGGGTGGCAGGATTCAAGTTGAACAAACAAAAAACTAAAGTTTTGGGGAAAAACTTGACGCCTTCAGAAACAGAGGGGTTTCAGAAGGAAACAGAGTTAACTGTGGTTAAGAAAGTGAAATACCTGGGGGTAAACTTGACGCCTAAAAATTTGAATTTGTTTAAGGACAATTATGAGAAATGTTGGTCAGAAGTTAAGAAAGATTTGGAAACTTGGTCGAGATTGAAGCTTTCCTTGCTGGGCCGAATTGCTGCTGTAAAGATGAATGTTTTGCCAAAAATGTTGTTTTTATTTCAAACCTTGCAGGTCGTGGACAGAGTGGAATGTTTTGGAAAGTGGCAGAGGGACATCTCAAAGTTTGTCTGGCAGGGCAAAAAGCCCCGAATAAAGTTTAAAATATTAACCGATGCAAAAGAAAGAGGGGGGTTTGCCCTGCCAGACTTAAGGTTATACTACGAAGCGGCAGCCTTCTGCTGGTTGAAAGATTGGATTTTATTAGAGAATACAGATGTCCTAGACCTGGAAGGTTTTAACAATTCGTTAGGATGGCATGCGTATCTGTGGTACGGCAAGGCAAAAACACATGGAATGTTCAAAAGCCATATTGTCAGGAAAGCAATCTTTATGGTCTGGATGAAATACAAAGACTTACTTGAAAGTAAGACTCCGAGGTGGTTATCACCAGTGGAGGCTAAGGCGTGGAAAAAACCCAATATGGAGGCCGGCTGGCCGAGATATTGGGAACTAGTAGAAAAAATTGGTGACAATTGGAGGTTGCGGAGCTTTGAAAATTTAAAGGACAAGGTGCAAGATTGGTTTCACTATGCCCAAATCAACGAGGTTGTTAAATCGGACAAAAAAATAGGATTCCAGGTGGAAAAATCGAAACTTGAGACAGAGCTGTTAGAACCAAAGACTAAGGTATTATCGAGAATGTATAACTTGTTGCTTAAATGGAACACTCAGGATGAGACAGTTAAATCAGCCATGATAAAGTGGGCTCAAGACATTGGGTACAACATTATGTTTGAAGACTGGGAAAGGTTATGGACCACCGGTATGAAATTTACGGCATGTAATGCCTTGAAAGAAAACATTATGAAAATGATATACAGGTGGTACATGACCCCAGTCAAGCTTGCTAAGATATACCATTTGTCTGATAATAAATGTTGGAAGTGCAAGGAGGCTGAAGGAACATTCTTTCACCTTTGGTGGACTTGCCCAAGAGTGAAGGCCTTCTGGGAAATGATCTACAACGAATTAAAAAAGGTGTTTAAGTACACCTTTCCTAAAAAACCGGAAGCCTTCCTCTTGGGTATTGTCGGCCAAAAGGTGTTAAAGAAGGATAGAACGTTTTTTATGTATGCTACCACAGCAGCAAGAATTTTGATCGCCAAACATTGGAAGACTCAAGATTTGCCCACACTGGAAGAGTGGCAAACGCAACTGATGGACTATATGGAGTTGGCCGAAATGACTGCCAGAATCCGAGACCTGGGAGAAGAAGCAATGGAGGAGGACTGGGAAAAATTTAAGAACTATTTGCAAAAATTCTATAAGTTATATGAACTATAAAAAGACGCATAATTTGAAATGCTAGCCCCAGCAATGAGAACGAAATATATATGAAATTGGATAATAATATTGAAAGAACCAAAGTTTAAATGTTAAATATAATAATATGTTTTACTTTTAGAGTAATTGGACAATAAGGGATTTAAGCTTAAATTGCAATTGAAAGTACAAGGAAACACATGAAACAAGATTATAATTTGCTGATAAATTTATTGTTAAGAATGCATTGTGCGGGAGATGTGGGGAAGTTCGATAGAAAGATGAAGTAAGCTGTTGAAAAGTTATGTTTCTTTTTCTCTTCTTTTTGTCTTTTATCTTCTTGTTTTTCTTTCTTCTGTCTATGTCTGAAAAAATGTAATAAAAATTATTTTTTTTTAAAAAAAAAAACAAAGTTGTGATGATCTGTTATGCGGCAGGCAAAACCCAAGTGGCACCAGCCAATCAGCCAAATGGGAAAATTCCTACCGGGCCCCTGCCCCAAAAGCAGACGACCCACGACGGCATAGCAAGGTCATAGCAAGACCCTAAATATAGGGAGAGTGGGCGGGTGAACTGGTGCACAAAAGAGGAAGCTCAACGCAACATGCAGTGGTATATAAAGATCCCTCGGTTAATACACAAAATTCCCATTGGCCAGATTTGCCCAACAACCAAGGGACCTCCAATCAGGTTGTTGTGGCTATCCGATCGCTCCCACCCACACAACAATGAGGTCAGTCCTAATGATCTCACCACAACTCCTCTGTGAGGAGGACTCGATTTAGCAAAAACCTGCCAGTGGAAAATAGCACCATGGAGACACAATTTTTCATCCAGTCCTTCTACTCACCCAAGAAGGTGTTGATCAGATGGATAGGTTTTCTATTCCTAGGACTATTTCCAGTATGCTAATCAGCCCTGAGTGCTCACTGGAAGGACAGATCGTGAAGCTGAGGCTCCAATACTTTGGCCTCCTCATGACAAGAGAAGACTCCCTGGAAAAGACCCTGATGTTGGGAAAGGTTGAGGGCACAAGGAGAAGGGGACGACAGAGGATGCGATGGTTGGACAGTGTTCTCGAAGCTACAAACATGAGTTTGACCAAACTGCGGGAGGCAGTGTAAGACAGGAGGGCCTGGCATGCTCTGGTCCATGGGGTCACGAAGGGTCGGTCATGACTAAACAACAAGTGCTACTCGGAGTTAGAACCACTGAGTAACATACTTTTTGGTGGATGGATGGCAGTGGAATGAAAACAGTGGTGTACATGAACAATGAGCAATGATGCCTTCTTACACCCCTAGCCTCGAGCTCAGGAGAAGCAGTGTCTCTCCCCCCCCCCGCAAGAGCGTGCCAGAGTGCAGTTTCAACACCTTGTTTTGTTTTTTTCTAGAAAGAAAGCGCTGCTTAATAGCGTGGCACTTACTGTAACAACTTCGTGGTGAGTTCTGGCACCTTTTTTTCTAGATAAAAAGCACTGAGGAGAAGTAACCTTGCATGAGCATCTTCAATGTGCTCCACAACTCAGGCTCTCAATAGTCCCCCCCCTCACCTTTCAGCCCATGACACCCCACTCTGAGGCTCTTAGACGTGCCAAGACATGAGCACACGCCATACTGAATAATTTGTGTTTCATCCAGGAGGGATGAACTGTTTGATAAAGATCTTCTTCAGTGACCCAGATCAAAAAATCGAAGATAAAAAATGCTTGGATTTTTATATGGATTATTCTGAATAATAATAGTAATAGTATTATTTATATGTCACTCATCTGACTGGATTGCCTCAGCCACTCTGGGCAGCTAAAAAAAGGTAAAGGACCCCTGACAGTTAAGTCCAGTCACAAATGACTCTGGGGTTGCGGCGCTCATCTTGCTTTACTGGACGACGGAGCCGGCGTTTGTCCACAGACAGTTTTTCCGGGACATGACTAAGCCGCTTCTGGTGAAACCAGAGAAGCGCACAGAAACACCGTTTACCTTCCCACCGGAGTGGTACCTATTTATCTACTTGCACTTTGATGTGCTTTCAAACTGCTAGGTTGGCAGGAGCAGGGACTGAGCAACGGGAGCTCACCCTGTTGCAGGGATTCGAACCACCAACCTTCTGATCGGCAAGCCCAAGAGGCTCAGTGGTTTAGACCACAGCGCCACCCGCGTCCCAACAGCTACCAACAAATTAATAAAACCCAATATTTCATACTAGAAATTAATACTTTGTTGTGGCTTCAGTTGTCACAGAAATGTTTTTTTAAAGTACATTTCTATATGCAATATATGTGTTTGTCTCCTTCCATATATTGTTTGTCACCCCTAATAGGAAACGTCTATCATGCTACTGTCAGATTATCATACAGAGTGAAAATGTTATTGTTCATCTCTTAATGGCATATAAACAGAAATTTTTCAATCTTCCTAGAAACGATTTAATCTATACGACAGATGATGGAATGATGCAGGATTAAAACCACACTTTAAATATCTACATATGTATATCATCAGGTCCTGTAATATTATCCATATCATTGAGTGCAAAAATGATGTAATATTCAGTATGTAAGTAAACAGCTGACCCGCGCACACATTTTAGAAACTACAAATCTTCAATTTTGACCAAAAATGTGGAGTTACCAGTTGCGAAATATTTCAGGTACTGAGAAACACTGTCTGCAAGACTTATCAATCATCTTTCCTGAGATCCAGCAATGCTAACTGGATACACTCTCTGTTGAACACAAGCTTGTTTTGTGTGATAAAAGGCCCGGTGTCCTCACGAGCACATCCTTTGCTCAACCGGCAGCCACAATCGGATGAGTCGACTATAGAGATCACATTATAAGGTCCTTTTCAAGGAATGGCGTAAGCATTGTGTTTATATTTTCTTGACGATTCCTGTATCTTGCCAGCTTGAAATGAACAGGTGACTCATAGACGATTGATGATACATCCTACATCTTGTGAATAAATAAATGTGTGTTTATATGTGTGCGTGAGTGTGTATGTGCATATATATATATGCAGGTTTTGGTGTCTTCGGGTGTCTTCCCGTGTAAGAGTTGGGGTGTCTAGGCGACGTTTCGACGAGGTCTCACTCGTCATCTTCAGGCTGGTGCTTTCGGCTTCTTGTTACTGGAACAGAGCAGGATCTCAGTGATTGAGTTCCTATAAATACTGTTGAGGGGGTGTGGTGTATAGCCTCCAACGTTCTGGGCAGAGAGGAAGTTCCTGAGATCCTGCTCTGTTCCAGTAACAAGAAGCCGAAAGCACCAGCCTGAAGATGACGAGTGAGACCTCGTCGAAACGTCGCCTAGACACCCCAACTCTTACACGGGAAGACACCCGAAGACACCAAAACCTGCATTCCTGTACCCGTGAAAATCTACGAAAGCATATATATATATATATATATAGGCGTAGCATGAGGGGGCTGCTGGGGCGATGGCCCCAGGCACATTTGTTCAGAGGGTTGGGGAGGGGTGGTAGGCTGTATGCCTGAGCCCCTTCCTGGATCCAGTTAGCCAGGCTAGCTTCCTGGTGACGTAATTACTCTCTTAAGTATGGGCCATTAAGGTAACAAAGGAAATGGTTCTGTGCCAGATGAAAAAAAGATATGGGCCTCCTACCCTCAACTTGCTGGTAGTTAGAAAGACAAAGGCCAGAGTGGAGAGTTGTGTCTGCAAGCCAGAAGCAAGGCTGGGGGGGGGGGAGGGAGAGGGAACCATGCCTGATTTCTGATGAAATCCAAGGCTGCAGCTATGGAAGAAGCAAGACCCACTTGGGTTGTTAATGGTGTGAGTCCCTCCATGGTCTCAGGTTCTATATATATGTAAACAAACCACATATCCCAATACACCACAGCCTCTGCTGTCCCTCATTCCGAGGAAACTGAACCTTGGATAAGCTTGGAACCCCTGGAATCTTGCCCCACTCAGAGGTTGAGGTGGTGTATAACAATAGAAATGCATTGTTTGCAGAGCTATTCCCCACTGAAGTGTTAAATGTGCATATTTGTATTCTCTGTGTGTGCAATAAACAACTCTGTGTGCATGTGAAATACATGTCTATTGAAGATGCTTACTGGAAAAGTTCTTAAGCCTTTTAACCACCCAGGGAAAAATATGTGGGATGGGTAAACTCATGAGAGAATGTTTTCCATTCCAGTGCCAATCCCATCACCATGAACAATCTCTTTTAAAAAAGAGAGTTCTGTGCACAAAGATGGAAATCGGACCTCAGTTTGCTTTCAACTTGTATGTAAAGGTAAAGGGACCCCTGACCATTAGGTCCAGTCATGGACGACTCTGGGGTTGCGGCGTTCATCTCACTTTATTGGCCAAGGGAGCCGATGTATAGCTTCCGGGTCATGTGGCCAGCATGACTAAGCCGCTTCTGGCGAACCAGAGCAGCGCACGGAAACGCCGTTTACCTTCCCGCCGGAGCGGTACCTATTTATCTACTTGCACTTTGATGTGCTTTTGAACTGCTAGGTTGGCAGGAGCAGGGACCAAGCAACGGGAGCTCACCCCGTCGCGGGGATTTGAACCACCAACCTTCTGATCGGCAAGTTCTAGGCTCTGTGGTTTAACCCACAGCGCCACCCGCGTCGTATCGACAAGTTAATTTTCATGATGGCATTTTTTTTTTTTTTGCAGCTGCCAGCTTTTAAAACTGCTTTTAATGATGCAGTTTAAACTGTTGAAATCCACTCTAGTTACAAGAACATTATTATTGTTATTGTTACTAATGCTATATGTCTCACCCGGCAAGATGTGTACCTCTGTAGGTGCCCAGTGATCTTGCCTCTCCCTCTCCCTCTCCCTCACTCTCACACACAGCACTTTAGGCCACAATCCTAACCCTACTTACCTGGGAGCAAACATCATTCAACTTCTCCCCGAGTAGACACAGTTAGAATTTCAGCCTAAATCTCGGTACTCCAGGAATGTGGGTACTCCAGGTACTCCATTGGCTATGGGGCTGATGGGAGTTGTAGTCCAGCAGCATTTGGATGACTGCAGGTCCCCCACTCTTATGACTTGTTCCTAAAGTACGAGGAGGCTTTCTTACTCACTCCAAAATCCCCTGTAAAACTTGAGCCGTTAAGTTAGCCCTTGTCAGAATTTACAGCAGTTGCTCAGTTGCCATTTCACAGTTGTGAGATGCCGCAAAAACATAAATCTGCTACGAGGGAAAACATGCTGTTGATTAAACCCTCTCAATTTATTGGAGCCATAAAAACGTTGGCTACAGAGAATTAAGCGTTCCTTCCCACTTCCCCAAAGCTTTGATATTTTTTTTTGAGATGTTGAGAGTTCCCGCACCCTGCCTCTGCTCTGTTGGTCATCTTGAACCTTTTCAGTTCCTTGGCCACTTAGGACTTGGGGCTACATCCATTTGGCTGGTCTTGTCTTTGTCCTGCCATTCCCCCTGCAGCGAAGCAGCACCACTGTCTCAAAACACGGCTCAGATTTACCCAGGCAATCCTAGGAACACTCGGTGACTCCCTTAAACCACTCTGATATCCCCCTTTCCATAGTGTTTTCTACCCTTTCTCTTCTCTTTTATTCCAGGTGAGTTTTCGCTTCTCCTCCGTTTCACTGAAAGGGCATGCACCACTTTAATGCGATTCTGTCTCTTTCTAGATGCTTCACTCTGTCAGTTGCTCTTCCTAAGGGCTTGCTTCTGCAGTGTGACCACCCATACGATTGCAATCATGACTGAAAGCTGAAACCTTCATCACACAGTTCCCAGCATTACGTAGTTTCTTTATCTTGGCCTTTGGCATCTGAGATACACATCATCAGGTCCCACTCTATCCCTGTTACTGTGATTTGTTTTATTATGACTATTTTGTGTGTGTGTGTGTTGCATCAGATTGTTATAAGGTGTGTGATCTTTGTCATTTCTTCAACTTATGTATAGTAATATAGAAAGGCAGTATGCAAATTAAAAGTGAAATGGGGAAAAAAAAGAAGAAATGAAAATGTCAGGGGGCGATCCTGCAAGGGATGGGTGATTCCCTGGATCCCTACCTCCACTCAACAGCTGTGGATCAGAGGGCACGATCCTGCAAAGTACAGGTGATGCTCCGCTAGCAGCTTTACTTTAGGAAACCCTCAGGATTGCCCCTCTGTTCAACAGGAGGGAGGAGAAGGATACACGAGAGTACCCTCTCCTGACTGTGTGTTTAAAACACTAATCAAACCCTCGTCCATCCCTGAACATATGCATACCACACAAGTGTCTCATTTTGAGCAGGATATCCCAGATTGACAGAAGCTGCCTCGACTTCTGGTCCTAATCCTGGGTGTCCTGCTTTGGCTCCTGTGCTCTGGCCGGTTTTTGTCCCACCTTGTGGCCCAAGTCAGTTGGCTCACGCCAGAGCGCAGGACCAAAAAATGGAAGTAAAACTTACTTTGTTCCTGCATGCCACCACCCTCCTTCCTCCTTCTCCTGCCAGCTTCTGGAAGTACGGTATGTCTGTGGTGTTGTTGGAGAAGGAGGAGGCAGCTGTGGCGAAGTTGCGAAGGAGTGGGTGGGTGACAGCAGTGGTGAGTGAGCGGGCAGGGTGTGTGTCCAGATTTTCCCTCCTGAAATGTTGAAGGGTATGCTTAGGTGGGGAAAGATCTGCTACTGGGCAGGGTTCCACCTTCTACCTTCAAACAACCCTTCCAATGCTGCAGTAGGGAAGGAAATCCCTTCCACTCTAAAAGAAGTGGAAATGCACATTGGGAGTAATGGAGGAACGGAAGAGCTTTGCAAACATGGATGGACATGGCTCCTTTTTGATCCCACTGACCTGCAGTCAGTGGTGGAGGAAGCCGCTTGGGAGCCTGGGGTGGCACCCCATGGATGGGGCGAGCCACGAGCTGGGGGGAGGCAGCGGGTGGACCATTTGTGAGCCAGTGTGGTGTAGTGGTTAAGAGCGGTAGTCTCATAATCTGGTGAACCAGGTTCGCTTCCCCGCTCCTCCACATGCAGCTGCTGGGTGACCTTGGGCTAGTCACACTTCTCTGAAGTCTCTCAGCCTCACTCACCTCACAGAGTGTTTATTGTGGGGGAGGAAGGGAAAGGAGAATGTTAGCCGCTTTGAGACTCCTTCGGGTAGTGATAAAGTGGGATATCAAATCCAAACTCTTCTTCTGCATGTGCCCAAGCCACCACATCTCTCCCAGGAGAGACGTGTGGCTTGGGCGTGCTGCAGGCCCTGCGGTGAGTACTGCCCGGCATTTTGTCAACCCCCTCAGTGGTGACCCCTGGGGCGGCCTGCACCCACCGCACCCCCCTTCCTGCGCCCCTGCCTGCAGCCAAATGAATTGACATTCGGCATTTTCATGCATTCATCTAGCTGAGTTGTGAAACCAAAGAGATTGCCTTCGCAGCTCATGCAGAGGTAAGGCCCTCTCTTTTCAGTGGGATTTATATTCCCAAGCAAATGAGCGTAGGGTTGTGGCCTTATAGGGACATCCTTAAATGCCAGTGCTGTCATGTTTAGAGATCTTAAGTTGATTTTATATGGCTAGATAAACAAGGCATCTGAATGTTATTTGTCTCTTACCGTGCAAACTGCCCCAGCCATTTCTTCCAGGCTTCAGATGACCCGTGTCAGATTATTGTTGCAGTCATTGTGTTTGTGTGTGTGTTTGTGTGTGTGTGTTTGTGTGTGTATGCTATGGCAATATGAATCCAATCTTACCCTGGATTCCAGCCTGAATTTATTAATTGATGTTTTGCATACTTTTGGACTTATGCAAGCCTCTCTCTCTCCTTTTGCATAAATAGATCTCCTCACTTTACTGTAGTATAGCACCACCAAGGCATTGCAATAGCAGCATGCATGGGCAGCTGCAAACATTGGGGTTCCTCCAACTCTGCCAGTGCCAATCCCTTGCACATGGTCCGTGCTGTTTCAGCTCCATAAGGCTGTCACTCAGAGAATGAATTAACTGTTAGTACATAGGAGGAGGGTTGTAAAATATTTTCTTCTAGGCATGTTGTGAAACAGTTAATGCTTCTCACTTTGACACAGGTCTGGCTCCAGTTCGCTATTCCAGGCATGCCCCGTGGCTTTTGGCTTAGAACAGGAGTTAGAAATTAATGCATCCTCAATTTCAAAGGAGGGTTGCCATATTGCGCAGGGGCTGCAATTTGAGAATCACAAACCTGCTTGTGTACAGAAGTAGTTATACAGTTCTTTGAATCCTGAATTTACTAATTCCATAGAATCATCGAATCGTAGTGTTGGAAGGGACCCCAAGGGAGATCTAGTTCAACCCCCTGCAATGCAGGGATCCATTTACAGCAGGGGTCAGCAAAATTTTTCAGCAGGGGGCCAGTCCACTGTCCCTCAGACCATGTGGGGGGCTGGACTATATGGGGAAATGAACAAATTCCTATGCCCCACAAATAACCCAGAGATGCATTTTAAATAAAAGGACACATTCTACTCATGTAAAAACACGCTGATTCCCAGACCATCCATGGGCCAGATTTAGAAGGCAATTGGGCCACATCTGGCCCCTGGGCCTTAGTTTGCCTACCTATGATTTACAGGGTATATATGGATGGCAGGCAAGTTGTTCTCCAGATGCTGATGGACTCCATCTCCCACCGGTCCCAGCTAACAGCCATAGCTAACAGTCAGGGGTGATGGGACCTAAGAAGAGAGCTTCTGGATCAGACCAAAGGTCTGTGTCACCCGGCATTTTGTTCTCACAGTGGCCAGCCAGATACTTATGGGAAGCAGGATTGTGAGCATGTTAGCACACACTTGCTCACAGTACTCTAGGTCTTAGCCCAAAGGCTGAGAAGCGATGCCAGACTCCTCGCCCTCACTATGTAACCAGTGACAAAAATATCAGATGGAGAAAAGCCCTTATACCTCTGTGGCTCCAGTGCATGCACTATGCCATCGTTGAAGGATGCTATTGCTGGAACCCCTATGAAGAGAGTTTGCCCAATGGGGTGGGATAGTAATGTACCTAAAGATTTAGCACACTACTTATTGGTTTGTTGACTCTACGAAGACTTTATGGAATCATAGAGTTGGAATGGACAACAACAGCCATCTAGTCCAATCGCCTGCAATGCAGGAATCTTAACATGCAGTCCAGTGTCTTCTCCCCGTATCTCTCCTTCGCCATCCCCCTTCGCTTGGCCAAGGAATGTGAGCTCCAAGTTTCTCATTCCTTGACCTAGTAAAGGAGGAAAAGGATTCCAGCTTCCCATTCTGCATACCAGACAGATGTGTGGATGTGGAGTGGGGAGGACAGAACACCAGAGATTTGTCATATAAAAGCTTGAAGGGTCCCCCCCCCCCTTTAAGTGTCAATAAATGGTGTTTTGAAATCCTGGCTGGGGAAAAAGGCAACACAATCTCCTCCTCGAAACATTGCACTTGATATTCTGCTGCCATTGTATCTCAAAACCTAATTCTACATTTTCTGATTCCTGCAAGACGTTATAAAGATTCATTAACAGGCTTCTGGTTTCCTTCAAACCACAGAGTAATATTTCACATGTAGTCAAATTCTGAGGAATATTATGACCTTTTACACAATGCCTGATATGAAATAAACCTTATACAACAAAATTCTCAGAGCTTTCATTTTCATACAAATCTAACTGTATTTATCACAGTTCCATTAAAAGAGAAACCCATCATTTTAATAAAACCACAGTCCTCCCATAAGACAAAGCTTCCAAGTATATTTACCTTATTAGATCTTCCATTATGAAATATGAGTGCTAATGGAGAAACTTTTAGCATTCAAACTGGGTAAATTATGAGACCACTAAGAGTTCCTTTTTTAGCAGTCCCTGGCCTTTATATTTCATTATAAAATTTAAAATCTGCAACATAACTCTTAGTGGATCCCAGGATTTTAGCATGCTGCCACAGGGAGCAACCCTATTTACAGAAAGTTGGCATAAAGCAAACCAGTGTGAATTAAGCTGGTGTAAAGTTACACATTAAATCTGAATCCCCTCATCTATTCCAGATTTGGTGACACCTTGACATCTTTCTTAACATTCTGATTACAAGCTGCCTAAATTTCTCAAATACCGTAGTTTGAAAATGAAAAATAATAATCATCATGGTCTGTGTCAGTTTATGATTGTTTTAGTTCATAAATAAGAATTTTCTGGATCCCTAGATCCAAACATGGGGCAGAATGCTCTCCGGTGAGAGAAAGCCCCAGCGGAGGTTTTAAAACACAAAACATGCAGTAAAGTGTGGAATGCACACTGTTAGAGCTTTAAAATATCCTCTTTATAAATTTCTTTAAGAGCTTCCCCTTTCTTCCCCTTCATCACGGCAAAGACCACACAATTTGGTAAGTTTAAAATAATGGTTTTACTTACAAACGTCAAAGGCCAGATTCATGTGCTTTCCCATGCAGCAGCAAGAAAAACGCAGTTACAGAACTTGGTAAAAACATTTCTATGCACACAGTTAGGACTTGGACTGATCAGCTCACACATCCTCCCTGGTTGGATTCACATGGTTGAAGGGGGGGAGTTAACAAAGAGATTTCTACCCTTCATCTTTTTTGCTAAGATTGACTGCAGTGACTTTGTGATGTATGGTATCACATATATAACATAAGGAAAACTTGCTGGAGCATGTCAGTGGTCCATCACCATCCTGTTCTCAAATTGACTGAGCCTATATGCTGAACATAAGAGAGCAGGGCTCATATAGTATTAACATTCCAACAGATCTTACTCCCCACTTAGGTTTCTATGGGAGTTCCCAAAGACATCACATTGGGTTCCAGCATAGTCAAGTCTCTGGGTCTTCCCATCTTCAGATTAAATTAGCTCTAACTAGTCCCTGGTCTAATATTCTTCTACCCCTAGGACAGTGGTTTTCAACTAGTGTGCCATGGCAGCCCGGGGTGCCTTGAATGATGGTCAAGGGTGCTGCGGGCAACACTGGCCCCTGTCCCTCTTTCCTCCCTCCTCTGATGCCCTCTTGCGTCTCTGCCTCCAAAAGGCTTGCACAGCTGTTTATTGCAGAAGCCCTAGCTATAAAGAGGTGGGAGAGGAGAAGAGGCTGAGGGAACGCTCCACAAGGGAGGGTGTTCAAAAAAGGGTGAGAGGCTGCCAGCTCTGCAGGCAAGGGGTGACATAACTGGGCTCCTGAGCCCCACAGGGGGGCCGCAGAAAGAATGTAGTTGGTTAAGGGAGCCATGTCTAGGATGGTGTGGCATTCAGCCAGGTTGGGGGTGGAGAATGCCTTGTCCTTCTGGAAGCATCACTATGTGGTGGCAACATGGTCAACTCTTTAGCCATGTTGAAAAGGATTCTTTAACAGCAGTTCAGCTGTTCCTTTACTCCAGAATACTATTTTACAGTATTTAAAGCCACAGACTTAGATTGGAACCAATGATATTCATACAATACTAATTTTATTGGTTGTTGTTATTATTAGCCTGGAGAAGAGGAGGTTAAGGGGTGATATGATAGCCATGTTCAAATATATAAAAGGATGTCACATAGAGGAGGGAGAAAGGTTGTTTTCTGCTGCTCCAGAGAAGCGGACACGGAGCAATGGATCCAAACTACAAGAAAGAAGATTCCACCTAAACATTAGGAAGAACTTCCTGACAGTAAGAGCTGTTCGACAGTGGAATTTGCTGCCAAGGAGTGTGGTGGAGTCTCCTACTTTGGAGGTCTTTAAGCAGAGGCTTGACAACCATATGTCAGGAGTGCTCTGATGGTGTTTCCTGCTTGGCAGGGGGTTGGACTCGATGGCCGTTGTGGTCTCTTCCAACTCTATGATTCTATGATTCTATGATTATTATTGTTGTTTAATATTTAATAAAAATTATTATATTTAACAAAACGTATATGCCTCTTAAATTTACATAAAACCTCCAAATGGTTTACAAAGGATATACAATATATATTAACACTGTAAATAAAAATCAAGGTTAAAGACAAGTTTATAAAAAACAAAGTGAGTAAACTTAATAGTTAAAAGTGAAAATTATTTTATATTTGGTATTTATTTTTGTTAGGACACTTTGAGCTTTTATTGTACAAAATGACTAACCAAATTCATAATTAATATTACAGATTAATAATTTTACCACAACTGAGCCTGGGTTACAACGTCATTTTGCAACAGAAACCAAATGCGCTTCTTTTGTTCCTCCATTCTCTTCAATGAGTTGTTTATAAATTTTGGAGGGCAACGAAGCAGCAAAAATCTGAAGCTTGTTTATAAGTACTGTGTCAGTAGGCTGAATAATGTTTTGATTACCCCCTTCTTTAAGCAATAGAGGAACAATCACAATGTTTTGAATTGCGGGGAGAATTAAAAATAACCATCACACACAAAACTGTGGTCAGTCCATAGCAGCATTTTCAACATGTTCAATAGCTATAATTCAGGGAGAAGCAACTACAGAGTATTTCGGTTGGGTTTTTTAATCCTACGTTTCTGTCTTTTTTGAGCCCCGAAGCAAGTAAACACAACCACTAAGTACTCCTAGCCTTTGCTATTCAGCACAATAGCCTTAACTTGGTGCACTGATATCAGCTAGTAAAAGAAACTGAAATCCCTACAAATTGGAGCATACTTGCCTAAAAATCTTATTGAAAGATGGGAATTTTACAATAAGGAATGCAAGCCTAGGTGGAATAAATTCAATCCAATTAGTATTTCTTTGCAACAGCAAGTGAGTTTGGAAAATGCTGTATCGTTTTCAAGTATGACTGCAATTACTTGTGAACCTTAAATGTGGTGTCTAATGAACTGGACGTGACATTTTGTTGTTGTTGTTTAGTCGTGTCCGACTCTTTGTGACCCCATGGACCAGAGCACGCCAGGCACTCCTGTCTTCCACTGCCTCCCGCAGTTTGGTCAAACTCATGCTGGTAGCTTCGAGAATACTGTCCAACCATCTCGTCCTCTGTCGTCCCCTTCTCCTTGTGCCCTCCATCTTTCCCAGCATCAGGGTCTTTTCCAGAGAGTCTTCTCTTCTCATGAGGTGACCAAAGTACTGGAGCCTCAGCTTCATGACCTGTCCTTCCAGTGAGCACTCAGGGCAGATTTCCTTAAGAATGGATCGGTTTGATCTTCTTGCAGTCCATGGGACTCTCAAGAGTCTCCTCCAGCACCGTAATTCAAAAGCATCAATTCTTCGGCGATCAGCCTTCTTTATGGTCCAGCTCTCACTGGATCTGTGGTAGATGTGTGATTTGAGTTTCTTTGCTTTCCCCCCTTCCTCCTAGCTTTTCAGGCACTGAAGCTCTCCTCCCTTTACCCTTTTAACTCTGCACTCAGCAGAGCTGTGTTGCTTCCAATAACCATTCAGCCAGAACCTTCTTGTGCCTTGCCTTGCCTGCTTCCCACAGGCATCTGGCCGGCCGCTATGGGAGCTGGATACTGGACTGGGCCACTGGCCTGATCCAGCAGGCTCTTCTGTGGCCCTTATGCGAAATTGGTGAATTAGATATTTGTCCAGAATAGACAACCAGATGCCTAATTGCAAGGCATGCACCATGCCAAGTATGAAGATGGATGCATCTGTGTCAGAATAACACAATTTCCAGTCAGCCGCCTGTCATGGGGCTGAAATACATTTTGGTAATGCAAGCCATCCATTTTATTTACATGAAAGTCATCCTGTAACAAGCCCTTGTTATCCTTTATGCCTCTTCCCTCCCGCTTAAAAAAGAAAAGAAAAGACTACAGGCCATTGTGGATTATTATTATTATTTGAAATAATAAAAATAAAAGATGAGTAGAACATATTTATCAAATGTATTTCCTGAAAAGACAGATTAATGGCCAGCTATTGTGCCAAAGTGAAGAAGAGATGGATGGCACACTTATAAAGTGTGTCAAAACTTTCCTAAGCGCTGTGCAGATATTAAAAGGATAAGGCAGTCTCTGCCACAGGCTCATTATCTAACCATCGCAATACTGGATTAAAAAAAAAAAAAGCAATGAGAGGGTAAGAGGAAGGCAAACACTGGAGCAGCTTCACCTTCTTTGGCTGAGGGTATCAGAATCATTGGGACACGGGTGGCGCTGTGGTCTAAACCACTGAGCCTAGGGCTTGCTGATCAGAAGGTCAGCGGTTCGAATCCCCATGACAGGGTTGTTCGGTCCCAGCTCCTGCCCACCTAGCTGTTCGAAAGCACACAAGTGCAAGTAGATAAATAGGTACCTCTCCGACGGGAAGGTAACTGGCGTTTCCGTGCACTGCTCTGGTTCGCCAGAAGCGGCTTAGTCATGCTGGCCACATGACCCAGAAGCTGTCTCTGGACAAATGCCGGCTCCCTCGGCCTATAGAGCAAGATGACTGCCGCAACTCCAGAGTCGTCCGCATACCTTTACCTTTACCTATCATAGAATCATAGTGCTGGAACTTTGAAGGAACCTTAAGGATCATCTAGTCCCGTGGTTCCCAACGTGGGGCACACGCCCTACAGGGAGGCAATTTGATTTTTAAGAGGGGCAATTCGAGAATGAGTTATTAACAGTGAATGACATTTAGGCTTCCTCCATGTGAGTAGTTCACTTTTTGAATAATAAGAATTATATTGGGGGTGGGGGAAACCACCAGGATTTTAGAGATGCTCAGGTGGGGCATGGCAAAAAAAAAAAAAAAAGTTTGGGAACCACTGATCTAGTTCAACCTACTGCAGCACAGGAATCTTTTTGCCCAACGTGGAGCATGAACAGGCCCAGACAGGCCCATATGGGCCACTTGGTCTCCGATTCCAAAGGGAGCCTCGGTCAGCGTATTCACAATCACAGGGGATGCCACAATAAGGCGAAGTTGCTTGATTTTTCCTGTGTAATTCACAGAAAAGAAAGCTAGGAAAGCATTTTTAAATGTAAATACTTAAAATAATCCTTTTCGCTATGTAATTTTAAAAAGCACTATTGTATAGCTATATTTTCCATTTTGTCTTTATATGCAGATACGGTTCAAGCCTTGAAATAAAATTATTTGCCAGCATAACTTTTGTGAAAATTATTTATATACTTACTTATTTATAAGACTTCAGTTATCCCCAGGGTAAAAAAAAAGGGGGGGCACATTATCTACCTGGCCGGGGCCTCTGCCTGCCTCTGCAAGGCCCTGGCCATGAACCAAGGACCCCGAGATTAATAGCTTCGTGCTCTACTGACGGAGCTACACCTTTCCACGATGCTTGGCGATGGAGAGAGGTGGCGAGTCTAAACCAGGAGCGGGACCATGCTAGCTCTTGAACCGCCTCGATGCCTTCGCATAGCATTGCGCGCAGGAGGAGGAGGAGGAGACCCTCCGAAGAGCTGCTCCCTCGGGAGGCAGCTTGTAAACAGGATGCTTCCTTCTGATGCGCTACTACAGGGGTGGCCAACTCCCAAATGACTGCGCTCTATTCACAGAGTTAAAAACTGGCAGTGATCTGCCCCCTTTTTTGGGGTTCAGGTCAAAGTTCTTGAGCTTTTTTTAAGGAACAAAGGCCCTGTTTTTGGGGTTTCAGTGAAAGAGTTGTTGGGCACTTTTTTTAGGGAGGAGGAAAGCCCCGTTTTTGGGGGTGCAGGGAGAAAATGATGAGCTTTTTTTTAGGCGAGCCAAAGTTGTTGAGCTTCTATGGGAGGAGCCGGTGATCTACCACAGACGTCCAGTCATCTAGAAGTAGATCACGATCTACCTGTTGGACGTGCCTGCGCTACTACAAGGGGGAAAGCAAGGGAACGTCGAGGGGGCGGGCAGGAACCGAGGGGCGTGGCTGCCGAGGATGGTGCGCCTCGCATCTCGGCCGGGCGCGCCAGAACTTTTCCTCTTGCGCCATGTGATTTCCCCTCTCTCTCTCTTCTCCACCCCTTTCCCCCTTCTTTCTTCCTCGACAGCGGGAGCCGCGCAAACTTTTAAAGCCCCCTCCTTTTTTTGGCAAAGGCTGCGGGCAGTGACGACTTTCGGAGGGGTGGCGGCGGCGGATCTCGCTGGTTGACATAGTAACTCCTCTCTCTGCTCGCCTCAGTCGGTGTCTGCCGCCGCCGCCGCCACCGCTACCTTCATGGACTGCAGCGAGCGACCCCGGCAGCAAAGCGAAGGCGAAGGGCTGCTCGGGGCTTCGCTGCCTCCGCTGGAGCTCCGGCGACCCCGGCTCCTCCTTCGCCATGGGGACGCCGCGCTGCCCGTAGATGCGAGCGGCGGGCGCGCCAAGCAGGCGAATCTCCTCCTCGGCGGCGGGAACCCCGGGGCCACTTTTCCTCCTTATTTCTGAAGGAAAGGCAGCAGCCCCGAGTGCGAGGAGCGCCCCACTCTCCCCCCCTTTGTGTGTGTCAGGTTTTTTTTTTTGGGGGGGGGGTCATCCTTTAAATAATAATTCGAGAAGGAAACGAGGGGCTTTCTCAGGGACGACCCCAACCAAGAGCGGGGTGAAGAAGCAGCAGCAGCGCCATGAGCCAAATTGGCCAGCCGCCCTTCGGGCCGAGCTGCTCCCCGGCGGCGAGCGGGGCGCGGAGGAACGACAGCCGCGACTACCTGCTGATGGACTCGGAGGCGTGTGAGGAGAACTGCACGGCGCCCTACGCTTACTACCCCGCGTGAGTGGCTTTTTCCCGCCAAAGCGAGGGGGTGGGCGCCGCTTTTGGGAGAGGGGTGGAAAGTCAGGCACGTCTCTTTCCCTCACGACGACGACGACGGTGTGGGAATAGGGCAGAGAGAAGCCAGCTGCGCGCTCTTCTCATTTTCGAAACACAAGAGTTCAAAGGGGGTCGTGTGAAACAGTAGCGGGGTTGCTATGAGGTTGGGCTGACTCGCTTCCCGGATCCAGAGAGCTTCCTTCAGGGAGCTCCTCTTGGCGCGCGGAGCTTTTCCCCTCACGGAGCTGCACCTGTGGCTTCCAGCCTCCCCCGTTGGGAAAGGGGGAAAGCGCGGGAAGATGTGGGAGGGCTGGAGGGGGGGGGCGATCCTTATCTAGGGAGCCTTTCCGCTGTGGGGCTTGAAGGAAGCCTAGGAGCCAACTTCTAGGGGGCGAGGCCCCCTTCGACCCCCACAATAAAATATCTGAGCCCCCCCCCAAGTTGAGGAGCATTGCCATTCGAATGGTGTGCCATATCATGTGATCATGCGGGGCGGGGATTACCTGCGCCGCCCCCGCCCTCAATATTTTATTCAAATCGGCACCCGTGGAGGGAAGATAGGGCAGGCGCTGGTGGTTTCTCTCGTATAAGAGTGCAATGGAGTCTGTGTGTTTTTCTCTTTCAGAGAGGCATCCCCATGGGTGCAGCCAGGATTTTTGTGGGGGTGGGTGCAGAATCTCAGATTTGTATTGATGTTGATTGATGGGGGGGGGGGGAGGCAGCCCCTCTTTCCATCACAGGGTGGTGTGGGAGATTGAGGGTGGTGTTATCTACAGCTAAGAATTAAAGGTGTGGGCTGCTCGCTGCCCAGCTCTCTAGGTGTGGGAACTGAGGGAATGGTGGGATGTAGAAGGTAGCCAATGGCATGCCCAAGGGGCAGAGGCAGCCCACCTGTTGTCCACTAGCAGCGGAGAATTTGGGGCACCCCACTCATAAGAATGGAGGCCCCTGTGGGCTGGATGTGGCACGGGCACCCCAGACCTGTTAGCTGCTGCCTGCTTCCCAGCCCGGTTGAATGAACAGGCAAAGGGAAAACCCACACCAACACACTTATGTAGTGCCTATTTACAAGATTAGGAAGCTCCTTATCCTGCATCCGATCATGGGTTCCACCTGGCTCACTATTGCCTACACTGGCTGGCAGCAGTTGTCTGGGATTTCAGGCTGGGGGCTTTCCCAGCCCTGCGCAGAGATGACGGGGAGCTTTCCCCTGCAAAGCATGCGCACTCCCACAGCTCTTCTTTAACATGTTAAGATTTGAGGTTCTGAGTGCTGCTGCTGCTTCCGTCGAGGTTGGCAACCATTTGAGCATGCGCCTTCCTGCTCAGGTTTAGGGTTAGGTACCACTGTAGGTTTAGGGATGTGTGTCTGTGGGGAGTATTTTGGTGAGGGCTGTAAGTGAGCAGCGTATTTGTGTGGGAAGTGGAATGTGATGAAGAGAATGTATATAAAGTGTATGTCGAAGGAGGGAGGTGACACACAGGGATGCAGGTGCTTTCTCTCTTGTGATGAGGAAGCCTTTATGGCCCTCTAGGTGTTGGCGGACTCCAACTCCCACCAGGCTCTGCCAGCATGGGCAATGGTCAGGGAGGGTGAGGTTTCTGGTTCAGAAACATCTGGAGAGCCGCGGGTTCCCCCATCCCTGCTCTTAAGAAGGCAGGGTGCATAAAGAAGACAGTTCTTACACAGGATTGGCCGTGAGCTTTTTGTTACAGTTAAAGGTGTGTTTGGAAGAGGGGGAAATAAGGTGAATGTGGGGAACTCGTATGGCAGGGTGTTTGTCAGGGGCTGCTGTCAGAGGGAGTGTGTAGCTACTCTAGAGATCCTACGGTGCAGTTCCATTACAGTGGTACTTCGGGTTACAGACGCTTCAGGTTACAGACTCCGCTAACCCAGAAATAGTACCTCAGGTTAAGAACTTTGCTTCAGGATGAGAACAGAAATTGTGCGGCGGTAGCGGGAGACCCCATTAGCTAAAGTGGTACCTTAGGTTAAGAATAGTTACAGGTTAAGAACGGACCTTCAGAACGAATTAAGTTCTCAACCCGAGGTACCCCTGTACTAGCGTTAAACATCCTGAGGTCCTTTGTAGGCTAGAAAAGATTCCAGTGGAATGAAATGAATAACAGTTTCCTTCTAACTAGGGCAGTTACAAATAAGGGAGGGTGTGTGGGGGTGGGACAGATTTTTCTCTCTCTCTCTCCCAGTTCATTTTCACATGGAGCGAGACTCCTAACGTCCACAAATGATTGCGAGTACAAACTAAGGGAACAGGATTCAAAGATACAGATAGGTAGCCGTGTTGGTCTGCCATAGTCAAAATAAAAAAATTCCTTCCAGTAGCACCTTAAAGACCAACTAAGTTAGTTCTTGGTATGAGCTTTCGTGTGCATGCACACTTCTTCAGATTCAAAGATGTGAGCTGATCTACTTGCTGCATGCTGGAGGAAGGCTGCAAGGCACCAGGAGTGTGTGATTGGGTTGCTTTTTTGCCAGCAGTATGAAGAATTAATGGCTCACAGAGGGGTGGTGAGAAAAGAGACCATTGCTGCTTCGTGGTGACCTGGGGGAAGCCTGCACTCTGGCCAAGGGAAGCTGGAAGAGAGATCTCTCAGCTGGCATTGTGGTCACCCAGATGCCTCTCTGAAACCTCAAACTATCTGCTTCCCCTCCTCCCACCCCATTATGTCTGCTGGTAATGATTGCAGAGACCTCTTTCCCCCCAGGTTGACACTCAGTGGTTTCTTCCAAAGGGAAAAATGGGGGGGGGGGCACCACCAGGAAGGTGAAAAAGAAAGGGAGGGTGCCCAGAAGTACCTTTATTGAGAACTCTGTATTTTCAGTTACAGTGGTACCTAGGGTTAAGTACTTAATTCGTTCCGGAGGTCCGTTCTTAACCTGAAACTGTTCTTAACCTGAAGCACCACTTTAGCTAATGGGGCCTTGATTTCTGTTCTCATCCTGAAGCAAAGTTCTTAACCCGAGGTACTATTTCTGGGTTAGCAGAGTCTGTAACGTGAAGCGTATGTAACCCGAGGTACCACTGTACTGTATTCTTGAGAGGCACTTTTAGGCACAGCCAACCTGAGTCTTTGGCCTCCCACTCTACTGCAGTACACATACTTGAAAAAGATTTGAAGAACTGACAAATTCTCTCCAGATGC
Organism: Podarcis bocagei; assembly: GCF_964188305.1. NCBI lineage: Eukaryota > Metazoa > Chordata > Lepidosauria > Squamata > Lacertidae > Podarcis > Podarcis bocagei. Next base: position 88,737,452 of record NC_138130.1, read on the forward strand.
AGTGAGTAATGCTATCTCCTGCCTACAGCCCAGTGCAGGAAGTGGAGAGGAAAAAGGAAATGATAGATGCAAAAGGGAAAAAAGAGGCATCTCTTTTCAAGTGTCAGAACTAGGAGTTGCTGAGTAACGCTAGTCCATCTTGGACTCGACATACGTGTAGGAAGGCGTTGTGTGTGTGTGTGTAAATGGAGCAGAAATGTGTATTTTGGGGGGAATGGGGGTGGGGAAGAGAAGGGAACCAAAAGCATCTGTCAGGTAAGTGAATTATCCTTCAGGGAATGTTAATAAGGGTCTGCTGAGAAGGAGAGATGAGCGCTTTCTGGCATGGAATATCTGTGTAGGTCCTTGCCAGAGAGTTCTCATTTCAGCAGACCATTATTAACATCCCCTGAAGCATAATCCAGTTATGCGACAGATGTTTTTGCTCCCTTCCCCTTCCCAACCAACATGTCAACTCTTTTCCCCCATAGGAGTAGGGGGTAACATCAGGAGTCCATGCCATACATGAATGGGTCAGAACCAGTTGTGCATGCCTTGTGAATATAAGGGAAAGTTGGCCATGAACCACTGCCATCTGCAACAGTAATTTTATTTTGCTAATCTATATGGCATATTCCCTCACCCTAGTGTGATGATTTTAGTTGGCTATCCATCCTAACAACACTCTAGTTAGCAAGACATACACACTGGTATTTCCAAACAGAATAATCTCCACATAGGTTAAAGACTGCTGACATCAAGCTGTTGCAGACTGCAGCTCAATATGCAAAATTCCTTGGAAATGTTGACACTTAGTTTGGGATTTAGGTCACATCTTCTCACAAATTTTTGTGTGAAAGAAACCGAGCACAGCATCTCACTTTTCCACGCCTCCTGAGCTGCCAAACCTGGTACATTCTGCGTTAGCCAGGAAAATCAGATTTCATCAATTTTGCCTCTGGATGAGTAAATCTGAAAGCACCTTTCAGTGTAGCCAAATTAGAAATAAATTAATGAAGCTATCTTGAATGGTGCATTTGTGTTTGGTTACCTATTTTTTTTTTTAAAAAAATCCAGAATATATACATTTAAAATAATGCATAGAAATGTATACAGATGTTTAAAGGAATAGGGTTTCTGAGAAATTACATGAACTTTACATGCTGTGCTTCCTGTTTTTCTGTTTCTTGATTTGATGGTGACAACTTTAACTTGTTAATGCGTTTGAGAGGTACAGTCATTCCTCCGTGCAGAATAAGAACTGATTACACTATGTAACATGACAAGAATCTGAAACATTCAGTGATGGCTGTAAGAGGCATAGTTTCTTCCTCACTAATGCTTTCCCTTTGTATCTTAACTACTTAACATGAGTCATTTTGTTATCCACCTCCTCTGATTTATACCACTTAAACTTGCCAAAACCTATTAACACAGCCTGGCACAGAATAGGACTGTTGGTAGGAGGCAGCAGTAATAGGAAAGGATTAAGATTAAGGAGTTCAGGGGCTATAAGTCTACATATTATTATCACTATTATTCATTTCATTTCTATACTACTTTATATTTTTAAGGGGGGGAAAGTTTGCAGCCTACATAAAAAAAAATCAATAAAACATTTCTGAATAAAGTCAAATATGAAGTATACATTCAAAACAACATAGGTAACAGGGAACTAAAATATTATCTTGAAGATTTCAAAATAAAACTTTGCAAAGGAGGTCAAGTACGGAATACACATTTAACATGGCTAGCATTTTTTTTAACTTAAGCATTTCAAAAGAAAACATGGCTAAAGGAAGTCAAATACAAAATGCACATTTAAAATAGCATAATTAGCAAGAGGATGAAATATTATAAACACTGAACGTATCTGCTGCTGCCGCTGCCAGTCCTACCAATGGTGGTTCGTGGCGGCTGGCGGCTGTGGAAGCTCAGGCTCAATGACCTGGGTCTTCACTAAGAGACAGCCAAGATGGTCATACATACAGTACTTAGCATAAAAGAAACTTGACGAATATGAAAACAAACTCTTAACAAAAAAATTGGTGCGACTAACAATAAAGACACCAACAATAAAAACAGAATCATAGATTTTCTTCTTCTGTGGCAATCGTAGCCGAGTAAGATTGTCTTCCACAAACACGGTTTTAACAACGAGTCTGTAAGTGACTGTGGAGGCTAATTTTGGATACACACATCCTTCCACAGTGGGGACATAGGTTTCCGGGTGGGAGTTGATCACGGTGTGGATTTGCCAAGCATGCCTTCCTCCTAGCACGTTTCTCCCTTGCTTCCAGAGTTTGAGTGTCCTCAAAGCCCATGACACCTTTGGTAAAGGCTGTACTCCCTTTACCAAAGGAGTGCTCGCAGGCCAGTGTTTCCCAGTTGTCAGTGTTTATACTACATTTTTTAAGATTTGCCTTGAGACAGTCTTTAAACCTCTTTTGTTGACCACCAGCATTATGCTTTCCATTTTTAAGTTCGGAATAGAGTTGTTGCTTTGGAAGACGACCATCAGGCATCTGCACAACATGACCAGTCCAACGAAGTTGATGTTGAAGAATCATTGCTTCAACACTGGTGATCTTTTGTTCTTCCAGTACACTGATATTAGTTCGCCTGTCTTCCCAAGTGATGTGTAAAAATTTTCAGAGACACCATTGATGGAATCTTTCGAGGAGTTGGAGATGGCGTTTATAAGTGGTCCATGTTTCACAAGCATATAGTAAGGTTGGTAGTACAATAGCTTTGTAAACAAGCATTTTGGTTTCTCTGCAAATGTCCCGGTCCTCAAACACTCTGCACTTCAGTTGGGAGAAAGCCACACTCACAGAGCTCAGGCGATGTTCGATTTTGGCATCAGTGTTGGCCCTTGTGGAAATATAACTGCCTAGGTAGGAGAAGTGATCGGCATTTTCCAATGTTACACCATTGAGTTGGATTTGTGGCGCTGCAGAGGGGTTATTTTGTACTTGTTGGTGCAGCACTTTGGTTTTTTGGATATTAAGTGATAGGCCAAGCTATTCGTAAGCTTCTGCAAAGATATTTAGGATGGTTTGGAGGTCATCCTCTGAGTGTACACACACTATGTTGTCATCAGCATACTGAAGCTCTATGACAGAAGTTATGGTAACCCTACTCTTTGCTTTCAGCCTGCTCAGACTGAAGAGCTTTCCATCTGTTCGATATATGATTTCTACTCCGGTGTAGGATCATGGAAATGAAAATAATGAATAGAGTTGGGACAATAACACAACCCTGTTTAACACCTAATCCCACTGTGAATGGTTCACTTTCAGAGACATTGTTATCTGCGATTGTTGCATCATATCATGGAGGAGCCGAATGATGTCTACAAACTTATCTGGGCAGGGCATTACGATTTACAGTGTCGAAAGCCTTAGTCAGGTCAATAAACGCCATATACAGGGATTGGTTTTGCTCTCTGCATTTTTCTTGAAGCTGCTGAGTGGTGAAAATCATGTCCACTGTCCCCCTAGAAGGCAGAAAAGCATTTTGGGATTCAGGAAGGGTCACCTCGGATATTGTTAAGAGACGATTTGCTAAGATCATGGCGATCTTTAGCATGGACAATGACATAGTCTAAGAGGTGATATGAGTTTGACCAATCTGCGGGAGGCAGTGGAAGACAGGAGTGCCTGGTGTGCTCTGGTCCATGGGGTCACGAAGAGTTGGACATGACTAAACGACTAAACAACAACAAGAGGTGACAGTGGTTTGACCAAGGATGCCTTCATGAAGTTTTAAATTTATTTTTCTGTCAAAAGAGTGTGTTGGTAATAACAAAGCTGCACATATCATCAAAAGTAAGATTCCGTTCTGGTTGCTGTTGCCAACTCCTTCTTTCTGAATAGTCCCAGGCCACAGATCAAAATCTCGCCCAACTCTTGCATTAAAATCACCCTGGAGGATAATTTTATCTTCCTTAGGCGTCTCAGATAGGACAGTATCCAGCTGAGAGTAAATTTTTTCTTTAATGTCTTCATCGGCATCCAGTGTTGGTGCATAAGCACTTATAATGGTAGCCTGTTGGTTTTTGGTGAGCTTTATTATTGGAAGGGACCACAAGTGTCTTCTAGACTAACCCCCAGCAATGCAGGAATTTTTTTGCCCAATGTGGGGCTCGAACCCACAAACCTTGAGATTATTGCGGAGGGTGGTATATAAATCTAATAAATAAAATAAAATAGGCACTGGTAGATGATTTTGCAGGAATAAAAAAGGGTTGGGTTTTTTTTGCACTTATTGGAAACAATAAGGTGTAGGCACTTGTCTATCAGACACATGTCCCACAGTTTGGGAATTGTAGGCAACTGCTGTGAAATAAATGGCCTTCAGTAGCCAATAAATTAATTCACCGCAAGGATGTGACTTGAACTCAACAAAATCAACTCTCGGGCCACAAGATCACTGTGATTTGCAACACACCTTCTTAGATTGTAAAACTGAGCAAAAGTTGACAGAACACATTTTTTACTAGAGTCTCTAGGTGAGCGCCATTGATCATTGTCTATTGCTAACAGGAGGTTGCTGTGTGTGATTGCTTAGAGAAAACCTGAGTCAAAATGACCTGCCTCACTTCATATCCTTTCTTTTTTCCTAATCTGGGAGAACAGCCTTCAAGAGGGAAAAGATCCATCCATCCTAGGGCCTGGTTCTCAGAGGCAATATACCTTTAATGTGTAGTGAAATTATTATGCCTGTTTTGAAATAATAATAGTAATAATAATAATATGTTATTTTCAGAGTGAGATGAAAATAAATTTAGGTTTGACCCAAATGCTCATCATTTCTCAGACGCAGAATCTTAACGACTTCTCACCAAAGTTGTAGGAATAATAAAAGTTTGTGGGTGTCGAATGATTAGCACTTTAAATGTGTAAAGCAACCAAGTTAATCAGAAGTAAAAGATTACTGGGTCATTCCTCCACCCCAATTTATCACATGGCATGTTGTTGTTGTTTAGTCGTTTAGTCGTGTCCGACTCTTCGTGACCCCATGGACCAGAGCACGCCAGGCACTTCTGTCCTCCACTGCCTCCCGCAGTTTGATCAAACTCACATGGCATACAAATGTACATTTTCTCTCTTCTGCAGACTTCCTACATAACCATATGTTTCCACATAAATCCATTATAGTTTTCTTATTAAGTCTAAAATAACTGCTTATAAGTTTGTGCACACGTCTCAGGCAGAGATGTGGTTGGGCTCCAACTCCAATCACCCCAGACTCACTGGCCATACTGAAAAGTTGCCTCATTCCTTACAGACCACATGTGGCCCTCAAGGTCTTTTTTAGCGGCCCTCTGCAACATCTGAGGCCCTGCCCCCAGTTCTCACTCTGCTGGGGAAGCAAGGCACTGGACTGGGAAGGAATGCGTGAGGTCCTAGAGTTCCCTTTCCTTCTTCCCAAAGCCTAGTTAGCACATTCCCAGCTTTGGGGAAAAGGCTGGAGGGTTTGAGGACCCTGCCAGAGTCTTGCATCTCCTTCCCAAAGCCCAAATCCTCGCTTAGATGGATATTGACTACCAAATGACCCTAAAATAATATTACTTAAGCATAGAACATATCAGCTCCTGTTGCTGCCGATCCTGTCAATGGGACAATTATTTAGTTACACAACCCTTTGGAGGGATCAAGGGAAAAACTTTATCACCTGTACATTCATTTACCATTAGTGCTTCTATTAAGCTGTCTTAAGACTTCCCTAGTTAACACCAGAAAGTCACATTTTATTATGCTGTGCACCAGTAAGCAATCTGCGTGAATGTGGAAGGTATGTTTATTTCTATAGGTACAGACATGTGTCCCAGTAAATATACAGTAGCCTGCAGTTCTGCAAGACAAAAATGTTTCTGGCTGCCACACACCACACACAAATGCTTGTTTGCACAATCCAAGGATTGTCAAAGTGCGCAAAGATGGAATCCCCATGCAAGTGCAGCTTTCCCCATTTTCAGACTTAAGTTCCTGGCTACATTCACCTTTACAGACACTTCTACACTGCAGCTTCATTCTGCAACGAATGATAAACAGGGTGCTGTTTGCCTGCAAAACATACTTCCAGTGCCCCAGGCACTGGGGAGGGAGGATGAAAGGATTTGAGGGTGAAGTAGTAATTAGAGGAGGGCAAATCCCGAGGCTTTCTTATACAAATGTGTTTCCTTTATATCTTGTTAAACTAAGATTAAATTCCTTTTTATTTAAGAGCCCAGAGAGCCAGCTGGCCTTTGTATTTAATTACGCCCACCAAGCATACAATTTTACCTGTGTTTGCAGACTGCAATTCTATGCTTTATTAAGGCCAAACATATATAATCCCTTGCTTGATGGCAACCTGGTGAATGGTAGTACTTTTAAATACTGCATGAAGCAAGAAAATGGAGAAATTCAAATTCATACAAATGGAACAGTCCCTGAAGAGGAATAACAGCTAGGAGGCATAGGTAGCAAATGAGTTGGGCCAAATGTCCCAGTTGTACTAAATGTGCCATTTTTTCCTAACTTCTCCGGCACGATACCATGAAACCTAGATTACACTTGCAATGCCAAACATAGGTAAAGGTAAAGGGACCCCTGACCATTAGGTCCAGTTGTGGCCGACTCTGGGGTTGCGGCGCTCATCTCGCTTTATTGGCCGAGGTCATGTGGCCAGCATGACTAAGCCGCTTCTGTCGAACCAGAGCAGCGCATGAAAATGCCGTTTACCTTCCCACCGGAGCGGTACCTGTTTATCTACTTGCACTTTTTGGCGTGCTTTCGAACTGCTATGTTGGCAGGAGCTGGGACTTAGCAACAGGAGCTCACCCTGTTGCGGGGATTCGAACCGCCGACCTTCTGATTGGCAAGCCCAAGAGGCTCAGTGGTTTAGACCACTGCGCCACCGGTTCTTTAAATCCAGGACAGTGTTATAGCCAGCCTCCACATTACAGAGGGCTGCTTATGATTATGGAGAGCATCATGTGCGGAAAGGAGCTCTGTAGAGATTGCTGCATGGCAAGAGGTTATGTGCTTGCCTTTTTGGGAAGGATGAAATGTTGCTTTGGTGCTTGAAAAAAATTGCTATGCACCCTCACCCCCAAAAACAACTGGACAGGAAGGTGCATATTCCAGTGGTCACCAACCTTTACAGAAGCATCTTCCTTTCTTAAATTTTAAGTGCCAATCTTAAATGTTGGGGAAGACCTCGAACACATAAGTTCCCAGGTTCACGTCCCAAGATCACCAGATAGTAGGAAAGACCTTCTGTCTGGAACCCCGGAGAGCCACTGCATAAGACTCTTAATCTCAGGGTGATGGTGGTTTGAGCCCCACCTTGGGCAAAAGATTCCTGCGTTGCAGGGGGTTGCATTAGATGACCCTTGTGGTCTCTTCCAAATCTACAGTTCTGTAATTCTGTGTTGTGTACAGAATTAGACAGTGCTGAGCTAGATGAGCCAATGTTTCCCATGAGTCCTTCTCCGGCTGCTTTTTAGAAGATCGTATTGCTGAATGAGCTGCACGTTGCAGCAATTCACATCCAGTGAAGCTAGGAAATACAGCAAAGGCGTTGTGCCTGATTTAGCAAACAAACCCACCCAGAAAACACACCCTCCCCAAAAACATTATGAAAGAAAATGAAGCTACCCAAGTGACAGGGGTGCAAATGGAGCAGATTGGTTCCATTTGTGATGCTGTATAGAGCTATTCAGGGGCTGCCAGAGACATCTGCACATCCATAATGAGAGAGAAAAATAGTGATTGTACCCTAATCAGCTGTTTGGAGTCAGGGAGGTTGTTTGCAGCCACACCCACATTCCAGCAGGTGATTAGAGCTGCTAGCGTTTGCAGCTTCGCCATCTGTTTAATGCTGAGACTCAGCTTTAATCTTGGTGTTTTGGTGTTTTTTTTTCCAAAAAGAAAAGAAAAAAAATAGAATGGATGCTGTAATTTATGGTAACAGCACAGATGAGTGCATTCTGCAATCACATTCAGCCACAACATAAAATTTGTTGGGGGGGGGGGAGCTTCCCATTAACTCTGCCATTTTTACAGCTAATTCAAAATAAGCCATGCTAAAAGGTGGGATCCATGAATGCTACAGTCGCTGCATTCAAAGATACTGAAATCTTTCATTCCGAGAAATAAATTTTCATTTGCTGTTGGGATTTGTTTTCAGCATACAGAGGCTAAATTCTCATGTCAGTAAACCATACTTTAGCATAGCTTTGCTCAACCAGTCAGTTTTGGACTGAGCGGATGGGACCAATGGTGGATCCAGCAGTCAAGAAGGCGGTTTCTGCACATGCTGTGTAGAGGGTGTCGGAGATTCCGTACGACCGAGCTGAAACGGCTCTCCCCCACGCCGTACGTCAGAATCCATCAAGGCTCTCTTCCAACGGTGATTAATGACCTAAGCCTTTAATGAGGCTTCAGAGTATCCAAACAGCAGCAGAAGAGCGAGAAATATATGCTACATCGCTAGGTTTATTTCTATCTACACAAGACAGAAAATAATAGACATCTGCTCTCTGTGAGAGTCAGTGAACAACTGGGAGAAAGAAACAGAAAACCAGTAACATCAACATCCGTCTCCCGTGAGACTTCAACAGTCTGGAATGTAAACAGAGTCTTGTGACTCCAAAAACTGCACAGTGGCATAACAGAAATCTAACAGAGGGAAGTGAAGGGCAGATGGGGCCTGTCAGCCTGGGAAGGTAGCCCATCTAGGAGAAGCAAAACCTCCGCTGCTTTGTGAGATATCTTAGGGAGAAAAAAAAGCTCAGGAGTAAACCCCAGACAAATCTGGGGTGGAATCCCTAAGATGGTTAGATGCCTGCATGCCTCCTTCTGGCAACTCCTGCAGCCAAGCTGGTGCCAAACATGTTGATCTGCTTTCCTTTGGACCACATTAGTGAGGCCGAGAGGGAGGTCTTGTTGTCTGGGCAGTTCAGGACCTCCAAACACACTGCCCAGGCTCGCGCCCGGATGTGTGTGTGTGTCACTTTGGTGCTGCTAATGCAGCGGTTTGACTTCACCCTTGGAAGCTTACTCCATTGTCTCTCAAGACAGATGGATGCCAGCCACAACAATTCCCATCATTCACTGTTGCCTGCTATGACGATTTAAAGAATTAGCCTAGTTTGCAATACAAAACAATCAGAGTACAGGCCTTCAAACAGGAACCATCTTTACGCTGCAATCCTATAATCATTCATTCATTCATTCATTCATTCATTCATTCATTCAATGTCCATCAGTCCCAATGTTTAACTTTGGCTGGATTGTGACATGTCAGCATCAGCCCTCTATTAATTGCAATTAACAAATCAGGAGAGAGAAGTGACACCACTGCCTTTCTTTAAATAATTCCATAAATTGTCTTTATTTTCTTACTCCATTTCTTCTTCATTTTCTTGACAAACAGAAGCTTCAATTCATATAGGAAAATAAGTAAAGGTCCCAGCTGAGGTTGGTTTAACATTTTTTATTAAACACTTTGGCTTCTACAGTAGTACAGCTGGGGTTTCAAATGAATGCTTGGAGCCAAGGTGATACAAAAATGTAGCAGAAAAATGTAAACAGAAAGATGTAAACAATCCAGTACTTATTTTGATGATGAAAACTGCCTGTCATACAATCCCAGTATCCTCTCTCAGTGCATCATTTCACTAAATTGCATAAATTCCCAAGGACTAGAAAAACCTATAAGTGACTTACTGGCCAACAGCTGTATTATATTATCTTCCAATACTGAAATTACACTATAGCCTCAGTTGGGAATGAAATAAATCTCTCTCTCTATGTCTGTACGTAATGGGGCAATTCCATAGGCTAATGATTGCTAACATATATAATGGATATGTGTGCATATAATCCCAAACTAATGGGTAGGACTTTGCCATGAAACAGATGCTCAAAAACTCCACAATAATGCCACACCTTCTGCCATTGGCTGATTGCAGATTTTTGCAGCACTAAGCACTATATGCTCTTAGGAGTATATTCCGCCATCCTGTTCTAGTTTATGGTATAGTTTGAGAACTGTTTTACCATGTGCTGGAAGTCGTTTGTCCAGAAAGCCTTTCTGGTGAGGCTTTGAACCCAGATCTCAGCAGTCCAACCTCCCACATTGCAGGTTTCACCCCTCAATAGCTATTGGTCTGCCTAGAGCAGAAATAGCCAAAATGGTGTCCTGCAGATGTTGTTAGACTATGACTCCCATCATCCGTTGTCCATGTAAGATGGGAGTTGTAGTCCCAACAATATCTGGAGGGCACAGCAAACTTCATCAGGAGGACCTCTCAACAAACTGAGTGGCCTTGGACATCTAGCTGTTTCTCCACCTGACATAACTCACACAAAGGTTGCTGTGAGAACTAAGCTGGTACCTATCAGCATCAACAATACTGGGCTATGTGGCCAATGGCAATGGCGTAGCGTGGGGGGGGTGCAGGGGGGGCCGGCCGCACCGGGCGCAACATCTGGGGGTTAGGGTTAGGGGGCGCAAATCCACGGGTTAGGGGGCGCAAATTACTTGCCTTGCCCCGGGTGCTGACAACCCACGCTACGCCACTGGCCAATGGTCCTCATAAAAGGCATCTTTTTAGGTTCAGCGACAACTCCAGACGTCCCATCCCTCCTTAGAGCTGCACCTTCATTACCTGTGCTAGTAGTATGCCTATCCAAGTGCTGTCAAGAAAGGGGCAGAAGGCTTAGTGGTCCCTGGAGATCCTCAGCTGTGTATGTAAGTGTCAGGAATGGATCCAGCTATTAATCCGAAACTCTGCTAAGGACCACCTTACAGGTTCATGTTATTCTTAACATGGAAACTACCTGAAACCTGCTTGTGAATACCTAAGAGAGTGAGAAAACGATCAAGATTGGAGTATTTAGCTATATGGGACAGCTGTTTCTAACTGTTTGGCTTCTTTACCTATAAAACAAGCCCTCAATTGTACAATACAAGATAAGGAGGAGATTGATAGTTCATCCAAAAAAATGCTGCAATATTTTGAATCTCAAATATTTTGAAAGCGTGGCGCTAATTGCAGTTCCATTCTCTGAATAGTGCCCTGCTAAACTCTGTGGAACATTAATGCACAAATGGTTTATAGCACAACTTGAAAAACTTGTCTGGAGCAACAGTAATTTGTAGTCATATTTCTGCATGGCTGACTTTCATTTCCTCATAAATGCTAAAATAATGAATCAACTTTGAGCAGAAAATGTAATTAGCTTGTTCAGAAAATATGGACAGTGTTCCTTTTCAGTTATCACACAGTGGCCTCTGTCTCTGTATATTTTGCTTGACATTTTCACTCAAGCCTGCAATACTTGAATCTTGCACAGACCCCATTCATTTCGAAAGGGTTTGGTGCAGGAGACCTTATTGAAAGAGCATGCCCGAGATAATAATTCTTCAGGGAGCTGGGTGCTGATGCTGGCTTTCGGTGTCACAAGTTGTTTGGGTGACCACCCACCCTAATAGAATTTAATAAATCTGGCAAGGCCATTATGGCAAATTTAGCAAGCCTGTTAGAGGAGTTTTTAATAGTTTTACACAGTAATTGTAATGAACGATGAAATGACACGTTACAATAAACCTTGCTTGTTGTAATGCATATCCATAGTTCTCATTACTGTATTTCATGTCTGCCTAAGGGGAATTGGGTGCAAAGGAGGAATCTAAGAGTAATACTGCTGCTTTCCAGTAGTGCCAGGCAGAGGCTGTTGGTTGCCTTCAGTGTCTATTGTGCAGAGTTATGCTTACTTTTCAAACTCTTCTGCAGACAAGAGGATTTTGGCAGCTGAATACAGGTGAGAACCAGTGCAGTGTTGTGAGGGTTTTGGACTAGGGTCTCAGCTACATTAGTAAAAAAACAACAACAGCGTTTTAAATGCATTATACACTTGCAACACCAGATGGCACTGTAAAGCACAAAACTTTTCTATTCGATTTTACATACAGTTTCCTCCCCTTTTGCTATAACGATTGAATTTATGACTTATTTATAGCACACACACAACCCGTGTATAGATCCACCCTAGGATCTGGGAGACCAGGGTTCAAATATACACAGGATGGTTAGAGCATGGTACTGATAAAATCAAGGTCACAGGTACGATCCCCGTATGGGGCAGCTGCATATTCCTGCACTGCAGATGTTTGAACTAGATGGTCCTCACGGTCTCTTCCAACTTGACAGTTCTACCATTCTATGCATGACGCTTACTGGGTGACCTTAGACTGGCTTGCCACTTTCTCTAAGCCCAACCACCCTCACAGGGTTGTGAAGATGAAATGGTAGCTGTGAAGAACTGTGTACACTACTTTGAGCTCCTTGGAGGAAAAGTGAACTATAAAAAATTATTAAATACCAACATTTGCTAAAATCCTGCACTGCTGTTAAAGGCGCACTCCCATTGTGATTGGCTCTGAGCTCCTGCCCTTTACATTTCAGTACCTTTCCCTCCCTCTCTGCTCTTGTGGATGCACTTTATAAGCTGCCAAGCCTTGCAGTTAGCTTCCTCCGATCTGCAAATGCTTGCATGCTGTTTTCACAGTGAGGCTCCTGCCGCTGAGCATCTGCTTGCTATTAATGCCACAGCACTGATCGCTTGTTCCATCACTAGTGGAAGCAGTGACGGAGAGCACTTTCCCCTGCATTATTCTAGATTGTTGACTGAGGCATTCTGTTCTTTCCCCAGTACAGTATATGCATTTCTTGAATGAACTAGTTTCAATAACGTTGCTTTCCCCACCCCCCCTACCCCTAATTGTTCTTTCATCTCTTTCAAACAGCATTCTAAAACTAGTTTGGAGGAAAATGTGTTCACAGGGTAAAAGCATTTCCAGAAACATTCCAGTCTGTGGAAGAAGTCTTTAGAGACCTCATCAGAAAACTGTTTGTGGCATTGTTAAAACGGACAGTTTCAGTTGTGAAGAAGGAAAACATGGATTTTAGGAAAAAACACCCTGTTACAAGAAAATATTATGAGCAGTGATCCATATACCCTTCTTGCAATATTCAGTGCTGGATAAGAATCCCGTACACTTAATCATTGAAAGTCTAGGATTTGGCAGCCTTTCTGAAGCAAAGCAGACTCGAGACTCTGAAGTGCCTGAATGGAAAACAATGCACACAGCCTTTCCTTCCTTGAAAGAAACCTGTCTCACTGCCAAAGGATAAATTTACAAAGAGCAGGTTCATAAAGGAGAAGATGGTCCTTTGTTTGGGGCTTTACAGGTTAAAACCAGTGCTTTCGGTTGTGATGATACTTAATCTAGTGATGATCTTTTAACACTGGGGATTGGAAATATGACTTAACAGGGTGAGTAGCGATTAATAGCCAAGCACTTGTGTTTGGAACTTACTGCAGCCTTGAAAGAGTCTTCGCAACTATCCCCACATAAAGTACATTCTAGTAATGTCACCACAACACCACCAAGCTGTGGGATATCCAGCTTCATATAACCAACATGCTTAAGTCTAATTAGTTCACGAAGAGGTTAATGTCATAGAGTAAGCTGTCCTGCTAGGCTTAGCTAGGCTACTCCCCCTCACCTTGGGAGGAAGGCAATCAAGGCCTTTGTTCACCTCAGTCTACCAGAGAAGTTCAGCGTGTGAAGAGGCTAAGCTGGTTGCTGCAATTTAGCCACATGGCTCTAACAAGCCTTTCTTCTGTTCCTATACCAATAATTTAGGAACTTCCATCACTGTAACTAAGCCAGGTTTCACTGCCTGTGTGTTCTGATGGCTATATGGAAAGTTATTTATTTATTATTTGTTAAATTTGTATGGTGCCCTTCATCCATAGATTTCACAAGATAAAAAAGCAAAACAAAAACAAAAAATACATAATATAAACAAGAAGAAAAACAAAACAGTGACTCCCCCCCAGGAAATGCACATGAACTGGACCCTTGAAGAGTTTGTAAGTAAAGCTATTTTTAACTTACCAAATATGTGTCTTTTTCTATGCTAAGGGAAGTGGGGAACCTTGGAAGGAACTTAGAAGAGCATATTTTAAAGGTCTAACAGCCTATATTTCCATGCTTTACTTTGCTGCATGCTTGTGATTTTGTGACTCTCACCAAAGAGTACTTGCCCCAAACTTGAATTCTGGCATCCAGGAATTCATCTTTTATATATCTATTTTTTTCCTTGCCACCAACATGCCATAGACAGCTATATCAAGGTTAAAGTTGGAAATATGGACGTGGTAGCCACATCATAGGATTGTTTCTTGCTACTTAGATCTCCCAATGCTTTTAGAGCAGAACAGGTCTGGCATAAACTGCAAGTGTTCTTCCACTGCTTTTGTATCAGAAAGGTCCACATAAAACTTTAGAAACCACATTTTACACTGTAGTCCTGCCGTCACAATGAACTGGAAGGGTTTTTATTTATTTGTTTTAATTGCTCGTAAAACCAGTTTCCACTGTCCCCACAGAAAACACTGCTTCGGTCATTTCGAAAATAAGTCATGCCTTGTAATGCAGTGTGCACATTAGAACAGTATTACTTAAACCAATAAAGTTCATTTTTGTTCCTACTTATGCAAACTTTGGCATTTTGAGTATGATAATTGCATTAGTCTGGCGACAGGGAAGCAAGAAACAGGGGCTAATGACTCCTGAGGAGCTTCATTTTTTTCCCCTTTCCAGGCAAGTCCACAACCTATTGGTCCCTGAGCTCTTGGTTCTTATGGGTATGTGAACTGATTCATATCGAATTGATTATAGTTAATGGTTTGGAAATTGTGGGGTGTGGGTTTTGACTTGTTGCTTATATTTCTGCACTCCAGGAACAGTGCCATCCTAATCTTGATTTATTCTTGTTGAACAGGGATAGGATTGCACGTAAACTCCCCTTGCCCCATCAGAGTTCAAAGGTAAACCAGGCATAGAGACCCCATGGTGGTAGCAGATTCCATAGTTTAACTGTGTGATGTGTGAGTAAGTACTTCCTTTTGTCCATTCTGGATAGTCCATCGTTCAGGTTCATTGGTTGCTCTTGAGTTCTAGTATTATGAGAGACACAGGTGGCGCTGTGGTCTAAACCACTGAGCCTCTTGGGCTTGCCAATTGGAAGGTTGGTGGTTTGAATCAGTGTGATGGGGTGAGCTCCCATTGCTCTGTACCAGCTTTTGCCAGCCTATCAGTTCGAAAGCATGGCAGTGTGGTATAAATACAGTGGTGCCTCGCAAGACGAAAAGAATCCGTTCTGTGATTCTCTTCGTCTAGCGGTTTTTTTCGTCTTGCGAAGCAAGCCCATTGAAGGATTAGCGGATTAGCGCTATTAGAGGCTTTTAGAGGCTTTTAGCTGCTTATCTGCTGATCGGATGAGCTGATAAGCGGCTTAGCGCTATTAGCGCTATTAGCGGCTTATCTGCTGATCGGATCAGCTGATAAGCGGCTTAGCGGCTTAGAAAAAGGGGATGGAAAGGAAAAAAACCCCGCAGGAACTCGCAAGACATTGTCGTCTTGCGAAGCAAGCCCATAGGAGATTCGTTTTGCGAAGCACCTCCAAAACGGAAAACTCTTTCGTCTAGCGAGTTTTCCGTCTTGCGAGGCATTCGTCTTGCGGGGCACCACTGTAGGTGTAAATAGGTACTGCTGTGGCAGGAAGGTAAACAGTGTTTCTGTGCACTCTGGTTTCCGTCACGGTGTCCCGTTGCACCAGAAGTGGTTTAGTCCTGCTGACCACATGACCCGGAAAACTGTCTGTGGACAAACGCTGGCTCCCTCGGCCTGAAAGTGAGATGAGCGCCACACCCCATAGTTGTCTTTGACTGGGCTTAACCATCCAGGGGTCCTTTACCTTACCTTTTACCTTAATATTATGAGAAGGATTTCTCTTTCTTCAGTTTCTCCACACTAGGCATATGACAAGTCCTGTGTTCTCTTTGAGGTTGTTCTTGCCCCTGGTGGGTTGGAAGACATGATTTAAATATTTTAAAAATAATTTTATAAGTTGTGTGTCCTTGTTTTCACAACTGGATCCTTTTACATGGGTTTTTTTTTGGTATTTCATGCACTGTGAATTTCCGTTATTTTTATTGATTATTGTTTAGCAATTATTTATTGTAATTGTTAAGTGTAAACTGTTTAGTTATTATTTGATTATATTTAATTTTACTGTTTACTAATATATTCTAATGGGTTTTTGAATATTCTTTATTTGAAATAAGCTGTTTATTTTAAAGATATGTTTTTCTTATGACTTTTTTTTTGTATTGGACCTGATTGTTATTAGGTGTGTGATCCTTGTGGTCTGTTTTGTTGTTTTTTCAGCTTGCAAACCACCTTGTATAAAGCCAGTATGCAAAACAAAAGTGAAATGAAATGAAGACACAGCTACATGGACTTCTTAGATTTCTCCATGGATTTATATGGACATTCTCAATTCCATCCCTGGAGACATTTAGAAATAGTGAACCAGGAAGTCCCAGCTACATGGACTTCTTAGATTTCTCCATGGATTTATATGGACATTCTCAATTCCATCCCTGGAGACATTTAGAAATAGTGAACCAGGAAGTGACCTAGCCAGACCATGGTTCTTTCTAACATGCATGCATACAAAGTTATGGCTTTATGACTGTTTCTGCGCCTTCCTCTTCCAGCCACTCCAGCCTAATCCCACCCAGTTATCATTCCTCTCTGCAAGTTATTCAGTATTCTGTGCTTTGAGTTCTTATCAATATGTTTTGGGGGGCTATTGTCCATTGCATTATTTATTGCAGGTTTTTTGCACTTGTGGTGTACTTTGCAGATCTCTCTCTCTCTCTGTCTGCCTCTATCTCTGTCTCTCCCCCTCTCTCTGTCTCTTGTGTGTGTGTGTGTGTGTGTGTGGTAGCTTTGGCACTAACACATGAAGATTCAAAATGGTATTATACACCCACCCACCCACCCATCAAAACCTGTGCCCCTCCAAAAACAATTAAATAAGAGATTACTTGTTCCTGATGCAAATAGTGATAATGAATGTTCAAGCTGCTTGCCTTATGCTAAGACATTTCTACAAGATAAGGTAGCATGTTCTCCAAGACAGCTTCATTTGTAGCTTTCTTCCTGTCCAGAGTCCAGCAAAAGGCAAACCCGGTTTGGCATCATATGCTCACCTGTTTTGGACCTTTGCTTGTCCTGTTAAATCTCCACCACTCCCTGTCGTCTTCCGCCTACTCAAGCAATTGTTCCGCCACAAAAGCTGTGTGTATACCTAAGCGCATTCACTTCAGGCTTGCTACAATCTGACCTTCTTCCCATAGCAAAAATTTCCTTCTATGGCTATTGGTTGCTCAACTGGGTGTTTGCCAGTTTTCAAGCTGGCTACACTGTTTGGACCTCTCAGTTACACTTCACCGCAGCTCATTTTGCCTGCTCTTAAATGTGAGAAAAAAATGAAAATCAAACAATTTTATCAAGTTGATGTATAGATAGGTAGCTATGAAGAAGGATAGAAAACTCAATTTCTTGTGGTTTTCTGGAATAAGCTTAAGCATTTCTGGGGTGAGAACATGCCACGACATTTCCCTGCCCTTTGGATCCCTGCTGCATGGAGTTAAGAAGCCTGCAGCCAAATATTTTGGCTGGTTATTTGAAAACTATATGTGAACTTCAGCTTTTCTCACATCTGCGGTTCCAACTGCACCTCTCTGTGTCCATTTTCGCTCTCAGTTTTCCTTCCCCTCTTAGGGACAAAGTACACGTTATGTGAGAAGTGATAATATACATTTAGCAAAAAGCGGGTGGGAGTTGGCTTCTGTTCCCACATATTTTCCCCAACGGCTTTGCCCTAAATGTATGTTTTCCCTCTTTCCTCTTTCCCTGTGGGGAAAGGGTTAAAACATGGATAGGGAACCTCAAGATCTGGCTGGACTCCAGCTTCCATCAGCCCCAGTCATCATAGCCAATGGCTATGGAAAATGGTGTACAACTGGAGGACAAAGATTCTCCACTCCTGGGTCTCACTCCCCATCCAAGTCCAGCACTAGTGGTCTATGTGATTGGGCACCTGCTAAGACCAGCCTTGGTAGGTCACCTACTGTCAGTCAGAGCTCCCTGAGTCATTTTGGAGGCACGTGGAAGCAAGGAGGCTCCCCAAAGCACGCACCTTATCAGGGACAACTCCTTGCCCTTCTCTCAGGCTCTAGGTCCAAAGCCTAGCATGTAAGGGATGAAGTCCTGTACTTCTCTAAAGCTTAGGAAAATATCACTGTGCTTCTTTCTGATATTAGAGGCACACGGAAGCCCAACTGGGTAGTCTCCTGTCCTGGGTTGCATAGCAAGCACAGAGCATTGTTTGCCAGTTCAGACAAGACAGCAAACACCATGGTCTGGTGAATGAGCAGTGAGGAGCCTCAACATGTAGATTCACCTCTCTCCTTGTATGCAGTCTGTGGCTCCTCACAGTTTGTTCCTGACATATGATGTATGAAACATCTCACAATTCTCTCTCCAGGGTCAGGTCCTGGGAAACCCAAGCCTTCCAGTTTTCAGCAGAAGCTGAAAGATGGGAAATGCAGGGTAGAAGTCCTCCTTCACTCAGCACATAATTAAACCGGAATTTGCTGCTACGGGATATGGCGATGACCAATAACACAGATGCTTTTAAAAGGGAGTTGGGCAAATTCTATTTTGTTTTATTTATTGAAATATATTTAACCCGCACTTTCAATAAAAGTATATTAAGGCAGTATACAACATGCAACATTATGAGTAAAAACACCTGTAGAAACATCAGTAAAACCTCTGTAAATATTCGCTAGTTCAGTTGCTAGCAGGCTAGTCCATCTTAAGATGGTGTGTGAACATTGAGGAAACACAGCAAGCTGTTGATGCAGGAAGAGACAAATCTTGCTCCCTTGCCAGCTTGGCACTGTAACTCAGTGAGGTTTCTTCATGTAGGTGCTTCATGTAGATCATGTGGGAAAGATAGTAGAGGTGGGAGGTTGAAGCCTCCTCTTCTCACCATCTCCTGCCTCATCTGGTCCACGGGAAACAGCTGGGAGGCAGGGGAAATGGGGGACGGCAGGAATGCCTGGAGGTTCCACATCTATGTTCTGCACAATTGTACTGTAAGATTAAAACTCATCACAAACATGAACAAAGGTGGCAAACAAGACAGTAATGTGGTGGGTAAAATCAATTCTGACAAAGGTTGAAGACAGTCTTTGAGGCATGGGAAGCTCATAACTGCGTAAGCAGGCTGTTCAGCTTATAAACAGCAACTTGCAGAACAGACAAATGTTAGTTCAAGCTATGAGGATCAGTGCGATAGACATTTGACTTGCGGTAAGCTGCAACTGTTGATAAATTTATGGTGTAAATGTCAGCAACCCAGGGCTTCGAGAAATTTGGGCAGCCTGATCATTAAGAAAAGTAAAAGGCCTCTCCTCCTTTTTATTGGCGCTTGTGTCAGATTCAGATGATCAAAGGCTACACAGATCACTGCAGAATGTGTAATGCACGGCTACAGACACCAAATAATTCAACACTAATGACGAAAACAGCATCCTAGCTACACAGGGGAGAGTTGCAGTGATTGAGATACAGGAGACTTCAGAACTGCTGAGAACTGGGGAAAGGCATGGACTGCATTCACTACTTGTTTATATATTAGATATAAAAGAAATAAACTCCTCGACAGTGGCCTTGTTCACATACTACACTTTTCATGGAAATTGGCACCCCTTGTGATTTAGCTCTACCTTGCAACCATAATACCAGCATAACTCAATGTGTTATTTGCTGACATCAAAAGTTTCCTTGTCCCCACCAGTGACTGCCAATGACTCAGTGGCTTGCTTTGTTTGTTTTTCTCAGAGGGTTGTATCCATCTTCATTTTCACTCTTCTACCTTTCTCCTTACCTAATATAGATAATTCCTTTTGTTGTGGAGAGGTTGGAAGCAAGGCAGCAGCAAAACACTTGAATATACATAACTGGGCAGAAACATAGATCGATACATTTAATATTGACCGTAATAGTTTCTCTTTGGAGACTCTGATGACTTCAGTCATTTTCTTTATTCAGTCACATTCAGTCACTTTCTTTATTCATGCACTGTTATATAAGTCTTAACAGCTAATAAAATGTTCACCACCCCTAATTTAATCCAAGGCAATACCTGCAACTTTTCATGGGCCAGCAAGAGATTTTACGTTAAACCCTAGATACTATTACAGCAACTTTATTTATTTTATTTATTTATCTTTCTTTCTTGATTTAATCTCTCCTCCCTTTTAAGCAGGAGTCAGCAAACTTTTAAAGCAGGCGGCTGGTTCGCTGTCCCTCAGACCTTGTGGGGGGCCAGACTATATGGGGGTATGGGGGGGGGTGTTAATGAACGAATTCCTATTCCCCACAAATAACCCAGAGATGCATTTTAAATAAAAGGACACATTCTGCTCATGTAAAAACACGCTGATTCCCGAACTGTCTGCAGGCTGGATTTAGAAGGCGATTGGGATAAGGATGAAATGCGCATCTATCTTATATAGCATTCTTTTACTTCGGAGGTTGAGTTTACAGACGGTGGTGTTGTTGCGAATGGGCTTCAGGGCAGAAGTCCAGGACCTTACAGATGAAGGTGCTCCCAGAGTGAATGATGGCAAATAATGAGGACATTGGCAGGAGGCCTCAGAGCAAAGCAGAAGTGGCAGTCAATGTGCCTCCAGCCAGCCATCATCCTCTCTTGCATGGATTGCCTTTGAGCCATGAGGCTCAGAGACATTGTGAGCAAACGAAGATGACAGGGAGCTGGAGGAGCATCTGCCGGTAGGAAACTCCTTGCAGTGAGCTCTTTGTGACCCAGCCTCCCCATCTAAACTCTTTCCTGCTTGTTAAGCATATAGGGGAAGGACCCTTTAAAAGCCATCCTTTCCCATCTAGTAAGCTTATTAGGGATGGCAGGCAAAGAGAGAGCAAAGCAGCCAATCCAGGACTATGTAAAATCATATAATCATAGAACTGTTAGAGTTGGAAAGGACCCCAGCCCCTGCAGTGCAGGAATCTCAACTAAAGCATCCATGACAGATGGCCATCCAACTACTGCTTATATGGGTGGGGACAGATCAGCAGGGAGTGAGGTGATGCAGTCCTCACCTTGCAAAAAGGCACCCTGCCCAAGCCTGACAGCGCTCCTGATCTACAGTATATACTGCAATGTGAAAAGTCATTTAGGTTCCCTCTGATACTTTTCTAAGGATTGAAGCTTGCAGAGCATCCTAGGCGGTATAAGTTATGAACATTTTCCATACGACTAATAAAACGTGTCCTGCTTGAGCAAACACCTTAGGCTTTGTTTCCTGTGAATCAAATAGTGCTTTAAGCAGAGCATGACTTGTATTTTTCCTGCCAACAAAGTGGGATCATTTCTATTAGCACTTTACTAGGTTTATATTGAATGGGCACAGCGTAATAAAACAGGGTGGCTTCTGAATTAATCAGGTGTCCCTTAGCTAAGCACTGGCAGAAAGCTACCCGGCCTTCCAATATTCCCTTCCTTTCCTTGTACATAGTGCTAGTTTGCTGTCAAGGATGCCTTTGCCTGCTCGTCAGATCAAAGAATTATGGAGTTGGAAGGAGGGACCTCAAGGATCATCTAGTAGTCCAACCCCCTGCAATGCAGGAATCTCAACTAAAGCATCTATGGCAGATGACCATCCTACCTCTGCTTAAAAACCTCTAACGGAGAGCCCACCACCTCCTGGAGTCGTCTGTTCCATTGTTGAACAGCTCTTACTCTCAGAAAGTTCTTCCTGATGTTTAGTTGGAATCTCCTTTCTTGTAACTTGAAGCCATTGGTTTGAGTCCTATGCTCCAGAACAGGAGAAAACCAGCTCGCTCCTTCTTCCACGTGACAGTCCTTTAGAGCACACAGGAAGAAGGGAGCATACATCTCTAAATGGGTTTTGCCAGACTTTGTTTGTTTAACTCTTTTGCTGCCCATTGTTGGGCCAAAGTCATGGAAGCATCCCTCAGGTTGGTACCAACTCACCCAGCTTTTGAAGGTGTGCCTGCCCAGACAAGGTGATATGAAGTTATTCCTGAGATGTGAAGTGCCCTTTGTAATTACACTTTCACACTGTCTAATTCATGCCTTGATGTTGCAGTTATCCAAGTGATAATAGTAGTACATGTGAGAATTTGGGTCTGCTTCTCATGCTGGTTCATCCAGCAACGTTGGGTTAGTGCACGTACAATGCCCAATTCTGTTGAGGCAGAGCCCATAGAAGGGTTGGGAAAAGCGAGGTTCAGCAAGTTATCTTGAGCCGATGTCAGTGGGTTGTTGATACACAGGGGTCTGAATGTCCTGGGCGAGGTTGGGAATCATGGAGCAGAGAGCAAAGGTGGTCAGGGGCAGCAGGTCTTTCAGCACCCTGGACAGATCACAAAAAGAGATGATTTGTTCCTTAGTTCTAATTGGGCCTGAATTCCTTTCTGCAAACCTGCATCCCTGGCTACCGCAACCTTTTACTCTGCGTCTCTGTTTAGTTTACTGCTTATAACTGGGGTCACTCAGGACACTCACCTTCGTACTTAAATCATGACATGTATCTTTGCTGACATCCATGCACACAATGCCTTTCATGGTTTATTTTCTACTATCCACCTCAAAAGAAAAATGGAAGGATTGTGGGAAATTGTGGCTAAATAGCACATATAAGCTCCTGACTTTTCTCCAGGTTCTTTATTATTATCAGCTGCAGGTGTTATCGAGGCTGAAACATGCAAGCAGATATGCTCAGGGAAGCTCACTTTACACCCCACCAGTGGGTTTAGTGGCAGATCCATAGTTTTCCCTCATTGGGATTTACTAATGTCTTCAAAATAAAGTTAATAACATAAAGGCTTTTAGCATAGATCCTCTCCACATCCAATTCCGTCATATTTCTACCATGAAAACAATTTCTGTGCCAGTGATAATGCTGTCTCGTCTTAAATGGAAAGCCTTAATGCCCATTTGTCTCTGTGGATGTCTGTCACTAGGGAACTAGTTAAGAGATGTCTTGGGTTAACACCAATATGCTTGCTAATGGTCGTAGGGCGGCACTAAATTTATTTGTTTCTTGCACGGATAGCTTTCTTTTTCACCAAGGAGATCAGAGAAGCATGTTTAGCCACATAATAACTGTCAGTTAGGTTAGACCAGTGTTTCCCAGTTATTTTGGGGCTACAATTCCCATCATCCATAGCTGGTCAGGGATGATGGAATAGCAGCCCCAAAACAGCTGGAGACCAAAGTTTGGGTTAGACCAAAGCCATACAACTTGCAACCCACAAAGTTGAACCAGGGGCAAAGAAAGCTGGAAGTGATTCACAAAGATTTTGGGTTTATTCTAGATTGGATTGCAAAATGTAGTGGACTTTTGAGACCACTTGCTGCTTTTACTTTTTATGCTTCATAATCATAGATATAGGGGGTTCCTGAGGCATGAAGTGCAGAGTGAAATAAGACGCCCCTGAAACACTAAACAGAACCTTCCCCTCCAGATTCCCCTTAAAGATGCAAGCTGAAATACTCTGTTGATCTACTATATTTCTTTCACTTTTCACTCTAATTTCAATGGGTGTACTCTGAGTAGCGTTATAGGTGCTTGTTGAAGAGTAAGAGGGACTTGATTATACAAAAGGGGCCGGTTGACAAACTTGTTGGAGTTTGTGCCTTACCTCACATCAATTAACATATTCTGACAAACAGTGTTGGAGATTAACACCACTTACCCGTTTAAATGCACTTCAGAAGAAAAGAAAAATGTAAATATTGATTTTTTGAGTCAATGTGATCATGAGAACACAATAAGCATTTAAGGATAAGATTTTACAAATCCCCACTAAGACTGCAGTCATGTACTCACTTAGCTGGTATGAATTCCCATTGAACTGAAGGGGGTTTGTTGCTAATTAGATATTATGTGGCCTTATGGATTCAACCTTAATCTACCAGCATCAGTCTTTGATGTAATTCTAGGAATGGGTTTTTCATCCCCATGAAACTTGCCCGATGGAAACAAAAAACCAAAATCATTGATCCAAATGCCTTTCTGCTTCGGTTGTTGTTGGTGGCTGGCTGCAGTAACGTATTTGTAGTGTGGGTTTTTTTGGGTTTTGATACTGATGTGTCAGGTTACTTGCCAGGGTAGCCAATGTGGTTCCCTCCAGATGTTTAGCAGTGTGTGTGTGTGTACACACACACTGCTGTATCATAAAAATATATCGCAGCAGTTTACAACAATATAAAAATGTAAAACCAGACAATAAAAGCACAAAAAGTTAAAAAGAAATTACAAGCAAACATTAACAAACCATTGTAGGGGATATACTCTGGTGGAATAGAAAAGTTTTCAGGAGGCATTTAAAAGCTGGCACAGAAGGTGCCTGTTGAATCTCTATTGGCAGGGTGTTCCACAGGACTGGCCGATGTCAGGGACTGGCTGGATGAAGAAGGGTGGTAGGAGGCACCAGAAGGGAAACCCCCAAGGGAAACCCCAGAGCAGGAAGGCTCAGAGCCAGGAGACTGGTGGCAGGACTCTGAGGAGAGGTCAGAGGGAGAAGAGTGGGGAGGAGGTGCCAGATGCTGAAGGGGCAACAGGGTTTAGTGAGCAGGAAGAGTCTGTGACAGGGAGCAGTTCAGACTCTGAGGCTGAAGCAGAGGAGGGGAGTCAAGAGGCTGCAGAAGAATCCAGAGAGTCTCCCTCTCCTGCTGCAACAAGCTCCTCTCCACCCTGGTCTCCAAGAACATGCAGAATTATGAGGAGAGCAGAACGGAGGCCAGAGGTGTGCAGATGCAGTTTGAGACTGGTTGGGAAACATCCAGGGGAGGAGGATCCTTAGAAAGGGTGGATGGTAGATACCGTATTTTCCCCTCTATAACACGCAGATTTTTTCTCCTAAAAAGGAAGGGGAAATGTCTGTGCGTGTTATTGAGCGAATGTGTGGTCCCTGGAGCCGAAAAATCAGGCAAAAATCAAATCGCGCTTCACGGAGAAGGGAAACCTGAAAAGAGGAAGCGGCTGCTTTCCTGCCTTCTGCCTCAGGGTCTTACTGCCCACCCTTCTCTGTTTCCTTGCTGTGTTTGCTGAAACGGAACAAAGAGCAGGGAAAGCCCCTCCCCTCCAGGCAAGCAGAGGGGAAAGCAGAGTGTCGTTCATTCTAATTCCTCTCTGTGCTCTGGTGCTGCTGGGGGAGAGGGGGAGGGAGAGAGAGAGAGAGGGGCGGGAGGGAGAGAGAGGGGGAGGGAGAGAGAGAGAGAGAGAGAGATGGCTGGCTTGGGGAGAAACTTTTGCCTTTCTTTCCTCCCTCCCGTTAAATCCCTCTCCTGCATTCTTAGCCAGCTGCTTCTCTGCACACCCCTCTCATGTCCCTTCTTTGTTTTTCCTTCGCTCCCCACTTAAAATGTGGTTACAAAGCATAGATCCATATGGATCCTCAGGATCTTTGCATTGGGTCACCCCAAATTCAGCATCAGATCACATAGCATGTCCATGGCTACAGCCTGCACCAAAAAAATCATGCACCCACTGTTGCCTGGGGCTGCAATGGTGCAAAAATGTGGTTACAAGGCATGGATCCACAGGGATTCTCAGGATCTTTGCATTGGGTCACCCCAAATTCACCATCAGATCACATAGCATGTCCATGGCTACAGCCTGCACCAAAAAAATCACGCACCCACTGTTGCCTGGGGCTGCAATGGTGCAAAAACATGGTTACAAAGCATGGATCCACAGGAATTCTCAGGATTTTTGCATTGGGTCACCCAAAATTCACCATCAGATCACATGTCTGTGGCCACAGCATGAAGCACAAAAATGATACATCCACTGTTTCATTCAGAATGTTTTTTCGCCTTGTTTTCCTCTAAAAACGATGTGCGTGTTATGGTCAGGTGCATGTTATAGAGCGAAAAATACGGTACCTTCCGTCCTGGCAACTGCTCCATAGGGGCAAGACCTACTGGAAAGTGTGCTTAGACCACTAGTCCGAGTTGTATGTTTGTTTCCTTGAATAGAGAGTTAAATTCACCGACAACGGAGATCTGCTTCTTTCCTTGCTGACATGTGTCTGACTCCAGCCCTGACAGCCGATGACACTAATGGCTTGGTTTCTCATTGTTGTCAAACAAACCCTCACCCATTCGGGAAGAATCAACATGGTCACAACCAAAGGAGTTTCCACGCCAAAACCAGCTTGAAACCCTGATTGAAATGAATCTAGAAAATCCGTCTCATTCAAGAGAAACTGGAACTCTCTTAGGAATGTTTGCATCCATTGTAAGATGCTTGTTTTTATATAAAAACATGGGAGAAGCAGATTATTTTAGTATTTTGGTTCCAAATAATCATTTCTGAGCCTTAGGAGTAGGAAAATATATCAAAATGAGGTCTTCTGCTTCTGGACTTCAATGTCTTCTTGGAAAAATAATTCCAAATGCCACTGTGGGAGTCTTTGCAATTAAAAGTCCTTCATGGCAGTGATTTTTTTAATGCTTCTGTGCCTTCTTGAGTTCTCTGCTGTGTTCTGATTTATAGTGGATGATGCAGTGTTTGGAGTAAACATGAAGCTGGTGCTAATGAATTTTTGATAGTTTTCTTCTATTTTCAGACTCAGATATTGGTGCAGTTGAAGTCAGTGACAGCTTACTCTAGACAACGGTCCCATTCCTTCTTGAGGATTGTCCATAAAATTTCAGATTCAGTATTTTGTCAATAACAACACTAGCAGGGCAATTCTGTGCATGTAACCTCAGAGGTAAGCCCTCTGAATTCAATGGAACTTACTCCTGGGTTACATTCCAAATCAATACTGGGCCAATACCTTTATTAGGCCAACCAAAGCATCACAAAATAGTGTGCAAACTTTGAGATTTCCAGAACTTTTCATTTTGTTGTTGTTGTTTAGTCGTTAAGTCGTGTCCGACTTGTCGTGACCCAATGGACCAGAGCATGCCAGGCACTCCTGTCTTCCACTGCCTCCCGCAGTTTGGTCAAACTCATATTAGTTGCTTCGAGAACACTGTCCAACCATCTCGTCCTCTGTTGTCCCCTTGTGCCCTCAATCTTTCCCAACATCAGGGTCTTTTCCAGGGAATCTTCTCTTCTCATGAGGTGGCCAAAGTATTGGAGCCTCAGCTTGTATGTACCTTGTATGTACGCTTCAGGTTACATACGCTTCAGGTTACAGACTCCGCTAACCCAGAAATAGTACCTCGGGTTAAGAACTTTGCTTCAGGATAAGAACAGAAATTGCACGGCGGCAGTGGCGGCGGGAGGCCCCATTAGCTAAAGTGGTGCTTCAGGTTAAGAACAATTTCAGGTTAAGAACGGACCTCCGGAACGAATTAAGTTCAGAATTAAGCCAGAGGTACCACTGTATTTGCTCTGTGGGACAAAACATCATGGATCTGCTGTTACCCTGTTTTTTGTTAGCTCAAAATTCCCATCTCCATTTCTGTCAGCGATGACTTCAGTGTCAACCCTCCTTTACTACATCAGTTGATTGCTTCTCTTGTTTTCAGGTTTCTACCTCCCTACTTCTTTGAGCTCTCTGCATTTCCATTCCTCTCTCTGCCTTCCCTGCCCTTCTATCACATCACTCAGAGGCATCATGAACGCAAAATCCCTCAATGCATTGCAATATAAATTGCTGCAGCAATGGTTTCTTTCTGGCAGTGGGTTAATTGCTCTATCTTGTCTGAAAGACAAATGAAATAGATGAGTGCTTCGGTTTTGTTTTTATGGCGAGTTTACCCCTGATATCTGGAGCCAGCACTGGATTTCTTCTTCTTCTCTTCCTTCTGAGTACAAACAGCAATCAACATCAGACCTCTAAATAATTCTAAGCTAAACACATCCTATCAGATAAATATTTATTATAAATGCCCAATTAGGCAGAAATAATAGCTAATTTTCCTTGCTACCATTAAAAATGTCGGCCATTTTCTGCTTCAAGAAGCGGAGATGTGAGTTAGGAAACGTAAAACAAAATATTGCATCATAAAACAGGACAAGGGCAAGCACATTTCTGTTACATTTTTATTTATTTATTTATTTATTTATTTATTTATTTATTTATCTATTTATCTATTTATTTAATAAATTTGTATACCACCCTCCATCTGAAGATCACAGGGCAGTTCACAACATAAAAATACAAAATGAGAATACAAAATACATAATCATCATAAAAAGCAAACCAATAGCCGCCCCAAACACATTTTAAATGCCTTACAATGTTTAATTACATGAATCTAATTACATGGATTGATTTTACCTAAATTATGTGTTTTGAACTCTGCCACGCCACTCGTGGCTCATGGTTGGATACAAACCTAGGCTGCAAACATATAAATTGCCTGGGACGTATGCCTCATTCAAGTCAATGAGATACAGATAAGAGTTGTGCTGCAAGTTAGTTGATCTTCAGTCCCATTGAAATCCATTGGATAATTTATTAATGACTTAAGTCCCATTGATTTAAATAGCAACTAAGTTCAACTAATGTAGACTGGCTCCAACCATCCATACTTTGTCTATGCCCCATTGAATCCTTAGTAGAGCCAGGAGAAAATGGTACTCATTTTTTATATGGTAGCTATATTGGAGCTTCCTTCCTTCCTTCCTTCCTTCCTTCCTTCCTTCCTTCCTTCCTTCCTTCCTTCCTTCCTTCCTTCCTTCCTCTCTCTCTCCATTATCTTTATGAGAGTTTTAAAATGGGTGCTACTCAACAAAGTAGATCTGATAGCACAATACTTTGGGCTGCATAATGGAACTTTCCCTCCTTCTCATTTCTCTGTGCACCCCTTGAATCTGTTCCAGGGTTCCCCCAAGCCCTTCAGAGAAGATTTGGGGAGGGCAAGGAGATGCATAGGAAGAGGGTAGGAAGGGACAGTTCCATCGCACAAGTGGAAGTATTTCGTCGGATACTGCCTAATGTAATTATTCTTTCTAACTGGGTGAGAAAGCCATGGTAGTGTCCATTATATAATTTCACACAAAGCAAAGGGAATGAGTGTTTAATGTTTTAGCTGGAATGTGTCAAGCTTCCTGTTTACCGCATTGTGTGGAAACACATCCAGTTAAAGGGAATCTCAAGTTGTTGGATCCATTTACTTTGGCTGCTCAAAGCAGAGCACCCAATTTATTCCACCCAGAAGTTAAATTGCATTGCTGACATTTCAAATGGAGATGGATGGTTTCATTTCATACTACCCTGGCATGTTTTGCTGTGCAGCGTCAGAGTTGCACTGTTTCACCAAGAGTGAAAGGAATAGGAAAATGAGACAAGAGATTTGGTGCACAACTAGCTCTGTTTGTAATGGATCATACATTCTGCATATACTTACAAATGTTATTTACAATTAAGCAGTATATAAATGTTGTTAAATATTGTTGTTAAATGTTAAATGTTGTTAAATGACTCATTTTCTTTAATTGATTTCATACAATGCAAACCAGTTAAGCGTAGAGTCAGACCAATGCTAGCCTATTAAGCTCAACTCCTAAAAACAAATTCATTTTATTAATATAATGTAAGACTGTATTGCTTAGAAGGCAAAAGCAAATTGATGACTGGGACCCAAAAACCCAACTCATCAGTTCCACATACCCCAAGGACTTGCTTGCATTCCTTGAGCTGAAAGTTCACACCACCACATAGCAAATTTGCTTTGAAACATGGGGGAGATTCAAAAGCAGGTTGTGTTGTAGTGACATGGGGTGTGTATGTCTGATGTTCAAAGTAAGCAAGCCAAAGAAATCTTAACAGGCACACTCAAGTCTTGGGGAACCAAAAGTAGCTTTTTGGATATTGGCCCATGACTGCCCTGAATTTAATAAATTGGCTGTGGGTGAGTTGCGGGACATGGATCAGAAGGTGGCTTTGATTTCCAGATCCTACACTTGTTCCCTACATCACATTTTTATGGCCTTAAAAACAAACCAGCATCTGGATGAAGTAGCTTGGACTTCCAAAGAAGCATGGCTTCTCAAGAACCAAGTGAATTGATGTGATTTGGTCTCTTCACTGCCACTTCATTCATTGAGAGCCAGTGTGGGGTAGTGGTTAAGAGTGGTGGACTCGTAATCTGGTGAACTGGGTTCGCTACTCCGCTCCTCCACATGCAGCTGCTGGGTGACCTTGGGCTAGTCATACTTCTCTGAAGTCTCTCAACCTCACTCACCTCACAAAGTGTTTGTTGTGCGGGAGGAAGGGAAAGGAGATTGGTAGCCGCTTTGAGACTCCTTAAGGGGACTGAAAGGCAGGATATCAGGTCCATACTACTACTACTACTACTACTACTACTACTACTACTACTACTCTTCTTCTTCTTCTTCTTCATTCTCTAATGTAGTCTTTGCCAACCTGGTGCTTTCTAGGTGATTTGGATTATGATTTCCGTCTTCCCCAGCAAGTATGGTAGCTGGGCCTGATGGGAGTTGTAGTCCAAAGCATTGGTCCAAAGGGCACCTGGCTGCTGAAGGATGCATGAATAGAATTAATCTCTTAATGTTGGTCCCATTGCAAGGCCAGACTGTGCATATAGCAGAAAGTTGCATTAAACCTGAAGATGTTGAACCTAGATCCAGGAACTAAGCTGTTCCTACTTACTGCATTTATTGCCTAAAAACTTGGAAGAATAATTAAAACATTTCCCCCCCCTTTTCTTCCTCTCTTTATATAAAAACTAATTCTGGTATTCCATCTTGACTGTATGGGACACTTTAAAAGACTTTTAGCAGGAGGTGGTTGTTAAGAAAAGCAGTCAGTAAGAGGAAAAACAGATTGAGAACTGATATTCTGAAAGATGCCGAAAGTCTGGAAGCTCAACATAAAAGCTCGAATTCCAGCAGAGTCTACCAAAGATTAATAGCTGCTGCCAGAAGCAAGTTTAAACTCTGGGAAACTTCTAAAGCAGAAGCAGCTCTCATCCACTTTTCAAGCATGTTCATTACACAAGAAATAACAAAACAGATTCATTGCAGTTTAATATACTAGTATTCCTATTTCTTATATTGATCTGTGGTGGTGATTGGTTTTGAATCTCACTCCCCCCCTGTCCAGCCACAAATGGCTGTCGTATACAGTCATCCACATGGCATCAAAACAAACCTGGAAAATCCTTTACATTGCAGATTAAGATCACATCCACAGTGTATACTTATGAATCAAATCAATAATAATATTTTGTTGTCCTTGTTTCAACTATTTACTTGTGTTTTTACTTTGTAGTTTTAGTGTTGAGACAAAAAGTAAAAACACAAGTAGCCCTGAGTTCTTGTGAGGAAAGGCGGTATATAAATCTAATTAATAATAATAATATACTTCAGTCTGAAGCATTAAGATTATTTTTCCATAGTGGCTGCTGTGACTCAGTATGCTACTTTGATTGTGGTGTGTTGCTGTAGCATAGAGTGAAAAATAGAATATTAAAATGATATTCATTATTAATGACAGCTATTATTTATTAAAGCTATATGTTGCCTCACACTTCCTTTAGGCATCTATATTGAGGATTTGACAGTATGCAGATTTATTTAAATTTAAACCATTAATAGGCGGATGATTAATCTTTCCCAATTTTGTAATTGCTTGACAACCCTAATTAAACCCTTGATACTGCAAGACTGAGATGTCTGAAATATGGGAATAGATTTGGACTTGTAACATATTTATTTCACAGGAAATCTAACTGAAATTATCAAATGACTTGACTCTTTATCAGTAAAATTTATTTCCGCTTTTAAAATATCAAATACCTTGTTTATGTTCCTGAGGATGTGGAACTTTGTGAAAAATACTCGGTTTCGTTTTTATGGGCAAATCTTAGAAGAAACCATTTTATGGTTTGTAAATAAACGTGAGCATGGGATCACTGGACTGTGCCAGAAAGAGAAAAAGCTCTGCCTAACTGCAGTGTAGTGAAGCATCGCAGACTCCAAAGCTGGTTTGATTTGATATTATTTCAGGGTTCTTAGCTGTTGCTGCTTTTTCTACTGGTTCAGCGGCCTTAATTTTGTTGTTTTACTGCTTTTTTGGAGTTGCTTTTTGGTGTTTCTGTGTTGAAATCCTTGGATGCTGAATTGGCATTCCTGTTCAAGAATGAAAATAAATCGAATGCAGTGCCCCCTTTCATTTGGTTGAGGTCCTTTTATTCTTCAGTCATCGCCAATCTATACACCCCAGGTTTGTCCCTTATTTCCTTAGGAGATTTGGACAACAGATAGTGAATTCTATCAGATTTTATCCAGGGTATGCATGTGTGTGTATTGGTGGTGTTGGGTGTTGGTGTCTTTATTGTTGAAAAGCCTTTGCAATCTCTCTGAAGGTCTTTCAGGGTTTTTCTTTAAAAGCAAGCAGCATTGTTCGGTTTAATGGTTTTCCTTCTACCGAGGATTTTCTGCAGAGTGCTCTGGCAGGAAAGTGTTTCGAAAGGCTGTCTTGCAAGTATACTTTACGCTGCACACATTGCGGTATTAGAAAGATTCGGGGAGTGATAGTAGGTGAAGTAGCACCCTTCGTGACCCGAGTGTGCTGAGTCATGAGAGAAATCGATGGTTCTCACCATGTGAAAAGAGGCCTCTCATGCAAACAGATGTTAAGATGAGCACATGTGTCCTTCCCAGTCCTGGGGGAAGCATAAGGGCATCCTTGGGGAGTTGGTGGAGACCCAGTGGGGCCAACCACTGGTGCCTGTCATGGGGACCCCCAAATCAATGGAATGCAGCTAGAGGGGACCCAGCAAAGGGCACATGGCTACATGCCCCGTGCCCAGTCAGAATCTGGTCCTGCTTCTTAGCCTGCCAGGGTCATTTTGGCGCAGTCTGACCCCCTCCTTTGATAATCCTCACAGAACTCTAGCCCAATGGTTGCCTTAATTTGATTTTGAATTGATTTTAAAATGAATTGATTTTAGAATGCTGTGTCCCTTTTATTTTTGCTAGCCCCTCTGAGCCTGGCTTCGGCTGGGGAGGGTGGAATATAAATACTATTATTATTATTATTATTATTATTATTATTATTATTATTATTATTTTGAGAGCATCAAAAGCAAGTCCTTTCAAACTTACTCAGGTGATCCACAGAATTGACTTCTCCTTCTCCTTCTCCTTCTTCGCTTCCTCTTTTCTGCTGGGTTATTGGGAAGGAAGAAGTTTTATGATTTCATGCATCTAATTTTAGTTCCCATTTTATAAACTGTGCTGCTTTGAAGTCTAAGTATATATCCAAAGATAGCAGGGCTAAGGCAGAATTTGGAGAAAGGGCTTGACCTGTAACTGCAGATTATAATGGAGAATACATGATTCTCCAGAAGTTTTTAACGTTCCCACCAAACATGAATAAATGAACCAATGAATCCAAGAACTGTTTTTTTTAAAAAAACAACAACAATATTTTTTATTGGTTTATAAATAAATACAAATACAATAACCATTAAGCACTTATCCAGCAGTACAGCCAATGGTCTTGGATTGAATTCTCTGCTAGTGAGTTTTGTAAGGAGTCGCTCTGGAATCTGCTCACTGCCACTTGTTGGTAAACGTTTTAAATGTGTGTTTTCATCTGCTGCGGAGAGGTCTTGCTCAGTTTGAAAATTGGTTGATGGCTGAGGTCAACTATGCCTCTGCAACTAGAAAAGTCCTAAACCTAAAAAAGAAAAAAAGAATAATAATATGAAGTGTTTAATAGGTATTATCAGCTGGGCATGGAACTAAGTTTTGGAACAGTTTCCTGTGAGTGCCCAGTGAGGGTGGTTCATAGATAGCACAGACAAAAGTCTCAGAAGCTTCTCATAGGTGACCTGGCTTGGTTATTGTCATAGGCTGGACACAACCTCTAGCTGTGGTTCTACTTCTTTTCCATTTTATGAACTGTCATGCTTTTATACATAAGCTTCTCTGGGGAGCTTTTTTTGGGCTGAGGAGAAGGATGAAAAAAGCTTCACATAAACAAATCTTAGCATTATCTCAACATTTGACCCAACACAGGCGAGTCATTGAGGGTAAAATGAAACAGGATAATTTAGATGTTGCATGGATTCCACTTATATCAATAAACGTCATGGACCACCAGCATACCAAACAGCACTCCAGTAATGAGGATAACAACAATACAGTGGTACCTCGGGTTACAGACGCTTCAGGTTACAGACGCTTCAGGTTACAGACTCTGCTAACCCAGAAATAGTACCTCAGGTTAAGCACTTTGCTTCAGGATGAGAACAGAAATCGTGCAGCCGCAGCGGGAGGCCCCATTAGCTAAAGTGGTACCTTAGGTTAAGAACAGTTTCAGGTTAAGAACGGACCTCCAGAACGAATTAACTTCTTAACCCAATGTACTACTGTAGAACTCTTTTTATGTTTATTGACAAGTTATTTCATTCAGCAGACATGTTGCTCTTTTCATACATTTTTTGTTTGTTTGTGGTTTTTTATGCACATTTGTTTTGTGGAATCTTCTAATGTACTTCTACAAAAAAGATCAACAAAATTCTCTTTAAAAAACAAAAGCCAATTTCAGCTATTGTTTCAGATGATCAAGTTGTTATGAGTTTTGCCAAATGCAATGCAAAGGATACATATGATTTGCTTGTAATTTGTGATGACTTATGCAAAGGAGAGAGAAGGGGAGAAAGTGAAGCTATATGGATTTGGTCTTAATTCAGATTGGGGATGAGGACGGAAGAGCAGGTGTGAGTCGAGATTAGCTACCGTTATGCTGCTGGGATAAAGGTAAGGCCAGTGGAAACATTTCTGACAGATTATAGCTTACTGTGGTGCAAGTAACTTTTCAAATGCCACCGGCCCTGCTCTTCCGCATTGGAATTTCCTTCCTTAAACGTTTCTGAGGATCTGGAAGTGAAAGTGCTGTTGAGAGAGGTTCTTTGAGAATAAACAGAGAACAAGCAGAGAGTGAGAAGACAGCCGATTTTCTTACAGATTTCCCGTTTTCTCTGAGCTGGATGAAATCATGAGGTGGGTGGGGTGACGTTGGCCTGTGTCTACTCACAAAGCAGGGTGTACCCATTTCTTCTATCATTTGGAGAGCAGGTTGTTTAAATTATAGTTCGCAAAATGCATGTGATTAACCTACACTGCAGTAGTGAGATGTCGAAGCTTCTTCATGCGGTTAACTGCAGCAGCAACCACGTTGGGGCTGTTATAATGGAGTGGTATACAGGGAATCACTTGTTGCACAGTTATATTTTGTGCATTGGCACCCAAGTATCAAACTTTTATTGCATTAGCATACAGCCATAGCAAAATAAGACAATACAAAAATGCTAGAGACCAGCAACCAAGCAAGATTCAAGGCGATATTGCTGGCGTAATGATATTTAAATTACCCTAAGACAATAATGCAAAGATTTAGTTGCCAGTGCCAGAAATCTAATATGCGGATATATATAAAGCATAAAATGGCCCCAGAATAAGCTCGGGGCATTGAGTTAAAAAGAATGTAATAAAAATAATTAAAACAGGTCCAGGTCTAGGACACACTACCCTGTCAGAGTAGCCCTGAGTTTCAGAGCCTGCACTATGAAGATTGCCACCCCACGTGAAATTTGGGGATTTGCGTCCACAAGAAGCGATTTCAAACAGTCTTCCTTAGACGTAATGGAGGACGGGATCAAGAGGAGGAGCTTAGATCTTATTGGCTCATAAATAGGGCAGTAGAAAAAGAAATGTATGAAGTTTTCTACTTCGTTCATTGTGCATGGACATAGACGCTGAGTAATAGGGGTCTTAGAGTAAATCCCCTGAAGGAAGGCCGTGGGTATAGAATGGAAACAGGCCATGGTAAACGCTCTTCTCAAATTGGGCTCCGTCAGTTCTATCAAGTAGTTGGCAAGTGATCTTACCACTTTCACTTTAGGGAGCCACATGGAGAGGTGGGCTGTGGTGGACTGGCATTGGCACCCAAACACAGCGATGAGCAACCCAACAAAACAATACGGGTGTTATGTAATGATCAATCTGCTGGTTGCTGGGACCTATCCTCCGCAACCAGGTCAGCTCTGTAACGTTGGCACTTAAGTTGGGAAGGTTAGCGTAGAGATGGTGCCTTGTTGCACAAGGGGGAAGCAGGGAAGGAGAAGGGCCCATAGCTTAGAGGTAGAGCATCTGCTTTGCATGCAGAAGGTCCCAGTTTCAGTCCCTGGCATCTCCAGGTAGGACTGGGAGGTTCTGTCCGGAACCCTATCACTACACTGCCAATCAGTGTAGATAATACTGAGCCCAATGGTCTGATTGACTATAAGGCGGCTTTCTATGAGTTCCTGTGAATGTGCCATGCCACTTAGCTGTCCATTGTACCCATTTTTGCTATTTTATTATAGTTGTTAGCCACATTGGGTGCTGCTTTCACCTGTTCTTTCCACAGTTTGTTTTTAATGTTAAGTTAATTTGGTTCTGTCAGTCTATAACTGGAGGTAAGGCTCAAAGCAGGGGTGGGAAAGCCACAGATGGCAAGCCTGCCCATTTGGCTTGTGAAGCCATTTTCATAACCTCCACCATTCCTCTGATGAAAATCAGGGCACGTGTGTTTTGGAGCCATGCTCTTGTTGGAGCCAGCTGACACACATGAAAGCACAGCACCACTCTAAGTGCCAGCTGCAAGTGTTGGCTTATCTTCTTCCCCGAGCACAGTGTTAGTGGAGTGGGGAACTGGGACATTCTGGTATCAAATCAGAAGCCAGGACGGCTTCTGTAATTCCAGGATTGTCCTGGGAAAATCGGGACACTTGAAGGCTATGCATCTTGTCCAAGCTGCACCCACCTACCCCACACCTGATGCCAGGTACAGCTGGGGCTTGGATGAAAGGGTCTTTGCAGAAACCACTGACCAGCTTATTAGTAGTGCCTGTAAAGCCCCTTGCACACAGATTCTGAAGCATTGACAGCTGATAATGGGTGCTTGGGAAGCATTGTGCGTAGAACTTTCTTTATGTATGCCACAACTGCAGCAAGAATACTTATTTCAAAGTATTGGAAGACACAAGACCTACCCACTCTGGAAGAATGGCAGATGAAGGTGATGGACTACGTGGAATTGGCGGAAATGACTGGCAGAATCCGAGACCAGGGAGAAGAGTTGGTGAAAGAAGATTGGAAGAAATTTAAAGATTATCTACAGAAATATTGTAAAATTAATGAATGTTAGAATGATGTTAGAATGAAGTTAAGTGGTTTAAGCAGTAAGGCTATAAAGGTGTATGTAAAAATGGATTGATAACAGGTGAAAATTTAAAGTTATACTATATTAAGTTAAAGGATTAGGAGAAAATAAAGAGGGAAAGAAATTGCTGAATTAACTAATTGAATTGGAATACAAAAAAGGGAGGTATGAGGAGGTCAGGGAAACAAGGATATGAATGTAAGGCATGGAAAGATTGATTCATTTTTTTCTTTTTTCTTTTCCTTTGTAAGTGTTTTTATTTTTTTATTCTGTATTTTGTATTTTATATTCTTCTTGTATTTTTATATTTGTTTTTTATTTTTTATTTCTTGTTTTTATGTAATTCTTTTCTCTGAAATTTTAATAAATATCATTTATTTTTTTTAAAAAAGGGAAGCATTGTGCGAAGGGGCTTTGCAAGTGCTTTGCTGCTTTCTACCTGCACAGGCAAAAATAGGTCACTTGGCATCACTTGGGTTGGCCCCATCTGTCTATCGAATTCAGCCCATGGATGTGAGTGGAGATAAGGAGTCCTCAGCCTTGGCTCAAAGAATCTCCCCTTACACAGGTCTAAGAAATGCATTAAAAAGAAAGCAAAGCAAAGCTGAAGACTTAATTATTTCTCTCTTTCCCTACAGTAGAGGTGCTGAGAACAGACATGCCCTCCGACAGCAGACTATTGCCCGAGAGAAAGGTAGGAGGCTTGCCAATCGTGGACCGGCATATATGTTTAATGACCACTCAACCAGCCTTTCTATTGAAGAGGAGCGTTTTTTGGAAGCGGCAGAATATGGCAACATTCCTGTGGTCCGCAAGATGCTGGAGGAATGTACCTCGCTCAACGTGAACTGCGTGGACTACATGGGGCAGAATGCTCTGCAGCTTGCCGTCGCAAACGAGCACCTGGAAATCACCGAGCTCTTGCTTAATAAGGAGAACCTGTCACGGGTCGGGGACGCCCTGCTCTTGGCCATTAGCAAAGGTTATGTCCGGATAGTAGAAGCCATCTTGGGTCACCCTGCGTTCGCTGAAGGCAAGAGACTGGCCACGAGCCCCAGCCAATCGGAGGTGCAGCACGATGACTTTTATGCCTACGACGAGGACGGCACCCGCTTCTCTCACGATGTGACCCCCATCATCCTAGCTGCTCACTGCCACGAGTACGAAATCGTGCACACCTTGCTGAGGAAAGGCGCTCGCATCGAGAGGCCTCACGACTACTTCTGCAAATGCAGCGAATGCAACGAGAAGCAAAAGCACGATTCCTTCAGCCATTCCAGGTCCAGGATCAATGCCTACAAAGGCTTGGCCAGCCCTGCTTACCTTTCCTTGTCTAGCGAGGACCCCGTAATGATTGCCTTAGAACTAAGCAATGAGCTGGCTGTGCTTGCTAACATTGAAAAAGAATTCAAGGTAAGTTGTTTTGGGGTTTTTTTTCTCCTGGGGTTAGGAGTTAGTTTTATAACAGGAGGCCACTGCTGGATCAAGCCATCTTCTTTAGCCTCCTGTTCCCATTGGTTAACATAAAAGCATAAGAAGATCCTGATGGTTCTGGGCAATGCCCCATCTGGTCTACCACCATGGGGAACCTGCAAGTAGGACCCAAACAGAAGAACACTCTTCCCTCCTGCCAGGATATTATTTTTTTTTGAGGGAGTATTTGGCTGCTGCCGTCTCTGCCGCCATTCCAATCCCGCCAGAGGCCAAAGCTTGTCTACTACAAAGTGGGGTGGCTAGAGCTTCTTTTTCCTCCTTTCAATGACACACGGGCCACTCTAGCCATGTGACTTTGTGGTAGAGAATAACTGCTTTGCTCTTTCCGCTATAGCCTTATCCTCCAAATGTCTCTAGGAAGTCCACAAAGAGGGATTGAAGTTTTGTCTCCCCAGTGTCCGGCATTCTGAGGTATACTGCCCCCCAGAGCATGGGGGGGGGTCAATTTAGTTATGAAAATGTGGAGCTGTCATTGTTTGGCCCCACAGGGTAAGAAGCCAGGCACAGCTAAGACTGTTATTGATTACTCAGCCTACAGTGGAAAAAATATAGTCATGCCAGTTTAAGGGGAATCTAATGAACCACCTTTAGATCGCTTTCACATTGCCAAAGATGAGGACAAAAGAGGGTGCCAGTTTGCACAGAACATGTGCATGCTAATTTGCATGTACAGGTGCAAATTTATAAATAATTACTTTAATTTTAACCATGCATTTCACCATAGTGGGGGAGACTGCAGCCTGGTGACCTGTGTGACTGCTTGGTTTGCTGCTGTGCACTGCTGCTGATTGGGAAAATGCAAACCCCACCTCCCTCTCCTCCTCCTAAAATGGACTTGGAGCAGGCAGGACTTGTGCCAGTCACCTTTGAATAAAGCTAGATGGGTCACAAGTTAATGTTATGCTTGTTGCTTATTTTAAAAAATGGCCGATTTCTGTGGCTTCTTTTCCTTCACAGAATGATTACAAAAAATTGTCTATGCAGTGCAAAGACTTTGTGGTTGGACTTCTTGATTTATGCAGAAACACAGAAGAAGTAGAAGCTATTCTAAACGGAGATGTTGAGCTGCACCATGGGGAACACGGACGCCCTAGCCTTAGCCGCCTAAAACTTGCCATAAAGTATGAAGTCAAAAAGGTAAGCTCTGGTTTAAGCAGCTGATTGGGTCAGAGATGTTTCTATTAATTTCCTTCCCATTTATCTTCCTATCCAAGTACCAAGTATCCAAATAACACACAGAGTTCCATGAACATTTGTCCTTGTCCCAATGAATCAGCATGTGAAGATAAACCTTCCTGAACTTTCTGGATAATTTGGAAGTGCTTTTGACATTCAATTTAGCATTTATATATCCTGCAGTACATAAGCGGAAACCTACAGGACATACAGCCCACATGCAGTACATGTTTCAGGGCTATAGCTAACTGGTAG
Organism: Podarcis bocagei; assembly: GCF_964188305.1. Taxonomy (NCBI): domain Eukaryota; kingdom Metazoa; phylum Chordata; class Lepidosauria; order Squamata; family Lacertidae; genus Podarcis; species Podarcis bocagei. Next base: position 88,777,547 of record NC_138130.1, read on the forward strand.
AGCACATGTTTAACACCCAGCAAATCCCAGGTTCAATCCCTGATATCTCCAGGTAGGAGTGGGAAAGGTCCCTTTCTGAAACCTTGGAGAGCTACTTCCAGTCCAACAGAGCAGTGTTGTGACTTAGTGCAAGACAGCTTAAAGGCAAATATCAATAATTGGAAGTAGTCCTAAATGCTAACAGACTGCCACTGAAGTGCTTTCAAAATTGGCATGATCTGCATAAACCTGGGCCGCACCAGTCAAAATTATAATATAGCCCAATTGCATTACAGTCCCTTCCCCCAAAAAACCCAATTTCAATGAAATGGAAGCCTTTCAAGGTGTGGAGAGGTCCATGTGAGTATCAACTACATGGGTGGGGGACACCCAACTTTGGAGAAAGTTGCTCTATAGCTTCCATGAGGTGCCTGCTGTGCAGATTTTATTTAAATGTAGCTAAAGTGCCCTTCACATTTTCAGAGGCACAAGGCCTCTCCTACAAAATGCTGTGATCCAATAAAAGGGGATGGATGCTACCACCGTGCCTAGATTGAAAAAATTCCCAGAGGCATCTTTCAAGCCATGTCTGAACACAATTTACACCATCTGCTTGACCCAACCTGGCAGTTTTTATTTGCAGTAAGAATCTTCTAGGGAAACCTGGAGGGGGAAAAAAATTAAAGGATGAAATTGCAGAAAACGTAAAACCCAGTGTGTTGTCTTGACAAGGAAACTTCCTGCCTTATATAGGCATGTATTGCACACAGAAGCTTCTTTCATCCACACCGCTGCTCTTCCCTTTGTGATAATCACATGAAGATTACCTGCATTGTTTCTGTTTTAATACCTTCGCTAGCGGCTAATTATGAAATGAGTGGTGGTAATGTTCTCTTGTACTCCTTTCCTTTGTCGTTTAGTTTGTAGCACATCCAAACTGCCAGCAGCAGCTCCTCTCTATCTGGTATGAGAATCTGTCAGGTTTACGACAACAGACGATGGCGGTGAAGTTTTTAGTGGTTCTTGCTGTTGCTGTTGGGCTGCCATTCCTGTCGATGGCTTATTGGATTGCTCCATGCAGTAAGGTACTAGTTGGTGCAAGGTTGCATCAGCCTTTTAAAAGAGTTTCTGTACTTCGTTTGCATGCAGATTTGAAAGTGGGCTAAAGTGAAGCATGCACAATAAACAAAAGAGGCACTTAGCAATGCTTTAGTAGCAAGTTATTTATTGTAATGGTGTGAAGGCAGGATCACACGCCTTGTTCTCAATAAAAAGCAGCGAAAGCATTATGTTCAACTTAATTTGCTTTTCATTTGTGAAGGTGGCAGGAATGGGGGAGAAAACAGTGACTGAAAGGCATCATTTATATCTTTTGTATTTGTGCCTGTTCTGTTTGTTAGCAACACACATGCATATAATCTCTCTTTCTCTCTCTCTGTGTGTGTATTTTATCACTTGAAGCCCTAAGCCTTTTAAACTAGTGTACTGGTACTGAAAATGGGACAGCTTGAAGCTAACAAAAAATCTGATTGCATTATGAAATACCAACATCCAATATCAACATTACATTATGAAATATCAACAGCAATGACAGCATCAACACAAAACAAGACGCCATGCTGGTGCTGCAGTCCAGTTACACGAGCAGAGTAGCTAAATGTTTACATTGCTGTGCAATTGCCTTTAAATTGAAGACCCAGGGGAGCAGGCCCAGGGCAGTAAGAAGATAAAGAGATTTGTGACATGCTTTCCAATGGCCCAGTACACTAAGCCAAACTATGGCTGAGCACAAATGAGCAAGTGCCCACAGACTGAAAAACATGGCTACTTTGCTGCTGGCTGGAGCTAAGTCATGGGTTGGATTAGTGTTATGTCCAAACCCAGGCTCCCTAAGACAAACCATGAGTACCAAACCTTGTGGTTTGTCTAGAATAAAACAAGCCAGTAGCCTGGGTTCAGAAGCAATGCTGAACCAAATCATGGCTTAGCGCTGTGCAGCATGGCAGCAGCAGTGCTGGGTGGAGCTAAACGGCTGTGATTTTTACTCCATTCACTTGCTTGTTTATGTCACGGCTTGGCTTAGCATTGCATGTGGACCAGGCCATTGTGGCATAAATGTTCCCAGGCAACTGAAACTCTGGAGAGCCACTGCCAGCCATACTGGATTTTTTCCCCCTGCTGCTTATTACGTCCCACATCTGTCTTCTGCCCGCTCTGACCCGCTTTCCTGGCACCTTCAAGTGACGCTATTTCCCAGCCTCATCCTCACTTGTGAATGCAGGCAGGTAATCAATTTGAAAGGACACTGCCAAGGTATTTTATTTATCATTTACAAAGTGTGTTTTAATCATTGCTGTCTTTAACCATCCCCTTGGAAGCTTTAAAAAGGAGCTTGTCAGTATAAACAACAAGCTTTATTAGGGGGAGGGAATAGTCATTTAGCCTCTGAGGGGACTGACAGACTGTTTTGCAAAAGAAAAACAAAACTATTTTTAGGCTGCCGCCCTAAACAAACTTACTGGAGCATTAGTCTCAATGAATTAGACTTGCTTCTGAGTTAAAGTGCGTGTTACTACTTATTTATTTGGTTGGAGGATGAGGGTGGAATGAAGATTTCCTAAAGAATTTAGCAGATTAGTGTGCCTAGCATTTGGCTTTACCAACCTTTATTAATATTAGATTCAGCCATACTTAACGTTTCGTAAACAGTTTATTTATCTTTGGCCATTTTCCACTGGCCTTTCACTCCTCCCTAGCTTAAACAAGCTTAAGGAAAGAAAGAAAGTAGCTCGAGACTCTTCGTGATGATGCCTATTAAATAGTCGCTGGAAAAATAAAAAATTGGGAGTATTTGTGGTTGACTCTGTTTTGAAAAATGAAAACCATTTAACCTCCCTTTACATATCAACCATAGTTATTGCAAATACAGTTTCCCTCATTCAGTGAGATATTATGTTTGCTTCCTTGTCTTCCCAAACCTTTTCCCATGAGCTGTGAGCAGCCAACTCACCACATCCTGGAAAGTTTCTCCGCACACATCCTGCCTGATGCTTTTGACGTCTTGTGTTCCAACATGTCATGCCCCTTTCCCCGTGTAAACTGACCAGAGCCTGCATGCCTCTCAAATTAATTTGGCTTTGGTGTGATGACTATGAAAGTATTTTAAAACTTATGGGAAATTCCAATGCCTACTATTTCTAACAGTCTCTAATGGTTATATTTATTTGCTTTCTAAAAGATAATTTGCTACCCTCCTATAGAACTGAGCAAACAGGGTGGTTCACGTTTTCCATAGGCCTTACACAGAATTCTGGCTCTTCCCCATCTTTTCCACATTTTTTAGTGGCTAGGGAACCAATTTCTAAACCTGCAGTCCTATGCACACTTACCTGGGATTTGCTTCCGTTGAATAGGTTTGGCAAGAGGAGGGAGACAGTCACAGATGCACTCAGAATACTGAGCTGACCCTCTAATCCTTGGGTGAGAAGTCTTCTTCAGGCTGAAGGCCGCATTACCCAGTAGAAAGTGGCAGGAGCCATATTTGAATAGTGGGCAGGGCCACATTCAACCGCACACCTGACCGACACACCCTTAACATACAGGGACATACACCATCATACAGTCAAGTATACGTACAAAACTGTTTCCCATAGAAAGAGGCATAGATTTAATTCCTAGTAATTCCACTTAAATTTCATCACGCATTTTCCCTGTAGACTTCGCAAAAAAAGTTTGTAAGCTAATAGCCATTGATATAGCCTTATTGTCCATGAATTTGTCTAGTCCCATTCTTTTTTTCTTTTTACATTTTCCAAATTTATTATACACATCTTACAGGTTTTTTTTTTGCTATTTCCAGCTTTTGTTTTTTCAAAAATAATTTTATTTTGACAAAGTAATAATAAAAAATAAATAATTTGAATAAAAATGTGCACCCCACCCAAGTGACTATTCCACTGTAACTATCCAACCTCCCAGAATTTCAAAACCTCTTGCGATGGTTTGACCCCTTTCCGTTTTAACAGTACAAATTATACAAACACCTTCCATATTTCCTCAAAATAATTTCTCCTGCATACCCCATCTTACCTTAATAGCACATGTTAATTTATCATCTAATCCCATTCTAAAGCTGTCCAAGTTTCTGGTCATTGCTGTATCTTATAGAAGTGAATGCCACAGTTTAAATATGAACTGTGTGCTTTTTGTCTGTCCTGAAGCTTCTAGCATTCAGCTTTATGAATGACCCTGGGTTCTAGTATCATGAAAAAGGGAGAAAAACATCTCTCTATCTGCTTCCATGCACAATTTTTATACATCTCTATCTTGTTCCCTTTTACTTGCTTTCTCCCCCAAACTAAAAAGCCCCTAGCCCTAAACGTTTTAACCTGTACTCACAGAGATGTTGTTGTAGCCCACTGAATAATTTTGCTGTCCTATTATGAACTTTCCCAGCTCTACCATATCCTTTCTAAGGTGAGGCAACCAGATCTCCAGAATTCCAAGTGTGGCCTTGCCATAGATTCATAAAACAGCTTTATGTTTTGGTAGTTTTGTTTACAATCCCTTTCGTTACAAACCTAGCGTGGAGTTTGACCTTTCCACTGCTGACGCACACCGGCTCGACATTTTCGCTCGGCTATCCATCCCGACCCTAAGTCTCTGTCACTTCAGACTCCATTAGCATACATTTGGAGTTAGGACCTTTTTGCTGTTCTGTGAATCACTTCACACACATTGATCTACATTTGTCATTTTTAAGCCATGCCCTGACACCCTTCTTACCCAAGAAGCTGTCTGCCTTCAGTTCCCCAGAGCCTGGTGGGGAGCTGTAATCCCAGAAAAGGTTCAGAAAAGACTGGGATGTATAGATCTTCTCAGGCAGCTCTTCCCCCTTCCTGGACATCTGCCACATCCCAATGGGCATCAGGTCCTTCTCTGGCTCCTCCTGAGTACAGCCCAGGAAGTGAAGGCCTCTGATTGCCAGCCAAGTAAATCTGTGCCAGCTCTGGACTTCTTGCCAGGCCAGCAATGACATCTCTGTTCCTGGGAGGGCTGCAGGCGAAGGAAGGTAGTCAGGGGTCCAGGTGGGGGTCTGGTGTGTGTGGCATCATCAGGGGCAGACAGCGTTTTTGGGGGGCTGGGTGTTTTTGGTGCTGAAGGTCTATGCAGGGTTCCATTCCACTTCTTGGGCTGAGATCCTCCTGGAGTTATTGTTGGTCTAGACCAGTGTTTCTCAACCTTGGGTCCCCAGATGTTGTTGGACTACAACTCCCATCATCCCTGAGCTCTGGCCTTGCTAGCTAGGGATGATGGGAGTTGTAGTTCAGCAACACCTGGGGACCCAAGGTTGAGAAAGGCTGGTCTGGACTCTGTCTGAGGCAGAGGGTAAGGGAAGCAGTTTTCCCATGATGCAAACCTGTCACACACAAGTGCCACAGCCTGGCACTCTCCTGGGTTGTTGTGTGTATATAAAAAATTAATTTTGATGATATGAAAAGTAACAGAGTAGCTTGCAGCTAGGAAGCTAAATAACTCTTCTAGGTGATTGATAGCTTCTTTATAAAGACAATGTCCAGTTCAAAAGAACTTTACTTTCATAAACATATAACTGAGAATATATTTACAATCACATGCTTAGTCAAACATAGGTATGTTCTCACTTGAACTGTAGATGGAAGTCTTTGACTTTTTTATGAAATGTTTTTACTTTCACCTCAACAGTATTCTCTTTGTTCCTTTCAGAGAGCTCCTGCATGGGTTTCTCCCTATTAATGTTTAGGGATCTTCCTCTGTTTGTTTCACTTCAGATATATCTCAGAGACACACACTATCTACAGCAGATTCCTGAGAAGTTTCTCTCAGCAGCCATTCTCCCTCACACACAGAGAGAAAACAGGGAGAGCAGTTAAAAACGACAGTTACTGGAATAACAGTCACAACAGAATGGAATGCCTCTCTCATGTGACTCACAGTCAGCCAATCACTTGAGAGCTACTGCCAAAGGAAATCCCCCATGTACACAGTAATTTAACATAAGTAAACATTCCCTTTTCAGGAATTTAAACCATGATCCTTAACGTGAGTTGGAGAGGGATGCCCTGTAAGTGGACCACTGCCTGACCACGCTGTGGTCATTGAAACATGCTGTTGTTGTTTAGTTGTTTAGTTGTGTCCGACTCTTTTTGACCCCATGGACCAGAGCACGCCAGGCACTTCTGTCTTCCACTGCTTCCCGCAGTTTGGTCATAATCATGCTGGTAGCTTCGAGAACACTGTCCAACCATCTCATCCTCTGTCGTCCCCTTCTCCTTGTGCCCTCCATCTTTCCCAACATCAGGGTCTTTTCCAGGGAGTCTTTTCTCATGAGGTGGCCAAAGTACTGGAGCCTCAGCTTCACGATCTGTCCTTCCACTGTGCACTCAGGGCTCATTCCCTTCAGAATGGAGAGGTTTGATCTTCTTGCAGTCCATGGGACTCTCAAGAGTCTCTTCCAGCAAAAGCACATTGAAACATAGGAAACTGCTTTTATACCAAGTCAAAACTCTGGCTTATCTAAACCAGTATTGTCCATGCTGGTTGGCAGCAGGTCTCCATGCTTACAGACAGAAGTCTTTGCCAGCCATCCCTGAAGATGCCAGAGATTGCACTTCGGGACTCTCGCATGGGACTCATGTGCTTTACCTCTCAGTTATGCCCCTTCTCCAGCTGTGTTTCTTCAATCTGTGGTTCCCACCTCGAAGTTGGCAGCAACCATTGTGTCATAGCATCACCTGGCATTTCTACTCCTCTGTCCCCTGCACTGCTGTAATCCTGAAGTCCCTGGGGAATTTGAGCAACATACAGGGTATATGGAAGTACAGAAAACTGCAAAAGGCTGATTAGAAATAGCATTAAGGGGTAATTATTTTATGCAAAGCATTCTCTCCTGTTTCTTTGCTGTGCCTGGCTGTTGTTTCTTTTTGACAGCAGCCTTCTCAAGATAAATTTATTTTGGTGGGGGAGTGATGCAATCTTTAAAATCTCTCTCTTTTTAAATTTTTGCAGTTGGGTAGAATAATGCGCGGACCCTTTATGAAATTTGTGGCACATGCAGCCTCTTTCACCATTTTCCTTGGTTTGCTGGTCATGAATGCGGCAGACAGGTTTGATGGCACCAAACTGAAGCCCAATGAAAGCAGAACGGATGGAAAACAGCTGTTCAGGATGAAAACTTCGTGCTTCTCGTGGATGGAGTTGCTGATTATCTCATGGGTAATAGGTAAAAAACATATCGCAAAGCTGTGTCTTGCAACCATAGCAGAGGACTGTGTGTCTGTTAAGCCTCTTTTCTCTTATAGTGGTGAAGTACGAGACACAAAGTGAAGGGTCTTGCTGAATTCCACATTCATTCATGTGTATCCCTTGCATAGGTTGTGAGTGAGAAATGCCACAGCGTTCTTCCTTCCTTTCCTCTTCGGTGCTTTTCACGAAGCACATGCATTTATGTGTTAGCACACCAAACAAGGAACATTTGAGGTGCATTTTCAGAATGCTCCGATTATATTAGATGATCTACTTATTCATACAAGCAAACACATTCTGAATCAGATCTGTTAAGTCTCTGCCAATTAACCTGGTTCCAAAACCCAGCTCCTACTTTCTTGGTTATAGAGAAGACAGTTCACCCCAGAAAACACAGTTGATTGTCACATCTTAAAGCACCCAGCACCGTACAGATGACATGTTGTTATTAATTCATTTAAAATTTACATTTCAGAAGCCTAGAAAAAGGGGTGCAAGTTTCAATGTGTACACATTTTACTCTTGTTATAGCTAAAAGAAAGAAAGAAAAGGAATACGCCTTCTGTTTCATTCTTCTAAGCCTTATGCAGAAAAAAGAGGTGGCATGTTATTTTGAAAGTGCCGAAAATTCAGGGAACTGTTCTATAGAAGAAGAACAGCATGTTACATCAAATGAAACCAATCATTTCTGGCTGCATTATCTAAAATATGAATTAAATCTTCTAAAGCCAATTTTTAAAAAGAAAGTTGATAGTTAGCAGGCAAGACAGAAACTTGATGCTAATGAGTGTATTCAGATATTGTCAGTGAGCACTGGAGATTACTAACATGCAACATCAGAGAAATCCAAATTGGTAGGAGATAGCGTTTCTGGTTGATTAGGTGTTATGCATTAGAAGCTACTATAAAATGTAATAAAAAGTTAATGAACCGAGAACTGTGAGAGACATGAAGGAGCAAGTAGATATCTGAAAGCTGTATAAATTGTGAAGGAGAAACACACACAATCACATACATAGGATAATAATTATAACACACATTCATTCATTTGAAATGCCATCTAAAACTCATAGCTAGTTGAAGATCTGTGCAGTACCTTTACACTTCCAGCTGCAGGAGAAGGCGGATGCAACTCATCCCAAATCTTTTTCAACTTTGGTTAAGATATCTTTCTGTTTTGCTGCCTGCTAACAGCAGGGGATGCTTTTAGGGTGCAGTTGCTCAAGGTGGCCCAGTCTTGAGTTAAATATTAAATTCAAAAGGGATCCCAGCTGCATGAAACATTTACTATTCTTAAGTAGTGTAGGGTGGTAGAAGAATGAGAAGCTCATTGTTCAGAGGCTGGCCTCTATGCTCAATTCTCTCTCTCTCTCTCTCTCCCTCCCTCCCTCCCTCCCTCCCTCCCTCTCCACACACTATCTCTCAGCTCATATCAGCTTCTGCTTCTGCAGCAAAGCTCTGCTCCCAAGTCACAGCAGTCAGAAATGGCGTGGTCAGTTGCTAGGCTCTAAACATCGCTTCTTTACGAATTCATTACACCAGAAACCTTATTTGAATGATTATCCCTGGGGAGCCACAGCTCACCTTGGCAAATCTAGCAGGGAGGGAGACTGAGACACCTTCTGCCATTCCAAGATTGCTAGCAAACTGGCCTCTCTCACCAGTGTTTGCTATAGAAGGGGCACTGATAAAAGCTGTTGGTGTATGAAAACCCATAGCCGCCACATACATCTCCTGCTGCGCTGGTAAATTCAAAGCTAGAGTGCCGATATCCACCTTGCAATTTGACAACTCTCCACAAAGCCAATTGCCACCCTACCATTTTTACATAATGAATAGGGAATCTAATAGAATTTGTTGGTATCCATCTTGAGAGACAATGGAACGAACCTCTGTGGGGGGGTGAAGTCAAAGAGCTGCAGGATCACAGCGCCTGCTGTGGCTGCAGCAACTGGGAACTCATAACTGCTGCCTCCTGCATTGTTTTTACTGCGTTAGCAGCACTGAACTGACCTCCCTGCGCAGAAGCCTAGGCAGTGTGTATGGAAGTCCTGGGCTGCCCAGATGACAACACCCCACTCTTCAGCCTTGCTATTGTGGTCCAAAGGAAAGCAGAGCAATGTGTTTGGTACCAGCTTAGCTGCAGAAGTTGCCTGAAGGAGGCATACAAGGCACCATCCAACCATCTTAGGGACTCCACCCAAGATTTGCGTAGGGTTTAGTCCTTAGGCCCAGTGATGTCCCACAAAGCAATGGATGGAATATTTCTTGTATAAATAAAATAAGAGCTTAGTTTCATTTTTCAAAGCCTGTATCCCTACTTCTCAAGACATGGGACTCAAACAGATATATTTGATATTTTCTATTACATTTTGTGGAAAGCTAATGCTGTGTGTGCTCTCTTCTTTCCTCCTCTAGGTATGATATGGTCCGAGTGTAAAGAGATTTGGTCCCAAGGTCCCAAGGAATACCTGTTTGAGTTGTGGAATATGCTAGATTTCGGGATGCTAGCTATTTTTGCAGCTTCGTTCATTGCGAGGTTCATGGCATTTTGGCATGCTTCCAGAGCCCAGAGCATGGTCGATGCAGGTGTGGATATGAAGAACTTGAAAACGGTGACATTGCCTCCCAGTATAAAATACTACACTTTGGGTGAGTTTATGAAGCATTGAGATTTGTGTTGGCTGAGCAAAGGAGAACTGCTCCAGTTCGGGTTCTACCCTCCCGATCAGGAGAAAACTGGCTTGCTCCATCTTCCATGTGACAGGCCTTGAGATATTTGAAGATGGCTGCCATATCTGCTCTCATGTCTCCTCTTATCCAGGCAACCCCCTCAACCATTCCTCATAAGGCTTGGGTTCCCACCCTTGACCATTTTGGTCACCTTCTTCTGCGCACGTTCCAACTCGTCAATATCCTTCTGAAATGGTGGCACCCAGAACTGGACACAGAACTCTAGGTGTTATCTGACCAGGGCAGAATAGAGTGGTACTATTACTTCCCTTGATTACTTCCCTAGACTTCTCTTGATGCAGCCAAGAATAGCATTACCTCTTTTTGCTACTGCACCACACCGTTGACTCATGTGAAGTTTGTGGTCTACTAAGACCCCATGATCCTTTTCACATGTAAGGCCATTGTGGGATAAAATGTTTTCATCAAGAGATTATAAGGAACTCATCACTACTGAGCTGCATGTCCTCTTCTTTTCACAACCCATGCAAGCAGTGGAGATTTTCAGTGACTTTCAGTGAGCTTACAACTCCTGCCTGGCAAGGCAGCAGCAAGTTTCATATTCATTTTCTTTCCTAAAATATCCTATAAAAATAATTTTCTTCTGCTTGAAGAAAATGCCCCGATGGGAATGACGCTATCCTTTGGATGGCTTTAAGGACTGATGTAGTTGTGATGTTATATAGATATACATAAACACATCAGTTTTTTATGTTTACAACATCATTATTATTATTTTTATTAAAAAATATTTTTAAAATTATTTAGCTTATTTTTTATCCTTAAACCATTTGGTTTCCTTATATTGTGAACCCCTTTGGGAACATAACTATTAATATGTAGAAAGAGTGCTGTAAGTTGCCCTGGGCTTATAGAGCAGGTTGTAATTCAAACGAAGAAATAGGAATCTTCATTTTTAGCTGCAGTTTATACACTCCCCCTTACTGTATAACTAGTTTCTTCACGTAAAATCGAGAGGTTATGAACAATCAGAAGTTACAGTGAGATAAAGTGATGTGTGCTGGACAGAAAAGCAATAGCCAGCGCAGTCCTCTGCATGTCTACTCAGAAGTAAGCCTCACAGGTTTCAGCAGGACTTTCTTTCAGATAAGCGTGTACAGTGGTACCTCGGGTTAAGTACTGAATTCGTTCCTGAGGTCCGTACTTAACCTGAAACTGTTCTTAACCTGAAGCACCACTTTAGCTAATGGGGCTGTTGCCACGCCGCCGGAGCATGATTTCTGTTCTCATCCTGAAGCAAAGTTCTTAACCTGAAGCACTATTTCTGGGTTAGCAGAGTCTGTAACCTGAAGCATATGTAACCTGAAGCGTATGTAACCCGAGGTACCACTGTATAGGATTTCAGGCTCCACCACCAGTTTCTAGGAAGCAATGGCAATTTATAACAGTGGATGATCTGCTGTTCACTTCCTAAGCAATATAATTCTGAACCCACTGCAGTTGCAATGGATGAGTTTGAGAGCTGTTAGGTTTTTAGTTTCATTGGAGGCTTTTAAGCAGAGGTTGGATGGCCACCTGTCATGGATGCTTCAGTTGAGATTCCTGCATTGCAGGGGCTTGGACTAGATGGCCCTCAGGGTCCCTCCCTATTCTACAGTTCTATGATTCTATCTTTCACAATGCAGTTTGTATGTTGTTGTTGTTGTTTTGTAATGGAGGTGACTCTCAACTTACACAGGGGTTATGTTCTAGGCACATAAGCCAAATTTACATATACTCAAAACGCATTGTGTTCAATTACGAGTGGGATCCCCAAAGTCTTGTTTCCTAGATGACCACCCCCTTTCCACTCCCTTTTGATTTATTTATTCTTATTTTGGCAAGTTACCTGTATTTCAAAATGAAGAAAGGATGATTAATAAAAGGATAACTGTGGGCAGAATTGTTCATTTGTTTATTTCATCTCTCTCCTTTTTTTATTAGTCTTAATGTAAAGCCAGGTAACTGCATATTCATAAAATTAAATGAAATAACTTTAAAAAAAAAAATAAGAAGAAGGAGACACTGAAATATCAAAAACCAGAGGGGAAGATGCAACTGTATGCAAAACCATTACTAGGAGTGAGCCTGGGCAATGATGTATCAATACATTGCCTAGGACCTGTTTGAAGGCTAGAGCATGATGACGCCTTCTCCCGAGTCTTGCTTTCCCCTCAGTGCGCCAGGCACTGAAAGCAGAGGAACTCCCTCCAGCACATGGAGGAACGAGCTGGCTTTCAATCTGGCCAGGGTGAATCCACTGCCACTCCCACTGAGGGAGCTGAGGTGATTTCACCCCAGAGGACCAGGCCCGATACAGCTTGTTCCTCCCTCCACTTTTCAACATCGCAATGCGATGTTCGACTGGTGATACATTGCAATGTTGAAAAGCTGATATTACCCAGCCCTAACTAGGGGCTGCAGTTCATACATTAATAGCCACAGAAACAGCATGTGGGTAATGTCACAAATTTGCCTGAGAAGCAGCAGCCATTTTGCTGTTGTCTCTCTCTGTCCTGACATCCCTCTGAAAGGTGCTTCCCTTGTTCACAAGCTCTTTACTTCTGATCGCAAGGGGATGCACAGCAAGATCTCCAGACATTGGCTTAATGCTTGGGCAGCTAAATGTGGAACATATATCAAAACATTAAACAGATGTTCTTGTGGGTTTTCTTTCGCTTTTTTTACAGCAAGAATAGACTGGGATCCATCTGACCCTCAAATCATATCTGAAGGCCTATATGCAATCGCTGTGGTCTTAAGCTTCTCAAGAATCGCCTATATTCTGCCCGCCAATGAAAGCTTTGGACCTCTACAGATATCGCTTGGCAGAACTGTGAAAGACATTTTCAAGTTCATGGTCATATTTATCATGGTTTTTGTGGCCTTCATGATAGGAATGTTTAATCTCTACTCTTACTACCTGGGGGCAAAGCAAAATGAAGCCTTCACTACGTAAGTAAATGTTGAAATCTGCTTTTGCTGTAGTAAGTGTAGATGATTTTGTTGGAAGGCTAGCAGTACTGATGCATCTAAATGCCAAGCGCATTTACTATAAAGTAATTCTAAAGGCACTTCCATGTTAATGGATTCATGGTGATTGGTGCATTCAATAAAAGTGCTGGTTATCCCTTTGGGGCAATCCTTCAATTTCTACTAGTCCAGATGGACTACCAGGATCAGTTCAGATGTCACCCCCAGAAGCAGCTGCTATGGTAGCTCTGAACAGCCGCAACAACCAGCAGATAGAAGCACCTGCTTTGCATTATAGATTAGGTCCTCTTTTATATTATTTAGTTTGCATAAATACATAATGCACTCCTCCTATGCGAGATGTATTAGGACAAGGTCTGTTTGTGCATAACAAGAGTGTGTTGTAGACATCTTTAGTCAATGCTGCATAGTTTAGTTGCTAGTGTCCATATATGTCACTAGGTCCATTAAAATTTAAATTATGCTTGTGCATGCTAAAGTATCTATCAACAGAAGCTACTTCCATTGCATGTTTTTCCATTGTGCAAAAGCAGAGATTGATCATGCCTGTTTGAACATTTAAAATGTGGACACTTTAAACATTATTATGACATGCCTGATTTTCCTGTGCCATTAACATGTGCAGAGGAGGGCAACCAAGATGATCAAGGGTCTAGTAACCAAGCCTAACAAGGAACTGTTGATGGAGCTGGTGTGTTTAGCCAGGAAAAGAGGAGAGTGAGAGGAGATATCATAGCCATCTTCAAGGGCTGTCACATGGATGTTGGAACAAACTTCTTTTCTCTTGCTCTGGAGGGTAGGATCCATACCAATGGATTCAAGTTACAAGAAAGGAGATTCCAACTAAGCATCAGGAAGAATTTTCTGACAGTAAGAGCTGTTTGACAGTGGAACAGTCTCCATCGGGAGGTTGTGGGCTCTCCTTCCTTGGAGGTTTTTAAGCAGAGGTTGGATGGCCACCTGCCATGGATGCTCTAGCTGAGATTCCTGCATTGCAGGGGGTTGGACTAGATGACCCTTGAGGGTCCTTCCAACTTTGATTCTATGATCATGAATTGGAGTTGGTGCCGACATAGGGCTTGTCCCATGCCTAGAACGCATGGGTCTGAGGTTTTCCGCTTCTCTTGCGCTTTCTAGACATGGGTCTGAGTGGTTTTGCCCTTGCCTTGCCTCTTTCTTCAGGAAAACCCGGTCTTAAGTGATATATCAGAGCAAACAGCAATCTGGAGAAAACCTGATTGACGTTTGCTCTGATTCAGCGGTAATACAGTGGTACCTCGGGTTACATATGCTTCAGGTTACATATGCTTTAGGTTAGAGACTCCAGTAACCCAGAAATAGTACCTCGGGTTGAGAACTTTGCCTCAGGATGAGAACAGAAATCGCGCAGCCGCGGCGTGGCAGCAGCAGGAGGCCCCATTAGCTAAAGTAGTGCTTCAGGTTAAGAACAGTTTCAGGTTAACAACGGACCTCCGGAACGAATTATGTACTTAACTCGAGGTACCACTGTAGTCAGGTTTCCCCGGGGGGGGGGGGGGGGGGAAAGTGGGGCAAGGGCAAGCCTGGATGGTCCCATACTCAGCTTTTACAGATCTTTTACTCCACTGTTATGCTCATCTTTCTGGGATTTATTTTTCTTTCTTTCAGAGTGGAAGAAAGCTTCAAGACTTTGTTCTGGGCAATATTTGGACTCTCAGAAGTGAAATCAGTTGTCATAAACTATAGGCACAAATTTATTGAGAACATTGGTTATGTCCTTTATGGGGTTTATAACGTCACCATGGTTATTGTTCTGTTGAACATGCTTATCGCGATGATCAACAGCTCATTCCAAGAGATTGAGGTAATAATGCTCTTTTGAACTACCTTTAGCTTACTCAGTCATCATTGAGTAATGATGTGGTCAGGCTCCCAGCTCCCCTCCGCCCCAGCCAGGATGGGCAGTGGTCAAAGTATATCAGGAATTATAGTCCAGTGGCATCTGAAGGGCCACAGGTATTCCATCCCTGCTTTATTAAATCAGTACACTTTTTCAGAACAAATAGAAATTCATGATCAAAAAACAAACTCTCAGTAGGACTAGCACTGGTTACAACCCCGAGTTGCTTAAATGTGCCATTATTTCAACAGGACTTGAGCTAAGTCAGTATTAATTTGTCCTACGGATTTCAATGGAACCTAAGTTCAACTACATTAGACTGCGTCCAAGTCAAATTCCTTAGAATCATGACCTGCCAGTGAGCTTCTTCCAACCACCTAGCTGATCACAGTCAGAAATGGGCTGAACACAAGTAGAACCTCAATCCACCCGTTATCTGATCCAGGCGAGGTCTTCCTATGAAGAAGTGTTACTGTTATTTCCTGCAGTTTAGTTCAGCGCAGGAGTCTAGCTGGAGTCTGAGCATCCAGCAAAACAACTTTTGCGTATCATTTCAAATGACCACTGCTTAACTCTTTTCTCTGCCTTCCAGGATGATGCTGATGTGGAATGGAAGTTTGCAAGAGCAAAACTGTGGTTCTCCTATTTTGAGGAGGGCAGAACGCTTCCGGTGCCGTTCAACCTAGTGCCTAGCCCCAAATCTCTGATTTACTTCTCGCTCAGAATAAAGAAGTGGATTTTTAAGTTGTTGTTTTGCAATAGAAAAGGTTTCCAGGAAGACGCTGAGATGAATAAGGTAACTTCGCAATGGAGTAAACCTGCCGCATTCTGGAATTGTGAACAACTTTATGCAACGCATGACTCCACTGGAGGAGGGCAATTCGTGCCAGACCTGCACCACTAAATAAAATGGTTGTTTTCTTTCAAGGGTTTCTGGTAGAAATTCCCTAACCTACAAAGTTAATTTGATGGCTGCAATTTTAGAAACACGCAGAGCAATCCAAATTCTGGATCTGCTATGCTGGAGGGAGTGTGGAGGTGTCCAAATGCCTAGCCCAGCCTGGCTCTGCTGGCCGCAGGGTTTCTAAATGTAGTCTTGAGTTAGCAAATGCTGCCAGGGGGGTTCTTGGTAGAGAGAAAAGCATCCTTCATTTCTCTCGATTACAGTTTTGAAGTCTGGAGGGTGAATTGCCTCTGATTCAGTGTCCATTGTGGTGGAAATGTGGAACCTAAACCAATGGTCATATGTGCAGGAAGGAATGTCCGTGGGCTTAGCTTTGAACACACAGATATCCCAGAGAGCAGTACTGCCTGCTGACTCATTTTACTAGTTATGGATTGGAATGTGCATATTACCCAAGAGTAAGGTAAAGGTAAAGGACCCCTGGATGGTTAAGTCCAGTCAAAGGCAACTATGGGGTTCCGGCGCTTGTCTCCCTTTCAGGCCGAGGGAGCTGGTGTTTGTCCACAGGCAGCTTTCTGGGTCATGTGCCCAGCATGACTAAACCACTACTGGCACACGGAGGACCGTGACGAGTGCCAAAGTGCACGGAAACACCATGTACCTTCCCGCTGCTGCGGTACCTATTTATTTACTTGCACTGGCATGCTTTCAAACTGCTAGGTTGGCAGGAACTGGGACTGAGCAAAGGGAGCTCACCCCGTCGCTGGGATTCGAACCACTGACCTTCCGATTGGCAAGCTCAAGAGGCTCAGTGGTTTAGACCACAGCGCCACCCATATTGCAGGGCTGGCAGGAGATCTGCACTTGACAACATGCATTCATATCTGTATGGACATATGCATTTGACCTCTAGATCCCTCCCCCCAACTAACTTGAAGAGTTTATCTGTGCAACTTTCCATCATTTCTGCTGCTAAGTGGAAAGTAAAATTATGTTGAATACTGAAGGTTCAGGATTATTGTCCACATCGGCAGGATAGCAATTTCTGCTAAGAAAATCTTAGATCGAGTGACCAGGGCATCCTTTTTGCCCATGTTAACATATATCTATCTAACATATATCTATTGCCCATGTTAACATATATCTATCTACCTGCAACTTATACAATTGGGAGGAAACTCCTAATTAGGTAGGGTGGCCATGTATGCATCACCAAAAACACAGAAATCAGAAGGTGGTATCAGTTTGCGTAGAATTTGCATTTGCTAATTTATGTGTATACATGCAATTTGGGAAATAATGACTATAAGGGAAACAGAATGCAAAATGTGTCACCAGAGACGTTCTGATGGTTCTTCATCTTTGAAACAGAATTGAGGTGGACAGCCCTTCAACTAGATGACTGCTCCCTGGCAGCTCTTCCAAAAGAGGACTCTGTAATGCTGGGACACACGCCTACCCTATAAATAGGCATAGTAAAAGGACATTCTGTGAGCAGGAAAATCTTTGGGCAGTGTATTGCTGTCAAACTCCGTAGTCCATAGTCGAATTTGACTGGACTTAACCATCCAGGGGGCGTAGGGTTGAATCCCCCTAAGTCATTGCATGAGCAGAAAAACGCCTGCAAACTTCTGCAAGCGCAGTGGAACTTCTCCTCCCACCACCAAGACCATCAGCACTTCCCTCAAATGTGCTCCAGAGACTTAGGGGAACTCCTGTAGCAGATTTGCGGGTTGCACAGGAGGAAGAGATGGAGGGGAAGTTCTGTTGCGCTCATGAAAGTCATTCTGCTCATGCATACAACCCAAAGTAATAGAGAAGGGCAGGGGATGAGAACCAGAGGAAGATAAGCTCCATAAACCAGAACCAGGAAGATAAGCTCCCCCCCGCCTCACCTTTTCAGGAAAAAAGGCTAAAGTCAATAGTTAGGATGTGTAGATGTTCTAATAAGAGCTCAGCCTGAGCGTTTCTGCATCTTCACAGAGAATGTTTATCAGCTCCCCAAATCCGATGATTCACTCCTGCGGGTAAAATGAATGGCTATTACTTACCCGTCCAGTTCTGCTGATATAAACCTTCGCTGCAGCCTTCCAGCTGCTGTGAGAATAAAAGGCTTCTTTAGAAGCCGAGCATCGCTTGCCACCAAGTGGTCACATTCTGAAATGCAACATAACGCTATCTTGGTATGGCTTGCTTACACAACTGAAATCCAGGAATCGGTCCAGACATTGCTGTAACAAGTCTTAACCGGTCCAAGCAAATGTTTTGTGAGAACTGTCTGCTCATGTTAGTAGTGTAATTAAAAAGAAGATTTTCCACAATTAGAAGAAATGAATTTTTGCATTTGGCCCCACAGGCACTTGGCTTCCTGAAAGCTGCACTGCAAAAATCTCAAGGCAGCCTTGTAAATAAACCCACAAAAGTTGCTAGCCCTCAAAAAAACACATTTTACTAGGTAACTTTGCTCCAAGGGATCTGTGTTTCTGGGATGCTGCAGAAGAAAGGATGCCCCTGCCCTCCATGACCTGCAGGATTCCATCTTCATTGTAGGCTACTTATAAAATTTAAAAGCTTTCTTCCAGTTAATTGGTGGCGGAGGGGTTGAGCAATCCTGTCTGTTCCCCCTTAACCAGTCCTTTGGATTTCCATGTTGGTCTTGGAGTAATGGGATTTCTGCAATGCTTGCTGTTGAAGCACGCAGTTGGGCCCCGTTCACACCACGCATTTAAATCACTATGAGGCCACTCAGGGCTTCCTCCAAAGAATTATGGGGGCTGTAGTTCCCTGTGGAGACAGATTGGTTGTTTAAACCACTCTGGAATTCGTAGCTCTGTGAGGAAAACAACTCTCAGCACCTTTAACAAACCATAGCTCCCAGAATTCTTTGGGGCAAGCCATGATTGTTTATAGTGTCTCAAGAAGATGGTGTGAATGTGGCCTTAAACATTCATTGAAGACATTCATTTCTTCAGCAAACATTTACATTTCATTTTCTCCCCAGCAGCTTCCCTCATTAAGAGATATTTTATCTGAAATATCTCCAAAACCTCTCTCTTGTGCATAGGAGTGATGCTTAAGGAGTACAGTATTCTAATGAAATGTGGTAAGAAGGGGAAGAGGAAGAAGAGATTTATTAAGCAATCCTTACTTAGTACTTTTTTCTTCTGTTTTTCAGCTAGGTCAAAGTAAGGAATCAAGTATAAGAAGCTCAGATGACTTCAACTTAAACAGCTTAAGGAACCCTCAAAGGAAGTATCAGGTAGGATCTAGATGCTAACAGAATACAGTAACTGTAAAGAAACTGAGAGCCAAACAGAGAAGGATTATCCACAGCCCTCCTCTTCCTCTCTCTCTCTCTCTCTCTCTCTCTCTCTCTCTCTCTCTCGCCTGTTGCTTGTTCAGCATCCAACCATTCTGCTCCCTCCTTTCATCCTCTGACCTGCGTCCTGTCTCTCACCATCACTCCCCTGGCTCTGAGCCTTCCTCTTCTGAGACTTCCCTAGAGGATTCTCTAGTTGTGCTGCCTCCCCTGTTCTGCCCTCACCTGGTTAAGCTGCCTCAGTGCCAGCGACAAGGCTGCCATACGTCCTCTTTTTCCAGGACATGTCCTCTTTTTCATGGCTTTGTGAAATGAGAGTCATCCTAGAGATCCCCCACGCAAGTCAGCAAATGTGTCCTCTTCTTTGCTCTTCAAAATACGGCCACCCTATGGGTCTATGTCAGACACAACTGTGCCTCACCCCATGTGCCGCTACTGCTGTCTAGGATCAGGATGCACAAGCCAATACTGTATCTGAAAGGCTTTTCTGCTTCTCTTCCCCAGAAAATTATGAAACGTCTTATCAAGCGATACGTACTGAAAGCTCAGGTGGACAAAGAAAGTGATGAAGTCAATGAAGGTAGGCTTCCAAAATGGATGTTGTTTGGAATATCGGGTAGCAGAATTAAAAGGCTAGCCAAAGTTGTTGGGTTTGCCCACCCCATACTTAAATGGCACTTTTAATGGCACCTTTAACAATGCTTCTGTTTTGATATGCAGCATAACAGCTGCCGTGGCTTCTGGGTTATAACTCTCCCAAGAACAAATATATATAAATGATCATTGGTGTGCTGACGGGGAGCTAGAGGTAATGGTGGCAGAACCCTGTTTGAGGCCACCCAGTTCCCTATGCTCCAGTGGGTTGTAAGGTTTTATTTGCCGGACCAAATGAGCCTTTGGGTCTGATTCATCAGGGCTCTTCGTAATGTTGTCCCCCTCCCCATCCCCGGCTTTCCCTTTTTCTTCTCGTAAGCCCTTGATCTTCTCTCTCTCTTATAGGTGAGCTGAAAGAAATTAAACAGGACATCTCAAGCCTCCGTTACGAGCTCCTTGAAGAAAAATCACAGAACACAGAAGACCTGGCAGAACTCATCCGGAAACTTGGGGAGAAACTGTGCATTGAGCCAAAACAGGAACAAAGGACTTCTCTCTGAAAAAGAAAGGGAGGGAGACACTCCTCCTCCAAGCTGGCAGTCCAGTGAAAGCCATATCAGTTCTATCTACACCTCACCTCCCTCTCCCCCCGCAATTCTTCTTCAATCATAATTGACACTTTTGCAGCAGCTACTAAAGTAGATACATCTTGACCATTCTTTTTATTTTTGGTTAACTGGGGAAAACCGGCATTTTGAGCAGATGTTATTTAACCCCATCCACGGAGGCCAACTCAGCCATTGAAAGGAAAAGACGTAAAATATGGTTTGAGAAGTCGCACAATTAAAGACTTTAATTACTGGTTCTATTGGTGCCAGGGAGCTCTCTTGTTCTCTCACTGTCTTTCACACTCCCACTAACGTGCACACATATTTTGACACTTCAGACGTATGCACACTTAGAAGTATATTCCACTGAGATGAATGAGGTTTACAAATTAAGCTTTTAGGAATAAGGTTCTGATCACTTTCTTTTTCTTTTTCTAAAAAATGAACTGGTCTTTCTTTAAATAAACAACAACAAAAATACAATTACATTGCTTTAATTACAGTGAAAAGAAATAATTTCTGTTCCGTTAACTAAGCGCTTGGGATGGACAAGAGGAAGGCTCAAGAGAACACATCCGAAAGCCATGATGTTACCTTGACATTACAGTGTTTTCTTCAAATCCCTCCATTGCAAGAAGGTGTTCTGGTACATTTCTTTGGGAGTGCATCTACAATACGAACCCATATTGGCTTTGGGTTTCTCCAAAGAATCCTAGGTGAGGGTGCTAAGATCAGTAGCCCCCTTCCTCTTCAGAGAACTACAATCCCCAGCAATCATTGGGGATAAATGTTAAAATGCTTTAAGTCTCTATTGCAGATATGTCTGTCCAAGGACTGAGGTGCCAGGAGTCTTGATAATCCATCCCACGAAAGGCGTTCCACTGCCAAGCAGCAATTCCTACTATCTGCCTTGTCAACGTTTAGAATTTTTCCTTGGCGAATGTTTATATGTTGAGATATACAATATGAGTTGCATCGGACTAAGTCATAGAGTTGATACACCACAATCAGTGGGCATTTATTTCAGTGGGTCTACTCTGAAAGAAAAAAAAATCAGTCCATTTGTTTCATTGGGTTTACTCTGAGAATAATGCAATGGGATGCAACCCAATATATTTAAAGCTCTTGTGTCTAGGAGCAAATGACTGGAACCATAAGTGTTCTTAGGGAGGTACGCTGTATGCCTGGTCTATGACTGCCTTACTCCCTTCTTGGCCCTGATCCGTTGTGCAGCCCTATGATAAATAACTGAAACCAAAAGCCAGCCCTACCTTGTCTCATTTCACATGTTTGTATTGCTACCGCCTTTCATCTAGTAACCTCAGCACCACTGAAAGAACCATCCACAACCAAACCTTCCATTAGTCACAGCCAGGTATTTGATGGTGGTTGCACTTCAGGTCTACACAAGTTGGATACAGATAACCCTTTTGCCCAGTGTGGCCCTTCGAGATGTTGTTGGGTTCTAACTCCCATCAACCTCAGCTAGCATGTCCAAAAGTCAGGAATGATGGGAGTTGTAGTCTAGCAATACCTGGAGGACCTTGCCCTATACCTGCACCCAAAGTATGTGCAAAATTCCTCTTGTTTTTGTTTAGTCGTGTCCAACTCTTTGTGACCCCATGGACCAGAGCATGCCAGGCACTCTTTGTCCATGGAGTTTTCTTGGCAGGGATACTGGAGTGGCTTGCTGGTTCCTGCTCCAGGTGGATCACGTTTGGTCAAAACTCTCCACTATGACCTGTCCATCTTGGGTGGCCCTGCATGGCATAGTTCATAGCTTCTCTGAGTTATTCAAGCCCCTTTGACATGGCAAGGCAGTGATCCATGAAGGAGGCAAAATTCCTACTTGGCAGATTTATCTTGGGGTTGTTTGATCATTTTAACTGGCATCCAAGCCTTGAAGGCAGGACCTCGGGCAATACCACCCACTCCTGTATCCCTGTTCTCTTATATCTGCCTAATCTGCAGATTAGTATGGGTTGACCTAATCATGCAAGTGCCCATGCAAGTCTCCCTTTAAACCAGGCACCACAAATAAAAAACCTCTGCTTTACAATTAGTGGTATGTGGGCAAATGGATAACAAGCACTGTCCTGGATGCTTTAGCTGAGATTCCTGCATTGCAGGGGGTTGGACTAAATGACTCTAGGGTCCCTTCCATGATTCTATGAACTTTCCCCCCTTTTCCCACAGCACTAGGTAGATTATTCTCCCCAGGAAACCCTATTCAGTCTGCTATGGAGCAAAAACAACAACAACAACCCCCGCTTATGTCCTGCAAGGGCATCCAGGGGTATTCTCTGATGACACAATCATCCATCCATCGGTGTAGAATCGCAGCAGTTTAATGCTGACCTGAGTTAATTAGCAGAAGGTGGGAATTACGGAAACAATAGAAAGCAGAGAGTAGGTCTGTGGCCACATTTGTAGTTTTCAGTGAAGGCCATAAGTCTTGGTCACGTCTTTCCCTATTCCCCCAGATCAGCCCAGCCCCACAAAAAGAGAAGGCACACGCAAAACTTGCTTTTCTAAGGGATCCAGATGAAAGCTGGTTTGAGTACAATTAATCTGAGCCTTGAAAAGGGCATAGAGCTGAAAGAGGAAGTGGGGAAGACTGTCACTTTTCCAACTTCCTCCTTCAGCTCTATGTACTTTTCAAGGGAGCAAAATGGTAGCCACCCCCACCGCCTCAAGGGGGCAATGGGGGGGTGCTCAGAGGCTTTGTAGCAGCCGGGGGGAAGCCCTCAAGAGGGCTACTGCAGCTGTGAATGCCATGTTCGCAATCCCTGATACAAACATTTCCATAAGAAGTCCAAAACATTCCCCTTTTGCTTCCAGGATGCAATGGGGAAGATGAAGAATGTTTACCTTTTTCCTTAGCGATCATCCATTTGTACAATCATCCCACTCCCATCTTGTATGAATAACCACCAACAAACAGAGTTTTAAGAAAGCAGCAGTTCTTTGGAGAAATGAAGCATTCGGTTGAACCTTCCTTGACCAGTTGCCTTCTCTGTTTAGAATACATTGTACCCACAGTTTACAGGTACTGCTTCCATTTCTCTGATTTGATACTGGAGGTTTAAACAAAGGCCATTAACGAAGTGCTGTGTTTTTTATACATATCCACGCATATGACCTAATGCATACCAGGAAGCTATTAACATCAACACGACCGTTTTATTAACTTGGTCAAGTCCTAGTTCAACCTGCAAGTCGATGTACTTGGGATTTTACTGCTTTTTGCGGTTTAAGAATAAGCAGCATACTCGGAGAAGCTTACCTTGTATAAACAGCTTGCATAAACCAAGGCTTGAGCTGGGCTTTAAAAAAAAACGATTAAAAGCTGCTCTAGTGGCCTTTAAGCTGTTAAATAAACAGAACCAAGAAAGACACGACATTAAATGCATCTTCACGACTGATGCACATTATAAAAACGCACATAAAAACCATTGGAGTGTGGCAGACAATTATCAGGATCTCAAGGAGGTGCAGAGGGACAATTTTGCCCTTTTCCCCCCTGCAACTCCCCATGAAAATTACTCCTTCGAAGGCGCCATTACCCTTGAAAGTTGCATTGGCACCAGTGGGAGTTTCCCTCCAATGCAAATAGCAGCTTCAGAGGAGTTGGGGGGGGGGGGTTGGTCACAACTGTAGCAGAGGAAGAAAGAGTTAAATTGTCTTTGGCTCCTGCTGTGCCTGGGACTTTAGGGTGAAAGATGGGAAATAAATAACTAAATAACTACTTATCAGTCCTCACCCTGCCTCCAATGGCTGCACTTTTTTAAAATGTGCACATTAAATGCAAAGACAAATTTAGGATCCTGTCTAGTTTGGCCCACTGGCTAAAGGACAATTTTCCTGGTGAAGAGCCGGTTGCTTTTCTGAACATGTTTTTAACAAGCAGTGCATAGTTTTAATATGTGGTAAGGCTACATTTGGTCTCTCTGCCCCACTTGCGATAATATAAACATCATAGAGGTCACAGTGTTTTGGAGCTAGTCGTCTTGTGGATTCTCAAGTCAAGAAGCATTCTGTACTTAAATGCATTCGCCTCACCTCAGTCAATTAATAGGAGAAACGGACTCATCTACTGTGAGCCTTAAGATCACTGAACTCAGGGTGTATAGAAGCTTTAAAGGCCTCTCTAAGGCAGAGGAAGCCCACAGAATATATATCTTATTTTGTAAAATATATGAAAGGACAGTTGTAAAACTTGCAAAATTGATCTGAGTTATGGCCAGTGCCTGCCAACCTAGCAGTTCGAAAGCACCCCCGGGTGCAAGTAGATAAATAGGGACCACTTACTAGCGGGAAGGTAAACGGCGTTTCCGTGTGCTGTGCTGGTTCACCAGGTGCAGCTTGTCACGCTGGCCACGTGACCCGGAAGTGTCTGCGGACAGCGCTGGCTCCCGGCCTATAGAGTGAGATGAGCGCACAACCCTAGAGTCTGGCAAGACTGGCCCGTACGGGCAGGGGTACCTTTACCTTTATGGCCATCCTAAATAAAAAAAACTTGCCTCATATCAGTTGTTCCTTTATCTGGGGGCAACAGAGCAGTTGGAAGAGCACACTTCTCTTGTGCTCTTGATTAGAATCTCTGATGAAATTTTCCATTAAGAAAAAAGAAAAAAACCTGCGAGGAAGAAATTGTACAACCAATAATCAGATGGAGCCTGCTGCAAAGGGAACATAGGGCATGAGGCTGAAGCCTAAGAGAACTCTGTGCACAGCCCCTAATAGTGAAGGAGGAGAGGTTGCATTCAGTTGGCATTTAAATCTGCACTTTCCCGAGCAACACACAAAGCAAAGCATCCTTCAAAATGAGCACTTCTCCAAATTCTTTGCAGTGCAGTTCTCTAGCCAAGCAGAGTGTGCAAAAATGCATACACCAGGCTAAAGCGTGCACTAAACTGCATATAAATGTACATACGAAAATGCATTAGGGAAAACAGCTTTGCAAAAAGTGTGTATAAGGCAAAACTGCATACAAAAAAAATGTGTATAAGGATAAATTTGCACTAAAATACTGGTGAATTTTTATGAGGCCTTTTTGAATAAAATAAAATTGCAAACTGGTGTGGAAATGTGAGGAACTGAATTGAAGACTGGAAAAACGAAGAAACAGAAATTTCTCATGGCAGATGCTGTTCAGGTTTTCTTTTTCTTATTCAGCAAACAAGTCAGTCTGGAAAGTGTTCCCTAGTGATAGAAAGTTTGGTAGCCACAGCCTTAGATCCTTTTTGTCAGCAAATCATTGGGCAAAAGAAATTGCATCCCTATAAGCATTGCTTGATGCCACAGGCATTCTCTGCAGCCCTGCAGCTCACTGGCTAGAAATGGCATTCCCGAATGTCACCTCACATAATGGGGCATGTAGTTCAATATCAAAAGCCCCAGCAAGAAAATCTGTGGTGTGTCTTTTTCCTGTGCCTGTCACTAGTGGCAGCTCCTGCTGGGAGCTTCTGCCTCTTGACCCTGCCCACCACTGCCATGTGGTTCCTGGAAGGCTGAACAGAAGAGAATGTGCCCCCTGGGCTCAACCCTAGACGATTCCCAAGGACTGTGGGGCCCTTGGGGGAAGGGAAAGGACTCCCTTTGGGGTTTAACCAGTGCACACGCCTAAAGCCGTGGGACTTGGGGAGGTAGCAGGGCTGTCTTAAGCATATGCGGCGCTGGGCTGCCCGGTTGCCCAGTCCCAGGCACACAGGAGGGTGGAGCTGGCTGGCTGCCTCAGGGTCTCTCTGGCTAGGTCGCCCCCAAACTTGCGGCACAGAGCCGCCCGCAGCAGAAGAGCCTGCCATGGCGCTCCGACCGACAGGCGGGCTCTTCCCTGGACTCAACTCTTGGGCCCTGGACTCTCGGCCTGGCGCCCCTGAGAGCCTGGCATCCAGGTGCCCCACACCCCTAGCACCTATGGCTAAGACGGCCCTGGGAGGCAGTGAGTTGGGAGAGCCTCCTTCCCTGCTCATAAAGGCCTTGGCTTTGGAAGGAGGCAAGTAACATACCACCCAAAGCCCAGGGCAGGATAGGTTCAGCCTTTCAAATAGACATAAGCAGCTCCAGCAATTCTGGCACAACTAGAGTACTGCAGATCTCCTTTTGTATATTCAAATAAAGTTACTACTGGTGTCTTGCTTCTTTCTAACAGGTATGGGAACAAGGGGTGCATATTCTGTGTATGGGCAGAGAGACCATTTGCTTTTCCTGCTCAGTCCTTCTTTACACCAGCCCAGCCTCTTCATTTTATGTTCATGTCACCTTTCCCGCCTTTTTAAATGCAGCCGCTCGTGTGTTATGCCATGGCAGCCATTTTTGTGACTGGCACCCGCAAGCACCTCAAAATTATACCTGTGCCTTCTGGCCTCTGCAAAGGTTGGTGACCGACACAGCAGCAAGATTGTTGGCCTCTGGGGACACTGCTAGCCAAATGAAGACTATATCTTGTATATAATATATATCATGATAGATAGATAGATGATATAGATACAGGCATACCACGGGTTAAAGTCGCTTTGGGTTAAATCTTTTCAGGTTGCGTCCCACGGCGACCCGGAAGTAACGGAACGGGTTACTTTCGGGTTTCACTGCTTGCGCATGCGCAGACGCTCAGAATGACATCACATGCATGCACAGGCGTGGCGAATGGCGACCCGCGCACGTGCAGATGTGCAGACACAGGTTGCATTCTGCTCATGATGCGAACAGGGCTCTGGAATGGATCCCGTTCACATCCAGAGGTACCACTGTAGATAGATAGATGATAGAGAGACAGATGATAGAGAGATAGATGATAGATAGATAGATGATAGATAGATAGATAGATAGATAGATAGATAGATAGATAGATAGATAGATGATAGATAGATAGATAGATAATTCGTTCTGGAGGTCCGTTCTTAACCTGAAACTGTTCTTAACCTGAAGCACCACTTTAGCTAATGGGGCCTCCTGCTGCCGCCACGCCGCCGGAGCATGATTTCTGTTCTCATCTTGAAGCAAAGTTCTTAACCTGAGGTACTATTTCTGGGTTAGCGGAGTCTGTAACCTGAAGTGTATGTAACCTGAAGGGTATGTAACCTGAGGTACCACTGTAGATAGATATAGATAGAGGTTTGTAGGTGCTAGAATTTAATTAAGGCTTAGCGTAGTAAAACCAGGAAATAGCCAGACTCATATGTACTCAGGATAGACTCAATGCATATTTGAACCATGTGCTAGACCTTGCTAAGCCAAGTGGCAAAAGCCAACAAAATCAGGACTAGCCTCCCTCATGAGCGAGACAGAGGATGAAAGGGCAAATCTCGTTTGCCCATGGGTGAGTTTCCTCTCTCACTCAACCAGGAGTTTAGTTTAAAAAGGCAACACCAGTGTTTTAGGGAAGGTTAGAGCTCAGGACATCAGTTAAGAGGAAGCTGGGAAGTGCCTTGAGGGAGCAAGGGGAGCTGCAACGCAAGGATGCTATTCTGGCTCTGGGGGAAGCAGAGGAATGCTGTTGGTCCGAACCCCTCCATGGCAGGTTCAGGTTGTATATATTTGTAAATAAACCATATATCATAGAGACACCATGTATCATAGAGACATATTTACTGTGTTTGGAACCCGCTGGAATCTCACACTACTGTGGAGCTTGGGAGGTGGCGTATAACAACCTCCTTCTCAGGAGAAACCTCAGTTGTGGGTGTCAGGTTGCAGTTAAAGGCCTAGCAACCGGCCGAGGGAAAACAGGTAGTAACTGTAGCAGCCAATAACCATCTGATTCAAGAGCCCAGGCCTTCTCATAAACTTTTCATCTCCACCAGCAGCTGTTTTTCTCCCTGGATGAATCATGCTCTGGTGACTCACACCCAGAGCAAGCACTGGGCAGATTATTCAGCAGTGTATTTTAAGTTTTGACCTTTCGAACAGAGATTTCCCTGCTCGGTACTTGAATGCATTTAACCCCGTGACGTAGCTGCAAAAAAAGAGAGCGGTTATGCAGACAGAGAAACACACGGGTTCAAAGACAAATTTGGATACGTATTTCAGGTATTTGTTCACCTGGGCAATCCCTCCCTATTCTGGAGACACTGCTATTATTATTATTATTATAGGCAGTGCTTAATCACAATTGCCACCGTCTGCCTGGTCAAAAGATAGGTGAGCTTTTCCTGGTCATATATACCAATAACAAACTCAGTGTTTATATATGCAGTCATTTTTATACAGTATCTGTTTGCATTGTGAAACCACTTCAGGATGCTACAAGGGAAGTGATTCATAAATGAAACAAAATGATAATAATTATCCAAGTCTCTTTTAATTTTTTTTAATATTTTCTTTGTTGTGTTATAACTTTTAAAAATGCTTTTTTTTTCTTTAATAAAAAGGAAATAAATACCACAATTCTTCAAGTGCTATATGTAGTCGTAACAGCATTACATATACATAGGAGAGAAGTATCAGCAGATTTGGGGGAAACCTGAGATTTGACGATGTGCAGAGGTCTTCTGGGCAGGGTGGGGACTCTTAAGAGAGAAAATTCTTCTAAGACATCCCAGTGCTCAGTGACCACATCATGTTGACTGACTATAGGGAAGGGAGGAGCACGATATGCTACAACCTTTTGTTGCAGGTACCGCTTGTTTCTTCTAAAACTGCAGTGCCCAACCGAGTCACGACTTCTGCCAAGTGTGACTGATCCATGGACATCAGGTTTTGGAACTCCCTTCAAACTCCTCATTCTCTTGAGCCTGCAAGCAGGCTTTAACATCCCTGCAAGGAAAAGTCCTTGTTCAATGTTGGTCCCTCTTGCTTGCACTTTTGTTTTGCATTTTTCTTATGTTAGTGCAGTTTGCGTGTTCAGACCCCGAAACCTGCCCCCTAAATAAATCCACACATGACTCAAAATTTTGGTTTGGTTTTTGACAGAATTTTTGGCCACAACTTTATTGATTACAGAAAGTGACTGGTTGCATGGGCTCTGGTTCGACTAGCTCCCTTCCATGCAGGTAGCACTGACCCAGAGTTCCAGCATAGGTCAGCCAAGGGTGAACACCTGGATAAGTGGAAAGCCGGGCACGGGCTAACTCTGCCACCCAAATGTCCCCCTGGACTCAGGCACGGGCACAACCCCCTCTCAAGGGTTCACCAAACCATCGAGTCCCTGGATTCCTTTAACAGAATACCCTTCACATAGGGATGGCGAGAGCGTTCTCCCATCCCTATCACCTGAACCAGAGCACATCCGCAACCTTACAAGTTGTGATGATTTGCTACGCGGCAGGGGAAACCCAAATGGCACCAGCCAATCAGCCAAGTGGGGGAAATTCCTGCCGTGCCCCTGTCCCAACGACAGACGACACACGACGGCATAGCAAGGTCAAGCGCAAATCCCTAAAAGTAGGGAGAGGTGGGCGGGTGTTCCGAATGCATGTGCCAAAAGAGAAAGCTCTGGGTCACGTTCATGGGCATAAATAGGTCCCTTGAACCATTTGGACTGTGTCCCATTGGCCAGATTGTACCCAACTTTGAGGGACCTACCAATCGGGTGCTGTGGCTGACCAGTTGTACCCACCCACAACACAGGGTGTCAGTTTGCCAGGTCTCACCACAATACGTGCCCTCTTTAAGGGAGGACCCGATCTGCCAATTGTTTGGCGTTCCTTTTTCAGTCAGCAGAGTCACCCAGAAAGTCTTAAGGAATCTCCTTTCTCAGTTCAGCTCATCTCTTGGGGAGCTCCCATGTGGTAATAAACACCTCACCCCTTTCATTTCTTCTTAAAGTATCTATTGTAGAATTGACACTACAGCTTTTATAACTACTGGTCAAATGAAAATAAAGTAGAACTGTATACAGAGAATCATTCTGTCTCATGACTCTTCAGCCATTTGGCCAGAGTGACAGCCTTCACACAACACAACATGCAAACCTCTCCTCCAAAACCTGCCTTATAAAGAAGCCTGTTGCTAAGGGAAACCTTGTTGCTGGGGGATACCTGTTGCTAGGGGCAAACTTGTTGCCAGGGGCAAATCTTTTCAAGGGTCATTTCAAGTCATTGTTTAGATGGCACTAAAACCTCAGCTAGAAATTTCTAGTCCTTTCCTCTGCATGAGGAACAAGGAAAGATGTCATATTAATGAGTGACGGGGTCATCCAAACCAGAGATCCACTGGGATGAGTGAGATTGGATCTAGCAGATCTCCAGATCAAATGCATGATTCCCATCGCATGCAGCTTATGCTGGCGTAACCCCCTCATTCAGTGCTACTTTTATAGAAAACGATGTGCCAGAACTCACCATGAACCAGGAGTGCCAACTTGAATAAAATATTGGGGGGGGGGGAGTAATCCTCACCCGACATAATTAATCACATGACGCACACACATCATTTGAATGGCAACACACATCAGCTTTGGGGGGGGGCAACCCCCTCAAATATTTTATTGGGGCGAAGGGAATCTCGGCCCATCAGAACTGGCTGCTGTGCCATGAACATCGCCCTCATTCTCTTAGAATGGCAATGGCACCCATTTGAGAGGTGTTGGAACTGAGTTCTGGTCAGTTCCGGCTGAAGCAAAGCCCTGTTCTCATTGCAGCTGAGCAGGGGCTCAACTGGCTGAGCCAGCACCAGCAGATCTTACACCAGCATAAGCCCTGAAAAATGGGCTTTCTGGAGGATTGGTGGGAGAGTAAAGGGAACAGTCTAACCATCAATCCCTCTTTGCAGGGAACTCTGGGAATTGTCACTCTCCTAATAATTCTCAGCACCTTAGCAAACTTCAACAGTTCCCAAGATGCATTGGAGGGAAGCCGTGTCTGCTTAAAGTTATATGATGCCTTTAACTGTCTAATGCACTTGAGCATCTGTGAAATGGGATGATTACTCTGTCAACGGCCAGTTTTGAAATTGTGCAATTAGAGGTAGCTTGTCATGAAGGGCTGATAAGAAAGTGAAAGCTTTATCTTCTGCATCACCCTTGCATTTGCATTGTATTCATACCGCCATCTTGTAAAACATCAGGGTGGGGTGTGACAGATTGTATACAATAAAAAAATGGAAAACTATTAAAAGTGGTACAAAGTAGTCATTAAAATGACTGGCTATTTTTTTTAAAAAATGTTTTGAGCAGCTGCATAAGCCTGTCACCATAAAAAGGTCTTCAGGAGTCAACCCAAAGTCAACGGTGAGGTATCCATGTTGCTCAGAAGACTTGAACCCAGGCTAGTTGCATATAGGCAGCTGGTACAGCTGTTTTAGCAGAGCTATCACATGCTGCTGGTTACCTACACCCAAGGGACGCAGATGGCACTGTGGTCTAAACCACTGAGCCTCTTGGGCTTGCCGATCAGAAGGTTGGCGGATTGGATCCCTGTGACAGGGTGAGCTCCAGTTTGAAAGCATGCCAGTGCAAGTAGATAAATAGGCACCACTGCAACGGGATGGTAAATGACGTTTCCGTGCGCTCTGGTTTCCGTCACAGTGTTCTGTTGCTCCAGAAGCAGTTTAGTCATGCTGGCCACATGACCCAGAAAGCTGTCTGTGGACAAACGCCGGCTCTCTTGGGCTGAAAGCGAGATGAGTGGCACAACCCCATAGTCACCTTTGACTAGACTTAATCAACAAATATCAACAACCTCAGATATGCAGATGACACAACATTGATGGCAGAAAGTGAGGAGGAATTAAAGAACCTTTTAATGAGGGTGCAAGAGGAGAGCACAAAATATGGTCTGAAGCTCAACATAAAAAAACGAAGATCATGGCCACTGGGCCCATCACCTCCTGGCAAATAGAAGGGGAAGAAATGGAGGCAGTGAGAGATTTTACTTTCTTGGGCTCCATGATCACTGCAGATGGTGACAGCAGTCACGAAATTAAAATACGCCTGCATCTTGGGAGAAAAGCAATGACAAACTTATACAGCATCTTAAAAAGCAGAGAGACATCACCTTGCCAACAAAGGTTCGTATAGTAAAAGCTATGGTTTTCCCAGTAGTGATGTATGGAAGTGAGAGCTGGGCCATAAAGAAGGCTGATCGCCGAAGAATTGATGCTTTTGAATTATGGTGCTGGAGGAGACTCTTGAGAGTCCCATGGACTGCAAGAAGATCAAACCTCTCCATTCTTATTGGGAAAGATGGAGGGCACAAGGAGAAGGGGACGACAGAAGACGAGATGGTTGGACAGTGTTCCTGAAGCTACCAGCATGAGTTTGACCAAACTGCGGGAGGCAGTGGAAGACAGGAGTGCCTGGCGTGCTCTGGTCCATGGGGTCACGAAGAGTTGGACACGACTAAACAACAACAACAACAACACAACAACAACAACAACAACAACAACAACAAACCATCCAGGGGTCCTTCACCTTTTTTACCTTTTACCTCAGTTCATAAGAGAGGGGAGGGGAGGCCATATAGGCCTGGTTTGGTCCTCTGCAGGGCCCAAGTCCTCTAGAACACTTCCCAGAATCCTTTGCAATGCATAGCAGTTCTGTTGCAAGGGCAGTGGATCTTCTCAGTAGGCGAGTTAGTGTGGAAAGCATTTCCTGAAGCTGGAAAGCATGGAAACCGCAGACTTGGAAAAACTTCCTAGTAGAAACATAAAATGCCACAATCCATAGAAGAACTAATGTGGTATTTATTTGCATATTAGCAATTTGTTGGTCTGGTCAGGACCTGAACACTTCTTACATGGAAGAGACCTATAGGTTTGCTGTTTGTTTTGACTAATGCTTTCTTTGTAATGGAGCCATTTCCTAGGCGGATCTGTAAAATTACCATACAGGCTCTATGTGTGCGGAGAAGGGACAATGTGACATATTACAGCTAGGCATTGCCAGAACAAACATTTGGCCAAGCCTATCGAGATGGGCAGGTATGAAAATAAACAAAAGTGTGCTGACCCTCTCTCTTTTAGATAGCCTTCCTGGAAATTCTGAGCTACAGAAAAGGCCCGTGTGTTTCTGGGAATGAAGATGCAGCCTCCAGAGCAAAATTGCTCAGAGCTAAGGATGGAGAACAAATATGATTCGGTTCTCATTTAAAGATGGATCCACCTCATTTGCAATTCCTAAAACAGTGCGCAAACTGAAACACAGCCATCTTTTGACATTCACACTTCTCCAGATTTTTCCAGTGCAACTTTCTAACCGTATAATGTGTACTGTCCAGGGGTCCTTTACCTTTTTACCTTTACACCCAAGGGCAGCCCCACATAGAGAGCACACTGCCATAATCCGGCCTCAAGGTGACCAGTGCATGGACCACACTGGTGGTGTGTCAGGCAAGGCTGGTAAAAGGTACTACTAGCCACTTGACCCTCTAATGGCAAAGATGTCTTCAGGAGTGTCCTCAAGCTACACACTTGCTCCCTTTTAGTCTATTTTCTAGATATTTGTTGTTTAGTCGTTTAGTCGTGTTCGACTCTTCGTGACCCCATGGACCAGAGCACGCCAGGCACTCGTGTCTTCCACTGCCTCCCGCAGTATTCTCAAACTCATGCTGGTAGCTTCGACAACACTGTCCAACCATCTCGTCCTCTGTCGTCCCCTTCTCCTTGTGCCCTCCACCTTTCCCAACATCAGGGTCTTTTCCAGGGTCTTTTTCTCATGAGGTGGCCAAAGTATTGGAGCCTCAGCTTCACGATCTGTCCTTCCAGTGAACACTCAGGGCTGATTTCCTTAAGAATGGAGAGGTTGGATCTTCTTGCAGTCCATGGGACTCTCAAGAGTCTCCTCCAGCGCCATAGTTCAAAAGCATCAATTCTTCGGCGATCGGCCTTCTTTATGGTCCAGCTCTCACTTCCATACATCACTACTGGGAAAACCATAGCTTTAACTATACGGACCTTTGTTGGCAAGGTGATGTCTCTACTTTTTAAGATGCTGTCTAGGAACCACCAAATCAGAGAGCTTCCACCTTCCCAGGATTCAAACTCGAGTTTCTTGGCCCTTTTCCAGTCCACCACTGCAATCAGGCACAGATCCAGAGCTTGTGCAGCCTTTCCAGATTCAGATGTTATGCAGAAATAAAGCTTCATGTTATCAGCATGCTGTAACCAGTATAATCTACGAACTCTTCAAGTTTTTCTGCCACTACTCTCCCTACTACCTCTCCCCCACCCCCCAAAAAAGAGGGGTACTAGTGGCTAGCAAATAGTTATGAACAGTGCTTTTTTCTGGGGGGGGGATGCAGGGGTACGCCTACCCCTAAATGTTTTGTGAATCTAAGTTTGGCCTCATTGAGGGGCAGTATTTCAATACAAATAGGAAAACGAGAGAACCCCTAAACATTTTTTTAAAGAAAAAAACCTCTGGTTATACACCATTAGGTGCATGGTTGGCTTTTTAAGGAGGAACTGCCTGAGACAGCGAAGTCCAGTGCTATTTTTCTAGAAAAAGAGGTGCCAGAACTCAGGCTGCTATTCGTCCATACATTACCAGGATTTCAAAAGCAGCCAGAATTGATGTCGGGGGGGGGGGAGTGTCCTGGATCTTAGGCAAGTCAATCATAAATTCATGTTTCTTTGGTGTTTTTGTAAAAACAACAACAACAACAACAGCTCAACCATTTTGGGGTCTTTCTAATAAAAGCTCAACAACTTTCGGGGTTTCCTTCCTGGTTTTTACTTTTTGAAATATGGCAACCCTACCAGAACTTACTATGAACACAGCCAGTGTGGTGTAGTGGTTAAGAGTGGTAGACTCCTAATCTGGTGAATCAGGTTTGGGTCTCCGCTGCTCCACATGCAGCTGCTGGGTGACCTTGGGCCAGTCACACTTCTCTGAAGTCTCTCAGCCCCACTCACCTCACAGAGTGTTTGTTGTGGGGGAGGAAGGGAATGGAGATTGTTAGCCGCTTTGAGACTCCTTAGGGTAGTGATAAAACGGGATATCAAATCCAAACTCTTCTACTTCTTCTCTTAGAATGGCTATGGTGCTCACCAGAGAGGTGCCAGAACTGAGTTCTGCCGAGTTCTGGCTGAAAAATAATCCTTGGTGAAGTCATTACCAAGCTGGGTGATTTTATCCTCAAAATGTACATTTGCAGCCTCTCACAGAGGTTGCTACAGGGGCACACCCCCTCCTGAATCTGAGGTAGGAAGCCTCCGGACCACATGGAATAGCTCTGTTTCCTGACTCCTCAAGGATGTGATAGAAACAGAGAAGTAATGCATTTAATAGACACAATACTTAATTCTCGGCACCTGATACAACGGCGGGACTGTGTGACAGGTAATGGGTGTGCCTGTCTCTTTAGGCCAGGGCTGAGATTTTGCACTGCTGTGTAACACTGGCATGCTAAATAACAGACCACAGCGGCTTGCATAGTAGGGAACAATTTGGACTCTGAAGCAGACTTCCAGTGGACGTCTGGAAAGATAATTTGGGTATGTCTGATTTGGCTTCCGGATTGCAACTAGTGAGGCTCATCCATCCTCATGAACAGAGACAAAATATTTCATATTTCAGCAGTAAGAGTTTTCTTGTTCATTTGGAAACATTCTCATAAGGCCTCTTATCCCCCTGAAACTTTAACAAGTCAAGGAATTGAACGCACCACACGGGGGCAGTCCTGCCTCACTTTCCTTTCCAATAGCAGCCAAAAGCCCTGGTCCTCAAAGGATTTCCTGGCTTAGAATCTTTTCATATAGTTTTCTGGACCCCAGATCCCGTGCCTCTTGGATGAATAACTGTATGCAGATCACAGCTGCTGCCTTGTAATATACATAAATAATTAGGTATGTGGGTTTTTTTAATTGCTTGTTTTTCACGTTTGCTTTTATCTTTTTTTTTAATGAATATTTAAATTCTTTCTTTGGAAACTGCTTACAGGTCTTCTGTCAAGTCAGTGGCATATGAATGTTTTTAAATAAATAAGTAAACCGCAACATATTTGACTCCTGGGAACAATGGCAAAGAACTTCTGCATCCTGTAAATGTGTACTAGATAAAGATGGAAGGCGCCAACATGGACTCTCACCAGGTTGGATTTTTCTTACTTAAGGATCTGAAACGTAGCATTTAGAAAGCAAAACTGCCTTATGGGAGAGCTGATTCCCCCCAAATATCTATGCATAAGTGCATTTTTGATAATAAAATCATATGATGGTATGTTTTACTAAGAGTAGACCTATTGACGTTAATGGACCTAACTTACGCCACATCTGCATTATACATTTAAAGCAGTATGATACCACTTTAGACAGTCATGGCTATGGCTTCCCCCAAAGGATTCTGGGAAGTGTAGTTAGTTAAGGGAACTGAGAGCTGTTAGGAGACCCCATTGCCCCTCACACAGCTACAATTCCCAGAGTTCTCTGGGAAGAGTGATTGGCTCCTAAACCACTCAGAGAATTACAGCTGTGTGAGGGGAATTGAGGCCTCGTAACAACTCTCAGTACCAGGGCTTTTTTCCAACCAGAATTCTCCCGAAAGTTCGGGCATCTCTCAGGTGGGCGCCACTGCCATTCTAAGAGAACAAGGGAGGTGTTCGTGGTGAGTTCTGGCAACTCTTTTTCTATAAAAATAGCACTGCACAACACCCTTAACAAATCCAGAATGATGATGATGATGGTGATGATGATGATTACTACTACTACGGGGTGGGGGTGGGGTGGAGCCAAGGCTGCTTAAATTGAAATGATTTATATGCATAGTGTAGATGGGGGCATTGTCATGCTCATTAATTTCACTGGGTCAACCGCGAGTAAAACCTACTTCCCAAAGAGTTGGAAGGGACCTCAGAAGTCCTCTAGTCCAACCCCAGTTAGAGCAGGAAACAATAATGTCCACACCGTTTTTGAAAGCTCTTTCTGTGGTACTCTATAATGATTTACTAAACTGCTCTAACAGTAATTTCCCAGAGTCTATTTTTTGTGAGGCGTGTGAGGGAGGTCAGGAAATTCTTAACACCATTACTAAACTACAGTTCCCAGAATTATCAGGAAGCAGTCATTTCTGTCAAACTGCCACGATGGTTGTATAATAATAATAATAATAATAATAATAATAATAATAATAATAATTTATTTATACCCCGCCCAACTGGCTGGATTTCCCCAGCCACTCTGGGTGGCTCCCAACAGAGTATTAAAAACAAGATAAAACCTCAAACATTAAAAACTTCCCGAAACAGGGCTGCCTTCAGATGTCTTCTAAAAGTCAGAGAGTTGTTTATTTCCTTGACATCTGATGGGAGGGTGTTTCACAGGGCGGGCACCACTACTGAGAAGGCCCTCTGCCTTGTAGATATGCACCATGAAAGCTGCAGGCTTTGCACACTTGCAGCTTACTTCTGGGTAAGCATGTTTAGGACAGGAGTACAAAAAGGTTCTCCATCTGACATTTACATCCTTCTAGCACTTACTGTGAATGTAACAACAACAACAATAATAATTTATTATTTATTATTTATACCCTGCCCATCTGGCTGGGTTTGCCCAGCTGCTCTGGGAGGCTTCCAACAGAATATTAAAATACAATAGTCTATTAAACATTAAAAACTTCCCAAAACAGGGCTGCCTTCAAATGTCTTCTAAAAGTCTGGTAGTTGTTTTTCTCTTTGACATCTGGTGGGAGGGCGTTCCACAGGGCGGGTGCCACCACCAAGAAGGCCCTCTGCCTGGTTCCCTGTAACTTGGCTTCTTGCAGGGAGGGAACCGCCAGAAGGCCCTTGGAGCTGGATCTCAGTGTCCGGGCAGAACAATGGGGGTGGAGACACTCCTTCAGGTATACTGGACCGAGGCCGTTTAGGGCTTTAAAGGTCAGCACCAACACTTTGAACTGTGCTCAGAAATATACTGGGAGCCAATGTAGGTCTTTCAAGACTGGTGTTATGTGGTCTCGGCAGCCGCTCCCAGTCACCAGTCTAGCTGCTGCATCTGGATTAGTTGTAGTTTCCGGGTCACATTGCAGTAGTCTAAGTGGGAGATAACTAGAGCATGCACCACTCTGGCAAGACAGTCCACGGACAGGTAGGGTCTCAGCCTGCGTACCAGATGGAGCTGGTAAACAGCTGCTCTGGACACAGAATTTACCTGCACCTCCATGGACAGCTGTGAGTCCAGAATGACTCCCAGGCTGTGCACCTGGTCCTTCACATCTGCCCACCTCCTGTCCTCCAAAAATACTACTTCTGTCTTGTCAGGATCCAACCTCAATCTGTTAGCCACCATCCAGACGGTTATACATCAGTCTCCCAGTGCCTTCCAGATGTTCTGAACTAAAGTTCCCACTTTCTCTGACCACTGGCCATGGGCTGATGGGAGTTGGAGTCCAGCAACCTCTGGAGAGCTACAGATTCCCCACCTCTGGTGAAAATGATGTTGGTTGCTTGGTGTGCAAATAGGCCTGAGGTGCAAGTGGCAATTCGAGATTTGGTTGCTGATGTCACAAGCGTATCAATTCGATTCCTTAAGCAGGGGAAAGCAACATGTCACAAAGGTAGGGGAAAGTTGTCATCCAAAACATCTTGAGGGCATCAGGTTCAGAAAGGCTGTTATATATACTTATGGTGCAATCTTGCCAAGTCAGCATTGTAAAGCCTCTTATATTCCAGCAGGATAATTTTATTACAACATTGCTTAAGTTCCTCGCTTTGAAACCATACTTCTTTTGGAGCGATGTTGATGAAGAACTTGTAAACAAACCAAAGTGAGCTTTAAATCTATATGAAACAGCCAGCGGACAGATTTCAAGTCATGGGTAACCGGATCCTGCTGACCTCGCTCTAGGCAGAGAACAGCTGGCGTATTACAGTGGGTGTCTTTGTGCAGCAGAATCTAGAAACAGCTCTAAAATCATAATATACAATAACGTGTTCTTCCTTTGGATTATTTATTCAGCTAACATTGAGAGGTGCAAAAAGCAAACAGTTACCTGCTTAACACCAGGTCCAGGTTTTTTAAAAATATGTGATATTATTAACCTGGTGTACTGGGCTTTTTTCCTTCTTCATTTCTTGGCCACGTTGAAGTCAGAACTATGAAACTGTAAACTCTGAAGGAACAGTGCTGCAGATTTTATTAGAAGTCTTTTTGGTTTCTTTGGTTTCTCATTAGAAGTCTTTTTGGTGTCTGGTTTCTTTCCTGACCTTCCTGGGAGGAAATTCAATTGAGATTCACCCCCCATTTCCTCTCAGCGGAACCAAGGAATATGCCCTCCAGCTGTTGTGCACTACAGCTTCCACCAAACCTGGTTTTTGTCCATGCTGGTCAATCCGTCAGGTATCTGTCAGTTTGGGTTTCTCTCCATTTTCATTTACTATATTTCTATTCTGCTTTTCCCTCCATGAGTCCCAAAGCGGCTTACATAAATAAGTAATAACATGGTCAATCATCATAACTGCAACATAAGGTAAAGGTAAAGGGACCCCTGACCATTAGGTCCAGTCGTGACCGACTCTGGGGTTGCTGCGCTCATCTCGCTTTATTGGCCAAGGGAGCCGGTGTACATGTGGCCAGCGTGACTAAGCCACTTCTGGTGAACCAGAGCAGCGTACGGAAACGCCGTTTACCTTCCCGCCAGAGCGGTACCTATTTATCTACTTGCACTCTGACGTGCTTTCAAACTGCTAGGTTGGCAGGAGCAGGGACCGAGCAACGGGAGCTCACCCCGTCGCGGGGATTCGAACCGCCGACCTTCTGATCGGCAAGTCCTAGGCTCTATGGTTTAACCCACAGTGCCATCCGCATCCCTAATTGCAACGTACGTTGTATAAAATAATTGATCAAATTAAATAACCACCTTCTATAAAACACTATTAACTAAACAAAAATCGATTAAACAGCACAACTACAAAAGTCATATGATAAAGTTCACAAAGCATTCCAGCACTCATAAACCACAAAACATTATTAACAAACTAACAAAGCAAAAAACAAACTAAGCACTGCTGAATTCACATACACACTCTACCCACTCCCATGACTCATAGTCAGTTCATAAAAAAACAAAAAAGTCACATTTTCAAAATCTTAAATATGGTTTTGTATGGGCTCGAAGTGTTTTATTTCATAAATATTTTTATTATGTTTTGCTGATAAAATTCCCATTAAAACATATCATTCACCATTACATACAGGATTCTCTGGATCCACTGACTTCCCACCATCCTCTTTCGGTTTCCATTGTCACTCCTATTTTCATTCTGCTTATCCAATTTTTCTAATTTGTTAGTAATGTTGTTACCTTTTCCTTTATATTTTTTTATATTACAAGTATTACTCTAATCCATAGCTGTCAACCTTTCCCTTTTTAAAAGGGAAATTCCCTTATTCCGAATAGGATTCCTCGCAAGAAAAGGGAAAAGTGCTCTAATCCTGCCAAAGATTTTAATTATTTACAGTGTTCTTTTAAACAACTTACAAGTTTTTCTCAATCTTTCTTAAACTTCTTCTCATCCTGATCCCTGAGTCTCCCAGTTAGCTTTGCCATTTTTGCATAGCCCATCATCTTTATCAGCCATTCCTCTCTAGAAGGAACTGTCTTCTTTCCATCTCTGGGCGAATAGTATTCTTGCTGCTGTTGTCACATACATAAAAAGTCTTTTCTGCTCTTTCTGAATTTCTGTACCTAAAATGCCTAACGAAAAAGCCTCTGTTTTTTCCCCACAAGGGCTCGCAGTGTTTTAAATGGCCCAAATCCATATGAACAATTTGGGGGCACACCTTCCTTATTATAGATGCATCTTGAACCCATTTCTGGGTTGGACAACTGCAGCGCAAAATTCAGAGGTGTGAATTTCAAAGAATAGGTTGTGTCAGTCAACCTGTTGGTTTGGGAAGTGCAGATTATGTAGGCTTGCATAAAAAAGGTGAAGCAAACAAACTGCTTTCCCATCCCCAGCTGGGGCTGATGCGAGTTAGAGTCCAACAACATCTGGAGGCACCAGGTTGTGGTCCCTGGCCTACCCCACTTGTGCTGGGGAAATTGGCCAGGTGTTCTGCAGCTTTGTCAAAGAAACCATCAAATGAGCTATGAGAATGTGATGTTAATGTAATGCAGGGATTATATTACAATATATCCAGATTACTCCAGCGTGGTATAGTGGTTAAGAGTGGTGGAGTCGTAATCTGGTGAACCGGGTTCGCGTCCTCGCTCCTCCACATGCAGCTGCTGGGTGACCTTGGGCTGGTCACACTTCTCTGAAGTCTCTCAGCCCCACTCACCTCACAGAGTGTTTGTTGTGGGGGAGGAAGGGAAAGGAGAATGTTAGCCGCTTTGAGACTCCTTCAGGTAGTGATAAAGCGGGATATCAAAATCCAAACTCTTCTCTTCTACTCAACTTCTACTGGAATCAACTTGATCCCCTCCCCCCCTTTCCTTTTTCCTTTCTCCTTCTGTGATGGAACTCCTATTTGGGGACTTCCCTGGCTTTTTTCTAGCCCATGTAGGACCAGTCTGGATAGCTGGCCTTGGTGAAGATTTGGCGTTTTCACCCCCAAAAAGTTTTTGATTTGAGTTTCGACTGAAACGAGGCTGCATTTTAATGTTGTATTTTAATCTTGTTTTTAAGTTGTATCTTAATCAATTATTTTTATACCTGGTGTTAGCCGCCCTGAGCCTGGTCTTGGCTGGGGAGGGCGGGGTATAAATAAAATTTATTATTATTATTATTATTTATTATTACTCCCTTGCTGCCTGTTCTGCAACAAGTATTTCATGCACAGTAGTTGGGAAGAGAGATGCATGTCTCTAGCACAGCTTCCACTCACCTGGTGTCCTTTGAGATGCTTTGGACTACAATTCCCATCAGCCCCAGCTACCACTTCCTGTGCTGTAGGAGGGGCGGACCCAGTGGGTGAGGGCTGTTCTAGCCACTGCAAGTTGCTTTGCGGTTTTTCTTCTTCTTCTCAGAACAAGAATGACTGATCTTAGTAATTTGACCCTGCCAAGAATGGCGCTAGGACAGGTTCCAGAGTACAAATTCCTCACGAGATATATTTAGAAAACGAAGGGTAATAGGCCAGGAGGATGAGACTTAATGCAAGCTGCTGCAAAGTCTCCTAAGTTAGAGAGTTGTCCTTTTCAATCCACACAGCCATGTATGTCCTGCTGAAATCAGCAAGACAAGTTTCTTGAAGCTATTCTAGGTGGTTATTTATTCAAATGGGACTTAAAAGCTTTTCCTGGTGAGATGCATTTTTGCACTTGTATATGCATTCACATGCACACATTTCCCTTGCAAATGCATTTTTGTACACATTACTCAGCCGGAGAATGGCACTGCAAAAATTCAGAGAAGTGCGAATTTTGCAAGACTGCTGTGTTTTGGTTTGCAACTTGTTTCAGAAAGTGTGAATTGGGTTAGGTTCACCTTTAAAGGTGAACTGAATCAAGTTTCTCTGCCATCCCCACCAGGCAAGTCATACTGCATAGTTGGGGCGGAGGCAGACGGCAACCCCCCCTCCCCAATGTGCCATTGTAGCAATTAGATGATGTCCTGATGAGCTAAGCTCACACCACAGAAAG
Source organism: Podarcis bocagei (assembly GCF_964188305.1). NCBI lineage: Eukaryota > Metazoa > Chordata > Lepidosauria > Squamata > Lacertidae > Podarcis > Podarcis bocagei. The sequence goes on from NC_138130.1 coordinate 88,820,300, forward strand.
CAGGGAGATTGCACAGAACCAATGAGCACCTGACTGATTTACCTACTGTGGTACAATTATAGGACAAGAGAAGAATCTGGACCCAGAGGGATTGTGGTGCCTTTCACATTCATTGGTATGGGAGCAACTCTCCCCTGGTCAAATCTATGAGTAAAGTACCTACACAGGCAGTGTGTGTGTGTGTGTGTGTGTGTGTGTGTGTGTGTTTATGTCTGTTTTTCCAGCCCAATTGTAGTACTTCCTCTTGGTTGGGCAACAACTGAGCCAGGCTTGTGCGATTTCCCTGGCTCATGTGGTTGATATATTTATACACACATACCTTATTGGCATGGGATGTACTATAAGGAAATGGATACTTACACTGCTTAGCCAGGAGTTTAGCTTCACTGCCATTTTAAGCATGCCCCTTGACTTTAGGCAGCCCTTTCTGAATTCAGTCCACAGGACTGGGTTGAAATAGTTAATATCTGAATTCTCCTCCTTTTATTTATTTTTTAAATATATATTTTTATTAGTTTTTTAACATATTTTCAACAATTATTAAACATACTTTAATATCTTATACAATTTTTTTTTACTTCCATCAATCACATCTGAAAATTTTCCAATCTTTTCACTTAATTTACATTTCTTACTTTCACTATTAAAGTGGTACCTCAGGTTACATATGCTTCAGGTTACAGACTCCGCTAACCCAGAAATAGTGCTTCAGGTTAAGAACTTTACCTCAGGATGAGAACAGAAATGGTGCTCCGGCAGTGCGGCGGCAGCAGCAGGCCCCATTAGCTAAAGTGGTGCTTCAGGTTAAGAACAGTTTCAGGTTAAGTACGGACCTCCGGAACGGATTACAGTAAGTACTTAACCCGAGGTACCACTGTACATTTAAATATCATAACTAATGTCTCTCTTCTTTCTCTTCTTTGCAATATTTCATATATTTCTCCTTACAAAACTTCTTGCAGTCCTACTAGCGTAATTTGTTGGTTACACTTGCTCTTCAAATAGCTCGTATATTTCTTCCAATCTTCTGTAAATCTCTGGTCCCGCAGGTTTCGAATCCTTCCTGTCATTTTATCCAGTTCTGCGTAGTCCATTAATTTTGTCTGCCATTCTTCTTTCGTCGGAATTTCTTCTTGCTTCCATTTCTGGTCCAGAATTCTCCTCCTTTTAGGTCATTAATTCCACCCCTCCCTTCTCACTTTTCATCAGGGGCGGCTACACACCCTGGCTCCCCACAAGCATTTTTTTCTGGTCTTCCCAAGACCCCACCAACATGTGAACCCCCCCCCCCCTGAGGGTGAGCCAAAATGGCTAGCCGCCCTACCGAACTCCCAACCAAGATACCTGTGCCGTCTCCTTCCAGCTTAGGTACCCAGCATGGTGTCATCCATATGTTGTTGGATTGCAACTGCCATCAACTTTCACCATTGGCTGGGCCAACTGGGGCTGATGGGAGATGGGGCCCAGCAGCATCTGAACAACCATGTTGATTACCTCTGTTTCTACCTCCTCCTTCTAACCCTGCTGGGCTTCTCTCAATGTCAACCTTTTCGAGGAAACGAGGTGAGTTACTACGGAATGCTTAAAATTCTTATCTCCCTTTCCTTCCGCAAAGCTCGTGGCTTGATTTCCCAAGGTGAAAAATGTGGACTCTCTACATCTGACCCTCCATCTTCTTCGAGATTCACTCTGTCCTGCGAGGTGCTGGGTTGTATTTAGCACATCAGCAGGTGGAACCATGATCACATCTCTGCCTTCATGAGTTCCTCTTAGTTCCTAGACTTTGCTTTTCCATCTGAATACAGGTAACCATTCAGAGCTAGTTTAATTTTAGAGGGCCTCACTGAAGCAGCATCAAGGTAACATATACGGAGCATTTTAGGATACAAAGCCTGAGAGAAAGCTCCACTGTACATGGCTGCTAGAATTTCAATTTGCACATGGCAGTCATTCCAGAAGGAACAAAATGTTACTAAGTAACTAACACTTATTTGCTTCAAAGGCTTTCTACATCTGTGTTCAACACAATATATTTCCACATTTCTTCTACTACTTTAGCCCTCCAGATGTTGCCAGACTGCAGGTCCTATCATCCCTGACCATTGACCATGCTGGTTGAGGTTGAAGAATGTTGTTAATATGTTTGTATCTAGGGCTTCCCCCCCCCCCAGCTGGAACTCACCAGAACTCAGTTCCGGCACCTCTCAGGTGGGCAACATTGCTGTGGTAAGAGAATGAGTTCCAGAACCCCTTTCTCTAGAAAAATAGCACTGTTTGTATTTATTGTTACTGTTGTTGCTATAGAACTACAGTGGTACCTCGGGTTAAGTACTTAATTTGTTCCAGAGGTCTGTTCTTAACCTGAAACTGTTCTTAGCCTGAAGCAGCACTTTAGCTAATGGGGCCTCCTGCTGCTGTCGCGCCGCCAGAGCACAATTTCTGTTCTCATTCTGAAGCAAAGTTCTTAACCTGAAGCACCATTTCTGGGTTAGTGGAGTCTAACCTGAAGCGTATGTAACCTGAAGCGTATGTAACCCGAGGTACCACTGTACTTTGAAACTGTTAATAAAATGACAATTAAATGTGAGTTTAAGATGTTTTGTTTAAAGGTGGCTTTCATTTGTGTTTAGAATAAAACTTTGTGAGTGATAGAACTAACTTTGAATGGCTCACCATCAAATCCAGCAAGGTTCATTAGGATGTATCTGTGTGAGATGCAAGTCTATCACAAATGGAATTACATTTTGCCCTCTGGAGCTATAAAGTCTAAAAGTGATGGCTGCAGCTATTTTCCTGAGAGATATGTATTTATGATGTATAAAGATATTGGACTAAAATTCCTGTTGAATTATGAAAATGAAAAGCAACACACCCTTTCGGATTAATGAATCAAACCGAATAGATTTTCTGTCCTTCTCTCTCTCTTTGGCTTCCATAAATAAAAAAAGTAAAATTGCAAACAATATACATAAATGTGGATTAAATGTCAAGCCTTTATTTATAGAGATATTTATCCTAAAAGTATGTTCCCTCCCCAAAAACCACTTGCAACAGTTTAATCATAAAACAGCTGTACGTATGGAACAGAATGCAAAAGCCCTGCAAAAGAATATTGCCATATGGAGTGATTTCGTGTTCAGATTTCAAGCCAGCCAGTCATAACCCTTCCCAGGATATTCCTTTCCATTCCATTACTTCTCCAACAGCAACAACAGTCAACTAAATATGTAAAGTTGACTCTAAGGTATAACTGGGGAAATTAATCTTAGGTTGGGATGAACCATCATATATAGGACGCAGTGATAACAAGGTTTTATAATATAAAGAATGTCAAACTGAGGTGGAGGGAAGACACACAGGTGTAATTTTACGTTTATATCTTTTTTATTTAATTTTGTTTATTCTTCATTTGCCTTTTTCTTCTTTGTCTTTTTTCTCTTTCATGGAAAATAATAAAAATTTAAACGACAACCATCAATCAACATGCTATGGCCACCAAACTCAGTTCTCAGTTTGGCCAGCATCTCTTCATGTCAAGAGGAAATCTTCCAGTAAGAGAAGTTCGGTTTGCTATATTTACGTAGAGCTCTAGTCGAAACCAGCTCAGAAGCTGGATTGAAATGAATCCAGATTTTCTGCGTCAACCTGGAATGTTTGGCGTCAGGCCACCACCTCCCACTTGAGCACCTTGGCCAGAAAATGGAGATCAGTAACTAGTTAGCTGTCATTGCAGCCAAATGTGGTCCAAGGAGTTTCTTTAGGAGTGGTCTAATAACTGCCTTCACAAAGGTGGCCATGATCCCTCCTCCATTCAGTCTTACATTCACAACTGCTTTCATCCAGCTGGCCATTCCACTGTGACAAGGTGCTATATCAGCCAAGATAGCATCTCATGAGAGATGGGGATATAGTTCACGCCTGCTTGCAATCAGCTGGGAGCTGCCAACTACAAACTTTTCCCACAGGCTGAGTGAATAAATACAAAGGAAATGTTGCCAGCACCACTGTTCTGGACTGGGAATGTCTTCTTCAAAGGTGGTGAGCTGAACTTTGGTTGGTGGACAAGTAATTTTCCATTAGGCCTAATGAGATCGATTTGCAAAGAAACCACTTGTGCAATAACTACAGAGGGCTTCTTGACTAAGAACATTACCTACCACTGTGCCAGTGTATGGCATTACTACCCAGAACATACCTGATCTCATCTGATCTTGGAAGCTAAGCAGGATCAGGCCTGGCTAGTACTTGGATGGGAGACTTTCCACAGTGCCAGAAAATTTAGTTGAGCAATGATCAACATGGATATTGCCACAGTATCTCTCTGATTTGCAGCATCCAGCATCCTGAATCAATGTGCCAGATGCACACCAGATCGCTGTAATCTATGTGGAAAGCCAACATCTGGGAAACGCTGTAAATATTTATGAAGGGGAAGAAAATCAAATAGAATTCAACACAAGTATTCATTAACTAAGCTGGTTTTGGACTACAACCCCCAACAGACCCAGCCAACATAGCCAAAGGTCAGGGATGATGGGAGCTGTATCTGAAGGAGACCACAGTGGCTACCCCTGTTCTAGCAGAATCAATCCAGGAGGAACATCAATCACTTTACTTACCTGGCACTTTGATGAAGTCTACGTACCATAGTTCTCCTTGTGTTCAGCATGAGATAAAGAGATACTACTATGGTAGTCCCCGTGGTGTGAAATTAATTCTTTTCTTGAATACATCATCTTGAACTTTGGTAGATGACCCTTGGTCCACCTAGCTCAAACAATTTTCAAAGAGGACTGGATTTGATGAAGTGAACATGCTTGAGGGCCGACCAAAGTTGTTGAGGCCCCCAAAATGGACTTTGGACATGCCTGATCTACACTGACTGGCAGAGGCTCTTTGGAGTTCAAGACAAGGGGCATTCCCAGCCCTGCCTGGGGATGCTTGGCATTGACCTGGGACCTTCTGCACACAAAGCAGATACTCTATCACTGAGCTACGGACCTTCTCTCAAGCTGTACACTCATAGGATTCCATTGACCAGGACATACCCCTGCAAGGAATTCCACAAACTTCTGGTTTGGAGCAATAGCATTAAAGCAGAAATGTGGGAACCAGTACCAAAAAAAGATAGCTCATCTGCTTGGCATGCAGAAAGGAAGAGGGAGAGGAAGGCAGAGATGCAGGCAGGTAGGCACATGGCCAGGCAGCCCAGGTGAGCTGTAAACAAATAGCCACAATAGGCTGTGGCATCTCCTTAGCAACTGGCCTGCTCTGCCTCCACCTGCTGCTTCTCTCCTCCTCACTGCTGAGGCCAAAATGGTGTTGTTGGTGTGAGGTTGGCAGTTTAAGCAGGGGGCAGAGCAGAAACCTAAGGGCAAGGTTTCTTGCAAGTTGTAAGAGTAGGAGTTTGTGAAATGCAGTGGGAGGGGGTTGGGGTGAGTTGTAAGGGGTGGGGGTTTTTTGTCAAGGGAGAAATGGTGAGATCTAAGAGGGTGGGGGGGGGTCAGTGAGCAATGGGAGCAGGACACAGCCCCAGGTACTGTGCATCTTTTGTAAACAATGTGATGGCCTGGGATTCAGATTCCGATGCTGAACCTGAGGAATCCCAGCCTGCAGAGGATTCCCCGCCTCCAGAACCAGCTGAGCTGGGGCTGGGGCTTGAGCCTGAAGCGTCCTCACCTGTGCTGGATCCTCAGGTGCAGGCACCAGCTGAGTCTGCTCTGGCCCCTGAGGTGATGGAGGACCCATTGCCTGCAGGTGCTCCACTCTCAGCCCCGTCAGGGGAAGCTGAGGTTGCCTCTGGGTCTGGTAACCCTCCAGCCTCTCCTGAGCTGCAGAGGCTCAGGGCAGAGAGAGATGGAGGGAACTAAGTTCCTGCAGGAGGAGTGCTCACCTCCTGGCCAGGAGAGGCGAGTCACCTGAGGATCGGGGCTGCCCTGTGCCTCGGAGCTGATAAAAGCCAGCCAGCCCCAGTCCCAAGTTGCGGGAGCAACATTGTTGGTTGACAGTTCCTGCCTGAATCCTATCCTGCTTTCCTGCCGGAGCTCCTGACCTCACCCGACTCCCTGCCCTGCATCCAGCTTCAACTTTTATGGACTGCCTCCATACTGCACCCTCGACCTCAGACTGGACTCGGACCTCGCCTCTCGGTTAGCCAGCACAAACAAGTAACATTTGTAGTGGGAAAGGACTACATTATCTCTATAAATTGCGTTGAACGTCTTGACTAATTGTGACTTGCACACCGGAGCTGCACATTTAAATTCCTCTGTTCAAATATGGAGATCTTAAGATCACTGACAAAGCAGTCTGGTAGCTAGAAATGTCCGCTGTCTGGTGTACAGATACTGTCATTTCAGATGTCAGATTTGCGTGATGCAATTCAATCGTAAGAATTTGCATTGCAGTATATCCGCTCCCCGCCCCTGCTCCAAGTTAAGTGAAGGGAATCTTATCTTAAAGAAAAACATCTGGGATTACCTTCTTTGCCAAGGGTTCAGATTTACGAACGAGACTTTCAGCACTTATCGCTGCTTCTCCCCTCTCCCTGTCTCAACAGTGGCTTGTAACCAGGGTGATGAAATACTTGGCTTGCATCAAGCTGTCTTCCAAGTCGTCATCAGCTACTAAGGCAAAGGAGAGTGTTTACATTTCTGCAGTTTTATCAGTTCGCTTTTTATTAGCCGTTAGAGATTCTAAAGAGGATTCAGAACTCGAGCGCTACGTCTGTGTTAGGAGAAATTCACACCAAAATGCAAATGAATTTCCAGGAGGCATTTTAATAAATAGAGGAATAAATAAACAGCTCACATACGGATGTGGAAATGTGGGAACTGAAGTCAAGTTTAGAGCCTGAAATTAATGGCATACTTTTATTTTTTTAAATTCAGATGGCAAGCTCAGTGGGGGCTGATACAGCTGTAAAGATACACCCCTCCCCCGAAACACTAGGGTCCGAATTTGGAATAGAGGGCCCCACATTGACAATTTGTGGGGAGTAGACGGCAGAAAAATTTCTTGCACTCAAGGAAAGAACTCCGTGGCTAAGGTCACATGTAGTTTGGCTCCAACTACAGTTTTCTGTCTGTAAAAAAAGCAAACAAATGTCTCTGACATAAAATATCCTAGATATCCTTTTTATTCCCAGTCAGTGTAAAGTATTGGGATAAAGATTTGTCCCAGGGGTTCTTAAAATTAAATGCTAAACCAGGGAAGCAGACTTAAGTGCCCTGCTTCTGGACACGACACGGGACATTTTATTTCCCCAAAATCATTGGAAATTGGCTACAGGTAGGAAAATGGACACACCCTGCAAAAAATGTCTGCACTTGTTGGGCTTTCTGGGATAGGGTTGGTGTCCCCTCCTCCCCCTACTTTATGTTAAAGCTATTCCACCCTCCTCCTCTTCAGATACACACACACATGTCCTGGCTCTCACATGGCAAAGTCATCTAATATTATCTTGTCACATGTTGTAGCAATTGAAGCAACTCTCCCTGCCCTGCAGTCCTGCTTTCCTTGTGGAAAGGATTGGTATTGATTGCGCACACCCTTTATGAAACTCTGTCTCCCATTCATGCTTATTCTTTCCCACTGCTTATTGACTCCTTCCATTTGGGTGGGCTATGGAATGATTATTCCCTGTGCTCCCAAATGATTTTCCGAGCATCCTGCAGGAAGTCACATTTTTCTTACGCTCTGTCTAGCTTCCTCCTCTCTCTCACAGCATCACAAACTGCTCTTGAAGTTCCCCACCATTTCAAAAGCAGTTGGGCATGTGGGGAAGGGAAGACCCTGCTTTTTAAGAAACAGAAGTCCAACACTCTTCTGCCCTCATTAAACAAGGTCTCTCGACTGCACCCTCGTCTGCAAGAGAGGTGGTGTCTAGTGGCGAACATTAAGATTTCCCACCCTGCTCTTCCTTTCCACTCTCTTCCACTTTCCACACTCCTTGCCTGCATGAATCACCCTGCAGAAATCTGTTGGAATGTTATAGCTTTTGCCCTCTTTCAGTTTTGACCTCTTCAAAATACTTCATTGGCAGGGCAACAGAGCAATGCCTTGCCAACACATAGGAAACGAGGGGTCAGGGGCTTGAGTGGCCACTTATGTGTTGCTACAGAGAAAAGGGGGAAGGGAAATTAATCACCAGGAACGGATGGGCAAATCTGTCCGTTTCAGTTTCTCTAAGTTTCTCAATTCCCCAGTCTTAAATGCAGGTCTCCACATTTCCATCTCACTTTGCCTTTTTAAAAAAATTCCTCATAAAAATTTATCAGCATGTTAGTGCAGTTTTCTCATAATATACATAATTCAATACGCAATTTTGCCTAATGCACACATTTTGGCAAAGCAATTTCCACTTGGTATAATGCACTTTTGCATGTTATTTTCATATATTCATTCTTAGGCACACTTACCCAATAACATGCATTTTTCTGCTTGGCTGGGGAACTGTATTCCAAAATCTGGTGGAGTGTGATTTTCAAAAGACGGCTTTGTTTCAATCCGCAGAAGTTGTGAATTAGATGAATTGGCTCATGTTTGGGTAAGTGAATTTTCGCATGGCGAACTTCTGTAAAGCAGGACCTGTGTGTAAATTCTAAAGATTAACAGCATCTGAGCATACTAAGTTTTTCTCGTGTCTTGTTTTGCCTCCTGAAGCAATCTCCAGACAGGGTATGTTAGCAGCTGGTCTACTCTATTGTCTTGAGTTTGGCTTTATTTTCCCTACTGCTTTTTAGGTAGCCTTGCTCTAGTGATTTGAAAACCTCTGCTGGTTGGTGGGGGGAGGATGCTACTTGTTCCAGGAGACTGTATTGTTCAGCCTTAAGAAGAATGATAGCAATGTGCCTTCGGTTTCTTGGAAATGCTTTCTTGGGCTTTGCAGAAACGAAGTGTTTCTTCCGTGAAGACTAGTAAGACTCTTTGTGTTATGTAATGCTCACAAGCTGACGAATGACTGGATTGGAAGTCTCGTGCAAGAGAAGTTTATAGCCATCACTCAGCCAAAGAGGGTGATGCCAATGTCATCTTGTGCACATTTATTGCTGCAGGAAAGAGAGGTCCAGGCTATGCACCAACCTGCTCTTGGGATAATAGTTTATATGTACCCAGCCTTTGAATTGCCAGTTGATCAGGCCAAGTGCCCAGCACACAGGCCATTGAAAGTCTGGTTATCATGCCAATGCAATGTCATGCTGGGGATTGCCAGGGAATTAGGGAATGAGAGTCAAGTATTACTAGATCAAAGTTATTGGCTGATGAGCAAAGGGATAAGCTTAGAATGATTTGGTGTGATTCTATAACTCTCCCTCCTTCTTACACAGTTACAGATAGGTACCCGTGTTGGTCTGCCATAGTCAAAATAAAAAAATTCCTTCCAGTAGCACCTTAAAGACCAACTAAGTTAGTTCTTGGTATGAGCTTTCGTGTGCATGCACACTTCTTCAGATACACTGAAACAGAAGTTGCCAGATCCTTCTATATAGTGAGAAGGTGGGGAGGGGTATTACTCAGAAGGGTGGTGGGAATGGGAGATTGGCAGATAGCTGAGATGAGCCTGTTGACGACTCTTAACGACTGCAATAGGTCTTACAGGAAAAGGCAAGGGGTGAGAAGGTGAAAAATGGCTTAGTCATGTATAATGAGATAAGAATCCAATGTCTTTGTTCAAACCAGGTCTCTCCATGGTTTTAAGTTTGGTAATGAGTTGCAATTCAGCAGCTTCTCTTTCCAGTCTATTTCTGAAATTCCTTTGTAGTAAAACAGCTACTTTGAGATCTTGTATAGAATGTCCTGGGAGATTGAAGTGTTCTCCTACTGGTTTCTATGTTTTGTTTCTCTCCCTCCTTCTGCAGAATCTCTTTTTCGACCAGGAGTGGAGATCCTCAGGCTTGGGGCTAAAATGTGGCCCCCAAGCCTTCTCTCTGGCCCCCAGGGCCCTCCCCAGGCCACACCTCCTTCCTTAGGTCACACTCCTCACTGATCTTGCTCCACAACCTTAAGTGCTTCTGCCCTGTTGGAATGTGTGTTTGAAGTGTTACATTGTGTGTTGCTTGCTTGGCTGAAGGCTGATGGAGATTTGGGTGTGAGTGTGTAGAATCCTCTGACTTTTGAATGGCTGGAATGTAGCCTAAAGTACAAAGAGAAAAGCCACACCTGTTCCTCTCACCATTTGGCAGAAACGAGCAGCAGTAAATCACAACATGCAAGCTGGAGTTAACTCGTTACTAGCAAAAACACAAGCTGCACAGGAGCTAATGAGCGCAGCAACTCATCCCTGGTACGTCTTGCCCCCATGAAGGAGTTGCTGAATCTGATGGTCCCTGCCTTCCCACAGCTGTCTATGTCTCAGCTTCTCCAGGGTCGTCGTCCCCCAGCAATTGGAGGCTGCATCTGCACGTCACCCATCTCCCCTCCATCCTTTTCATGGCTCTCCTGGTTCTGGGAGACAAATGGGGAGCAGAACTTGTCGCAGTAGGAGGGGGAGACTCAGGTGAGTCTCCACCAGCCTGACTCATCTCTGCCTCTTGGCTTCCCTTCTTCCACCTTCGTGCTTCAGCTTCTGCCTCCGATTCTGGACTTCTCTCTACCACAGACTCTCCCAGCACACTAGGCCCTATTACCCCCTCAGCTTCCGACACCTCCTCTTCTCTGCCTTCTCCCTCTTCTCCCTCTGACCACTCACTGTTCCACCACCACTCCCTGGGCTTCTTCTTCCCTTGGTAGTTCCCCAGCTGGTTCCTCCCACTATTCCGCTGCGTCCAACCAGTCCATGGCACCAATTGTACCTCTGATCACATCCACCATTGACATGTGGCCCCTGGAAGGTTGGCCATGATAGAATGTGGCCCTCAGGCTGAAACCCCCACCCCCACCTCTGGCTTAGAGAGAGAGAGATTGGCAATATCAAGGACATCCTTTCCTGCAAGATGAATCATTATCAGATTGTTGCTGCAATGGGAAATTGTTGATTGCAGATGGCATCCTCACTACATACAGAGGAACCTGTTTACTAGACACTCTTTTCCTGCTTTTTATGTCCCTGATAAACCAGATAAATGGGACGCCACTGTGAAAACAAATGAACCCTATAACATTAACGATGTCATTAAAACAGGCTTTAATGTCAGAAATGGAACACAACAGTCTCGTATTTAAACCTGACCCTCAGAAGCATTGTGTCTAAGATCATTTTCTGGCTTACCTGCCTGTATTTTGCACTTTGCACAATTTTCCTCATCCACAAGGGCTGGTTATTAATGGAGCAAAACACCATTGCTCTGAGACCACGGGGCGCTGATGTCTATGAATGAACAGTGGTGTCAACTGGCTGAAATAATGTATTTTATATGCAACACTTTGTATAATATTTTAACTGTTTTAGCATGCCTTTTTGTATTATGACAAATGCAAACTCTAATGACGACAGCAACATTCTGTATTGCCTATTCTTCAAAATGTACAAATCCCTCAACAATTACAGAACGGCTGAAGAAAATCAGGGTAACGGTCTTGCAGATAAAGCAAACATAAAACAGGAATATATATATATTAAAAAAATCAAAACAAATTTACCAGAAGGTCTGTGCCCAGACAATTCTGGAACAACAAAGTGGCAGATGATATAGCGAAACTATACGCTGGGGGGAGGTGTTTGCTCGCCCCAGAACATTGGTATCACTTTAACTTACTGCGTTCCATCATACCTCTCCTCCCTTTCGTCTGTTGCCCATAGGCTGGCCTTCACCAAAGCGAGGTTTAACGTTTTTCCCTCCAATGTCCTGAGACATAGATTCTCAAAGGGACAAGCCTCCGCCATGTGCGAATGTGATAGGGAGACGCCGGAGTCGCTTCAGCACATTATGTTCACTTGCCCCTTGTTCAATGTGCCACGGGCAAATTTGTTGGGATCAATCATACAGAAGCTAGAGGGTACCCCACCAAAATTCCACCTTGCCCAAATCCTGCAGGATAAGGATATCCATACGACCCTGAAAGTGGCTAGGTTTCTGGTCGCTGTCCTTACCCAAAAGCGCTGCCAAGGAGCACTACAAGCTAATTAAGGCGCAGTATGTCATTCCATCTTACAGTATTTTATTGTTATAGTGATGTTTTAGCGGCTGTTTTTTCCCACGTGCACAAGCTGTTATTTATGTCTTGTTTTTATCTGTATGGGCCTATGGCCGTAATAAATATCTATTCTATATAGCTTCATATAACATATTTACATGCATTTAATTTTCTATTGCAATGTATTTCTATCTGGTCTTTCCCCTCTCTTCCTAATACGACTTTGCTACTCATTTCCCCCTCTCCATTTTAGTATTACATAGCTATACTAAAATGAATAAGCATTATTCATTTGAAAAAGAATGGTGTTGGTTTTTTTTAAAATGTGCATGTGTTTGCTGACCTGGACTACTTTGGAAGGAGGGCAGAATGCAAATTTGATAAATCCTTTCAATCAGTCAAATCAATCAATCAGTTAATAATGCTGGGCATGCAGAATAATGCAATTTTAGGGAGACTTACAGGCCATCAAATCCAACTGTCTGACCTGCCCTGTGATTTGAGCACTGGACTATATACAGTCCAGGGACTTGCATCTCTTTTAAAGGTAGTGTCAGGAATGTGGCTCCCCAGAGCTCAGGCGATGAGTTAGACTCAGAGATTGAACCGACTCTGCAGATGAGAATTGGCTGACAGAATCAGGAAACGGCAGTTCAACCCCCCCTCCCCAGGGAAGACTCTATTAGCTTTCAAGAGAGGAAGAGCTGGAAGGCAGCCAGAGCGTTGCTAGGCAATCAGCAGATAAGCAGAGGTCTGAGTCTGGGTCGAGTGAGAATGAGGAGGAGGGGGGAGGTCAGCCTCTCAGTCCCCATTCTAGGCATCTGGGTAAAATCAGGGGCCAACGGAAGGGCAGGAGGGGAAAGGCGGGAGTCTGGTGTCCTTCCTGCTGTGAGAAGGGTGAAACTTCAGACTGACCAACAAACGTAAATGCGAGCAAGTGAGAAGCCGGGCTCTGGATGTGTCTTTTTATAAACCTACATAAATTCCCGGAGAGTCATTACTTCTTATCAGGGCTTGCTTGCCTGCCAGAGATCATTCCAGGTAGGAATGTTCAATCATGTCAGTGCTGCCCCTCCCCCTGCAGTCCATCCGACCTGGAACCATGCCCTCCAACATTCCCCTGATGAAAGGCAAGACGTGCATCTTTTGGTGCCACACGAGTCAGCTCCCTGCTGCACCACTGCAAACATCTGGGCAGGTGGCTCCCCCCCCCCGGACATTCCAGGATCAAATCAGAAGCTGTACAGTGGTACCTCAGGTTAAGAACTTAATTCGTTATGGAGGTCCATTCTTAACCTGAAACCTCTTAACATGAGGTACCACTTTAGCTAATGGGGCCTCCCGCTGTTGCCACGCGGTTTCTGTTCTTATCCTGAAACAAAGTTCTTAACCCAAGGTACTATTTCTGGGTTAGCGGAGTCTGTAACCTGAAGTGTCTGTAACCCAATGTACCACTGTACTGGGAAAATAGGGCATGGTGGAACAGACCACTAAATTGCAAACGGCTGTAGAAATTCAGGGCACTTAACATAAGATTGGAAAAATGAGAAACTGCAAGGAGCTGAGATTGACAGCTCTGTCCATTCTTACCTGGGAAGATATCTGCGATGAGCCCTAGCAGACCTCTGGACTCCCGGCAGCTGCATGAGTAGAACTTGTGGGAACAACAAGCCTGGCTGTGAAGGTTTTGGGAGCAAGAAGTGTTTGTTTGCCTTGTGGCCTGGCCAGTGTCTCCTAAGCTAGCCTGAGGATGACAGTTTATACCTCACCCACCCAACCCAAAAAGAAAGAAGGAATTGTGTCAGTAAAGCAAAATCAGAACACACACAGAACTTTCATCCGGTAGTTTATATGTATAGATGCAAAATCGGAAATAACTAATGTAATTTGCAAAGCGAAACAGGGTCCGATATGGTTTAAAATAGGATGGGAGTTTGCCTGCTGAAATTCCTGCATTGCAGGGGGTTGGACTAGAGAACCTTTGGGGTCCCCTTTCAACTCTACAGTTCTGTGATTCTATGAATTTAAACTTCTATGGATTTAAATCCATAGATCTTAGGGCAGTTCACAACATAAAAATTATCCTTTATTTTTTTAAAAAAAAAATGCATGTATTGTCTGTCCTTCCACTGTTCGTTTTAAATTCTGTGGAATGGATTGAACAGAGCAAGTTTCAAAATGCAAAAGACTGGAGTTTTAAGGAGGTTCTCTGTTGGTTCCTAAAAATGAGCATGTGTTTTTAGGAAGCTATATGAAGAGCTGGCTACAAATGACAAGCATGTGATTCCCAGAGGAAACCCATGGAACAACATGACCTTAGAAGTTTATAGCCATAATTCAGTTAGCAATAAAATCAGGTACAAATTCCCTGTATTGTAAATAGACTGCCACTGCCACTATAACTTTCCCCTCCCAGCAATAAAACATTGGCTGCTGCTTATAGATAAACAATCTGGATCGGATCCTATTCCTGCAACTTTTATGAGCGTTTTGCAGGGAACTCTTCCCGCGTCTCTTCCGTTCTCAGACGTGTGTGTATGTGTGCGGACACACACACGTTTGACATGCCACTTTCTCAGGGTGCAGAAAATAGAACTAGCAAACACGGTATCTTTTCATTGGGAAAATGCAAATGTAAAGCAATCTGCGAGTCTTCGGGGCTTTCGAAATCCTTCATCAGAAACACTGTTTAGGGAAGCTTTTCATGTTTGACGGACTATTGTATTTTAATATTTTGTTGGAAGCCGCCCAGAGTGGAAACCCAGGTAGGGTATAAATAAATTATTATTATTATTATTATTATTATTATTATTATTATTATTATTATTATATCTTTGGAGCAAAAACATGCTTATTTTGTTTAAAATGCCCTTCAATAGGCAGATTACAGTACTATATTAATTAACTAATTAATTAATTACATTTGTATACTGCCCTATATCTATTGATCTCAGGGCGGTTCACAATATAAAATTACAATAGAAAACCCCCCCCACACACACATACAAAATGCACAATAAAAACAAAAACGAAGACAAGCCGATAATCCCTCCTTCCGTAACACAATTTAAAAGGGCATTAGACGTCAATCGGCCAAAGGCCTGGTTAAAGAGGAATGTTTTTGCATGGCACATAAAGATGCACAACGGAGGCGCCATCCGACCCCCCGACCCCCCGAGAGCATTCCACAAATGCAATAATAAAATATGCATTAATGTATTGAAATAATACATAGTCAAAGGGCCCCCTACAATGTTTTTTTTTATCGTGCATTCGTGACAATTTGTGCTCATGATGGTATCGGGGAAGCTTTCGATGCTTTTTATTTTTTTTATAAATAATTTTTATTATTTTCCAACACAAATATACAATTCTATCAGGTTTTCACAAAATTGTTTCTTTTTAGACTTCCTTCGGCTTCTCTGACAATCATCCATATTTACCTCTCAGTTTACGCATTCCTCTGTTTATATTGCCATTAAACTTCCCTCCCACTCCTATTTCTTTTTAACAATATATCTCAACTTTCACAGTGCTTCTTGAAATCCCACCAGTGATGTTTGCACATCACATGTTCTTTTCAGATACTCAACAAATTTCCCCCAGTCCTCGATGAACTTTTGGTCTTGAAGATATCTAATTTTCCCGGTTAATCTGTCCAATTCTGCATAGTCAATCAGCTTCAGTCTCCATTCTTCTATTGTCGGTATTTCCTCTTGTTTCCATTTCGCTTTCGATGCTTTTTATGCCTGCAAGAGTTTTGGGGTGATTTGTTTCCATTTGCCCCATGTCCTATAGTTTCCTGCTGAAATCCTGTACCTTTTTATATCCAAACGTACTGGGTCTTTCTTTTTCTTTTTTGTGTGTGTGGGGGGTCCTGATTTTATTCTGCTATAGGACAAGAGTGACCCTCCAGAAGGCAAAACAAAATTTAAAAAAAAATCCTTCAAGTAGCACCTTAGAGACCAACTGAGTTAGTTCTTGGTATGAGCTTTCGTGTGCATGCACACTTCTTCAGATACACTGAAACAGAAGTCACCAGACCCTTATATATAGTGAGAGGGTGGTAAACCTGTTGACGACTGTTAACAACTGCAATTGGTCTTACAGGAAAAAATATTTTAGCCATCTCACCCCTTGCTTTTTCCTGTATGAACAATTGCAGTTGTTAACAGTCGCCAATCACCCATTCCCACCACCCTTCTGAGTAATGCCCCTGTCTAGGTTAGCCTTTAAGGCACATTTATCTAGGAGTAAGTCTCATTGAATTCAATAGAATTACTTCTCAACATAATTATTTCTGAGTAGAAATATATATAAAAATAAAAAATATTGTCCAGTAGACCTTAGGTAAAGGGACCCCTGACCATTAGGTCCAGTTGTGGCCGACTCTGGGGTTGCAGCGCTCATCTCGCTTTATTGGCCGAGGGAGCCGGCATACAGCTTCCGGGTCATGTGGCCAGAATGACTAAGCCGCTTCTGGCGAACCAGAGCAGCGCATGGAAACGCCATTTACCTTCCCGCCGGAGTGGTACCTATTTATCTACTTGCACTTTGACGTGCTTTTGAACTGCTAGGTTGGCAGGATCAGGGACCGAGCAGCGGGAGCTCACCCCGTCGTGGGGATTCGAACCGTCGACCTTCTGATCGGCAAGTCCTAGGCTCTGTGGTTTAACCCACAGAGCCACCCGCATCCTTAGAGACCAACTAAGTTTGTTCTTGGTATAAGCTTTCGTGTGCATGCACGAAATGCATGCTTCTTTACACTTGGTTCGACTGCGTCAGACCAACACGGCTACCTACCTAAATCTCCTTCTGAGTAGATATCTATATTTTGGCTCCAGTAGTTAAAAATCGCAGCCCTTCTGGAATTTATATTGGTGGAAGACCAGAGGACAATAGCAATTCGGCCAGAGTTTCCAGCATTAAATAATTTGAGCCGGAGTTATAAAAAGACTTCCTTGCAATTGAAGGAATTTCCTCTCTTAAGTGCTGCAGAAAAGAGCAAAAATTGGCTGGCAGTGAACAGCCAAGGGGTGCCCCTTCCTCAACCCTTCTGTGTGGGTGTTGAGTAGTCTAACCCTGGAGATAACAGTTTCCAAGCAATACAATCCAGTTGCCAAATGAGTGGAATATAAAAGTCAATGCATTTGGGATGATCTCAGCTCCCCGCGGAAGCAAGGTCAGCAAATGGGGATTAATTCTCAAGGCCTATGAGAAAGAAAAGCAGATCATCGTCATCCAAACACCTTGTTTTCCACGATAAGAACAGCACATCTTGTACAAATAACGCAAAGGTGACTGCCGTCAGGGTTGCTGACGTATGCAGCTCTATGCTTAATTAAATTAAATATGAGTGCAGGGGTGTCGTGGCAAATTTTTATTTTATTTATTTATCCACACATTTCTACACTGCTACTCAAGGGGCGGGGGAAAATATTCACAAAGTGGTGTGCATAAACATTCACTTTGGAAGTGTGGGGACTAATCATGGCAGCCCCCATTAAGGCAAGTCGAAAGATACAGACAGATGTGTTGAGAAATTATAATACTGTTACAAAAGCCCGACACCTGTCCCTCTCTCTGCCAAGCCATGGCAAGAGCACATAGGATCTCAGGAGCCCACACAGGATCTGTGTCCCTTTTGAGAATAGAAGTCATGGCGGAGGCTGTCGTGCTTTAAGAAATAGGGTTTACTTGCCTATTTACACCACGGAGGGGGTCTAGATCTTGCAGCATGGCCCAAAACATTGCAAGGCAGTCTTTCCTTCTCCCTTGCCTTCTCGGCCTTTCTTCCCCTTTCTTCTTCCCAGAAGCCCCATGCTCTCGCCCAGAGCAGTTATCCTGTCAACCTTTCAATTCTCCAGGCTTTGGTCATGCCTGGGACAAGAATTTCCATTGTCTTGTTAACGACCCACAATGGCTCTCTTAATGGCCTTAGTTTGGCCAAACTACCCAGGAATTCCTTTGCAGCTTATATTCTCCCTTCATATCACAAATAACCCCAAATCCTAGAATTTATAAATTTTTGTGTTTAGGGGGACACCCCACCCCCAGTTATGTACCAAGAGAGAGAGGGGGGGAGAGAGAAAGCCAATGTTATTTTTCTAGAAAAAGAAGAGTCAGAATTCACCAAGAACTACCTTGTTCTCTTATAATGGCAATGGCGCCCACCTGAGAGGTGCTGGAACTGAGTTCCGGCTGAAAAAAGCCCTGGAAATAGCACATAGCACAATGCCTCATTCATTAGGATCAGCATACAGTGGAACCTCAGTTTTTGAATGCCTTGGCTGCCGAACGATTCGGAAGCTGAATGCCAAAAACTGGGAAGTGAATGCTTCCGTTTTCGAATGTGCCTCGGAAGTTGAACGGCTTCCACTGCACGTTTTTCCATTTTTACCATTCACTTTGACAACAGCCCTTTGATTTCTGGTTTTCGAACATTTCAGAAGTCGGACAGACGTCTGGAACGAATTACGTTCGAAAACCGAGATTCCACTGTAACTGCAAACCTAGGCATGGTTTGCTGGGAGTAAGTTTCATTTAAGCCAGTGGTTCTTACTTCTGGCTGCAAACATTTGAGTTGTAAAACACACTGATCTGAAATGCAGCCTTTTGTTGAATGGTTTCTTTACATGTAAAGGTTCATCATTGTTCCACCTGATGTGTATGTCTTTAAGGGGCCGGAGCAAGGGCCAGAGCAAACTAACGAGACCCAGCTTTACAGCTGTGAAACATAGCAGGTGCTGCTGAGTTGTACTGATTAAACTGTGTCAGCAATTGGGTGTAGTATATAAGGAGCAGCATCTAGCTCTCCCATTTCCCTGGGGGATGGGTTGGTGGTTGGGTCTGGTTTGTTGATGTATTTAGTGTAAATGGAGGTTTTGTTTTTCTTATTAAAACCTTGTTTAAGTTATTTTTGAGTCCCTTTTTAATGCATGGTCTCCCCAGCAAGCTCTCTGCAGCGCTACCATACTGCAAAAAGCCAACACCTTTGGCCTCTAATAGGAAATGCAAACTATATGTTCAAGAAGTGTTACCATGTAAACCGTTAGCTTGATTTCTGCACCACTGATGGTAATTCACTGGAGGAGATGGCACGAGCCATGGACTCCTCTGATGCCTTAACAGTGGTGATCAGACAAAAGGCTAGTAGTCATGAAGACTGTATGGAGCTTCCCGTTTCAGAGGCTGAATAATACCGCTGAATACCAGCTGCTGTGGACGGCAGGGGATGGTTATTGCCTTCACAACCTGCTTGCCAGAGGCCTCTGATTGGCCAACGCAGGAAGCAGGATTCTGGGATGGGTGTAGCCTTAGTCTGATGATCCGGGAGGGCTCTCCTTGTGCTTCTTTCTTTTCATTGTTCTTAAGAACCATCCAAAGAATACCTCATCATTTTTATAGCTGTCCCACTTTAAATGTTATAGTCTTGTTAACCCATTTGCCTTGCAGCACAAACACGAGCTATTGAGAAACACTTATTAAACTGACTTGCAAATATGAGTACGTGGGGTCAATATGCTGCAGTATAAAAACGTCGCACTGCCTTCTGGAAATGCAGGTCCAGCTGCTGGGTCTCCTGCCCTATTCTTCCATGGACGGCCACCTCCTCTGATACATGATGTGAGGCAGTATTGGAGCCTGCTTGCAACTCAAGCCTAGTTTGGAATGGGAGGCCACATTTGGCCATATTTAGAAAGCCAAGCCATAACAACTGCATCTTCCATTCTCCCAAGGAGCAGAAACCCCGGGTGAGCGCCTGGAATCCCCTGGAATTTTGCTACCACTTGGCAGAAAGTGTGGGTCAACACCCAACTTCTGTAACAATATGTAGAGGTATCTTAGAAATTCACTGTCATGCTGTGGCCTTAGCAGGCACTAGCCCAGGGGCAATGAAGGTTGCACCTCTTCATACTTAAACTATGGAACTTGCTCCCCAAGGAGGCATTGATGGCCACCAACTTGGATGGCCTTAAAAGAGAATTAGGCAAGTTCTTGGAGGAGAGGGCTATTGAAGGTTACTAGCCATGATGGTTAGGCTCTGTCTCCATGGTGAGAGGCATTATGCCTCCGAATTCCAGCTGCTGGGAATCATGGGTAAACAGAGTGCTGTTGTCCTTATGTACACCTTGCAGGTTTCCTGCAGGAATCTGGTTGGTTGGACGAGGATTCTGGATTAGATGGTCCTGACCCAGCAGGCTTGTCTTATATTCTTATGTTCTCCAGATGTTATTGGGACCAACTCCCATCAGCCCCCTCCAGGGTGGTCAATAGTCAGGGATGATGGTAGCCACATTCAGAGGGTTGCCATATTTCAAAAAGTAAAAACCAGGGCACCTCAAAAGTTGCTCCAGGATGAAGCGCTAGCTTTCGGAAATTCCCCGCTTGACATCAATTCCACCTTTGAAGTCCTGGTAATGTCCAGGGAAATCCGGACGTATGGCAGCCCCACATTCCAGCAATTTCTGTAGAGCACCAGCCTACTCCATGGTGTACAATAAGGGACCCATGGCTGATTTCACAAGTTACACATTTCCTGCTCTTGTGACTCTTGTAACTGCCTGTATTTCATAGAATTGTAAAGTTGGCAGGGAGCCACCCTGGTGGTCATCAATCTCAACCATTCTTCAATGCAAGATGCAACCATGTAGCATTGCTGGCAGCTGGGCTTCCATACTCTGCTTAAATATCTCCCATGAAAACAGTCCATCACTTCCGAAGGCAATCTGTTCTGCTGCCAGACATCTCTTCCCACCAGGCAGTTCCCTGTAATCTTTAGCCAAAATCTGCTTCCTGCAATTTCCTGCTCTCTGGGAGCAACTGAGAACGAGCCTGCTGCACTTTCTGCATGGGGAATCCTTTAGATATTTTAAGTCAGCTGTCATGCTCCCCTTAGTTTCCTCTTCTCTGGGACAAACTTCAGGCCAGCTCTTTCAACTATCCTTCATAGGTCTAGGTTCTCAGATGCTCCACCATCCTGGTAAGTTGCCTCTGTACTCACTCTATGCCATTCTTAAAATGTGGTGCTTTGTAATGTTTCACAGTGCACACAGATGTGCAACGTACATGGATGTGCTATTCTCATATCTTGCAACCCACACATAATTACACTTTGTTTTCTACATGGGAGTGCTTTCTTGCATAGGAAATGTGTAACATGTGATGTGGCCTTGAGAAGTAATGGATGGCAAGGTCAAGAAGGTATGAACTAAACAGCTTTTGGATTTAAGAACCACGTATAAAGACCTAGCAAGCCTACTGAGAAACAATAAAATCCCTTATAGGTGGGAATTCCCTCAAGGACTATCTTTTACCTTGAAAGAGAGGAAGGTAAGAATTAGAACAGCGGAGGAGCGGGAAAAGTTCCTAAACGATCACGGGGAGGACCTTCGGAAAGGAGTAGCAGGAGCCTGGCCACCTCCTCCGTTTGGTTTCAACCCGGTTCCACCTTCAGGTGAAGAAGACAAAGGAGACACCCCTACTGACAAATAAATTGATCCAGGATGTCTCTGCAGTTACTTAGTTGGAACATAAATGGCGCGAATTCTCCCGAAAAAAGGAAGAAGATTTTTCACATTTTAAGAAAAGAGCAATTGGACGTCATCTGTCTTCAAGAAACGCATGTGACCAGGCTCCACAGGAGAGTGTTAATTAACAAGAAACTAGGCCAAGAGTTTATTTCATCAGACAAGGTTAAAAAAAGAGGAATAGTGATTTATGCAAAGGAGAACCTGGCACCAAAATTGGTATTTAAAGATGAACAAGGAAGAATTTTGGCGATTGAAATACAATCACAAGGAGAAAAATTTTTGATAGTTGGAATATATGCACCAAATGATGGGAAATCGGAATTCTACAAGAGACTGCATGAGACAATGCTGGATCATATTGACTACACCAACATCATTTTGATGGGAGATATGAATGGGGTAGTCTCTACCTACATGGATAAGTCACAAAACCAAAACCTGAACAAGGATGGCAGACTTCCAAAGACCTTCTTTGAACTTACAGACAATATGGATCTGATTGACATTTGGAGGACAAAGAACCCTCTAGGCATGGAGGGAACTTTCTTCTCTGAGGCCCATCTATCATGGACAAGAATCGACCAAATCTGGATATCAAGAGGACTGGCACCTAAGACAAAAAAAATAGAGACCTGTCCTAAAACCTGCTCCGACCATAATGCTTTGAAAATGGACTTGAGACTTACACCAGCTGGATCCTTCAGATGGAGAATGAATGACTACTTGTTTAGAGACCAGGAGATTGTGAAGAAGGCCCAAAAAACGCTGAAAGATTATTTTGAAATAAACTTGAATACTTCGGTGGAAAAGAAGACAATCTGGGACGCGAGTAAAGCCGTTATGAGAGGGTTCCTGATACAACAGAACACTATCAAAAAGAAGCTCTGGAATGGTAAAAAGGACAAGATTTTGGAAAGAATAAGAGAGGGAGAAAGAAAATTGAGATTAAATCCAAAATCAAAAGAGGTCTTAAGAGAAATAAAATTTTATCAAGTACAATATATAAAATTTATAAACCAAGAAATCGAATGGAAAATTAAACAGATGAAACAAAGATCTTTTGAGTCGGCGAATAAATGTGGGAAGCTGCTGGCATGGCAGCTGAAGAAGAGACAAAAATTGAACTTTGTCACCAATCTGGAGGTTGAAGGAGAATGTATTCAGAAACCAGAAGAAATTAGAAAGTGTTTCCAGAGATACTTTAAAAAGCTGTACACCCAAGGACCACAAGCAGAGATTGAAATAAATAATTTCTTAAAAGGTCATGGCCTGCAAAAGCTAGCACAAGACAAACAAACAACCCTGAACTGTAGAATAACACAACAGGAAATTGAAAGAGCCATTCAGAATCTGCAAATAGGCAAATCCCCGGGCCCAGATGGGCTTACCTCCAAATACTACAAGACTCTGATGGAATATTTGACACAACCATTAATGGAGGTATGCAACCAGATCATGGAAGGGAAGGGGGCACCAGAATCGTGGAAAGAAGCATTCATCACTCTGATACCAAAATTGGAATCTGAAAAGACTCAACTCAGGAATTATCGTCCCATCTCACTCCTAAACGTGGATTACAAAATCTTTGCTGATATTTTAGCAAACAGACTGAAAAAAGTTTTGAATGAAGTAATTCATAAGGACCAAGCAGGCTTTCTCCCTGGTAGGCATTTGTCTGATAATACTAGGAATATTATTGATGTTTTGGAGTTACTTCAGACAAATATGAACACAAAAGCAGTCTTGATTTTTATAGATGCGGAGAAGGCCTTCGACAACATATCTTGGAAATTTATGAAGAAAAATTTGGAAGGGATGGGAGTGGGAAGGGCGTTTCAAAATAGTATTGAAGCAATCTATTCAGAACAAAAGGCTAAATTGATAGTAAACAGTGTGGTGACGGAGGAGTTTAAAATTGAAAAAGGGACACGACAGGGGTGCCCCCTATCACCCTTGTTATTTATTTCTGTCCTGGAGGTTTTACTGAACTGGATTAGGAGGGATCAGCTGGTGGAGGGAATACAGGTCGGAGAAAAGCAATACAAACTTAAGGCCTTTGCAGACGATTTGGTTTTGACACTACAGGAGCCAGAAACCAGTACAAAAAGAGCTCTTGAACTAATTTCTGAGTTTGGTCGGGTGGCGGGATTCAAGTTGAACAAACAAAAAACTAAGGTTCTGGCAAAAAACTTGACATCTGCAGAAATAGATGGGTTTCAGAAGGAAACAGAATTAAATGTGGTTACAAAAGTGAAATACCTGGGGGTTAATTTGACTGGGAGAAATTTGAATTTATTTAAGGATAACTATGAAAAATGCTGGTCAGAAATTAAAAAGGACTTGGAAACTTGGTCAAGATTGAAACTTACCTTGTCGGGAAGAATTGCTGCGGTAAAGATGAATGTATTGCCAAGAATGTTGTTCTTGTTTCAAACCCTTCAGATCGTGGACAGAGTGGAATGTTTTGGAAAGTGGCAGAGAGATATTACGAAATTTGTCTGGCAGGGCAAAAAGCCCCGAATAAAATTTAAGATATTAACAGACGCAAAGGAAAGAGGGGGGTTTGCCCTGCCGGACTTAAGACTGTATTATGAAGCTGCATCTCTCTGCTGGATGAAAGACTGGTTTCTGTTGGAAAACACTGATGTCCTAGATCTAGAAGGGCACAGTAATGTGTATGGGTGGCATGCATATCTGTGGTACGACAAGGCAAAGTCTCACAAATTGTTTAAAAGCCATATTGTCAGGAAAGCCTTACTTATTGTCTGGACTAAATACAAGGACTTACTTGAAAGCAAGACCCCGAGGTGGTTATCACCGACGGAGGCCAAGGCCATAAAACTACGTAATATGGGGAGTGGCTGGTTGAGATATTGTGATATAATTGAGAGAGATGGTGATACTTGGAGGTTGCAGAGTTTTGAAAAATTGAAAGGAAAGGTGCGAGACTGGTTTCATTATGCCCAAATTCTAGAGATTTTTAAAAAGGACAAAAAAATTGGTTTCCAGGTGGAGAAATCAAAATTAGAGACAGAACTACTTGAACCTAAGACGAAAGTGCTTTCAAGAATGTATAACTTGTTGCTTGAATGGAATACCCAAGACGAGATAGTTAAATCAGCAATGATAAAATGGGCACAAGACATTGGGTACAACATTATGTCTGAAGACTGGGAAAGGTTGTGGACCACCGGTATGAAATTTACGGCATGTAGTGCCTTAAAGGAAAACATTATGAAAATGGTATACAGGTGGTACATGACCCCAGTCAAACTTGCAAAGATTTATCATTTGTCTGATAATAAATGTTGGAAATGCAAGGAGGCTGAAGGAACTTTTTTTCACCTCTGGTGGACATGCCCGAGGGTGAAGGCTTTTTGGGAAATGATTTATAACGAGTTGAAAAAGGTGTTTAAATACACCTTTTGCAAGAAACCAGAGGCCTTCCTCCTGGGCATTGTGGGCCAGAGAGTGTTAAAAAAAGATAGAACTTTCTTCTTATATGCGACCACAGCAGCAAGGATTCTTATAGCTAAATACTGGAAAGCACAGGAACTACCCACGCTGGAAGAATGGCATTCGCAGCTGATTGACTATATGGAATTAGCCGAAATGACAGGCAGAATCCGAGACCTGGGAGAAGATGCAGTGGAAGAGGACTGGAAAAAATTTAAGGACTATTTACAAAAACACTATAAGTTATATGAATGTTGAGAGTTTGCTAAGTGCTTTGGAAAAACACGCTTCAGTATTGAAATTGGTAAATGATTGAAACTAAGCTTTAAGATTTTGAAACGTATAAATTATGGATTATATAACTAAAAGAAAACACAAAAACAACTGAAATAAGGTATTAATTTGCTGTTTATTTTTTATTGTAAAGAAAGCAGGGGATGGAGGACGTGGGGAAGTCTGGTTGATTATGAAAATTGATCTGAAAAAGTGAATTTCTTCTTTTTCTCTATAATTTCTTTTCTTTTCTGTAAAACCGCTTTTGTTGTGCTACTGATGTTGTATTTATACCCTGGAAAAAAGCAAATAAAAAAAACTATTATAAGAAGGTATGAACTAAAACCACTGTAGTTTTAGAACACGCATATAAGCAAGGGTGGAGGCAAAAGTAGATGGTGGTCATCACCCAGTTAGCAGTTGTGCTGTTCTTTCAAATAAAGTAGACAGCAGCTGCAAGGTGAAGTGATTTGGATCAGGAGTGAAGCAGGAGCAAAAGGATTAAATCACTCCCTGTTGCAGATCAAACTCACCCCTTCCATAGCTGCTATTTACTTTTCAAAAAACAATCATATGTTTACTTCCTGCTGAGACAGGAAGTCTGAGACAATGGTCTAGAAGGGATAGGTAAGGAAGAGTGTTGCTCATGCATGATGATATTGCATAATGGTGATTGGTGCTTACAGATTGAGGTTGAATCCTGACAAGACAGAAGTACTGTTTTTGGGGGACAGGGAGCGGGTTGGTGTGGGGGATTCCCTGGTCTTGAATGGGGTAACTGTGCCCCTGAAGGACCAGGTGCGCAGCCTGGGAGTCATTTTGGACTCACAGCTGTCCATGGAGGCGCAGGTTAACTCTGTGTCCAGGGCAGCTGTCTACCAGCTCCACCTGGTACGCAGGCTAAGACCCTACCTGCCCGCGGACTGTCTTGCCAGAGTGGTGCATGCTCTAGTTATCTCATGCTTGGACTACTGCAACGCGCTCTGCGTGGGGCTACCTTTGAAGGTGACCCGGAAGCTGCAATTAATTCAGAATGCGGCAGCTAGACTGGTGACTGGGAGTGGCCGGGACCACATAACACCGGTTCTGAGAGATCTGCATTGGCTCCCAGTACGTTTCCGAGTACGATTCAAAGTGTTGGTGCTGACCTTTAAAGCCCTAAACGGCCTCGGTCCTGTATACCTGAAGGAGCGTCTCCACCCCCATCGTTCAGCCTGGACACTGAGATCCAGCGCCAAGGGCCTTCTGGCGGTTCCCTCATTGCAAGAAGTGAGGCTACAGGGAACCAGACAGAGGGCCTTCTCGGTAGTGGCGCCCGCCCTGTGGAACGCCCTCCCATCAGATGTCAAAGAGATAAATAATTACCTGACATTCAGAAGACATCTTAAGGCAGCCCTGTTCAGGGAAGTTTTTAATATGTAACGCTGTACTGTTTTTAACACTGATTGGGAGCTGCCCAGAGTGGCTGGGGAAACTCAGCCAGATGGGCGGGGTATAAATAATAAATTATTATTATTATTATTATTATTATTATTATTATTATTATTATTACCCTGATCTATTGATAAACTATCTCTCTTGTGGATGATGTAGGATTTGGCTAGTTGCTACAGTCTCTATAGTATGAATGCCAGTGTTCTGCGTTTCAAGTACTTTTGACATTGTTGTGGTGCTTATCTCTCTGGCGGTTAAACAAAGATAACTCCTCAGCTTGCACCAAGCTAAGCAAATGGATTAGCTGCATCAAGGAATGAAACTGCAAGACTGGAGAGATATATGAGCCCTGCCCAGACATAAGCCTCTTCGACAGTTCTGGTGTGCTCACAAAGCTAAATAACAACAGTGATTCATAATAACAAGATATATTCCTCATTTACGTTCTGAGGCACCATGCATTTAAGTTAAATCATGTATATTGGGAACCCCAGCAAAAAAGCCTGCAAACACCACAATCACTCCCTCCAAATCTCCTTGCTCAAACTCCAACTTTCCACAATGGTTGGTTGCAAGGGCTTCTGGGATTGCACTTGCAAAGGCTTGTGGGATTGCCCCTCTGTGCTCTTTTAGGGCTTTTTCTGCCCTTGGTCACTTCCAGGTTCACAGTTGCGCACAAATTGAACGTGCATTGGCTGTGCAGCATAAAACAATAGGATTTATTACATTTTTAAACAAACACAATTAAAATACAGTGTTTTTTTAAAACAAACAAACAAACAAACAAACAAACCCTGTTTAAAACTGAGGGCCCCCGAATGCGATGCGCAAAGGTTTAAAAGGTCAAGACAGGCCAAAAACAAAATAAAACCCCCACACCATTTGGGTGATACCAATTGAACCTCTCTGGCAAGACTATTCCATAATGTGATGTCACTAGGGAAAAGTCCAGTCTCTTGTGGTTACCTGCTTTGCTTCATTTGGCAGGAGCTCTTAGAAGAGGACCTTTGATGAGGATCTTAAGGTTCAGGTAGGTGCATGTGAGCAAAGGATGCAGCAGCAGGAGGAGCCAGCCATTGAAGCCACGCCATGCCTGGCTTTGTGCTCAATCTCCTTTCCCCCCTTGTTCTCAACATTGGGGGGGGGGGGAGCAAAAGAGCTCAGCCTCTAGGCGTTGACACTCCTGGGTTGAGGAGGGTTATTTCCTTCCTTCCAACTCATTGAAAGGGTTGTTGTTGCTTGACTTCCAACAATTAGTGGTCCAGCAGCCCCTTTAATCGTTTTTCATCTGACCATTGTAGGCTCAAGTTTGCTGTACAGTCAGAAAAAGTGGCTTCCCTGTCCCATGACCAGGTTTTTGGCCAGTTCAACAAATACTTAAATTTCACGAGGTGATCCAAGAGTGTGAAGTGGGGGAGGCTGTGTGGAAGAACGAGATCAAGCAATTTCAACACTAATGGAAATGAAATGTACACTAGGATGGCAGTTGGCTTAGTTGCATCTAGGTGGAACTGAGAATTTCCCGGTTTAAACTTGTCTGTCTTGTTTCAAAGAGGCAATAAAATTCCCAAGAGTTTTGTGCTCTAAACCTTCCGTGACAGAGTCTATATTTCATTTATTCCCTGAGGCTGCACTAGTCTCTGAACTCCGCAGGGAAGGCCAGCAGACTTAATTGGAAGAAAAAAAGCATTCCAGCCTGGTGACTTCTTAACATGGTGAAGATATATTTGTTCCATCCCTCCTCCTCAGAAATGTACAAAAGTGTACATTTTGTACAATTTTCATGCACAAATTTGGAAGCACGCTGTGTAGGGGGATTTTAGGTTCTGTTACTGGAGGTCAATAATAACAAGGCATGAACTAGTCCCCTTCCATTGAACTAGGATCTGGGAGACTAGGGTTCATAGCCTACATAATCTGCTCTGCCTGCCTTTTGGCTCAACATGAAAAATGTATAAAATTAAGGTTTGAACTAGCATGTCTGCAATTTTCTGGGGGCTGCCTGGTTGGCGTTGACCCATGACAGGGCCATTTCAGTGGTGGCCCCTTATTTGTGGAATGTCCTGCCTGGTGTAATGCATCTGTCCATAGCTGTCAACGTTTCCCTTTTTTAAAGGGAAATTCCCTTATTCCGAATAGGATTCCTCGCAAGAAAAGGGAAAAGTTGACAGCTATGCATCTGACACCCTCTGACTTTCAGGAGAAATTTCATAACATTCCTGTTTACCCTGGCATTTGACAGCCGAAATATACTTTTCCTGGCAACACTGAGATCATTGTTTTCAGAATAACTGTTTTTAGGAGCTTTTTTTTTTTAAAAAAAAATGGTTCATTTTTGATGCACTTGCCACATCCACAGTTTTCAGTTTATGCTTCCCCCCTTACAGTTCAATTACATGCACAAGCAGTTGCATGGACACAACCCCAAGCACAGAAGGAATCTTAACGTTTACCTGCTTGGGGGCTTGGTTTAAGCCACCACCCCACCCGGAATCTTACAGCAGAAAACATCTGTAACATTACCAAAGCTTTTGGGCACTACTAAAATGATGAAATGTTTGCGTAATGCACACATGTCATCCTAACCCCACGTCCACAACACTCCTGTTTATTCAGTCTTCTGATTGTCCTAAAAGCTTGGAAGCACCCCAAGCCATTTGGATGAGTTAGGGATGTAATCTTTGTGAATCTTTGATGTATCAGCTGCGTCGCATCTTAACAGCAATTTTGGCTTGCTTAAAAAAAACCCCACAGCATAATGAGAATTGTTTAATCATACACCACCGATTTCCTATATCAGTGGCAATAAAATAAACTTTATAAAGCACTTTGGGTCCAGTTTGTTATCTTTCAAGCTTTAACTATGGATATTAGGCCTGAATCCATTCCCAATTACAGAATCTAAAACTAAGCTTGTTTTTATGAACTGAGTCACAGTACTTTTTTATTTGGCCCCTCAAATAAAAACACAGAAATACGCAGGGGCTAGTAAGAATAAGTCTGATTTTCATCCTCTAGGACCTTTTAATCAAGGCCCCAAACCTTGGAACAGAATAAAAGGAGGGAAATTGTAGGTATTGCCATATACTAATGAAACACCCATCAAATGGAAATGTGTCCAGATACTGGCAAGACAGATGGATAAAAGGTGATAGTTGCCCACTTCTCTGTGCCCACGTTCATTCTTCACCTTCTACTTGCAAACATGCTAAGCATGGCAGTCCTTGCCCCTTTCCTTAGTAGCAGGTGTATTAGTTGCTGGGCATGCAAATAGGCCTGAGAAGAGTGGGATTTAGAGTAATGGGTTCCCCCCTTTTTTCTGAAATAATTTTTATTTGATTTTACAAGTGTAAGATTATAACAATACCAAGAACATATCCATATGTAGAGATTTCTCTGAATCTCCAGAATTCCCACCCTCCCTTCCGTGGGTCCTGCTGTCAACTGCATATTATTTCATAATCCATGTTTTGTATCTCTCCATATTGTCCATTGTGTTTGTTGCATTACAAGTATTATTAGAATCCTGCTATATTTTTTTCATCTGCTTACAGTGGTCTCTTAAATAAATTATAAAATTTCCCCATTCTTTCTTGAAGTTTTTGTCTTCTTGGTTCCTGAGCTTTCCAGTCAGCTTTGCCATTTCATCGTATTCCAACAGCTTAGCTTCCCATTCCTCTCTTGTTTTCTTTCCATCTCTGGGCTAGTAGCATCTGTGTGGCTGTTGCATACATAAAAAGTCTTTTCTGCTCCTTTGGGAGCAGAAAACAATTCCTAATAAAAAAAAGCTTCTGGTTGTTGTTTTTAGCAAAGGTTATTTTAAACATATTTTACCCAATTCATTATATATAATTTACCAGAATGCTTTTATTACCTTACACAGCCACCAAAGAAGGTACCTTCTTTTTCTTTACATTTCCAGCAGCAATGGTTTTCTAGAGTAATGTCACAGTGTCATCGTATTCCAACAGCTTAGCTTCCCATTCCTCTCTTGTTTTCTTTCCATCTCTGGGCTAGTAGCATCTGTGTGGCTGTTGCATACATAAAAAGTCTTTTCTGCTCCTTTGGGAGCAGAAAACAATTCTTAATAAACAAAAGCTTCTGGTTGTTGTTTTTAGCAAAGGTTATTTTAAACATATTTTACCCAATTCATTATATATAATTTACCAGAATGCTTTTATTACCTTACACAGCCACCAAAGAAGGTACCTTCTTTTTCTTTACATTTCCAGCAGCAATGGTTTTCTAGAGTAATGTCACAGTGCCACTGATGATTCTCTGAAGCAGAGGACAGCAATGATGCTTTCCTGAGAAGGGAGAAAGGCAGGCAAGTGAGGGGCTGGCTGGGGGCAGACTGAGCATGGTGAGGCACTGCACCATTTGCTGCAATGCGCCTGCACTCACTACTCAGTTCATAGAGACGTGGGTGGCGCTGTGGTCTAAACCACTGAGCCTCTTGGGCTTGCCGATCAGAAGGTTGGCAGTTTGAATCCCTGCGAAGGGGTGAGCTCCCGTTGCTCTGTCCCAGTTCCTGGCAACCTAGTAGTTCAAAAGCACACCAGTGCAAGTAGATAAATAGGGACCACTGTGGTGGGAAGGTAAATGGCGTTTCCGTGTGCTCTGGCTTCCGCCAAGGTGTTCCGTTGCGCCAGAAGCGGTTTAGTCATGCTGACCACATGACCCAGAAAGCTGTCTGTGGATAAACGCTGGCTTCCTTGGGCTGAAAGCGAGATGAGCGCCACAACCCCATAGTCGCCTTTGATTGGACTTAACCATCCAGGGGTCCTTCACCTTTTTTACCTTTTACCTCAGTTGCTAAGAGAGGGGAGGGGAGGCCATATAGGCCTGGTTTGGTCCTCTGCAGGGCCCAAGTCCTCTAGAACACTTCCCAAAAACCTTTGCAATGCAAAGCAGTTCTGTTGCAAGGGCAGTGAGTCTTCTCAATAGGCGAGTTAGTGCAGAAAGCATTTCCCAAAGCTGGAAGACATGGAAACTGCAGACTTAGAAAAACTTCATAGGAGAAACATAAAATGCCGCATTCCATAGAAGAACTAATGTGGTACAGTGGTACCTCGGGTTACGTACTTAATTTGTTCTGGAGGTCCGTTCTGAATCTGAAACTGTTCTTAACCTGAAGCACCACTTTAGCTAATGGGGCCTCTTCGTGCCGCTGTGACACCGCTGCACGATTTCTGTTCTCATCCTGAAGCAAAGTTCTTAACGTGAGGTACTATTTCTGGGTTAGCGGAGTCTGTAACCTGAAGCATATGTAACCTGAAGCGTATGTAACCCGAGGTACCACTGTATTTATTTGTATATTAGCAATTTGTTGGTCCGGTCAGGACCTGACCACTTATATGGAAGAGACCTATTATTGGTGGGGTTTGCTGTTTGTTTTGACTAATGCTTTCTTTGCAATGGAGCCATTTCCTAGGCGGATCTGTAAAATTACCATGCAGGCTCTATGTGTGCGGGGAAGGGACAATGTGACATATTACAGCTAGGCATTGCCAGAACAAACATTTGGCCAAGCCTATCGAGATGGGCAGGTATGAAAATAAACAAGAGTGTGCTGACCCTCTCTCTATTAGATAGCCTTCCTGGAAATTCTGAGCTACAGAAAAGGCCCGTGTGTTTCTGGGAATGAAGATGCAGCCTCCAGAGCAAAATTGCTCAGAGCTAAGGATGGAGAACAAATATGATTCGGTTCTCATTTAAAGATGGATCTACCTCATTTGCAATTCCTAAAACAGTGTGCAAACTGAATCTTTTGACATTCACACTTCTCCAAATTTCGCGATGCAGCTTTCTAACCGTATAATGTGTACAAAAAGGCACATACCAGGGGGAATTGTGTGCAGAAACACACATATTAGTGAAGATAAATTACAAAAATGCATTCTATTAGGGGAATGCTGCTTGCAAAAGAAAAAAAGGCAAAAGTGCCTGCAGAATTGGGCATAT
The DNA here is from genome assembly GCF_964188305.1 of Podarcis bocagei. NCBI lineage: Eukaryota > Metazoa > Chordata > Lepidosauria > Squamata > Lacertidae > Podarcis > Podarcis bocagei. The sequence goes on from NC_138130.1 coordinate 88,853,035, forward strand.
TAGGAAAAATACGTGCTAAGTAAATACGCTAAATAAACTAAATAAACTAAATAAATATGCATTAAAATTCTGATGAATTTCCTTGAGGCTTTTCCTCCACCTACACTGATTCATCTGCCTTGTCACTTTGTGGACACATTTCCATTAACATTTGGTGAGTGTTTCATTAGTATATGACCGTGTGTGTGTGTCTTAATTTGCAGAGGACAGTCTAAACAGATGATCATCATTTGCCGAGACACATAGCCATCCTAACTGGCTGCTGCTCTCGGAGGATGAAGACAGTCCTCTGGAGATGTTCTCTGAATGATCTGACTGGTCAAAGTCTAGATTAAATGTATTTTTTAAAAAAAGCAGTAGAAAGGAGAGCAGGTAAGCTTTGAAGTTGCCCAACGACAGCAGCACCTGGAGAGCAGACTGCGCCAAATCACCTATCTTTATGGTGAGATGTATTATCTTTCTATCTAAATTATAGCTGTTATTTTAAAATCTTCATCTAGACATATACAGTGGCGTGTGCAAATGTTATGGAAACCAATGTCCTTCTTATCTTGCATTTTTTTAAAAACCAAACAAACACAACTTGCTGATGACATGAGCTGTTTGGCAGTGGAACAGACTAGGGGCAGACAAATCTGTCCATTTTAGTTTCTCTCATTTCCCCATTTCCCCACTCTTAAACTCGGTGCCCCACATTTGCACATCAGCTTGCAATTAAAAGGAGAAGAAAGGAAATCCATCAACATTTTTTCCGTGAATTTCTTCTAATTTACACGTTTTGCACGCAGTTTTGCCTGATGCACATTTCTGCAAAACAATTTCCCTTAATATAATGGGTTTGGGGTTTTTTGTTGTTGTTGTTTTGTATATTGCCTTCCCCAACGTATGTGCTTTTGGTATGCATTTGCTCGGCTGGAGAACTACCTCTCTCGCCCTGACCTAGCCACTGTGATCCACGCGACGGTCACCTCCAGACTGGATTATTGTAACTCGCTCTATGTGGGGCTGCCCTTGAGACTGACCCAGAAACTCCAGCAGGTGCAGAATGCCGCGGCGAGACTCCATACGGGGTCCTCGCTGCGAGATCACATTCACCTGGTGCGATACCAGCTGCACTGGCTCCCGGTGGAGTACAGGATCAGGTTTAAGGTTCTGGTTTTAACCTTCAAAGCCCTATACGGCCTAGGACACTTGTACCTACAGGATCGCCTCTCCTGGTATGTCCCACAGAGGAACTTACGGTCTTCAAACAAAAACATCTTGAAGGTCCCAGGCCACAGAGAGGTTAGGCTGGCCTCAGCTAGAGCTAGGGCTTTTTCGGCTATGGCCCCAATCTGGTGGAATGCTCTGCCACAAGAGACTAGGGCCCTGCGGGACTTGACATCTTTCCACAGGGCCTGCAAGACAGAGCTGTTCCACCAGGCCTTTGGCTAGGGCACAGCCTGACCCCCTCCTTTGGCAGTCCTCACAGAACTCTAGCCCAATGGTTGCCATTAATCTGACTGGAATTAATTTTATAATGAAATGATTTTAGAATGCTTTATCATTTTATTGTTGTTAGCCGCTCTGAGCCCGGCTTCGGCTGGGGAGGGCGGGATATAAATAAAATTTATTATTATTTATTATTATTGCAAAATTCAGAGAAGCACAATTTTGAAGGATGGCTGTGTTTCATTTTGCGTATCGTTTCAGAAAGTGGGGATCAAGTAGATTCACTTTTAAAATATGAATTGGATTGAATTTCCTCCCCATCCCTCAAACACAGTGACTTGGAAGGTGGTAGACTCTCCTTCATCGGAGATTTTTAAGCAAAGGGAGGCTGGCTCCCTGCCATGGGTGTTTAAAAGCAGATTTCCTCCATTGGCCAGGGGTCGAATGAGATGGCCTATGCTATGAAGGACCTCCCATTTCTATGATGTGCTGTCACTGCTGCTACAAAAAAAGAAGAAGACATGAACTTCAAAGACCCACAGGGATGCTGTTACTGATTTTTTCAATGCCTTGTTGTTATAATAATAATAATAATAATTTATTATTTATACCCCGCCCATCTGGCTGGGCCTCCCCAGCCACTCTGGGCGGCTTCCATAAAAACCAAAAATACAGTAAAATGTCACACGTTAAAAACTTCCCTGAACAGGGCTGCCTTAAGATGTCTCCTGAATGTCAGATAGTTGTTTATCTCTTTGACATCTGCTGGAAGGGTGTTCCACAGGGCGGGCGACACTACCGAGAAGGCCCTCTGCCTGGTTCCCTGTAGCTTTGCTTCTCGCAGTGAGGGAACCGCCAGAAGGCCCTCGGCGCTGGACCTCAGCGTCCGGGCAGACTGATGGGGGTGGAGATGCTCCTTCAGGTATACTGGACCGAGGCTGTTTAGGGCTTTAAAGGTCAGCACCAACACTTTGAATTGTGCTCGGAAACGTACTGGGAGTTGTTTTAATTAAACCCTACCATAAATCTTAGCTCTTAGGGAAATCTCTATGCTAAAGTTCCACTTTGGGAACAGGAAAAAGAGGTCAGAGGAAGTTGAGAGCCTTTGTGCTAAGTTTTTCCCCTTCCTTAAATGAAATAGATGGCTTTCATAGTAGCGAGACTCTCTCCTGAGGAACAGAATCGTAGCTGCATCCCACTGGCAAATTGCCACCGTTCCAGACTAAAGGGACTAACTATTAAGGTTTAACATCTGACATTTTAAAAAATGCCATACTTACCAATTTATTGGATTATTTGCAGTTTGAAATAAGGCTTTGCAGACACTGGTGCTGGAAGATATTGGGCACTTAAAATGCAAAGTGTCATTCACGGAGGTTGATCAGCCATATCGAGTGATTTGGCCAGAGCGACAAGCTGACTCACATCTGCTAAGCTGTGCCAAAAGCTATAACTGTAAAATCTAGAATGGACTATGGCTCTTCATCAATTATCATGCTGCAAAAGAACAACAACAGCGAAAAGAAACTTGCCTCGGAAGATAAATCCAGACTAAAACAAATGCAAATAAAGGAGGGACACATTGCTGGATGGCTTCCATCTTTCTCTTTTTATATATACATTTTTATTGGGGTTTTTTTTTGCATATCATTTCCAACAATCACTTAACATAACTTCTTATCTTATACAATATTTTAGACTTCCATCAACCACCTCTGATGATTTTCCATTCTTTATCACTTATTGTGCATTCCTTAATTTCTCTATTGCTCTTAATTATCATTAACTAATAGTTCTCTTCATAGTCTTTCCTGTAATATTTCAAATAGTCCTCCTTACAGAACTTCTTGCAGTCCTACTAGCGTAATCTGTTCATTACAATTGCTTTTCAAATAATTGATATATTTACTCCAGTCTTCTAAGAACCTCTGGTCCCACAGGTTTCGAATCCTTCCTGTTAATTGATCTAATTCTGCATAGTCCATGGCTTCCATCTTTCTCGAGAGGCAATGGAGTGCGCCTCTGTGGGTGAAGTCTAGCTGCTGTGTTAGCAGCACCAAAGTGACCTCTCTGGTGCACAAGCCTGGGCTGCCTAGATGACAAGACCACTCTCTCGGCCTCGCTGATATGGTCCAAAGGAAAGCAGAGCAATATATTTGGCACCAGTTTGGCTGCAAGAGTTGCTGGAAGGTAGCGTACAAGGCTGTCCAACTGTCTTAGAGACTCCACTCATTTGTGTAGGCTTTAGTAAAGGTAAAGGGACCCCAGACCATTAGGTCCAGTCGTGACCGACTTTGGGGTTGCAGCGCTCATCTCGCTTTATTGGCTGAGGGAGCCGGCGTACAGCTTCTGGGTCATGTGACCAGCATGACTAAGCCGCTTCTGGCAAGCCAGAGCAGCGCACGGAAACACCGTTTACCTTCCTGCCGGAGCGGTACCTATTTATCTACTTGCACATTGACGTGCTTTTGAACTGCTAGGTTGGCAGGAGCAGGGACCGAGCAATAGGAGCTCACCCCATCACGGGGATTCGAACCGCCGACCTTCTGATCGGCAAGTCCTAGGCTCTGTGGTTTAGCCCACAGCGCCACTTAGCAATTTCTTCTCTCAAGGATATCCCACAGGGCAGCAGAAGTTTAGGATCAGAGTTTTCTTCTCCTCGATGGGCTATCTTCCTAGGTTGATGAGCCCCACCTGCCCCTCACTTCCCTTTACAACTCGTACAGAAACCGCCATCATCCTGCCTTTCCATAGTTAAAACAATGCTAAAGGTGGCTTACAACATGACAAGATTTACATAATTACCAACATAACAAAAGTCATAAACAATAAATAAAGCACATCAAAAGGGAAAACAATTCCCACATAAATCCTAAAATCTACAACTAAAAAATACAACCTTAATACCAATACCAATTTAAAATGACATAGATAAAAAATAAAAACAGTTTTAAAAAGGAGCTATCTCTGTCGAGCAGCAGCAGCAGCCCTTTATGGAGCCCTGCAGGCCCCGCCCCAAGCCAGGTGGAGAGAGGTAGGACGGGGCCTTCTTTGTGTTATTTATGCAGATGCACCATTCAATTTTTCAGCGGCTGCTGCAAAATTTTGCTTCTTTCAGTGCAGAGAATGTGCTATCGCTTACATAGGTCTGCACTCATAGAGAGAGCTCCATATGGCTCTTTATGGCAGCAGGCTAGTGGGGTTTTCTCCAGTCCTGGCTCTGTGCATTTTTGTGGCAATGCAATGGTTTTACACGCTTCCCAGGCCTGTTCACTTGTTTACTCGATCCATCACCTCTCCCTGCAAACATACCTGCCCCATAGCGATGAAGGATAAAGAGAGTATGAATGCACTGACCACTGGGGGCTTCAAGAACTTGTTTCCAAACAGCTGCTTGTCAGAGGCTTGTCAGACAACTTGGATATGGGCTTTTTTACCTGCTCTTTTCACTTTGCTTTCCTCTGTTGAGCAATCTGATAGTTTCACAGTTGCCCCCACGTTATTTGAAGGCAAGTCAGAATGCTAGAATGCTAGATGGTCAATCGATCCCTCCATCTTCGCCAACACCTTGTCAGACATTTGATGGCTATTTAGTATGTGACATGGAGCAAAATCAGTTTTAAGAATCTCTTTGCTCAATCACTGTCGATCTTAATAGAGTGCATATATGACTCAGTCGCCATGATGTGTTTTGGAATCAGTCATGCTCTCTCAGAGATCCAGCAAGGCCTTTAGTCATAATAAAGATTTTTAAAATGTTGGCACACAAAAACAAAAATTGCTTTTAAGCTCATTGGACCATAAATGTGTCACACACACACACACACACACACACACAGAGAGAGAGAGAGAGAGAGAGAGAGAGAGAGAGAGAGAGAGAGAGAGATTGAGAGAGCGTTAGTGAACGGTTTGTTTATATAATCAGCTGATCTGGGAGAATGTTCATAGAATTGTAAAGCTGTGTTCATCATGGTTTGATGTTGTGCCATCAGCACCAATATATGTTTTATTGTATTTAGGAAAATGTTTAACTCTTCACATAGATATCATATAGATATAGTCAAAATCTTTATCAATTAACAAAAACCGATAGCAAATCAGATCTCTCATTAGCTAAAATTTGCCGCCATAAGGTCAGAGTGTGTGTGTGTGTGTGTGTGTGTGTGTGTGTGACACATTTTTGGTCCAATGAGCTTAAAAGCAAATTGTGAAACCCATCAAATGCCAGATACTCCGAATGAATGCTCAGTAAAGACTGGGTAAATCTAACTTCCATTTAAGCTTTGTGCAAGCAAACCAGCATGAATAGGTCATTTGGAGCAGCCCTGATAACAGTGGTTGGTGCCTACTGGGACTGATAGAGTAGAGGGCAGGAAGACCAACATTCAAAGCCAGGGATAATGGAAGTAAAAGCCATTGAATTTTAGTTTTGTCCTCCTCCCGCTCCCTGCTACGTTCTACAAGGGCAACACAGAGACCACCCTTTGGTCTGGTTGTAAGTTAGAAGGTTGGCAGATGAGGACTAGCTTAGACATCTGAAGGCAGCCCTCTTTAGGGAAGTTTTTAATGTTTGATGTTTTATTGTGCTTTTAATTCTGCTGGGAGCCGCCCAGAGTGGCTGGGGGAACCCAGCCAGATGGGCGAGGTATAAATAATAAAACTATTATTATTATTATTATTATTATTATTATTATTATTATTATTATTATTATTTTATTATTATATTAGCTGAAGGCAAAGTGAGGTTGGTGGGGCACTGCCCCATTTGCCCTAATTGACCAGGCACCTCTGTGACGCTGTGGTAAAAATGTGGCTGACATGACGAGATGTTACCTGGCAGGAGAGCTGCTGTGGCTGGACATGAGGTGCATCACAGCCGAGGAGGGTGGGAGACAGCGCTGCCACACACTCACCTTCTCTCCTCCCCCAGGTCAGGCACGAGCGCCACAACCAAGGTGCAGCGACTTCTTGCGTGGAACCAGGCTCCAATGAAGGAACCTGCTGTGGAAGCACCTGTTTGCACCCACTCACAAAATTGCAGCTGGAGCCACGGACCCCCCACAGACCCCTCCATGCTACACCTTTGTTGAGCACACTGCTTTACGGAAGTGAGTTGTGGGCAATTTCCAACCACTAGAAGCCACGCCTCAACACCTTCGTGTAGTGGTTAAGAGCGGTAGTCACGTAATCTGGGAAACCGGGTTCGCGTCTCCGCTCCTCCACATGCAGCTGCTGGGTGACCTTGGGCTAGTCACACTTCTCTGAAGTCTCTCAGCCCCACTCACCTCACAGAGTGTTTGTTGTGAGGGAGGAAGGGAAAGGAGAATGTTAGCCGCTTTGAGACTCCTTAGGGTAGTGATAAAGCGGGATATCAAATCCAAACTCTTCTTCTTCTTCTTCTTGTGCTGCGATAGGAAGATTTTGAGCACCACGTGGAGGAAGAGATTCTCAAACGAAGGTGTCCTCCCAAGCCCACATCCCCAGCGCGTTCTCACTCCTGTCTCAGCGACAACCATGTTCCCTTGGTTATATCCACAGAATGGAAGATGGCAGGACCCCCAAAGATGCGAAGTACAGGGAGCTGGCTTCAGCTACCAGGCCAATTGGCAGACCAATTCTATGTTACAATTGTTGTTTAGTCGTTTAGTCGTGTCCGACTCTTCGTGACCCCATGGACCAGCGCACGCCAGGCACTCCTGTCTTCCACTGCCTCCCGCAGTTTCGTCAAATTCATGTTGGTAGCTTCTATAACACTGTCCAACCATCTCGTCCTCTGTCATCCCCTTCTCTTTGTGCCCTCAATGGTGGACACACAATGGTGCATCTTCAGCATCACACCGGATGCCTTCATCTTCACCAGCTGCAACACAACACGTCTCTCCTGTACCAGTCTCTACTGTCATAGCAATAGAGGTTCACTCCCAAAGGTGCATTCCTTCATTGTCTCCTGAGACAGACAAATACCAACAACCATTTTTTCCCCCTTTTGGTTTTGATGTATCCGTGTGGGGATTTTTGTCTGTTTGTTAGTAAGTTGCTTTGGGTTACGCTGGGTAAGATAAAGAGACTTATTAACTAATAATAATAATAATAATAATAATAATAATAATAATGGCATGGTGAGGAATATTTGGGTTACACTAGGTAAGATAAAGAGACTAACAGATTTAAATAATAATAATAATAATAATAATAATAATAATAATAATAATAATAATAATAATGGCATGGTGAGGAATATTTGGGTTACACTAGGTAAGATAAAGAGACTAACAGATTTAAATAATAATAATAATAATAATAATAATAATAATAATAATAATAATAATAATAATAATAATGGCATGGTGAGGAATATTTCACTATTTTTGCTGAAACTAGTCTCTCCCCTTCTTCCTTCAAACCTCCTCCGACAGTCCCTCTTGAGAGCATGGGCCTACAAATCTCCCTTTAAAAGGATGGCTTTAAATGAAATTCTGTGGCAGCTGCGGCCCCGTAATTTTCAAAATGCTGCTCTTGCTTTGCACAACGAAATGCTGCAGAACTTTTGTCTCTGAATTGTTTTCAGTCATCTTTCCTGGGACACTTTGATCCTCAGTTGTAAGCGTAGCTACTTCGCTAGGCCAGGATGATCGTTGCTAGGCAACATAATACTTTAGGCTAGAGTTGTGGGTTTTTTTAGTTTTCTTGTTTAGCAAGGCCCATCCGAGGAAAACATGATTGGTCTTTTTTTTAAAAAAAATCAAAAAATCACCACTTTGGGGCAGCAGTCGGACTGCGCTCTGCTTGGTAGCAAGCCCCATTGAACACAGGGAGGTTTTCTTCTGAGCAGATATGTGCAGGATTGTGTTGTTAATGAGTTAATAAGGTAAAATTCGGCCTGTGGATCTTGAAAGGCATGGAATGAAAGGAAACACTGAAGATGGTTCACCGACGAACAGCTGTAGTAGGCATCAAGAGGTTGGGAGCACAGTGACATTAAACCACTTCGAAAAACACAATACTCTTTGAGGCATTAGTCACCTGAAGGGCTTTTTCCAGGGATCTGGAAGCAAGATGCTGTGCACAGGTTTAGAAGAGGCAGAACATTACAAAAGTAAGGAAAGCCTCTTGGATCAGGCCATCTCAGCCAGCATCCTCAGTGGATTGGATAAGGGGCAGGTGTTTCTTTCTGCAAATTCTTGCAGACAACAATTTATACCATCCAAGGCAAGAGCCTGGATGGGTTGGAGAGTGTGGCCAGAAAAGTCTTAACTTACTGAAAAGCTACAGAGCCGCCACAAACTGGGGCCCTTTTTTTGTATGAGAGATGGGTCTGTGAGCTGTGAAAAACAGGGCAGGAACTGCTGCTAACACCGGCAGTTGTTGAATCTCTTTGAATGCCTTGGGTTTGTTCTTACCTAGGCATTTGATTGGATTTGACAGAATTTGCTGTTTATTGGAGCTGTTCGTAGGGCTTTTGTATATAGCAAACTTGGCCCTCCAGCTGTTTTGGGACTACAACTCCCATCATCCCTAGCTAACAGGACCAGTGGTCAGGGATGGTGGTAATTGTAGTCCCAAAACAGCTGGAGCGTCACGTTTGGCCACCACTGGTACAGTGGTACCTCGGGTTAAGTACTTAATTCGTTCCGGAGGTCTGCTTTTAACCTGAAACTATTCTTAACCAGAGGGACCACTTTAGCTAATGGGGCCTCCTGCTGCCGCTGCACCACCGGAGCATGATTTCTGTTCTCATCCTGAAGCAAACTTCTTAACCTGAGGTACTATTTCTGGGTTAGTGGAGTCTGTAACCTGAAGCGTATGTAACCTGAAGCGTATGTAACCAGAGGTACCACTGTATATAGGTAGCTTGTAGCTTATATGACAATTTCACATACATGATCACAACTTTATGGAAGTAACAGGAAAATGAATGAATGAAAGAATGGAGAGAGGGAGGGTGGGAACCCATTGAAGAAAGAACTTTTTAAAGGCCTCTGCCTCACTTACCAGCCTCTGGGAAGGAAGTGGGCTGTCCCAGTCAACAGCCCAGCCTTATTTACAAGCGAGGTCCCTGGGATTTCCCCAGCCCTCTCCAGGTAATGTGCTGTCCCGAAGGTTCCTGGCTTTATGTGATTTTGTGTTTATGTATGGAACCTCGAAACTGAACCCTTGGGTAAGCTGTGAGTTACCTATATTTACCTGTTTTTCTCTGTTTATATTTAGTACTTTGTTCCCCACTCTGGGACTGAAAATATTCAGCGAAGAGCTATAAAGTTATGTAAACAACAACAACATGCAAACGGGAGATTCTCTCATGTTCCCTTTGATCTCATTGGTGCTTCAGTAATGATGGGTGCTAGTGAATCCCACCCACCAATGCTCACCCTGGCAGAAATTCACACTAGAATGCCAGTGAATTTTCATGAGGGCTTTGGGGGGGGTAGCCCTGTCATTTGGACAGAAGAGTCTCATGCTTTACTGACAGAGCTCTCTCTTATATACTGTATATAAAATGGACAATTGGGGGGGCCTCAAGGAGCTACAAAAGGTTTGGCATTTCAGTGGGGAACCTATGGGAGCAGTCAGTATGAAAAAAACACATTTATTTTTTAAACATATGGGTGTGTGTCTCTGAGACATCACCTTGCCAACAAAGGTCCGTATAGTTAAAGCTATGGTTTTCCCAGTAGTGATGTATGGAAGTGAGAGCAGGACCATAAAGAAGGCTGATCGCCGAAGAATTGATGCTTTTGAATTATGGTGCTGGAGGAGACTCTTGAGAGTCCCATGGAAGATCAAACCTGCAAGAAGATCAAACCTGCAAGAAGATTGAAGCTGAGGCTCCAATACTTTGGCTACCTCATGAGAAGAGAAGATTCCCTGGAAAAGACCCTGATGTTGGGAAAGATGGAGGGCACAAGGAGAAGGGGACGACAGAGGATGAGATGGTTGGACAGTGTTCTCGAAGCTACAAACATGAGTCTGACCAAACTGCGGGAAGCAGTGGAAGACAGGAGTGCCTGGCGTGCTCTGGTCCATGGGGTCACGGAGAGTCGGACACGACTAAATGACTAAACAGCAACAACATGGGTGTGTGTGAGACACACACACACACACACACAGATTTCAAGGGACCGCTATCCAAGTGCTAGCTGCAGATGATGATGATGATGATGATGATGATGATGATGATGATATCTATACTGTGGTACCTCAGGTTACAAATGCTTCAGGTTACAGATTCCGCTAACCCAGAAATAGTACCTCAGGTTAAGAACTTTACCTCAGGATGAGAACAGAAATGGTGCGGCGGTGGCAGCAGGAGGCCCCATTAGCTAAAGTGGTACCTCTGGTTAAGAACAGTTTCAGGTTAAGAATGGACCTCCAGAACGAATTAAGTTCTTAACCCGAGGTACCACTGTAATATAATATATCAAAAAAAGATACTCAAAGTGACTTACAAGAATTTAGACTGAAAAGCCCTTGGAACAGAGGAGTGTTCTCTGTAAACTAGGACACCTGGCTCCAGAAATGGTCCCAGAATGCTGAGTTCTATTAAGGAAGAGTATGGAAAGCCTGACGAGAGGAGGAGTGGAATAGAGTATCCTGGGAAAGGCCATGGCTGGCTGGAGCTGTGGACAAAACCACTCCATTGCAGGCTCCTGTGGACGCTCCTTTGTGGCAAGTTTGCTTCACACTGTGACCTAATAATTGCAGCAAATAAATACTGCCTACCTGCCTGATATCCTGGGCATTCTGCCCCTAAAAGAAAAACCATGAACTGCACAATTTACACATTAAATCAGTAGGACTTTGCCTGGATTTTGACCCAGAAATGCAAGTAAATCCTGAGACGCTGGTGCTGGGCATCCCAAGTCATAGGTGCTAACTCCCTGTGGTCCATGAAGGGGCTGGGCACCCACAAATTTTGCTGCATAGCACCCACGGCTTCAAGCTCTCAAGGTTATTCAGGTGCTTTGTCCTGGACCTTAGGCAAGCCCATCAAAATATCATGTTTTCTTGGCATTTTTGTTAAAAAAAAGCTCAACAACTTCTGGGATGTCCTGGCAACCCTAGTATTGCATTATTGTGTGGCAGGAGGCTGAGAGCCCCCTGTCCACGTATTAGCTTTCTCCTTATTTGACATAAATCGTGGCTACAGACAGTTAGTTTTGCAGAGCTGAAATAGGACTCAGCCAAAGTTTCTGCAAGGACAAGGTTTGGACGCAAACTCCCCTCCTACGCAGCTCACATTCCTTCTGAAGAAGATGTTATATCAGAGCAAAGGCCTCTCAAAAGACGGCCAGCCTCTGCAAAGCCTGTAAGCAGCATCACTCACCCTCCCCACTTGGGATTCCTAGAAATTAGTATTCAGAGGCTTACGGCCTCCAGCCAGGGAAGTAGAGCAAAGAGACTGTGGTGAGCTGCCATTGATAGTCTTCTCCTTCATGAATGCAAGAGCTCCAAATCAAATTTAACTGAGCAGCTTGAACATGTGACTGAATCCCACCCTAGATTAATGACACTCTTGCTGATCAGTGGTTTGGATCCCTGCGACGGGGTGAGCTCCCATTGCTCGGTCCCTGCTCCTGCCAACCTAGCAGTTCGAAAGCACATCAAAGTTCAAGTAGATAAATAAGTACCGCTCCTGTGGGAAGGTAAACGGCGTTTCCGTGCGCTGCTCTGGTTTGCCAGAAGCGGCTTAGTCATGTTAACCACATGACCCAGAAGCTGTACGCCGGCCCCCTTGGCTCATAAAGCGAGATGAGCGCCACAACCCCAGAGTCATCCACGATTGGACCTAACGGTCAGGGGTCCCTTTACCTTTAGTCTTGGTGGCTTGCAATGCTTGCCTCAGATATGCCCTAAAAGTTCTTCTCAAGTTTAGGTTATAATCTGAACTGCAGAAGACGTTGACTCCTCCTTCCTTGGCCCCTTCCTGCCCACCCTCCTGCCTCCACCCTCTCCTTCCCCCTACCTACTGCTTTCTTCCATTGCTGAAGAGGTGGTGATGGAAGTGCAGATGGGAACAAAGGATAAAAGCCTCCTCCCTGTACCTGGGTAATTGTCATGGCCATGGGAGGAGTGAACATTTGAGTGCCATTTCTCGAATAGTAAGCCAGGAAGTCAGGCCAGAGGGAGGGAAGGGGTCATGAGACATATTGAGGAGTGAGTTGACCTTCTGGCATTCCTGATGACATCACTAAGTTTGGAATCGGAGTAAACCAAGCTGCATTTTTACCTGCATTTTTAAAAATTAATAATAATGACAATACAGTGGTACCTCAGGTTACATACACTTCAGGTTACATATGCTTCCGGTTACAGACTCCGCTAACCCAGAAACAGTGCTTCAGGTTAAGAACTTTGCTTCAGGATGAGAACAGAAATCATGCTCCGGTGGCACGGCGGCAGCAGGAGTCCCCATTAACTAAAGTGGCGCTTCAGGTTAAGAACAGTTTCAGATTAAGAACGGACCTCCGGAACAAATGAAGTTCTTAAACCGAGGTACCACTGTAATGGGTTTTTCAAATCCAGTTCTCAGCCCGAGTGGGGACGTTCAATGCATTAATGCATTAGAACATAGGAAGCTGCCTTTTACTGAATTAGACCATTGGTCCATCTTGTGCAATACTGTCTGTCCTGGCTGGCAGCAGCTAGGTAGGGGTCTCTCCCAGGCCTGCCTGGAAATGCCTGGAATTGAACTTGTGACCTTCTGCATGCAAGGTAGATGTCTTCCTACAAACTCCCCTCTGGTCAAATATGTTTTGCCTACTTCAGGTGCACTGTCTTCATGAACTATTTGCTGCAATTGACAGGTTGTTGTTGTTGTTATTGTTGACGACATCCATCTGTCTCAAGAGACAATGGAGTGTGTCTCCTCTCTGGTGTGCATACCTGAGCACAGTATATGGAGGTCCCGGGCTTCCTAGATGACAAGACCCCCTCTCGGTCTCACTGATGTGGTCCAAAGGAAAGCAGAGCAATACATTTGGCACCAGCTTGACTGTAGGAGTTGCCAGAAGGAAGCGTACAAGGCACCCTCCAACCATCTTAAGGTGTCCACTTTGGATTTGTGTAGGGTTTACTCCTTAGCTGTTTCTTCTCACGAAGATATCCCTCAAGGTAGTGGGTACGGATTTTTCCTTGGGGTTTACTCCTGAAGCTTTACTCAAAAACGAGTCTAGCCATAAGGCAGCAGAGGTTATGGATAAGAGTTTTCCTTCTCCTGGATTGGCTACCTTTAGTAAATACACATTCTCTCTCTCTCTCTCTCTCTCTCTCTCTCTCTCTCTCTCTCTCTCTCTCTCTCTCTCTCTCTCTCTCCCTTTCCCCTTGTAGGGGAAAGGAATATTTATTATGTTATATTTATTATTAAAGTTACATTTCCCCTTTCCTCCAAGGAGCTTCAAGTGGTATGTATATCTTTCTCCCCACCCAACCCAGCTTTATCTTCACAACAACCTTGTGGAGTAGATTAGGCACAAGGCCACCCAGTGAGCTGAGAGGGAATTTGGTGGCAAAATACAGGGCTCCTGCAGAATGCTGAGGGATATGGCACATATAGTTTCCGGAATGAATCAGTGATGTCCAGGCTCAAATTGGGCAATATAGCTCGATATTAAAATAATATGGACAGCTCAGACACAATTGCAGCCTTTTAATCTTGTGAAATTGTGCCATCTTCCAATCTGTCAGGGAGCTCCGCAAAATGACTGCCTATTATTGGCAAATTCTGGCTGATGTCTCTCTAGATGTCTGACAGAAGTCTGAGCTAGTAAATGCGTTGTCTGCTACTGAATCATCTGAGAAAAATAGGCTCTAATTCACTGCATCTAAGACAGCTGCTTCTGTATATCAGCAAGAGTTTCAAGGCTGAGTTCAATAGGCCAAGCTGATTCAAAGGACTTCAGGTATACAGCTATACAGACATGTAGATATGATTCCAGAAGCTCATTTTGTATGTGGAGAGAACCACTGTGTATACACAGTTAAATCTTTGTGTTTGGAAAGGTGCAGATCCCTCAACATCAAAGGGCAGGTGGAGAGTAATATATATGACACAGTGCATCCACTTCTACCAGTTATGTTATTTCCTCCTTTTTCCTCTCCAACACTTAGTTATTTCTTCCGGTGTTCTAAAAGTGATTCATAGCATTCAGGTCATTTGCACCTCTTTCAACTGATGCTTACAAGAGGAAATTGATGCCTTGTTTTGTTTTAATGGGCAAAGGAGGTGATTTTTTTTCTTCCCATCTCAATTGACCTTTGGAACAATTCCAGTAATTGGAATGGCAAACCCTGCTTTAGGCATTACCACCCAAATTCTATGGGAGGACCTGCAGCAAAGTAGTAGAATCCCAGACATCTCTGGTTGCAGGACTGTGAAAGACCCTGAAGAATGGCATTTGTTCTTGCAACAGGCGAAGTCCTGGCAGACTGGAGGAGGGCAAATGTTGTCCCTATTTTCATTTTTTAAAATAGATATTTATTAAGAATTTTCCATTTTAATACATTAAAAAACCAAAAAGAAAAAAGAAAAAAAAGAAAAAAGAAAACATATAGAGTTTACAATCCTTATTTTTCTATAACATGTTCCCCTGACTTCCCCACACCTCCCCTTCTTATATTCCAATTCAAATTGTTAGTTCAACAAGTTCTTATCCCCAATTTTTAACCTTTTTATATTTAGTTCAATTTAAAAAACCAGTTTTACAACATCAAAATTTATACATCAGTGCTCATTCTTAAATCTTAAATCCTTTTTCTAAAGTTGACCCAAATTCCCTTCCACGAATTCCCCACTTTTCATACTAATGACAAAACAGAATAAAAAGAAAAAAGACGGATTATAATTATACACCCTTTGGATCCCCAAACCCCACCCTGTCCCCTTTCCCGGTTTCAATCCCCAACAAATGTCCATCAGTCTTAATCTGCTATCAGCCTGGAGATCTCACGTCCGAGGCTCTTAATTCTCTCTCAGTTCCTCTCTGCCGGTTTTTTTGATAGTCCTTAGTATTAAACACCAGATCTTGGAGACGCTCTGGCCCGATAGGGACAATGTTACTTCCAGCCAGACCTCCATACTTAAAAGTGGGGCCCAAATCTTGTTTCTTACTCCTTTCAAATCCAAATGTCCCCAAAGCTCCAACTTTCACCTTAATCAAATTTGTAATCCTTGGGTCTTCAGATCTCCACATAAGGAGATCTCTCCATTCTCCAATCTCCAGTTCAGACCAGATTTTCATCATCAAGTTCTTATTTTCCTTTATAACCATCATGTCAGGCCTCTGGCTCTCCTTTGTCATCTGCAACATTGCATCTCCTCCTTCCTTTTCCTCAGAAACAACATGTATCTCTTTCGCCACACTCTCAAAGTTCTCAAATTTCTCCTCTTGTCCAGCTGCATGAACTTCCTGGATCAAGTCCTTATCAAATTCAATGAATTTGTTTACTGTTAAGTCCAGAATTGCAACGTTGGTAGCCAAAAAATTAATTTGGCCTTGTAACTTTCCCGAGAAAAAAAACCTCTGTCCAATTTAGCTTGAATTTTCCCTCCTTCAGTCATTCTTGTAATGTCCCAAAACCCCCTCTAAAGGGATTTTGGTTACTTAGTATTCCTTCCAGTTCAAATCCAAAAGTCAAGTTAGTTTGTATCAGGTTTTCCTTGTTTTTGACATAATATAGCCAAATTGTAACGAATATAACCAGCAGAGACAATAAAAAACAAAGTTCTCTTTTCCCGTCTTGACAGCTAATTTGACAGCTGTCAAACTCTTCAGTATCTCTTCAACAGGCTCTTTCGCGGATCACTCCCGGGTCTGGGGGGTGGCACTTCAGCTCCCAAAATTAGCTCTTATCCTCCAGTAAGGTTACTTAAACTGCCAAATCGTGAAATTAATGTCTTTACCCAATAAAAAAGAAAAAATCCTCTCGACCTTAGTTAGCTGGTCCTTGCTTTAGATTATATACAAGACGGGGAGATGGACTTCCTGTTTGCGTCTTCCCTGATCGTGCCTAATTTTTTTTAAAAAAATTTCTTTACAAATCCAATTTCCGTACTACTCACGGGTTGCTGCTTTAAAATCCAATTGTTCACAAGAAGAAGTCAGCGCTCTCCGACCATGGCATGCGGCTTCACTCTGCAGGAGAAGCAGTCGACTCTCAGCACCGCGCCACTCACCCCGTCCCCCGTTCCGAAGCCTTTAAAAAGGCTCCTTCGCGGGTTGGGGGGGCGCAAATGGTGCCCGCCGAGTCACCAGGTTCACAGGCTGCACCGCCTGTGATTTTTAAGGGTCGCCGCAGCGGCTAGACCCAAATCCTGCGGAGCTGATTCCCTCCGGAGCTCGGAGGGAATCCGCCATTAGCCGATGGCGCTAACCCGGAAGTCCTAAATGTTGTCCCTATTTTCAAAAAGGGGAAAAGAGAGGACCCAAATAATTATCGCCCAGTCAGTCTGACATCAATACCAGGGAAGATTCTGGAGCAGATCATTAAGCAAACAGTCTGTGAGCACCTAGAAAGGAATGCTGTGATCACCAATAGTCAGCATGGATTTCTGAAAAATAAGTCATGTCAGACTAACCTGATCTCGTTTTTTGACAGAATTACAAGCCTGGTAGATGAAGGGAATGCAGTGGATGTAGCCTACCTTGATTTCCCATGATATTTTTGTAAAGAAGCTGGTAAAATGCGGTCTTGACTATGCTACCACTCAGTGGATTTGTAACTGGCTGACTGACCGAACCCAAAGGGTGCTCATCAATGGTTCCTCTTCATCCTGGAGAAGAGTGACTAGTGGGGTGCCACAGGGTTCTGTCTTGGGCCCGGTCTTATTCAACATCTTTATCAACGACTTGGATGATGGACTCAAGGGCATTCTGATCAAATTTGCAGATGACACCAAACTGGGAGGGGAGGCTAACACCCCAGAGGACAGGATCACACTTCAAAACGACCTTGACAGATTAGAGAACTGGGCCAAAACAAACAAGATGAACTTTAACAGGGAGAAATGTAAAGTATTGCACTTGGGCAAAAAAAATGAGAGGCACAAATACAAGATGGGTGACACCTGGCTTGAGAGCAGTACATGTGAAAAGGATCTAGGAGTCTTGGTTGACCACAAACTTGACATGAGCCAACAGTGTGACACGGCAGCTAAAAAAGCCAATGCAATTCTGGGCTGCATCAATAGGAGTATAGCATCTAGATCAAGGGAAGTAATAGTGCCACTGTATTCTGCTCTGGTCAGACCTCACCTGGCGTACTGTGTCCAGTTCTGGGCACCAGAGTTCAAGAAGGACACTGACAAATTGGAACGTGCCCAGAGGAGGGCAACCAAAATGGTCAAAGGCCTGGAAACAATGCCTTATGAGGAATGGCTAAAGGAGCTGGGCATGTTTAGCCTGGAGAAGAGGAGGTTAAGGGGTGATATGATAGCCATGTTCAAATATATAAAAGGATGTCATATAGAGGAGGGAGAAAGGTTGTTTTCTGCTGCTCCAGAGAAGCGGACATGGAGCACTGGATCCAAACTACAAGAAAGAAGATTCCACCTAAACATTAGGAAGAACTTCCTGACAGTAAGAGCTGTTCGACAGTGGAATTTGCTGCCAAGGAGTGTGGTGGAGTCTCCTACTTTGGAGGTCTTTAAGCAGAGGCTTGACAACCATATGTCAGGAGTGCTCTGATGGTGTTTCCTGCTTGGCAGGGGGTTGGACTCGATGGCCCTTGTGGTCTCTTCCAACTCTATGATTCTATTATTCTAAGATGCAAGTTGTTTTATTAGTATTGAGATCCCCAGTGTGGCACCCTCAAGCACCTCCTTGGCCTTCGTTGGCCTCCTCATTCATATTTTTATTTAAAATGAAGGCTTTGGGTACCCACTATACTTTTAAAGCACATTCGAAGCATATTCTTTCCCTCAAAGAATTCTGGGCATTGTAGTTTGTTAAGGATTGCTGGGAGTTGTGGCTTTGTGAGGGGTAAATTACAGTGCCCAGAATTCTTTGAGGGGAAGAATGTGCTTTGAATGTGATTTAAAGGTATACTGTGTACACAACCGCAGTTTTGTTTTGTAGTGCATAGGTAATTTGCTTCTTTATTTTATTTGTTTTTGGGGTCCGGCGTTGGCACACCTAGTGTATTTCCTGGTCAACCTTTCTGCTTATTTATCCTAAAACAAGGCTCTTTATTTTTGTTTTCACTGCAATATTTCATCTGAAACCCTTTCCTGCCAAATTCTTCATTCTCATAGC
Source organism: Podarcis bocagei (assembly GCF_964188305.1). Classification (NCBI taxonomy): domain Eukaryota; kingdom Metazoa; phylum Chordata; class Lepidosauria; order Squamata; family Lacertidae; genus Podarcis; species Podarcis bocagei. The sequence continues at coordinate 88,871,715 of NC_138130.1, forward strand.
TGTATTATCACAAATATAATTCAACCAAAATGACGGCGGTGGGAGGGGGAGGCTTTTCAGATACAAAAGGTGAATATTTTCTGCAACCCATCTTGCAAACAATATTTCTCCTTTGCAATCTTGTTTGCAAGCCCCTTTCAAAGACTGAATGTTGGTTGGCTCCCATCATTCTGAAGAGACTCCAGATCAACTCAAGCAAATATCTGGTTTAATTTATGATGAACATATTAAACTGAATCCCAGAACTTGATTCTGAGAAACAAATAACTGTGAATGGTGTTCTCTGGAAAGATTCCAGCAAGTCATAACATACACTGTTATGAATTCTTGTCTGGTCATCTCCTTTGTCAGCCAAAAGAATTTTAATGGGTGATTGATGTTCCTTAATGTTCAGTGGGTGTCTCTTGATGCCATAAATGGACATTGCGTGAACATTAAGGAACATAAAAGAATATGGTCAGGCCAACATTTCAAGAGTTTATGGGCATAAAGGTTTTATTACAACCAAGTGGCGGTATTTAAAAGATATGAAATAAATAAATAAATACAATTAACAGTCTGTTATAATTTTGATTGAGGACTTTCTCGCCACAAAATTACCAAAGGCTATTCCACCTTCATTCGCCCCCCCCCCCGCCAGATAATCCACCTGAAAATATCAAATGCCAACCATACAAATAACTCCCTTCCCTTCTTCAGGAGAATTGGGATTATGAATAACTTTCCTGATTGCTTTGCAGCCTGCTGCCTGCTGGAATAGCTCAGTCAGTAGAGCATGAAGACTCTTAATCTCAGGGTTGTGGGTTTGAGCCCCATGTTGAGCCAAAAGATTCTTGCATGACCCTCCTGGTCCCTTCCAGCTCTATGTTTCTATGACATGACTTCCATGAAAATCCACGATACCAGCTTCTAAGTCAACGCACAAAAATTTTGTGCTGTCCCCTCAAGATGGCATTTTGGGGTTTTAAGAGTCCCTTTTAAATGATCACATTGTGTTCTCATTCAATCGAGGGGAAATGTAAGCATGTTGGGCTTAGGACACAATGCTGTACTCTTTAAACGCTTTGTCGTTAATGCCAAGGTCACAAGTGGTACTTTGTGCTCCATTGATTTCGAGACCCAAGGGAGGTCACTGCTTATGCACAGAGTACAATTAAATCAAGGTTAGGCAAGCAGGCTTCCTTAGTACAACAAGATAATGTGCCAATAAATTTGCATGTGATTTCTAAGCACCAAGAGGCTTCACAATGTTTTTAAAGACTCTATAAGAATGACCAGCTGCTGCTGGTGGGGTTCCTGAAGTTGGGGGGCTCATGGTGCCGTTTAGCTGTTGGTGGGAAGCACATAGGAGCTGCTCCACACCTTCCAGCATTTCACAGGTCATAGAATCATACAATTGCAAAGTTGGAAGGGACCATGAGGGTCATCTAGTCCAACCCCCTGCGATGCAGGAATATTTTGCCCCACATGGGGCTCGAACCCAAGATCAAGAGTCTCATGCTCTACTAACTGAGCTGTCCTTAATAGCTGCAGCACTGGAAAGGCCAAACTAGATGGAATGTTAAATGCCAAATATCTATAATAGCATGTTCAAGTTATGATTCGTAGTGTTTAAAATTTTGTGCTATTTTAAATTGTGCTTACGTTTCATTTCGCTTCGGAGGCAGTTTGGATGGACACTTATGTAGAAAAGCAGACTAAAAGTATTTTCAAATAAGTGAATGGGATATACGACACATGACAACATAAGGGGTCTCCAAACCGCCACTATTTTGCAGGAGGGATTCAAGTGCACACAGGAACTTTAGGTTTGTGTGATTAACGTGGGTTAAAGCACTCTCTTGCCCCTGTGCAACAAATCCACTTTATAAAAAGAAAAAGACCTTTTTGCAGGTTGGAAAGTGACAATGAAACGAATGGAAATGAATGAATGTTTAACTGGAAGCATATAAACAAGCAGTAAGGAAATCAAGATGAATGCAGCATAAATGTTCGTTGTTGCATAGCCTTCCCACAAACAAATCAGAATGAATGCTCAACAAACTGGTCATTGGGAGGGGCCGCAGAGTCAATTATAGCTAGATGATAGATAGATAGTGAAATATACTTGAGAGTGGATTTCATGCTCTTTATTCAGCTCATAGTGGTGAGGAGGAATGGAAGTTCCCCCAGAATGTCTGCTTGATATACATTATTTACACAATGGGCCCCACGTGATTGGCTAATTCTGGGATTCTCCTGCAGGCCAATCAGGTTGCGGATTCACTTCCACCTGGAGCTGGATTGGGTGGCTCCTGTAAACCAATCAGACTGCTGTATTCTGAATCCTATTGTTCTAGGACCAATCAGACTGCTGCATTTTGGATCCTATTCAACTCAGTACATAACAGATAGATGATAGATAGATAGATAGATAGATAGATAGATGATAGATAGATAGATAGATGATAGATAGATAGATAGATGATAGATGATAGGTGATAGGTGATAGATGATAGATGATAGATGATAGATGATAGATGATAGATGATAGATAGATTGATTTGTGTGTTATTGGAGTATGATCAGAAGCTTGAATGGTTTCCAGTCACCATAGAAAGATTAATGCTATTTGTCATTTCAGTGGTTATTTAAAATGAAAAGAAAAGAAAAACTGGGGGGGGGGGGTTACACCTTCCACTAGGAGAGGAAGCCTTTATAACTGAAGAATCTGACATTATTTTATGGCCTGCTGCTTCCCAGCCAACACAAGTTAAATCACGAACGCTGTTCTGAGAGCCATGCCGACATTCTCTGTGTTTCCAACATGCAAAGCAAGCTCATAAATGAAACAGGAGCCAGATGGTCAAGCACCCAGCTAACAGGGAAATAAATGTTGCATATCCTTGTTTCAAATAGGAGAGTAGGTTACTCCAGATCATGGGAATTAGGATACTTTCGTTTCCTGAGTCTGCCTCCTCACCCCACTCACCCCCAAATGGACAGCCCTCTGTATTTTTGCAGAAGGAAACAAAATTTTATAGCAACCATTTTTACATTTTGTTAGCATCTCACCCTTTTCTTTCTTTCTTTCTTTCTTTCTTTCTTTCTTTCTTTCTTTCTTTCTCCCTGCGATATCTTTCTTTTTCTTGGAACTAAGCGTTTTCCAGATGGTTCATAGCTATCTTATCTTGTGTTGATGCTCCATCTGGGATTCTCCACTTCTCAGAAAAATAAAGATATTTGAAAAATGTGAAACAGTCACAATATTGCTTATATATGCTTCCTTGTCACATCAATGCATAATATCTGTCATTTTAAAGGAGGGGAATAAAGGAGCAGAACAGGGTGGAAGGGGAGATAAGAAAGAATTTGTTTGTTTGTTTTTTAAAAAGTGAGTTCAGTGCAATTCATCCCTATAGTTGCACAGAAATTTTGTAGCCCTGTCTTATACATGCCAATACATGGAAAGTGGGGTGTGTGCTTTGTTGAGGGGCGGTGGTACCTCTAGTGGGGGTCATGACATGCTTCTTCTGGGGTAGTTTCTTCACCTTTGGTCCCCACCCTGCACTCAGCTCTCACCTGTGGTTCCTGAAAGCTGTCAGCATGCAACAGTGGCTACATCCCAAGAAACAGCTGTGATGGGCTGGCTAAACCAGGTGAGGGTAGCTGATGGGTGTCAAACCCTCAGTGTGTCAGGGACTTCCCCTGCATGTGAAGACAGGCTCAGGTGGAATGAACGGATGAGACCTAAAGAGGGCCCAATGGTCAAGGAGGCAATTTTTTGCGCATGCTGTAGATGGGGCAGATTGTGGGATGTGAAACACAAGAGCAGTCAAGTACAACATTCCTAGAGTGAACATGTTTACACATGGGGAGGAATATTTGTCTAGCCAGCAGGTAAACTTCCTGTTTCCTTCTGGGCTCGGACAGACTTCCTCTGCATGTGACTAGTGGTGGGCGTGGCCTCACCTGCACAGGTAATGAAAAAAGCACAGGGCAGGACAGCCATCTCTCTCTCTGTGACTACATGCATCGAAGAAGCAACATCTGGTTAGCCAAAGATGCTCTCTTGGCTTCCAGCCAAGAGAGGACAGAGGGACTGTCTCTTTATGAGATAGTTTCCAGGTGTATGTTACTTTTCTAAGCTAAGTCTGCCTTCTGGGATCCGACTGTGAACTGAATGTGAGTAAACTCTTTTTATACTTTTATAGAAGACTGTGTCATGTCTTATCTTTTAAGAGGGTATAAGGGGAAAATACCAGAACAGTTTTTATAGAGGCTTTAGCGAGCCTGAGCAAACGCATGCGCTGTGAGTTTAAAAAGGGGAATGTTACTCTGCTAAATTGTGAGCTTGTTAACACAAGTTGGAAAGGACATAATCAAACAATATATCCTCTCCTGCGTCCCTGAACATTCCCACACAGATGGGGCCTGTCAACTTGGGAAGGTAGCCCATCTATAGGAGAAGGGAAACTCTGATCCCCAACCTCTGCTGCCTTGTGGGATATATCTTCTGGAGAAGAAAAGGCTATAAACACTGTACAGTTCTGGAGTGGAGGCCCTAAGGCAGTTGGATGGTTCCTTGTATGCCTCCTTCCAGCAACTCCTGCAGCCAAGCTGGTGCCAAACGTATTGCTCTGCTTTCCTTTGGACCACGTCAGTGAGGCCGAGAGAGGGGTCTTGTCGTCTGGGCAGCCCAGGACCTCTATCCACACTGCCCAGGCTTGCTCCCCAGGTGCTGTTGTGGTTCGAGGACCCGATCCCCGCGTAGTGGAATGAAAACACGAGGACACGTGATATAAGGTTAATGGGCAAGAAAAGGCCACAACTTTATTGATTACAGCAAGTGAAAAGGTATTGGCTTAGGCATTTGGATTACATCAGCTGACTCCACCCCCTCAGAGAGGGGTGAGTCTAAAACAGGGGGGTTTATTCACCAGTAGGTGGAGCCTGTTGATGCTAATCCAACTATAAGCTCTCCCCTGATGTCACTGAAGGTCGTGCCATGGCCTCCCGCCAAACAGGCATCGGACAGAATACACGACCGCCAGATTCCTTTAACGGAATACCCAACAATTGAAGGCATAGGCGATGGCCACACCTAGCCCTTCGACACACCACAACACATTATTCCAGTGCCTAACCTACCCACCAATACCACGAAAGGTGTGACGATTGCTACGAGGTAGGCGAAAAAAACAAAAAGCCTAATGCCAAATGGAAAAATTCCTACCAGGCCCCCTGGACAACCAGGGCGACCAACCTAAGGTCCATAGCAAGGCCAAAAGAAAACTGAGACCCTGAGCTCTAAGGGAGTAGAGGGTGGGTGACTCGCGACAGGACGACGAAAAGTGAGGCCGGAAGGCTGGTGCCGCAGCAATTTGGGCTGCTAAACACCCCCCCCCCCGCAGGCACCTAGTTGGGTGCCTGCCCGTGGGCGTAGGCCAGCCAGGTGAGTGGGAGGCAGGGGGCTAACGCTGCCTTCTTGAGGCGGAGTCCAGCTCCCGACCACAACCACTCCCCTCTCTTGCAGGAGGAGAGTCTTTATCACAGTGGTTTGACTTCATGCCTGGGTGTGCACCACCCCCTACCTCTCAAGGCAGATGGATGCCAACAGCAACACAGGCAGCTGCCTCCTACCAAGTCGAACCATTGCTCCATCTAGATCAGTAATGCCTTCACTGACTAGCAGTGTCTCTCCTGAGTTTCAGGCTGGCACCATTCCCAGCCCTCCCTGGAGATGTGAAGGACCGAGCCTGTGCCCACCTGCTTGCAAAGTGATGCTCTGCCACTGAGCTATGGCTCTTCTCCCCAATTTATTCGGTGGGATTTGCTTCCAGCTAGCTGTGCACAGGATCGCAGTCATCATTTGCATAGCAAGGCTGGGAGCCAATGGCTCCATGGAGAATGACCTGGCTTGCATGTCACACTAAGCTAAACTATGGCTTAGCAAAGACTCAGCAAAGCTAAGCCAAGCTTTGGCTTAGCATGTCACCTGAAATGGAGTTTGTGGCCAAGCTCTCTCTCAAGGTTTCTTCTTGGTTACAGCTTCTGATGAGTGAGGAGAGAGCTTAACCTCCACTAACAGGAGGAGAGAAGTGGGTTTGCTTACAGTACTGGAGCCTCACATTCTGAGGATCCAGGGGCAGCAGGAAGAAGGAGAAATCAGCAAAATGGGTTATTCCCCCACTTTTATCAGGAGCTACTGAGAGCAGCCTTTCCCCAGAACTTTTGTTAATGTTCGATGTTTTATTATGTTTTTATATGTGTTGGAAGCCGCCCAGAGTGACTGGGACAACCTTTTTATTAAACTTATTATTGTTGTTGTTATTACAGTGGTACCTCGGGTTACAGACGCTTCAGGTTACAGACTCCGCTAACCCAGAAATAGTACCTCGGGTTAAGAACTGTGCTTCAGGATGAGAACAGAAATCGTGCTCCGGAGGCACGGCAGCAGCAGGAGGCCCTATTAGCTAAAGTACAACCTCAGGTTAAGAACAGTTTCAGGTTAAGAACGGACCTCCGAAACAAATTAAGTTCTTAACCCAAGGTACCACTGTATTATTATTATTATTATTATTCCTTGGGGTTCACTGAATCCAACTTGTAGCCTTGCGTGATATGGCTTTTCCAGCATTCCTGATCTATGATTTGCGAATGCAGATCATGCCCATTATTAACATGTTTATCTCGTGGATTTCTGAAGTGGCAAATATCCTTTCACCCTCCAGTTCTTTCTGCTGACACCCAGAGAGCCACGAGGCCCTGCTTATCTCCAGAGAGGAAGCCACAGCTCATACAGGCTTGAATTTGCTGCTGCTGCAGCCGGCTTTGCTGTAAATTCAGCTGCCACGGCATGCCAGGGCTTCTTCCAGACAGCCTGGCAAGGTAATTGGCTCTCATTGCAGACGCTACTGTGCTGGAGGGTCCCTTATTTTTCATTAAAGGCTTACTGGACGTCCTTTCCCTGAACTTATTTTCTTCCCACCCAGAAACGGATTGCTGTCAGTAGATTGAACTCCCTATGCACAGACTTCATTAGACGGGCACAAAGATGGAAAGACACAGCCCTATCCACTATAGGCTGGTAAAATTATTGGACTTGGCTGAGATGGCTAAGCTAACACGTTTAGAGAAAAATCATTATAGACTTCTTTCATGAAAGAGAAAATGAACTTGTAAAATCAGGATTCAGAGACTGAAAAAATACTGGTTTGTAGAAGACAGAATATTTGGAGCTTGAGGAATAAATAGCCTATGTAGCTGCAGAGAGCTGGACATTCTTTTACTCTATCTTTCTTTAGTTTTCTCCTCCTCCTTTTCTCTTGCTTTCTTTTTCTTTAGCTTTCTCTTTTCCTGTATTTTCTTCCTTCTGACTTTTTCAGATTAAGTAGCTGATTTATCTCAGTATATTATAAAAGGATACTTTGTGTAATAAGCATGTATTTCTCCCCCCCCAAAAGATCTTTATTGAAACTTAACATATATACATAATAACCAGATTCCCAATGATTCCCTCACATAAAATATAATATCTAAATTACAACAGCTGCATATTATACACTTAATTATAAAACCCACCACTCACCCTCTACTTCCCTCCACAGCAATTAGACTTCTTTATATTTCTTTCTACTTCCCCCCTTGCATTCTATAATAAATTATTTTTGTTAAATTCTGATTTTTCATTCTTTCTTTATTGGTTTTGTTATTTTTTATTCTAAATGCCTATTAGCATGTCATTTTTAGAACAATATTTTGACATATAATCTTCAAAATACTTCCACTCCATTCTTAACTATTGATTTGATTGATATCTTATAATTGAAGTTAATTTTGCCAATTCTCACTTGATTTACAAATCCACCCTTCCTTTGTTGGTGTGTCCTGAGATGGGCGTGTATTTCTGTGTATCTTTGAATAAGTACCAATAAATAAAACATAAAGGATTTGATTAGGTGGAAGGAGAAGATCCCCACACTGTGCACATGGCCAAGAAACTAGGAATAAGTTTTGCATGATGTAGCAACACAGGAAGCTTCCTTATGTTGAGTCAGACCATTGGTCCGTCTTGCTCAGGGTGCAATACATTGCTGGGCAGATGCTCTTCTGATATCCAAGCAGGAGACATTTTCAGACCTACCCAGAGATGCAGAAGATGGAACCTGTGTCTTTTGGCAGACCATTAAATTACAGCCCTCCAAATGGCAGGTTGTAAACAGTGATGAAGAATGTCCGTACAGCTAAGACAGAAGTCCAGTTAGCCAATGGGAGAGCTCAAGTGATGTTGCAGGCCCTCAACCTGCCACAGACAATAGATGGCCAACAGACAGGGGTAGTGGGAATTGTAGTCCAATGGGACCTAGAGGGCTTCAGGTTGCCCATCTCTGGTGTAAAGCCTGTTCAGGACAAATGAAAGTGCCTTAAGTCGGAAGCAAGAAGAAATTCTGACGAAAGAAGAATGGCAGATGAAAGTAATGGATTATGCAGAATTGGACAAAATGACAGGAAGGATTCGAAACCTGTAGGACCAGAGATTTACAGAAGATTGGAAGAAGTATATGAATTATTTGAAGAGCAACTGTAATCAACAAATTACACTAGTAGGTCTACAAGAAGTTTTGTAAGGAGAAATATATGAATTGTTACAAAGTAGAAAAAGATAGAGATATTGGTTATGAGTTTAATAGGGAAAATAAGAAATGCATACTAAGAGATTAGATTGGAAAATTTTCAGACAGGACTGACGGAAGTCAAAAAATTGAATAAGATGTAAAAGTATTTTTAATTGCTGTTGAAAATGGTATGTTAAAAAAACTAACAAAAAATTATATAAAAAAAGAAAGAAAGTGCCTTAGGTCAGTTTGTTCACCCAACACAGGATTGTCTACTTTGACTGGTAGCAGACCTTCAGAGTCTTAGGCTGAGAACTCACAAACCTATCAAATTTATAAAATCGTGTGTGGAATGGAGAGGGTGGATAGAGAAAAGATTTTCTCCCTCTCCAATAACATACCAGTCACCTGGACACCTCAGAATTACAGCAGCTATCCTGGGATGTCCCTTTACGGCTCCCATGAGAGTGAGGCACCCAAAGACGCCTGCTATTCTTGGAGGCCGTGTTCTTTGGCGAGTCAACTAGTTCATCCGAGAGCACAGCCCCAAAAGACACGCATCCCAATTTCCCCCTGCAGGGTGTGAAGGGTGTGCCACAACACTAGAATTGGTGGACATCCAACTGAAGCAGAACGTTGGAAGATTCGGGACAAGGCTTAGCTGAACGACGGAACTTGGTCCCACAGGAAATAGTGATGGGACTATTGTCAGGACTAGTCGCTGTCCTCTTCAGATCACCACACAAACGCTTCTTGTTCTTTTATAACTTTTTATTGTGTATTAACAAACTTTTAAACGATCCTTATCTTTAACTATTCTTCCTCAGAGTCACTTATTTCAGATACCTTCTGCTTCTCTGTGACCAGCCACCCTCAAAATGGCGAAGGCGCCCTTCCCTTCGCTTTCCCACTCTTTTTTCTAACCTCCTGGCTAGAGGTGGCTTGTATCTCCCCTCCTCCGAATCTGAGCTAGAACTTAACCCTTGCCTTTCCTGTGAACATCCTGTCCCTCCCTGTTGTTCCCCTTGCTCTCTTCCGTTAGATTCACTGCTCTCCTCCCCCCCTTGGGGAAAACATTCTCCCTCTGGGAAACTGGAAACTTCTAACTCTAACTCTTCCCTGACATCTATCACCTAGGATTTGGCAAATTCATAGCCATCACGACTGTGCTCTGCCTTCACAGTGAGAGGCAGCAATGCATCTGAATACCAGTTGCTGGAAGCCACAAAAGAAGGGAGAGGACTCTTGTCCTGCTGGGTCCTGGGTTTCCCACAAGTGTCTGATTGGCCACTGTGAGAAGACGATGCTGGACTAGATGGGTCATTCGCTTACACCAGCAGGTTCTTCTTATGCTCACTGATCAGCCCACAGGTTTTTCCCTTTTTCTTTCTTTCTTTCTTTCTTTCTTTCTTTCTTTCTTTCTTTCTTTCTTTCTTTCTTTCTACAGAACACATCTCTCCCAGCATGAGCCAACGGAGCTGCTTTGGCTAAGCAGGATGGGTGAGACCTGCACAATAAGCTATTCAGTTTTGCTAATGGAGCATGGCATCTATAATCAAATCTCTCTTCCCACATCTTGGCACAGATCAGACAGGTCACTTTTATTTTCACTTTGGAGGGGGGGAGGGAGGCGAGGAGCAAAGATGAAAAAAACAAAACAAAAAAATACCAAAGCATAAAGAAAAAGCCAGACTGTGTTTTGTTGTTGTTTTCAAATCTGGTCAATGTTTCAGAGGTTTTTTTGCTAGGAAGCCAACACTTCAGTTTCGTAATTGCAATGCCCTCTTGGGTAATGACCATTTTGCAACCGTAATTGAAAACTCTGGAGGGTTTGATGCGTAAGCGTTGCTTTGTTTTTGGCTGGCAGTTACTGAGGAGATAATAAAACCAACACTTAGCAGTGGTGTTATTTATCTAAATGCATTAAAAAAACCCATAAAGGTGCTCTCATTATCATGCCTAGGGAAGTTTTTACTGTTTTACCGTGTTTGATATTTAAATTTGCTGGAAGCCACCCAAAGTGCCTGGGGCAACCCAGTCAGATGGGTGGCATATAAATTAATAATAATAATAATTAATTTAAAAAATCCATTTTTCAAACTGAGAAACCCAGGCAAAAGGATTCTAAAGATCCACGTAGTGCCAGTGCTTCCATCAAGAGTTCTGGAGAGAGTTTTCAAGCTGTCCAACATTAAAATAAGAATAAAATTTTAAAAGTATCCAAAGTGTAGTAGAAAGACTGGTGCTATTATTATTCTTTTACAGATTTATAAACCACTTCACAGTCTTGGGCCCGTCAGCAACTCTTAGGCTAACCTACCGCGCAAGGCTGTTGTTCATTTTACCACTGCTTTTATTGTGTTGCTTGAACATCGTTTGGTGGAGACATATTTAATGAATGAGCAAATAGAACTGGGCTGCACAATTCCTTCCCCTAAGTGCTAATGTTGTGTTTTGAAAAGCCATTGTACCAGCCAACATTTCACTGGTGAAAATAAGGGTGCTCTTGTAGATTCAGAAGACCCTATTGCTCCATCAAGAGATGATTGCTGATCCTGATGGCAAGCTTTGAGCTGCATGGTGCCCAGGAATAGGAGGTAAATTTGAGGCAGCTCATATTTAAAGTAAAACTGACCTCATCTGCACTTTTTGAAATGCTATGCAAACTGAAACACAGACACCCTTCACAATTTGCCCTTCTCTGAATTTTGCAATTTGCAAATTTTGCAAATTCTCTGAATTTCCAGCTGAAAATGCATACTCTAGAATTAAATGGGCATAACTATGCATATAATTAAATGGGCATAACTGCATATAATATAAATGAAAATAACATGCAAAAAAATAGACTGTGGAAAAACTGCTTTGCGTACACACACAAATCTCTATACCTTGCTTTTCAAACTTAATCCATTCCAGGAGTCCATTCGACTCCTGACGTGGTTCAAAAACCAAGGTGTGGCTTCTGATTGGCTGCAGGAGCTTCTTGCACTCAATTGGAAGCCATGGAAGCTTCCAAAAAATGTTTGCAAACCGGAACACTTACTTCCGGGTTTGCGGCATTCAGGAGCCGATTTGTTCGGGAGCCAAGCCATTTGAGTACCAAGGTACCACTGTATTAGGGGGAAATTGCAATAAAATGCTGATCAGTTTTTGTGGGGATTGTTGTAGAAATGTGGAGAGCTGAACTTAACAATGGAACTCTGAGAATTTCAAGAAAATGTTTTCAGGTGGTACCTAACACCATCAAAGCTTGCCAAAATTTATAAATAGAAGTCTAATTTATGCTGTTAATGTGGAAAAATGGAAGGAACATTGCTGCATATCTGGTGGAGCTGCGAAAAAACCAAGACCTACTGGGGTATGTTTCATGGAGAACTCAATAAATAAATAAATTAAAAACATATTTACAAAAGAAACCAGAAGCATATTTATTAGGCTTATTGGGAAAAGAGATACCACAAAAAAGAAAGGAATTTTCTTATATGCTACAGCTGCCACCAGGATAGTATATGCCAGCAAATGGAAGAGCTATGTAATACCCACAAAAGAAGACTTACAAATTAAGTCAATTTATAGAAATGGCAAAGCTAACTGCATACATAAGAAGGCAGACAAACCAAAAACTCAGACTAGATTGGCAATGTTTCGAAGAACACATGGACAAACATGGTTCAAGAAAGAATATGTTGATATGCTTAGATTAAAGGAGTAAAGTCAAAAGGTAAAGGTAAAGGGACCCCTGGCCATTAGGTCCAGTCGTGGCCGACTCTGGGGTTGCGGTGCTCATCTCGCTTTATTGGCCGAGGGAGCCGGCGTACAGCTTCCAGGTCATGTGGCCAGCATGGCTAAGCTGCTTCTGGAGAACCAGAGTAGTGCACGGAAACGCCGTTTACCTTCCCGCCGGAGTGGTACCTATTTATCCACTTGCACTTTGATGTGCTTTTGAACTGCTAGGTTGGCAGGAGCAGGGACCAAGCAACGGGAGCTCACCCCATCGCGGGGATTCGAACCGCTGACCTTCTGATCGGCAAGTCCGAGGCTCTGTGGTTTAACCCACAGCGCCACCCACGTCCCCCTAGAAGTAAAGTAGAAAATATTAATTAGGAATGTCATAATGAGATCAAAATTTAAAATTTTAAAACTGCAGTGATAGTATTGAATCTATAAGATAAGGAAGTTGAGATGTTGTGGGAAGATATGGGGGTGGGAAGGATTTATGTGTATGTAAATAGTAGCCTTATTTTTGTATGTCTTTGCATACAAAGGTGCATTTCTTTTTCTGTATTACTAAAATTTAATAAAAAATTTAAAAAGAAAAAAAGAATGGAACTCTGAGAAGTTGATAGAAACCAAAACTGATGGATTCACCCTTCCTTAGTGACACAGAAGTCTGTGCCCTCGTCTGCAGCCAACCTCATAGCTGTCAACTGTTCCCTTTTTTTAAGGGAAATTCCCTTATTCCGAATAGGATTCCTCGCAGGAAAATGGAAAAGTTGACAGCTATGGCCAACATGCATCTCTGCCCCTGATTCCGAGCTTCAACCTCAGAGGGCAGGAAGTTGGAAGGTGATGAATAGCAATTCTAGGACCAATGCACACACACTTTAAAAGCATTGCTGGCATCCTGTTTATCAGTGACGAACGCATTCTCAAAGTGAAAGCCCAGCCAACATTTTGGCTGCTGCAATTTGGACAAATTGAAGTTTCAGAGTTGTCTTCAAGGGCAGCCCCACATAGAGTGTGTTGGAATAATCCAGTCTGTAAGTTACCAGAGCATGGAGTAGTGGCGAAGTCATCTTTGTCCGAAAGGGGCCATAGCTGCTGAACCCGTGTAAATAGTATTTTTCTGCTTCCATTTTTTTCTTCCTTTCAATGATTTTCAAAACTACTCCAGGGCACTATTTATAAATCATTCAGTGTTCTGTTCATCATCTGGGAGATTTATGGGTCTTGCTCAATGCTTCAACATGTCACATTCACCTCCCTGTTTTTGATAAGATGCTGCTTTGAAATATTACCTAGATCCCCAAATCATTTCCAGAATCCACTTTGCAGATTTAATAAAGTGTAAATAAAATACAATTAAAAGTGGGCTTTTGACTTTATTTCACTTGGGTTTCACTTTGTGGGGTTTGTTTCTGTCAAAAAAAGTTTAAATGTAAAAATGTAAAGGCTGAAAAAGGGATGCAGGTGGCGCTGTGGGTTAAACCACAGAGCCTAGGGCTTGCCAATCAGAAGGTCAGTGGTTCGAATCCCTGCAACGGGGTGAGCTCCTGTTGCTCGGTCCCAGCTCCTGCCAACCTAGCAGTTTGAAAGCACGTCAAAGTGCAAGTAGATTAATAGGTACCGCTCTGGTGGGAAGGTAAACGATGTTTCCATGCGCTGCTCTGGTTCTCTAGAAGTGGCTTAGTCATGCTGGCCACATGACCCGGAAGCTGTACGCTGGCTCCCTCGGCCAATAAAGCGAGATGAGCGCCGCAACCCCAGAGACAGTCACGACTGGACCGAATGGTCAGGGGTCCCTTTACCCTTTACCTGTAAAGGCTGAAATAGAGGTATGTCATAAACTATACATTTTAAAATGATGGTGATGCTTTTAGACCAGGGATAGGGAATCTTTTTCAGGCTGATTCATTCCCCCCCACAAACTTCTGGAAGCCACATGGTGGTGGTGAACAGGGCCAGTTGCAAAAGTGGGTGGACCAGAGAATGTAAATTTTACCTCTGTGCAATTGTTCCTTCTCACACTTTTTCTCTGTGTCCTTTATCCACAGAAGGAAGAGGCATTATAAGAGACCAAGAACCTCCAGGCAAGAACACCCAAGGTGTGTGTGATGGAAGAATAGTAGGGGATTGGACTAGGGTTGCCAGACCTCTAGGTCTGACCTAGAATCTCCAGGTTGAGATTTTAACCTTTACTTTTTCTATATATAAAAATACTATTAAGACGACTATGCTGTGTGGGGAGTTTGCAAGATTCATCCTGGCAGGAGCCAGCTGCAAATCATTGCATAGACACTCGCAGTTGATGAATTACTTGTTTTTCTCAACGCAGCCTACACAGTGAAACGTTCCACAAGCAAATCTGAACACATTGAAACTTGGGGAATCTGCTTTTTGGCTTGGATGGCTGAAAAACACACACATTTGAATGTGATATGGCTAGCTGCAGATGGAACCATCATCCATCTATATTGTGTTTGGAAACACTCTGAATCCTACAAAATCTGAAGTTTACAAGCAGGTCTTATTTCTGAAATATGAGAGTTTTATGATCCATCTTACTTGGAGAATGAAGTCCTTAAAAGTATCTTAGGCATTTCTGGAGGGTGGACACATTCAACTGGTGTTCAGAAGTAGGAACACTTCCAATCTGTGCTATTTTTCTAGAAAAAGAGATGCTGGAGCTCACAATGAACTGTTCTTTTATAATGGTAATGGCGTACACCTGAGAGGTGCCGGAACTGAGTTCTGGTGAGTTCATTTTCAACTGAAAGCCACATGCAGCTCAGGACAGACTTCTGGAAATCTACCCCCCCCCAAGAAAAACAGTAAAATGTTCTCACAATGCCCACTTTGGTCCAGAAAGTAGTTCCAGTTGTCAAATATATGGTTTTCCTATAAGTTGTTTGCCTAGAACAGGGATGTGGAAGCTTCCATCAGCCACAGCCCTCAGAACTGTGGATCGGGGATGATGGTAGTTGGAATTCAACAACATCTGGAGGGCCAGCAGTTCCCCATGCTAGATTTAAAATAAATAAAAAGCCCCCCCCTCTCTCTCTGTGTGTGAAAAACCATCCAGCATCTTCATTCAATCTATGCTCTAGCCACAAGAGCTACTAGCGAAGAATCAGCCAGGTATTTAATGAAAGTTTCATCTCGTCCTAGAACATTATTAGCTGATCTTTCCAGGGCCGATTTGAGAAAAGCTCTTATGCTGCTCAGAGCTGGGAAAATGTCTTCAGCTTGTTTAGAAAGGAAATGCTGAAATGTACCTTTCAGCTTAAAATAGTCTTATCTGTGGAGAAGAAGCTACAGAGAACACAGTCCTCGTTTTGTGTTCCGTTGTCTCACGTTGTTGTGATGCCGCGTGAAACAAGACCCGATGTCCTTTGTTAAAGGAGCGCGTCCATTGGCTAGATTGAACAATATGATGTGCCCTGGGTGCTTCACAACCACCTTGGAAGGAGTAGAAAGGAGAGAGATAACTATCTTCTATATACTAATAGAAAACCCGTTTTCTGTGTGCGGGTGCTTATGCAGCCAAAGCGTTGTCATTCACACACAAGAGGGAGGTATCGGTAGACTTGGGAGAACCCCAAGGCTTGCAAAAAAACATTATGAGGGGAAATGAGAGAACCAAAACAGTCTAATGATCTACCACAGTGTTTCCCAACCTTTTCCAAACTGTTGCCCCCTTCTGACCTTGTTTCCTTCCTGTGGCCCCCCAGCCCATCCTACCAGTAGAAAGGTAGCTATTTACAATTACATAAAATGGCAGGAACATAATGATATGTTTCTGAAGCAGAAAAACATAGAATCATAGAGCTGGAATGAACTCCAATGGTCATCTTTCTAGAGCAACCCCCTGCAATGCAGGAAACTCAGCTAAACATCCATGACAGATGGCCGTCCAACCTCTGCTTAGAAACCTCCAAGGAAGGAGAGTCCACAACCTCCCAAGGGATATCCATTTTCCTCGTACTACAAAAAGTAAACAACATTTAATTGACACAGAGGGGGAAACCTACTGATTACAGTCCAAAAGCATACCCTCCAACATTTCTCCAATGAAAATAAAGGTAAAGGGACCCCTGACCATTAGGTCCAGTCGTGGCCGACTCTGGGGTTGCGGCGCTCATCTCACTTTATTGGCTGAGGGAGCCGGCGTTCAGCTTCCGGGTCATGTGGCCAGATGCTCTGGCGAACCAGAGCAGCACATGGAAACGCCGTTTACCTTCCCGCCAGAGTGGTACCTATTTATCTACTTGCACTTCAATGTGCTTTCGAATTGCTAGGTTGGCAGGACCGATGAAAATAGGGACATCCTATTGCATAATAATAATGTTACTATTTATACCCCGCCCATGTGACTGGGCTTCCCCAACCACTCTGGGTGGCTTCCAACATATATAAAAACATAATTAAACATTAAAGAAACTTCCCTACACAGGGCTGCCTTCAGATGGCTCAGGGGTCGGGTAACTCCATACCCTTCAACATTTCTTTGGTGAAAATAACGACGTCCCAAGGAAAAGCAGGACATTCTGGGATCAAATCAGAAACTGGGATGACTTCTGTAAATCCAGGACTGTCCCTGGAAAATAGGGATACTTGGGGGGGGGGTGTCTGCAAAAGGCGCAAGGGAGTTATATATATATGGGAGAATTTTAAAAAGCAAATGGTCCTCACTGACCTGGTGCAAAAAGATCTTGTAATCCGGAGGAGCCCTGGCTGCCTAGATAAAACACTACAGCCCCACACACCTTTACCTGGGAGTACGGCCCACTGAACTCAGTGTGGCTTTCTTCTGAGTAGGCACTTAGTTATTTACTGGATGAAAGTCAGCAGAACTAGACGACCCTGCTCAGCTAGGCACTGGGATGGATTGCACCCCATGCCTTGCGGAGTCAGGCCCAGGCTGCTACCTGGCCCAGCACTGGTGGCAGCTACAAGCAGTGGTCAAAACAGGAGCCTCAGCAGTTGCCCTCTTCCCATGGAAACAAACTGGGACTGCGCCAAGAAAATGCATGTGGCAAAAAGAAGGGCTCGGCCACCCCCTGGTTGGCTGCCACCTGGTGGGCCCGCCCCCTTACCTGCTTCTGATTGGCTAAGCAGATTCTTTTTAAAAATGATTTCTTTTCTTCTCACTTCCCTCTGTGGCTTCCTAGCTTCATGTCCCCCATTTACATAAGGTCCACCTGTGGCCCCCTTGGAATATCCTGGGGTCCCCCCAGAGAGACATATGGGAAACACGGATCTAGCAGACCACCTCCCCTTTGCTGGGACTAAATGGGAGAAGTCTTTGAACAGAGAAAACAAGTAGCAGAAGCTGGCATGCAATGAATTGTGCTTCAGTGTCTGGTGGTCTTCTCTCCAAGTCTGCGGCTCAGGCTAGGCATATTCCATTGAACCACTGAATTGGTTGAATACCATACAAACACACAACGTATCCCTTAAAAAATCTGGGACATGATTTACAGGAGACAGAGGGATAAACTTTGCCTGAGGCAGGCTAGGGCCCTATGAAAGCGACTATTAAAAGGTAGGATGGATAATCTGTGGTTGCTTCCAGACAATCTGTTTTTTGAGCATTCATCCAGATCTATTTGTACAAAATTCACGGGGAGTTTATATGACACCAGCTGTTTATTGAGCTTTCCTTTTTATATGTTTATGGCTGGTTATATGACGTATCCCTCAATTGTTACCCCACCATTCCCGCTGCATTTTCCCGCTGCTTTCCTTGCAAAAAGGTCCATTTTGGGGCGAGTGGGTTTGTTGTGCAAGAGTAGAAAATCCAGTGATGCGGGTGGCGCTGTGGGTTAAACCACAGAGCCTGGGACTTGCCAATCAGAAGGTCGGTGGTTCGAATCCCCGCAACAGGGTGAGCTCCCGTTGCTTGGTCCCTGCTCCTGCCAACCTAGCAGTTCGAAAGCACGTCAAAGTACAAGTAGTACAAAGTACAAGTAGATAATTAGGTACTGCTCCAGCAGGAAGGTAAACGGTGTTTCCGTACTCTGCTCTGGTTTGCCAGAAGCGGCTTAGTCATGCTGGCCACATGATCCGGAAGCTTTCTGCAGAAAAACGCCGGCTCCCTCAGCCAATAAAGCAAGATGAGCGCCGCAGCCCCAGAGTCGGTCACGACTGGACCTAATGGTCAGGGGTCCTTTTACCTTTACCTTTGTTAGAAAATCCACTAATTGCTCCTGGAAAATGGCAACATTCAGGAAATGCCCAGTGACACTCACACTCCAGATCGTACTGCAGAGAATTGCACACATGCTAAGTTGGTTGAATCAGCTAGTTTTTGAGTCCATCATGTAGATGTGCAACTTCATGATAAGAATGAATTGTAGGCTTTAAAAAGTTTAACTTAGGTAAGCGAAGCATTCTCCATTACAGTGTGAATTAACATAGGCAACAGGAACAGTGTGACTGGCTAAGCTAGAAGCAGGAATCTGGGTTTAAGAAGTCCAAGATTAGAGCAGGGCATTCAGAACTGCATGGAAACAATGAAGTTGTCCCAACACGCTGACACACCAAGCTTTTAATGCGGAGGGCAAGCTTACTCCCTCTGCCTTGTGGGAATGTCAAGGATGCAGGTGTCCATGGAATATGTTGAGTATGTTCCTGGTGGAAGAAGCACTTCCTGGGCCCTTCTGAGTCCACTTCCGCTGTTTACAAAGGTTGGTTGATACCCTCCCCAGACTCCACTGGGTATTATCCTCTCCCCAGGATAATTCCTGCCTCCCCATCTAGACTCCTACCCCTTCCAGCCTCTGTTCCCTGTTCTCAGCCCCCATTTGATCCTTCTCCTCCCTCTCCTCATTGACCACAGACTGCCAATCCAAGCCCAAGCCCAGGGCTTATAATACAGCTGTCCACATGTAGGACTAATGTCTGGACTGCAAATGGCTGTTTCGCATCAAGGGCTTCCTTGCAACAAGGTATAGTGAAGTATACAATGTATGTTCTCCAGTCTCTTTCCTCTTTTTTCTGTCGCTGATGGAATTGGAGGAAGTGCACAACATGATGGCATAAGACATAAGGAAAGTTTTCACTGCGCATTATAAAAAGGCAAAGGGAAAACATGACACAGAGGTGCCACGTTCGACAGCACACAGCCCCTTAAATCACCCCAACAATCCACCGCAGATTTGCAGAGGGGGAGATCAGGGAGAGGAAGTTCCTTGCCCTAGTGGAACAACTTCAATCTTATGAATTTGATTGGTTCTGTTTCTAACAGAAAAGTATGACTCCACCTACAGATAGACAAATTTCATCCTGCAGAAAACTAGTTTATTTACTGTCACGTAAGTTCTTTTTTTAAAAAAAAAATTGTTTTTGTTTTGTGCATGTGCGGGATATAATAGGACACACATAAAGATGAGAAATCAAAATACTCATGATCTATTACCAGAGGTGGAGCCAGCTGCTCTGACACCTGGAGCGCTGCACATGTTGTGCATCCGGGGCAGGGCACCCACCGCACTCCCTTCCTCCGCCAGTATGCATTACTAACCAGTTTCCTAATAATTATTCACTATTGCATTAACTCATGCCATATACTTGCAAGGCTGACACACAACCCATCTCTGCCTTCATACTCTCCCAGATGAGATCTTGCAAATTGCAACAGAGGACCTTGCCTGTTTAATCCTTTTATATTTCTGCATTCCTTAACAGTGCATTAGTGTAATGAACTTTGACCCCACAACTTTACAAAAAAGGGTTCTCTATGCACAGCAGGGGGAAAAAAAATCCCCCTTGCTTCTTTCCAAGGAAACCAAACGCTGGGCAAAGTGCCTGAAAGCCTCTGGAACCTTGCACTGCTCTGATACTGGAGTGGCTGCCACAGTGGGTTTCTAAGAAGAACCCCCATATCCTGGAGATGCAGAAAAGAGAAATGGGGGGGGGGAGTGGGTAGGGGAAACAGCTAACGACTGTGTGCATGTGCGGAGATCACCAGGAGGAGGAGGAGGAGCTAGAAGGGAGCAGGACCCAGAGTCTGCGGGATCCGTGCACCTTCGTTGGCAGCCAGCGCGTCCAAAGCCCAGAACCAGGGCTTGGCCACCAGGAGGCAGCGCGGAGCTCGGGCTCATCTGCAGGCTGGCAGGCTGGCAGGACCGGGGTGGGTGGAAGGAGTTCCAGCAGTTTGCTGACCCTCATTCCCAACGCAGGTCGCCGGGTTTGGGCTGACCCCTTTGGCTGCCTGTTGCTCGGCGGACCGGTGCAGGCAAGCGAGGGAGAGCGGGCGCGCGCAATTACGCATCTGCACCCCGAGGTCAGAGGGAACGTCCGCACCGGAGGGGAGGGGAAAGGAGAAATTCCCTCGTCTCCCAACCCCAGGCGCGCAGGGGACCGACGCGTGGAGCCCTAGTTGCGCCCTGCCCGGAGGGTAGGGATTTTTATTTTATTTTATTCACGACGCGGCTGCAGCAGACTGTCCCGAGCTCTGCACGGCGCCTCGTGCGCTCCCCCCCCCCCACTTGTTGCAGCACCTGCTGCCATCTGGGTTCTGCCTTCGCAAAATACAGCTACAAAGGGGGTGTGGTTTGGGGGCGTGTGTCTCTGTGTGCAGAGAGTTCGAGGAACCTCAGCACAGAGATCCGCTTGCAAAAGCGGAGCGGCGGCTGGATGCAAAGCAGCGTTGGGAAACTTCTGCGACCTCGCCTCCGCGCGGATTCTCCTCCAAGCACTCTTCTCTTCCTGGGAGGAAACAGAGCTGCAGTTACGTTGCCTCCTCTCCCACAGGAGAAGTGCAGCAGCTGGCGCTGAGCCACGCCGGGCGAATTTGACAGAGGAGAATCCAAATACCGCCCGAAGGGGAATCAAGATGTGCAAAGGGAGCCTCGGAGAGGCCGGTGCCCTCACTGCTTAGCCGCCGAGCCGCACCACCACCGCCGCCGCTACTTTCGGATCCGTTTGCCCGCCCCGTCGAACTTCAGGGTTACTCATAAGCGAAATGAAAACGAAGGCGGATGCCAGGGAGCTGTCTGCTTCCGCCACCGTGATACGGGATCGAGCGGACCTTCTTCAGGCGCCCCTGCTCTCCGATCGCGGCCCCTTTGCCCGACGGGAGACGGTGGAAGCCATAGACCTGTCTCTGGACGGGCTGCTGTATCCCAGAAGCAGCGACGAGGAGGAAGAAGAGGACGAGGAGGAGAGGGAAGAAGAGGACGAAGACGACCACGAGCAGCAGTCGTGCCCCCCGAATGAGGAGGCGGAAGAGAGGAAAGGCAGCGATTCCTCCTCCCTCCGGGACGGCTGCGGATCCCCAGTGGACAAAGACGTCTTGGACCGGGTCCTGGACACTTTCCTGGCGCCCTCCTCCAGCCAAGGCAACATGGAGAGCCCCTCGACGTGGCCTTTCTTTGGCTCGGACATCCCCGAGTTCTCCGGCGCGCAGATGAGCCGCCGCCCCGACGGGCAAGGCGAGGACGCGCCAGCAAACGCCTCTTCGCTGCCTCCAGCGCCGACGTCACCTTCTTCGGTTGTCGCCTCTTCTTCCCACTGGAAGACATTCAAAGATGCGGACGGGCCTCCTTTCAAAAGTCCGAAGGGCAAGGCGCCAGGATCCGCCGCCTCGGCGTTTTCCAGGGAGAAGCAGGGCTACGCAAATCGAAGCTCGACGGAGCAGGAATCGGACGGCGCCGCCGCCGCCTCCTCCAGCGGCGGAAACCAGGCTTCACCCGGTGGGCACCCGGGGGTCGCGGCAGCTGAGCAGCCCAGCGCCCACGACCTGTTCAACCTGCCCATCCTCCCTCTCAACCAGGCGTACGTAGCCGCCAGGACCCGGCAGTTGCTGGACGTGGACGAGTACGAGGACATGGTCCCCTTCAGCGTGCAGGCGGGCACCCCGCTCTCGCCGTCCGGTTGCACGCTCCAGGATTTTACAAACCACATTTACTCGGCCAGAGACGGGCAGCCGCCGCAGCCGCCTTACGCGTTCGCCTCCGTCGGGGATTTTCAGCGCAACCTCAGGATCAAGGAAGAAAGCCTGGTGGTTGCGGCGGCTAAGAACAACAGCGGCGGCGGCGGCGGCCGCGGAAGCAGCAGCGGCAGCGGCTCTTACTCGGCTGCCAAAAGTTTGCCGCCGCCGACGGCAGCAGCAGCAGCAGCAGCAGGAGCACCATCGCCAGCGATGCCTTGCCCAGACTACGCGCCTCCGAGCGTGGTTCCAAGTGCGCTTCCTCCTCTGCCCAAGAATAGCACGGGCGGCATTCCCGAGGCGCCCTGTTCCTCGTTCGAGTCCTTTCTCTACAAAGCAGAGGCTGCAGCTGCTGCTGCAGACGCCGCCCCCGGTGGCCCATACGGACCAGCGCCTTGCAAAGCCTCCACCAGCTGCGGGGCGCAGAGGGACAGCCTCAGTTTGCCCTCCACGTCGGGCGCGCAGCCTCCGGTCCTCTACCAGCCGATTGCCCTGCACGCTCCGCAGCAGTTCGCCGGCCTCAGAGACGGCGTGCCTCAGTTCTTCACGCCCTATCTGAGTTTTCTAAGGTAGGAGTTTTTCCAGCCTCTATTTGGGGCAGGCGGGGGGGGGGGGAGAGAGAGAGTTTTTGTTTTTGTTATAAAAAGTGACGTTTAGGTGGAGCTTGGCAAAATTATTAGGGCCAGTGAGATAATTTCTGAGGTGAGTCAGTGTTCCAATTATGGCCAAAAAGGTGGCTGTGGCGGCTTGACCAAAGTTCCGCCCCGTGGTAGCTTTCTAAAAATAGGAATTGAGGGGCCTGTTGCAAACATAGGTGGTATTATAGTTTCGACTTACTTTGTTTTCCTTGTGCTGCATCTTTGTGCGCGGTTTAGAGACGGTTGGGTTTAAGCAGCATGTAAATCGTGCAAATAAATAACGGTATTCTTTTTAAAAAGAAAAAGAAAGAGAGAAAAAACTCTGACCCCCTTATCATCTGAGTACTGAGTACGATCTTTCATCTTTCCACTAAGAAGTCGATTGTAAAGCCATCTGTTCGGAAAGCGGCAACATGGGTGCCTTCTGCAAATCTAGAAAGAAGTTTCAGAAAACTGATAGGTTCTGTAAATAAACCCTTCCGAAAGACTCTATTCAATATTTTGCTTTTCTGCTCTATGAAATATCTGCACTGTCGAAATAATTTTAAAAATGCATTGAACTCATTGACTTCGTGATTTAAGCAGCCCCACCTGAGACAGAAGGGCGGGCATGGGGTGTTGTTTATGAGTACTGCTTACCTAAGCTAGCTGGCTGGCACTGGCTTTCCAAAGCCTCGAGCAAGGGTCTTTCCTCTCCCTTTTAACTGGAGCAATCAGGGTTCATAAACTGATTAATCAACCATTTAAAGCTTGCAGCTCTACAACTTACACACAGTCCTGTGATCCGCTCCTTCAGTGGAGCAGAACAGGGGGAGGGCCTGGTAGGACAGAGTGCGAATCATCATATTCCGTTGTGCTGATTTTCATTATAGCTAATTGCATTGCTTTAGCTGCATTAAGGCTGCCGTCCTACATAAAATCACTGGCAATTATTCCCCACTGATACGCGATAGCTGAGTAAACAAGTCTATGATTGTACTGATTTAAACACATATTTGAAATACAGGGCACTAATAATTACAGCCTCTTATTGCCCTGCACAATGGTTTCACTTTCCAGAGTGCCACTTAACTGCTATGCATTAGTCCTCTTTGAAATAATACATTCGCTGCTTCTCTTTGACATTTCCTTTCTTTTTTTTTAAAAAAAGCAAAAAACCAAATGGAAATGTGTTTTGCTCCCTATCAGAAGCTTGTTTGAGTTGCTTAGAGTATTCAGTTAGTCTCATGGGCCAATCGCTGTCCCTTAGCAAAACCTACCTGATCTGCTTGTTGCAAGGGAGGGAAACCAGTAACAAATTAAAACTACACAAACAAAAACATCTACATTCCATTCAGACTAAGTTTTTTCTACTTATGGACAGAGTTTCTACAATGTGAGCAAAATGTAAGCATTATGGAGTGGCGTACGACCTGCTATTTCTTGAAAACGCGTTCTCACTCTTTCTCCCAAATAATTCTTCAAATTGTAACAAATCTCGCTTCCCCTCAAAACAGTGGTTTTCAGAATTTCAGTTACTGTTTGTAAATAAACAGCGGTTCATTGCCGGAACGCTTTTCAGAGTTCGCAGTGATTGACAAACCACGCATCATTTAAACCCCACAAAACTTATCTTAAAACTGCTTTGTCTGATAACGGAGCATTGTAGCCGATAAATCTCACCATTCAAACAGGTGCAGCTGACTGCTATGCCTTTGTTAGAAATTTAACATTAATAAAGAGGAGGGGCAGCTGAAGAATACCTGATAGAGCCCTTCAAAAGTCTGCTAGCTGGCACTCGCACAAAACCTCTGAAAACCTCAAATTCAAAAATGCACATTTCCTGGCCGACGACATGCAATAAATGTCCTTAACATGCAATAAATGCTAGAAATCTGTGTATCAAACACTACCAGAAACCACCAAGCTAAGAATGTTGAAAAGTCAGTACGCTAGCAAAGTTATTGAATCCAGCTGGAAAAGTGACACATAGAGAATCCTACCACCAATGGATATTAAATGCACGGACATTAGGTATACGCCAGCAGATAGCCGTACCGAGGAAGCTGCTTCCCTTCTGCTTCTTGTTGGTGGAGAATATATTCTTAAAAGGTTCTATGATTTGAGACTAGGCTATAAAGGAAGGCAGCATCAAAGCGCGCTAGAAAGCTGCATGCAAAAGTAGATTGTGCAATACTCAACCCCCAGCCTGCTTGTGGTCAGCTCAGATGAAGTTCCATTGAAGTTGGTAAATGTTGTGATCTCTCAGGGCTTGATTAATTTGAGGTTTCTTCACAACAGCGATATTTCATTACTAATGAGAGGAAGGAGGTGCAACATGGCGCTTCCATGGGGAAGCGGGGGGTGGGTGAGTGGGTGGGTGGAGGACAGGATGCGGTCGTTTTTTTGGTCAGCGATGTTGCTCTGCCAGCCCTCCCTGGAAGACACCATTTCGTGCATCTTTGGCTGGAGAGACCCAAACATCTCACTTTAGGGTGCTTCTGTTAAACTGGGTGATGGCTTGGACTATAGAATGTATTGCTTATAGAACGGTGGTTGGGGAGGAGGCAGGGGGGTGTCCCTCTAAACACTAGGAACGAATAAATGCTAGGATTTTGGGATATGGATAATATAGAATTGTCCCAGACAAGGAAATTCAGAGAATTCCTGTGCTGGCTTATGCAAACCAGCCTGGATGGCTGGGCGAAGAGCAAATCCGTTAGCGTTATTTTTTTTAAAAAGGTGTTGATAGACGCATCCTTTGGCCTGGGGAGTCAGGTGGCACAAAGGGTAACTGTGTGTTTGAGGGGGCAGGAAGTGGAGCTTTGAAGCAGGGAATCCTGGGAGGAGGAAGAAGGGGGGGGTAGAGGCTGGGATCCATCTTTGAGGGAAGCAGCTTGAAGGGTACTTGTGCCTCTGAAAATGTGCATGCTGTAAGGTCTGGACTTCTTCCATGCAGACAGAAGGTGTAAATTGGTGAATAAATCCTATTTCTTAATGCACGACAGTCTCCGCTGTGTCTTCTATTCTCCAAAGGGCAGGGCTGGATTTAGCTTTGATGAGGCCCTAAGCCAGGCATAGGCAAACTCGGCCCTCCAGATGTTTTGGGACTACAACTCCCATCATCCCTAGCTAACAGGACCAGTGTTCAGGGGTGATGGGAGTTGTAGTCCCAAAAAACTGGAGGGCCAAGTTTGCCTATGCCTGCCCTAAACTGATGAAGGTAATGGGGCCCTTTATATGTCCAGCTGTCCTTTGTAAACAACAAATTGTCGCTGTTTTGTGTGTGGAATGTATGCTATATGGTAATTTATGGACCTAATAGGACAACACAAAACACTGCTGCTGTATGTAGGTTTTATTTTATTGGGTTTTTTAATCGTATATTTTGGAAATGTACATTCAGTTTTTTCTCCTTTAAAATTTCTTAGGGCCCCCAAGAGAGTGGGAACCCTAAGCTATAGCTTGTTTAGCTTATAAGGAAATCCAGCACTGCCAAAGGGACACAGACCCTGTGAGTGTGCCTGTTGCCGCATGTGCTCTGCCACTGCTTTGTCGAGCGAGCACTTTTGTATGTTGTTCACTGAGAGCATTTTAAAAGCGGAATTGCCTTTCGGGTAATACAACTTGGTGAGGCTGAAGTGGGTTTTGCTCCACATGGGGGCAGGCTTTTTTTTTTTAATTAGCAGGAGTGCAAAGTTCAAGGGCGCTTAATTTTGGAGGCAATTTTGGTTTGGTGTTGCGTTACTATAACAGAACGAAAGAGGAAACATTTTGGTTTATGAAATGATGCACGGTGCATAGAAAATGGATACAGTGGTACCTCAGGTTACACACGCTTCAGGTTACAGACTCCGCTAACCCAGAAATAGTGCTTCAGGTTAAGAACTTTGCTTCTGGATGAGAACAGAAATCGTGCTCCGGCGGCGCGGCAGCAGCAGGAGGCCCCATTAGCTAAAGTGGTGCTTCAGGTTAAGAACAGTTTCAGGTTAAGTACGGACCTCAGGAACGAATTAAGTACTTAGCCTGAGGCAGTGGCGTAGCGTGGGGGGTGCCAGGGGTGCCAGCCGCACCGGGCACAACATTTGGGGGGGCGCGTTTGGCCGGCCCTCCTTGAGGAAGCAGGAACCCCACTGTCCAGGTGGAGAGACCTCCTCCCGCCGCCAGCCTTCGGAAGGCTGCTCCGAAGCCTGGCGGTGGGGCAGAGAGCAGTGGCGTAGCGTGGGGGGTGCAGGGGGTGCACGCCGCCTGCCATGCCGCCCTGGCTGCTTCAACCGCGTCCGACAGCCGGCTCGAGGCTCCTTCCGGCCGGGTCTCCCGACGGGGCGCTGCGGGCGGAGGCTCCGGCACCAAGCGCCACGCCGCCCAGGCTCGGGTCGCTGTCTGGACGCGCGCAGCCCGCCAAACGCACCATCGGCGGCGCTCTAGTGCCTGCGCGCCAAGACCGCCCACCCGCCCCGACGGGGCCCCCCCTCACCCGCGCCGGAGGCCGGCCGACGCACTGGCCCCAGAGCCGCCCCCTCCCCGCGCCAGAAAGAAGCCGCGTCGGGACTAGCCGGGCCAGGGAGGGAGACTGAGAAGGCTGCGCCGCGACGCCCAAAGATGCGCGTCTTGACGCAAAGGGGCCCGCGGCACCCAGACGCGGAAGGGACCCTCTCCCCCTGACCCGCCACTGAACTGCAATTTCCAGCTCCCTTGGCAAATCCCAGTCCCCAATCCCCAAGATGCTTTATTTGAGGCAGGGGTCCTTTAATTGCAAAAACAACACCACGGAGGGCAGTAGTCACCACGACGTTTGCCCCAGAGTAGAGCCGTCAGTATTAATGACCATGGTTAGGGGTTAGGGGGCGCAAATTACTTGCCTTGCCCCGGGTTTGGGGGCGCAAATTACTTGCCTTGCCCCGGGTGCTGATAACCCACGCTACGCCGCTGGCCTGAGGTACCACTGTACAGGGAAGTTTTTCTCCCTCTTCGATGCTGGGTGGGGGTCATCAAATGGAACTCAACAGAGGGAAATTCAGGACAGACAAATGCAAGTGTGCTATATGTTTATAAACTTAATATTTTTAGAATCTATAAGCATCTATACAGTGGTACCTCGGGTTACAGACGCTTCAGGTTACAGACTCCGCTACCCCAGAAATAGTACCTCGGGTTAAGAACTTTGCTTCAGGATGAGAACAGAAATTGTGCAGTGGCTGTGCAGCGGCAGCAGGAGGCCCCATTAGCTAAAGTGGTGCTTCAGGTTAAGAACAGACCTCCAGAACGAATTAAGTTCTTAACCCAAGGTACCACTGTAAATCTGCATAACGGTAGCCCCAAATCTCTTCAGCAACTATCCCCATGGTTCCACAAATTCATCCCTGGCACCCCCTACCTAACCCTATACAGAGCATCATTCAGAATTGTGGTTTGCATGACCCAGTCAGGTAGATAACAGCACAAAAAAGGTTCAGCATCATCTCGAAGACCAAAGGTTGCCCACACCAATAGTGGACAGCACACATGTCAGTGACATGTGGGGAACGGTGTAGTTTTTAATGTTAACTGGCTGCACAGGTGAGGGGTGCTGCTTCCCCCCCATCATCATCTTACCTTCCATAAATCTCTCCTCCCCTGGTGCTTTCCCTCTACTTGGCTCACATCTAGTAGGAGGTACTGTACCAGATGAGCATCATGAGTGACAGACTAGAGGGCAGGCAAGGGGAACCTTTTGGCACATCAGATGTCACCGAACTCCCAGGATCCCTGGCCATTGGACACACTTGTTCAGAAACATCTGGAGTGCTAGACGTTCCCCAGCCTGCTGTAGGGAGACAGTCTATAGGTGGTTTGAGGGCTTTGTTTTTGTTCGTAAAATCGGACCTCTGGCACTTTATATGTAATTGATGGAGGCGGACCTGCATTTAATAATAATAATATTTATTTATACCCCGCCCTCCCCAGCCAAGGCCTGGCTCAGGGCGGCTAACAAGCAATAATAAAAACAAGTTGAATGAATACAACTTAAAAACAAAATTAAAATACAACATTAAAATATTGAAACAATAAAATATTAAAATGCAGCCTCATCACAGGAGGAGAAAGGAAAAAGAAAAAAAGAGGGGGAGGGAATCAAACTGGCTCCAAACCAAAGGCCAGGCGATACAACTCTGTCTTACAGGCCCTGCGGAAAGAAATCAGATCCTGCAGGGCCCTGGTCTCCTGAGGCAGAGCGTTCCACCAGGCCGGAGCCAGAGTTGAAAAGGCCCTGGCTCTGGCTGAGGCTAATCTAACTTCCTTAGGACCCGAGACCACTAGGGTGTTGCTATTTATGGACCTTGAGGCTCTCCGTGGGGCATACCAGGAAAGGCGGTCCCGTAGGTACGAGGGTCCTAGGCCGTGAAGGGCTTTAAAGGTCAAAAGCAGCACCTTAAATCTGACCCTGTACTCCACCGGGAGCCAGTGCAGCTGGAAAAGCACGGGGTGAATATGCTCCCATGGCAGAGACCCCGTGAGGAGCCTCGCTGCAGCATTCTGCACCCGCTGGAGTTTCTGGGAGAAACACACTTGTCGATGCCTCATCCGTTTTGGCGTAGGGGTGACCTCACAACTGTTGAAGGACCACTGTTTTGGTGCTTATGGACTTAGATGTTTTTCTCTCCAAACCTCTGCCTTTGCAACGTTGGCTGTCCGTTGCAAAGTAAGACTTGCCATTTCTCCTGCCTTACCCATGATGCATTTCTGTTCTCATTTTTGTTTCCTTTCTCCAGGTCAGATGCAGATGCTGGCCAGAGTCCTCAGTATGCTTTTGAATCGTTGCCTCAGAAGATCTGCCTCATCTGCGGCGATGAAGCTTCGGGCTGCCATTACGGAGTCCTTACCTGTGGAAGTTGCAAAGTCTTCTTCAAGAGAGCCATGGAAGGTACTGTGCAGTGTCATTCGTTGTCGTGGTCGCCTTATAATTATCATGGAATGTGTAATAATTATTATATATAAGTCATAAGTTTTATACATTCCTTATCATTATCATGGTTGCCTAATAATTAATATGGAATTGTTATGGAATTATTAATATGGAACACAAGTCCTAAAAAAACATTTGATTTGATTGATTAATTGCATTTCTATGCCACTTTTCATTCAAATGAACCTCAAAGTGGCTTACAACCAATAATTAACCAAAACATAATAAAACATAATAGCACATCGCGAATACAGCATACATCATATAAAATAATTAACAAATTATCAATAAAACAGTTGCAATCTATTAAAAAAACTTAACGAAACAGCAACTAAAAAATAAGATAAACCTCACAATTATGGCAAGTCATGTGAATAACTTAAGGATACTTTTCTAGCATGGTTGTTGGTGTGTCTTGCATTTAAAAAGGGATGAGCCTTCTAGATGTTGTGGGACTCCAACTCCCCTCAGCCCAGCCAACGTGGCCAATGGGCAGGTATGATGGGCGCTCCAGTCCAACAACATCTGGGGGGCTACCTGTCCCCTACGTTGATTTCAGAGATTATTTGCAGTGTAGGATTGCTTTTGTGTTGTGGTAATGATCTAATGTCAGGTGTTAGGAGAAGGTAACAGGAGCAGGTCAACAACAGCTCACACAGCTTCAGTGAAGTTTGAAGAAACAAGGCAGTTCAGGAGGCCAGGCCTACAGAGCACAGCAATTCTTCCTGGTAGAACTTTCCCCCCATGAGGCAGTTGTGGGGACCGAAGGTCCTTGCCTTCCCACAACTCCCTAAGTCTCCTCCTCCCCCAGTTCCTTCCCAAACAATCTGAGGCTCTGTTGTCTTGCCTGCCTTTGCTCCTTCTTCTTCATGTCTCTACTGGTCCTGGGACACCAGGGAGGAGGGGAGCTGGTTGCAGCAGGACTCCCTGGCTTCCTCACCAGCCTGCTCCCCTCTCTCTCTCCTGGCCCCCTCCTTTCCTGCCTCTGATTCTGGACTGCTGTCTGCCCCAGACTCTTCCTGCTCACTATACCCTGTTAACCTCTTCAACGCCTTTCCCATCTTCTTCCCACTCTTCTCCCTCTGACCACTCATCATCTTCCCACCTCCAATTCCCTGGCTCTGAGCTTTCTTCCCTGGGGGGGGGGGGTTCCCCAGCTGTTGCCACCTACCACTTCTCCGCATCTAGCTAGTCCATGAGCATTTTGTTCGTTTGTGTTCTTGAGTGCTTTCATTCTGAAACTGGGCGTTGATGAAGGGGATAATGAGCAAGCATCTCATTTGCATGCATTGGGGTTGCAATGTTTGCTTAAGTAATTGGCTAAATAAATTAGGAACATAGGGTTGCCAAACAGCAAGTCATGGTCCTGCCAGGACAAAGATTTCAACTTGCATAATGGCACTTTTATTGCTCTCCTCGCACTAACTCCCCCAACATGTGTTTTGCGGGGAGAGAAGTCCTGTTGCACAAATAGAAATCCTTAGTTTGGAAACTGACCTTTACTAAGTCAGACTACTCTGACCGCCAGTGGCTTTCCAGGAGAGTTTTTTTTATATATATTTCTTTATTTTCCACAAGATTTATATACCACTTGAT
This sequence comes from Podarcis bocagei, assembly GCF_964188305.1. Classification (NCBI taxonomy): domain Eukaryota; kingdom Metazoa; phylum Chordata; class Lepidosauria; order Squamata; family Lacertidae; genus Podarcis; species Podarcis bocagei. The sequence continues at coordinate 88,903,128 of NC_138130.1, forward strand.
TGGAACGAAACCTCAAAACAGTTTACAGAAAGAATGAAAGAGTGAAATCGCCAGTAAGAAATGGTTAAATACAACTGCATTATTAAAAACATTCAGGAATTAAGGAAAACGAACAGTACGCTAAAAACAGATTAAAACGCATGCCAGCATTCTGCAGGTCTGGATAGGCTTGCTTAAACAAAAATGTTTTAAGCAAGAACTGGAAAGCATACAGCGAAGGCACCTGCTTTGGGTCAATCAGCAAGGAGTTCCAAAGTGGAAAGCTGTACACTAAAAGACCAGTTTCTTACAAATGCAGAGATGAGTATTATGAGGTATCTGTAACAGTGGCAGTTCTGCAAATTGAAGTGGCAGAGGCGGTATTTCAGGTAAACTGGTCCCAATAGTAATACCTTAGACTTGGCTGATCATCAGAAACAATTGCAGAAACACATCTGAGCAGAGTTGTTACATGCTGACAGGTTCTGACTCATGCCAGCAACCGTGCTGCAGCCTTCTGTAAAAACTGCAGCTTCTGAATCAAGTGCAAGGGAAGCTCCACAAAGAGCACATTGCATTAATCCAGGCTTGAAGTAACCAAACTACTGTGGCCAAGGTTTCCCAGTCCAGGAACAGCCATAGTTGTTGCACCGGCCACAGCTGGTAATAGGTACTCCTAGCCACTGAGGGTATCTGGTCTTGATCCAGAAGCCCCCTCAGACTGTGAACCTGTTCCTTCAGGGGGAGAGCAACCTCATCCAGGGTTGGCAGTTGACCAATTTCTCAAGTATGGCACCTCACCCACAGTGCCTCCATCCTGCCAGGATTCAATCTTGGCTGGTGTTTCCTCATCTATCCTCCCATCTCATCTAGGCACCACTCAGGAATTCCACAGCCTCTCCTGATGCAGATCTTAATGAGAAACAGCTGACACCTTGCCCCCATGCACCTCTTGGCTACTCTCAACAACTTCAAATAGATTTTTAAAATTGCATTGGAGATAAACAGGTTTCAGTCAAGGTATTTCCCCAGCCCTTTCTGGAGACACCAAGCAAGGGTTGAAACCGGGACCTCCTGCATGCCTGACAGATGCTCTGCATCCCTGCCCACTGAGCCTCATTCTTTCCCCTTTTGACTGATGAAAAAGATTCCCCCATTAATCTGGCAATAGGTTGCTCTGCTTTTCATTTTATAAAAATACCGTTTGCTATAAAAACTGCAGGTGGTGTTCCCCATCTTCCCTTTACACACACACACACACACACACACACACACACACACAACATGCCCCTTCAAGGTGGTGTCTGCTCAGATGTGCGTGGGTGTCAACTGCAAATGTAGAAATTGGGCTGCTCACTTAAGAAATACAGGGTTTTGCCCTCGTGCAAATGCAGTGTGAAAGCATGGCTGTGTTTACAAAACACACACACAAAAACAAAAACCATATCCTATGGTTTGCAAGTACCCTATTGGCCCAAATCATTTTCTACCTGTGTTACTTTGAGGCAATTTACCATATTTTTCGCTCTATAAGATGCACTTTTCCCCGCCTAAAAAGTAAGGGGAAATGTGTGTGCGTCTTATGGAGCGAATGCAGGCAGGAGGCTCTGCTCAGCGCTCCCTTTAAAGAGTCGCGTGGAGCGTGTGTGCGGCTCTTGGGGGCTTTTCCCCAAGGAGGGAGAAGGGCTGCGCGCCCTTCCCGCATCCCGGGCGAGGCTGCGCGCAGCTATCCCATAAGCCAGGACAGCAAGCGGGATCGCTATGCAGCGATCCCGCTTGCTGTCCTGGTTTCTGGCTTAGCGCGCGGCTCTTGTGGGAGGTGGGGGAAGGGACAGAGTGTGCAGCTCTGTCCCTTCCCCCACCTCCCGCAAACACCCCCAAGAGCCGCGCTCCCTTTAAAGAGCCGTGCGGAGTGTGTGTGCGGCTCTTGGGGGCTTTTCCCCAAGGAGGGAGAATGGCAGCCCGTCAGTGATGGGCTGCCCTTTTCCCTCCTCGGGGAAAAACCAGCAAGCGCCGCACACACGCTCCACACGGCTCGTGAAAGGGAGCGCTGAGCAGAGCCTGGGATGCCTACAGGCTCTGCTCAGCGCTCCCTTTAAAGAATTTTTTTTTTCTTGCATTCCCCCTCTAAAAACTAGGTGCGTCTTATGGCCAGGTGTGTCTTATGGAGTGAAAAATGCTGTACTTACATTCATTTTTTGATAGAGTTGCAAGCTTGGTGGATCAAGGGGATGCTGTGGGCATAGTGTATCTTGATTTCAGTCATGCTTTTGACAAAGTCTCCCAAGATATTCTTGTGAGGAAGCTGGTAAAATGTGGGTTGAGCGAGGTAACTGTTAGGGGGATTTGTAGCTGGTTGGCTGACCAAACCCAAAGAGTAGTCATTAATGGTTCCTTGTCATCCTGGAAAACAGTGACTAGAGGGCTGCCGCAGGAACTTTCTGACAGTAAGAGCTCTTGTTGCAGGTAGCTTCTGTGCTCCCTGAATGCCCTCCCATCTCTAAGCAGGTTTAATACGACTGAGCTATCTCCCCGAGGAATAAAGACATGACTAAAAGCAGATAGTTCGAAGTTACTTCTGTTTCCCTTTCTTGATATAACTGAGCTGTAGTGTCCTGGTGGCAATCACTGTTTCAGAGTCACTGCTTCCAGCCCCTCACTATTTTGTGGATGGAAGAAATTGTGTTGTGGTTGTGGGGTTCTTGCGCAACAAACTCCATTTTCTGAAACAAATAAGAGCCTCCCCGCAAATAAATCAGCAAGGATGTTTGGCTGTTTGTCAGTCTTGTATAGCCTTCCCATAAACTTTGTGCAAACCACTCAAGATGAATGTACAATAAACAGGTTCTCTGATAGCAACCCATGTCAGTACATAGCAACCCAGTAATTAGAGCAGCAAAAGGAAACCATCTGCTAAGAGTTTGCACTCTTGGTAACATTTGTATTCCCTCTTTGAACTCTTTGGTGGCCCTTCACCCTGGTCTAGGAGAATATTTTTGGTCTGCATCAAGAGAAAATGGAATGTGCCTCCAGGGGTGAAGTCAAACCACTGGAGAATCGCAGCGCCTGCTGTGGCCACAGAGACCCGTTACTTGTGATGACTGCATCTCGTGTTGTCTTTGCTGGATTAGCTGCACCGAAGTGACCTCCCCAGGGTGCAAGCCTAGGCAGTGCGTTTGGAGGTCCTGTGCTGCCCAGATGACAAGAACCCCCTCTTGGCATCACTGATGTGGTCCAAAGGAAAGCGGAGCAATATGTTTGGCACCAGCTTTGCTATAGGAGTTGCCAGAAGGAGATGTGAAAGATACCATCCAACCTTCTTAGGGAGTCCACTCTGGATTTGTGTCGGGTTTACTCCCGAGCCTTTTCTTCTTCCGAAGATATCCTGCAAGGCAGCACAGGTTTAGGGTCAGAGTTTACCTTCTCCTAGATGAGCTACCTTCCTAGGTTGATAAGCCCCATCTGCCCCTCTACAACTCACACAGAAACCACCTCCTTGACCATTGGACCCATTGTTGGTCTCATCCAGTCAATCTGCCAGAGGCTGTCTTCACATACAGGGGAAGTTCCTAATTCACTGAGGGTTTGATACCCAGCAGGTACCAGTATACCTGAAGGAGTTTGATACCCAGTATACCTGAAAGAGCATCTCCACCCCCATCGTTCTGCCCGGACGCTGAGGTCCAGCACTGAGGGCCTTCTGGCGGTTCCCTCATTGCGAGAAGCAAAGCTACAGGGAACCAGGCAGAGGGCCTTCTCGGTAGTGGTGCCCGCTCTGTGGAATGCCCTTCCATCAGATGTCAAAGCGATAAACAACTACCTGACATTCAGAAGACATCTTAAGGCAGCCCTGTTCAGGGAAGTTTTTAATGTGTGACATTTTAGTGTATTTTTGGTCTCTGTGGAAGCCACCCAGGGTGGCTGGGGAAACCCAGCCAGATGGGTGGTGTACAAATAATAAATTAATAATAATAATAATAATAATAATAATAATAATAATAATAATAATAATTATTATTATTATTATTATTATTATTATTATTATTATTATTATTATACCATCACCTGGTTTAGCCAGCCAGTCGAAGCCATTTCCGAGGATGTGGCTGCTGTCACATGCTGACAGTTTCTAGAAGACTGGTCCAGAATCTCTAGATCATTAGTGGGAAACCTGTGACACCACATCTGGAATTCTGTGTTCAAGCCTGGGCACCACAATTTAAGAAGGATATGGACAAGCTGGAATGTGTGCAGAGGAGGGTGAACAATACCATCACATAGCTGTCAACGTTTCCCCTTTTTTAAGGGAAATTCCCTTATTCCGAACAGGATTCCTCACAAGAAAAGGGAAAAGTTGACAGCTATGCCATCAAGGGTCTGGAAGTCAAGCCTTATGAGGAACGGTTGAAGGAGCTGTGTGTATTTAACATGGAAAAGAGGAGACTGAGAGGAGATACGATGGCCATATTCAAATGTCTCAAGGGCTGTCACATGGAAGATGGAGTGAGCTTGTTTTCTCCTGCTCCGGAGGGTAGGACTCGAACCAATGGCTTCAAATTACAATAAAGGAGATTCTGACTAAACACCAGGAAAAACATTCTGACAGTAAGAGCTGTTTGACAGTGGAGGAACAGCCTCCCTTGGCAGGTTGTGGACTCTCCTTCTTTGGAAGTTTTAAAGCAGAGGTTGGATGGCTGGCTGCCATAGTTGCTTTAGGTGACATTCCTGCATTTCAGGGGGTTGGACTAGATGACCCTTGGGTCCCTTCCAACTCTACTATTTTATGGTTCTGTGATTCTGTGAATGGGCAGCTGATTTTCAAGGAGCCAAAGAAGTAGAACTTCTATGTGCAGGATGTTGAATGATGCTTTTGTATTAATGTTGTTCCATGCAGGATCAACAGTTTGACACAGGGACGGGGAACCTTTTGGATCCCAAGGGTTACATTTCCTTCTGAGGGGCACATGGCAGTGGTGGGCCAAAGACAGAAGTGGACAGAGCAACCAATGCAATTTTTCCCTTTGTACAGTAGGCTAGTTTCTACACACACACACACACACACACACACACACACACACACACACACACATCCTGCTCTGCCCTCCATCCAGGCAAATAAGAGGAATTACATCCCAGCCCAGGCAAAAACACTTGGGGTGTGAAACAGGACCAGGGAGGGGTGTGGCCTTCAGGGAAGGGGTGTGGCCTTCAGGGAAGGGGTGTGGTCTGCACAGAATTCTGAAGGCTAAATAGAGAGGCCTAGAGCAGGGATCAGCAAACTTTTTCAGCCTACTGTCCCTCAGACCTTGTGGGGGGCCGGATTATATTTTGAAAGGGGGAAAAAAAGAACAAATTCCTATGCCCCACAAATAAGATGCATTTTAAATAAAAACACACATTCTACTCATGTAAAAACACCAGGCAGGCCCCACAAATAGCCCAGAGATGCATTTTAAATAAAAGGATACATTCTACTCATGTAAAACACACTGATTCCCAGACCATCCATGGGCCAGATTTAGAAGGTGATTGGGCCGAATCCAGCCCCTGGCCCTTAGTTTGCCTACCCATGGCCTAGAAGGCTATATTTAGCCCCTTGACCTGAGGTTCCCTACCCTGGTTTGTCGTATTGATTAAGGTGACCACAGTTTCCATACTTGGCAGTCTCAGTTTGGAGGAGGCTGAGTCATCAGCTGGATCCTTGGGCCACACAGTTGGCAGGCATTACTACTCCTGCCCTGTGTGAAGCATTTTTTGACATTGGCAATGTCTGGGCTTGGAGCTCATTCCCCCCCCCCCCCAAGTGAACCTGTGATCCCTTGGCTGTGTCAGAATTTGTTACCATGTAACTTCCCCCACCCACCCACACCGCCGGCGTTCCCCGTGAAAAGACGTTCTGGATCCCCGTTACCAGAGAAGCAGCAACTTCTTTTGCAGCAGAAACAAAGCAGTGTTTGCAGCAAAAACAACACAGAGCCTTTTGGCACTTTTAAGATTAAATGATTTATGGCGGCATAAACATTCATAATCTGGGATCTGGTGAAGCGGGACAATAGTTGTGCTGCAATAAATCTATTCGCCTTTTAGGTGCCAGCAAGACTCTTTGTTACAGAGCAGTCCTATAGGCTCAGTGGGAGGAGAAAGTTGCCCTGACAGGGCAGATAGGCAGCTCTGAAGCCCTGCAAGACTTGCACCGTCAGGGTTGGAAGGTAGGAATAAACCCTCTTCCTCTTCCCATCAGTTGGTAATTATTATTTCTGAAAGAAAACATTTTTACTTCCTATTATGCAAAGGCTGAAATACTTCTCTCCTCTCCACACCCATTCCAGGGTCTGTGCTTGAAGATGAGAGCTTGGGACCCACTAGATTCAAAGCCTCCCTGGAATAGCCCCTTCCAGATGAGTAATGACTGGAGGGGATCAGCTAAACAGTATAACATTATCATTGTCATTTCTAATTATATCCTGCCATTCTTCCCAATGGCCTTCCAGAGACTGTAGGATTCCATCCTTAGATCACTGGTTCTTCTTCTGGAAATGAGGAATCTGAACTGGGCTACACTCTGGAATCTCCTGGCCAGGTGGCTTAGCAGAATAGGCGGATGGGTGAATTAAAATAAAGGCTTCTATGACTTCTATGACGCGGGTGGCGCTGTGGCTTAAACCACAGAGCCTAGGACTTGCCGCTCAGAAGGTCAGCGGTTTGAATCCCCGTGACGGGGTGAGCTCCCGTTGCTCGGTCCCTGCTCCTGCCAACCTAGCAGTTTGAAAGCACGTCAGAGTGCAAGTAGATAAATAGGTACCGCTCCGGCGGGAAGGTAAACAGCGTTTCCGTGCGCTGCTCTGGTTCGCCAGAAGCGGCTTAGTCATGCTGGCCACAAGACCCGGAAGTTGTACGCCGGCTCCCTCGGCCAATAAAGCGAGATGAGCGCCACAACCCCAGAGTCTGTCACAACTGGACCTAATGGTCAGGGGTCCCCTTTACCCTTTACCTTTATGACTTTATTTGATACTTTTATACTTCCACTTCCTGCATATGGGAGCTAAGAATGGGTTTGCATACGTGGTAAACTAGAACGGCCATACCATACAAATAAAATAACAAGACAAATAAAGAGCAGCCACAGATAACTATAAAACCATGAGCCCCAAACACTACAGTTCATGTGACAGATGCTTGAGCCTTTGTTTAAAGATGTCAGTGGCTGGGGAAAACGAAATGTTACCTGGGAGGGAGTTCTGTAGACAGGGTGCTACCACCAAGAATGCCCTGTCACCACCCTTCTAGCTTCTGCTATGGACAGCAGTGCATCTCCTTCTGATCAAAACGTCTTGAGTTTGTTGGTGCTGGGGAAGATGCTGCCCCAGGTACTTGTGTCACAAGCTGTTTATGGTTCCATAGCTTCTGGACTGTCTTCCAGGATAGACTTTGATCCTGTGAAGGGTGTTATGAGTGGGATAACAAGCAGACCCAGTAGCAGACAGGTGTTGCTGCACTTCTCACCTGGCCTACCTCCAGCTGAGACATTTCTGCATACTGAGATAGGGGCAGTAAGGTTGGTGCAGTGTTGGCACGCTGGTGGAATCAATGCTGCCCTCCTGCTGGTGTGTTTTCACCGCAGCCACCTTGCCACTGCCTCGTCCCCCTCTCCTTGGTAAGCAGCAGCAACGCAGCTGGAGGGAGGTTGCAATGCTGTCCGGTATTGACCAGACCACTTGCATGTTATGAGAATATCTTTTGGGATTAGGTGGCCCTCCTGTGCAGTCTGCATCCCTGGCAACTCTCCTTTTGGAAATCAATTTCTGGCTCCCCCATTTATCTGTTTCTGAAGCAGCTCTGCCCTGTGCACCATGATTAACGGCCCCTTAATCAGTTTTGTTTCCATAGTTAATCCAATTATCTGCCAACGTTGTATTGGGTGCTATTTCATTTTGCTTGCCTGCTCTCACCTTTGCATCCACACAATAGGCGCCGTGGTTCACTTTTGACAGATGCGTGCTTTATGTATTGTGCTAATATATTTCTTGCAGTAGTAGAACAATAATGGAGCTTTGCACATGGCTGCTGTTGGAAGCAAGCAAAGCACAGGGCTCTTGACTTGGAAGTTTCCCAATTTAGTATTTATGGGGCTGAAGAGGGGGAAAGGAACCAATCCCCAGCACCATTCTGTATTTAGGGAGCTTAATAATTTCTGGTTGGTATCTGATGCTTTCCTCCTTGAGATAGTGAGCCTGTGGGGTGGACCTTGTCTCTTTATACAGCAGATGACTCCCACCCATCTTAACCTCATTTCACCAGCCAGCCTAAACCTCTCCCATGCCTCCTTTGCCTCAGTCGCTAAGGTGGAGGATTCTCACTGAGTGCTACGGCATCACCTCCCTTAGGTGCTGGAAACTTGTGGGAACCATGGTAATTTGTAATTCCCATGGCTCCCAGAAACTCTGGAACTGCTGTGGCACCCATGGGAATTCTTTTCCAATCTTTGTAAGTTAGGGAAAGGAGGTCAAGAAGGGCCTGCGTCTAGGGCTTCAGTCGGGGAAGGGCCTGGAACAGATGCAAAAGAACTGTCCTTGGGCCTGGTGGGTGCAATTCTTCTCCCTCCATCTTGTGGACGTAGGGAAGGGTCATAGTTATTCCTTCATCATGCAAAGGGGATTTCTGCTGGATATAATAAATAGAGGCTGCCCCAAACTCACTGCTCTGCCCCATCACTGCCCAGTCTCGGTAAGGGGCAGCGATTTTGCTGCCAGGACACTGGCTCAGTTGGGTTGCTTGCTGTTGGTTAGTACCAACATGTTTTACCTGTTTCAAAGGTGGTAAAGGGACCCCTAACCATTAGGTCCAGTCGTGACCAACTCTGGGGTTGTGGCGCTCATCTCACTTTATTGGCTTCCGGGTCATGTGGCCAGCAGCACTTCTGGCGAACCAGAGCAGCGCACGGAAACGCCGTTTACCTTCCCGCCGGAGCGGTGCCTATTTATCTACTTGCACTTTGACATGCTTTTGAACAGCAGTTCAAAAGGTTGGCAGGAGCAGGGACCGAGCAACAGGAGCTCACCCCATCACGGGGATTCGAACTGCTAACCTTCTGATTGGCAAGTCCTAGGCTCTGTGGTTTAACCCACAGCGCCACCCACGTCCCATTTCAAAGGTGGGGTATACCTTAAATAAACAAAACTAGGCGGCTTCCTTTTCACATGGATGGGCAGACAGGTGTGCCAGGACTGATGAGGCGGTCAGTGGAGCTTGGACCACGTTTTGTCTGCTGCAGTCACCAGCAGAACCAGGCAGGCTCCTTTGAGCTTCTCGTCATTTCCAATATTTCCTCGCCCACTTTGGGTTTGTGGAGAAGTAATTTTGCACCAGGGATGAGGAAGCTGTGGCCCTCCAGATGTTAGAGGGGTCCAAGTCCCACCTGCTCCAGCTGCTGATGGGATCTATGCTATTCCAGCAGCACCCTTGTCTCCAGTCACACATCACAGTAAACCAAGGTTTGTTTTAACTTATATTCCCCGCCTTCCCTCCAAGGAGTTCAATATGACATTCATGCTTGTTCACCTCCTCTCCATTTCATCCTGACAACAACTCTGTGAGGTAGGCTGGGCAGAGAGATAGCATAGCAGGAAAATGGTATTCCGATTAGAATATGGCCAGAAGAATCTCAAGTATTGCAGCGTATTGGGGCAGTTCAATATCATACTGTAATTTTGAAATTAGGCAAATGCCTTGCATATTTCCCACCCTCTTAGTCACTCATTCTACCCTTCAGGGAGGTGATGGAATTTGAATGCAAAGGTCAAAGGACTGGTTTCTGCATTCTAAAAGCACAGATATTAACCTGAAATGATTTGTGTGTCTGCGTATGTGTTTAAAATATACTTATTATTATTATTCCCCCCAAAATCTATTCAACTTGTTCAACTGGATACAGATATTCACATGTTTAGAACTAATACGTTAGGGAAACAAATGAGAGTCCAAATTACCTCCATTAGGCAAATCAGCAAATTGTTTCCTAATTGTTTCAGATGTGATTTGATTCTCTTTTCCTCTGCGTTGCGCAGATAACTGACAGCTCAAACCTATACATGTTTACCCAGAAGTAAGCCCTGCTGAATTCAAAGGAACGGTGTGTATAGGATTGCAGCCTAAATTAGTGTAAGGAAGCTCTCACCCTGTTTACAAAGAGACCACAATGGCCAAGCGCTACAAAGCTGCCAGGGATAAGTGCCCACAGCAGGGATGGGGAACGTTTTCTGGCAAGTGGAACGGATCCTTATTTCCCTGACCCTGGTAGGCCAAATCATGTGACACAAGTATGATATCAGGTGATGGTGCTGCTGCACTTTGAACCCTCAATTGCTGGGACTACAGAGGCCAAAACCGGGCTCTTTGAAAGCCCTTTTGCAAACAGTCCCCTGCTGCTCTTCAAACCTCCTAAAGGCAGGTTCCACAGCTTCAGATGGATTGGACATCTGTGGTCAAAGTCTAATGTGCGATATAAAAAACCCCAGAGCAGTCCATTTGTTTGGAGTCTGTGGCTGACCCTCTTCAGGGCAGTCCATGCCCCTGGTGTTTGCGGAGCCAACCTGGGCCTTCTCAAATGGCATCTGTAATGAAGGGCCGTAGTTCAGTGCATCTGCTTGGCATGCAGAATTTCCCGGGTTCAATCCCTGCCATTTCCAGGTAGATCTGGGAGAGAACCTAGTTGGAAATTTAGTAATATTTACTTTAGTTCAGGCTTCCTCAACCTCAGCCCTCCAGATGTTTTGAGACTACAGTTCCCATCATCCCTGACCACTGGTCCTGCTAGCTAGGGATCATGGGAGTTGTAGGCCAAAAAACATCTGGAGGGCTGAGATTGAGGAAGCCTGCCATAGTTTAATCAGAAATACTGTGGGGAGCAAGACTGTGACCGAGTAGCGTATGTGACTGATTGGCCTGCTGTTCGGGTGAGCATTGTTGATGTTCAGTGGGACTTAAGTCATTTTTAACCAATACTAACTCTCATTGATTTAGCAATGTCTGGATCTACTTAAAATCCCGTTGGTTTAAATGGTTCTACTCTGACTAAGTCAATGTTTATTACTTTTATATACTGACCTCATTTAGGGAGCTCTGTGTGGCATGCTTGGTTCATTCCTTCCCCCGCTTTAATCCCCACAACACCCTTGCGGGGTAGGCTAGACCCTTACTTGCCTGCACACTGTCTTGCCAAAGTGGTACAAGCGCTGGTTATCTCCTGCTTGGACTACTGCAATAGGCTCTTCGTGGGGCTACTTTTTTGAAGGTGACTCAGAAACTGCAACTAATCCAGAATGCAGCAGCTAGACTGGTGACTGGGAGCAGCCACCGGGACCACTGGTCCTAGTACATTTCCGAGCACAGTTCAAAGTGTTAGTGCTGACCTTTAAAGTCCTAAATGGCCTGGGCCCTGTATACCTGAAGGAGAGTGTCCACCGCCATCGTTCAGCTCTGATACTGAGGTCCAGCTCTGAAGGCCTTCTGGTGGTTCCCTCCCTGTGAGAAGTGAGGTTACAGGGAACCAGGAAGAGGGCCTTCTCAGTAGTGGCACCCGCCTTGTAGAATGCCCTCCCATCAGATGTCAAGGAAATCAACAACCACCTGACTTTTAGAAAGCATCTCAAAGCAGCCCTGTATTCTGAGGTCTTTAATGTTTGATGCTATATTTTGTTGGAAGCCACCCAAAGTAGCTGGGGCAACCCAGTCAGATGGGTCAGGATTAATCATCATCATCATCATCATCATCCTTTCATTATTTGTATCCTGCCCAACTGACTGGGTTGCTTCAGCCACTCTGTGAGGCTTCCAACATATATAAACATAATAAAACATTACATATTAAAAGTATAAGAAATAAAGTAGTATTATTACACTGGTTCCCAGCAGGCTTTAATAAATTAGTAACTAAAAAAGAATGGGGGGAGGGGAGGGAAAGGAAGCCTGTTTCTTCTCTCTCTTACTGCCTTGCAGTTTGTGCACGCTTAGATAGGGCTATGTTTAAAAATACACTCGAGGTCCACGTCCATAATAGAAGCAGTTCACCAATAACAACTGACTGATCATAATATCGCTGTGCTAATGTCATGGTGACCCTTACATTGTTAAAGTCCATAAGATACTAGTTTTTCATCTGTTGAGTCATGTTAAACAGGAACAGATTGGTTCGTTCCTTTTTAATATGACCCAATGCCGGGGGGGGGGGAGGGGGACACACCAAGTGAAACGTGGCTGTTTAACCTCTCAGTAACAAGGCTGTTCCCTTCTGAACCTCCTTGCCCCCTCCTCCCCTGTAGCTAATAAAAGCACCTCCGATGGGCATTTAATTACCCAACCAAGAAGATAGAAACAATAATTAAAGAGAGATTAAGTGACGGATGAATCGATGGTAGCATCCAGTTAGTTTCTAGGATAATAATAATAATAATAATAATAATAATAATAATAATAATAATAGCCCTTTTACTTTGGAAGCAGTTGTTGTTGAGCATTTAGCCTTTGGAAGCAGTTGTTGTTGAGCATTTAGGACGGTTTATACATTTTGTTTACACCTCCAAAAACAGATCAGAGAGGTTGACACTGAAGCTGACTAACGTTGTTTCCAGGCTATAGTTTAGTAATTTGTTTGGATGCTTTGCACTTTATTCACCCTAGCTTTCTGAACTGCCCTGCCCTGCCTTTTCTTTTACTTCTCCGTAATCTAGTGTTCATTTCCCCCATCTTTGTTCTTTTTTTTCCTTATAGGACAACATAACTATTTATGTGCCGGGCGGAACGACTGCATAGTGGACAAGATCCGCCGTAAGAACTGCCCTGCGTGCCGCTTGAGGAAATGCTGCCAAGCTGGCATGGTGCTTGGAGGTAGGGAGTTTTGATTCACAAAATCATAGTCATGGAATTGTAGAGTTGGAAGGGACCCCGGGGGTCATCTAGTCCAACCCCCTTGCAATGCAGGAATCTCAGCTAAAGGATCCATGACAGACCTCTGCTTGGATGGAGGAGGCCTCGGGTTCTCGTTTTCACAAGTGATGTCTGCCAGAGTGCCAGTCGCACGGTACAAAAGTTCCCACCCTTACCATGCTATGACCTCATCATGCCATTCAAACTTTGGGTGGGGTTTAAAGCAGAAAGTGTGGCATATAAACGAGAGAGGGCACATTGATTGGTTAAGCTATCGTGGAGGAACACTGTTAATGGCTGCTGTTGTTGGCATCCATCTGTCTTGAGAGACAATGGAGTGTGCCTCTGGGGGTGAAGTCAAACCACTGGAGACTCACAGCGCCTGCTGTGGCCGCAGAGACTGGTAACTCGTAACTGCTGCCGTGCTGCCTTGGCAGGGGTGCCAACTTGAATAAAATATTAGGGGGGGCAAGTAAGCCCCGCCCTGCATAATCAGTCACATGACACAGTGCGCAGACACCATTTGAATGGCAGTGCCCATCAACTGGGAGGCGGGGGCGGCCAGGTGAATAGCACAGCCCCACCATGCCATCTGTCAGAAAACAATTCAAGCACAATTCAAAGTCTTGGTGCTGACCTTTAAAGCCCGAAACAGCCTCAGCCCGGTATACCTGAAGGAGCGTCTCCACCCCCATCGTTCAGCCTGGACACTGAGGTCCAGCGCTGAAGGCCTTCTGGCTGTTCCCTCACTGCGAGAAGCAAAGTTACAGGGAACCAGGCACCCGCCCTGTGGAACGCCCTCCCATCAGATGTCAAGGAAATAAACAACTATCCGACAAGACATCTGAAGGCAGCCCGGTTTAGGGAAGTTTTTAATGTTTGAAGTTTTATTCTGTTTTTAATGTTCTGTTGAAAACCACCCAGAGTGGCTGGGAAAACAGGAAAAATTTGGGGAAACCAGATGGACGGGGTAGAAATAAAAAATTATTATTATTATTATTATTGTTGTTGTTATTGTTATTGTTATTGCTATTGTTATTGTTATTGTTATTGTTATTATTAATCTTTCTTTTTGGAGCCAAGCAGAGTTTCAGCAGAGTTGCATGATGATTACAGAGAACTTCTCATTACAGTGGCTGGCTGTGTGACATTTCTCTCTTGCTATATAATGGACTTTGCTTACCTGTAGTGCGGGAGGAGATTTCAAGTAGATACTGTATTGAATCATGTCATTTACTCTGTCCCAGGAAACATGGATAGTAAGATACTGCAATTCTTTCTCCTGAGGTCTCTGCAGCTGCTTCTGCCCTGATGAGTAGTGTAATAAGCACTTTCCAGAGAACAGCTAAAGGCAGCGAAAGTGAACTGCATTTCGGGGCTATAGCAGCAGCAGCTGTGTTGTCAGATGTGCAGAAAAAATTGTGGGTGGGCAGGAGAGGCGACAGGCAACACAGGCGAAAATTGGAATCCTGTCATGGCGAGGGGTGCAAATCACCCTTTTCCTGCATCACAACTACCAAACGGAAGGGTGCAGTTGTTATGGCTATTCAGTTGCATGGCTGCACTTTGCAGTGTTAGTTGGATGTGTCCAGAGAGGAATTCAAGAGAGGAATTCAAGAGAGGAATTCAAGAGATGTCCAGAGAGGAATTCAAGAGGCTGTACATTATTATTAGAGGCTGTACATTATTATTAGGTATATTATCAGGAAGGCTAATTTGGGAGAAGGGATTGCTTTGCTGTTGGGTTTTTCTTTCTGCAAGTTGCTTGGGGAGCCTAAATGCAGAGTGCAAATAAATGCTTTAAGAAAATAAAGGCTCCTCTGGATCCAGAGCTTGTCTGTAAGGAGGTGGGCAGGAAAAGGAGCCCATTGCCAGTCAGAGTGTGAGGAGAGGAGATGCAGAAACTCCTAGTGAGGTCCTCAGTGCTTGTGGATGATCTAATCTTCAAACCGCTCATCCCTTGCATCTCTGCCGGGCACTAGGCGGGAATGACACAACAAACAAGGGTTAAACTAGGGTGCTGGGTTGGAATGTAATTACAAACCATAGTTAAAGCAAGCAGAGTTTCAGAAGCCAACTCTCCACTGTGGTTTACACCCCTGATTTGCTAGCCTCGAACAGACCATGGGTAAGCAGCCAGGTTGGAGCTGGATGTACCAAGAGACTGGAGCTTAAACAGGGGGCAGAGATGGATTGGTGTTATATTCAAACTGGGCCACAAGGTCTCCATTATTCATTTCCACTTATAAGGACAAGCTTTTAAAGCCAGTATTGGTGAATCACTGGATTGCTGCAGTGCTTCCACTTATTCAAGGAAAACAAGCCAAGCAGCTGATTGAAAACTAATAGCAGGCCACTTTTCATTCTCCTTGGAAAAGCACAGAAGGGCTTGTTGGTTGTGTCATTATTTGCTGTTTAGCATTTGTTAACTGTAGTTCAAGGTTTATAAACATCAGCTGCCCAAGGCTGCAAACAGGACACTGGGCAAAATGTGATTTGACTGGAGCACGTCGACTGTGCGAGTTCATGACCTGTGGGGTAGCGCAGATGTGGCAGGGCTGGTACAGGGATATCTTGGCATACTGTCGCTGCGCAGGAAACAGCCAGAGTTGTAAGGAATGCATCGAATGTAAGGAAACTGGGCTGGATCTAAAGTTCCTTCTGTAGGCAAAAGATTTGGAGAGCTGGAAGGAACCCCAAGGGCCAACATGCTGCAATGCAGGAATCACAGCTGTGTGTCCTCTGCTCATGCTAGAACCAGGTTAGGGACGTTGTGACCAGCAAATCCCATCATCCCTCCCCATTGGTCATTCTCCTTGGAGCCAATAAGAGATGGAACCTCAGATCACCAGGAGGGACAGCGGTTGTTTCGCCCTGTGCTAGATCATTGCCTAAGAAAGGTGACTCTAAATCGAGCAAGGTTCTAACTCCCTGCCCCAGATTTTCCTGGGCTACAGTTCTCATCTCAGAGCTGTATGGGGTGTTAAGGGACGGGAAGTCCCTCTGGATGAGGCAAACACCAATTCTCCTTGGAAAAGCACAGAAGTGGTTGTCCTTCTGGGGTGGTTTGTCCAGCTTTGGTCCCCATCTTGCACTTAGCTTTGACCTGTGGCTCCTAGAAGCTGTCAGTCTGAGACAGCTGCCACACCCCAGGAATGGCTGTGGTCGATTGGCTAAACCAGGTGAGGGTAGCCAACGCATCTCAAACATACGGCGCATTAGGGACTTCCCCTGTATGCGAAGACAGGCACCAGTGCGTGGAGTGGATGAGACCAATAGTAGGTCCAACAGTCAAGAAGGTGTTTCCTGCCCATGCTGTAGAAGGAAGTGAGGGGCAGACGGAACACATCAGCCTGGGGAAGTAGCCCATTTAGGAGAAGAAAAAGTCTGATCCTAAACCTCCACTGCCTTGCGAGATATCTTCAAGAGAGGAAAAGGCTAAGGAGTAAGCCCTACGCAAAGCTGGGGTGGAGTCTTGAATGCCTCCTTCTGGCATCTCCTGCAGCCAAGCTGCTGCCAAATGTTTCCTTGAGACCACTGGCGGAGGAAGGCGGGCGGGTGTCAGCTGTGAGGGTGGGTGACATCGCTGCGCCACCCACCCCCGCTCACTGTGTGGGCAGCTGGCTGCTAGGGACGATGCTGCTGCGGGCAGCTAGCAGCGCCCCTCACAAAGCTTGCCATGCAGGTGGCAGGCAGCTCACCACATGGGCAGCAAGTGGTGCCCCCCCACATTCGTCACGCGGGTGGCAGGTGGCTAGGGACATTCTCCGCACGGGCAGCTAGCAGCTGCCCCCCACGCTTGCCGCGCGGGCAGCTAAGCACGCTCATCATGCGGGCGGCTAGCCCTGCCCCCACACCGCTCCGGGTGCTGGGGCAGGTAGTTCTACCCCTGCTTGAGACCACACCAGTGAGGCCAAGAGTGGGGTCTTGTTGTTTGGGCAGCCCAGGACCTCCATACAGAAAGCCCAGCTTGCGCCCCAGAGAGGTCACTTGGGTGCTTGCTCATGCAGCAAAATCAAACTGGGAGGCAGCAGTTACAAGTTACTGGTCTCTGCAACCACAGCAGGCGCTATGATTCTCCAGGATACTCCAATAATTTGTATAGCTACTTTACGGGACTACTCAGAAGTAACTGCCTTATGCTAAGTCAGATCATTGGTCGAACTAGCTCAGTATTACACTGTCTGGCAGTCTGTATCTTCAGGATTTTAGATGGGTTTTCTCCCAGTCCTGCTTGGAGATGCTGGGAATTGAACAAAGGACCTTCTGCATGCGAGGAAGGTACTTTCCCACTAAAGAGTTGTTTTCTTTTTTCAGATTTCCTTCTTAATTCTGCACATTGGCTTGGAGATATCTTTTCAAGGGAAATGTAGCCTCTGCAGGGGATTAATAAAGCCATTTTTTCCCCCAGCTGGCACATGAAATTAATATATGATTTGGGAAGTGTGTTTGAGGGCAAATGTAATTACTGAGCCATGTGATGTAAAACGCAAGAATAAAAGCAATTTCGCTAACCTGATTTAGACACCTCGGCGATTAACATATTTTCATACGTTACATGTATTTAAAATTGCGGTTCAATCACAACATTTGTGAATCACAGTGCGTGGAAGAAAATGAAAACGAGGTTTTGTAAATGGGTTTCTAAGGGCCTCCGTTCAGTAAGTTTAAAATATGGGTTAATAATGCAAGCAACAGCCTCGACGACTCTGTCGTGCTGTATTGTTATTATAGTAAGTTAACAGCAATTCCGAACAAAACGCGAAAGGAACAGTTTATATTTCCAAAGCATAAATCTTTCAAATAAGGCGTCTTAATAAATTTGTCAGCAGGTGGTATTGGGGCATAAATTGTCACTTTTGTGCATTCCATAGATGAGAAAGCAGTACAGTGGTACCTCGGGTTACAAATGCTTTGGGTTACAAACACTTTGGGTTACAAACTCCGCTAACCCTGAAGTAGTACCTCGGGTTGAGAACTTTGCCCCAGGATGAGAACAGAAATCGCACACCGGCAGTGCAGCGGTAGCAGGAGGCCCCATTAGCCAAAGCGCGCCTCAGGTTAAGAACAGTTTTGGGTTAAGAACGGAGCTCCGGAACGAATTAAGTTTGTAACCCGAGGTACCACTGCACTGGGAAATGCTGTGTAAAAGGACGTTTATGGAAGAACAGGGAGTAAGAGAATCCCCTAAAACAGAGGAGCTGGGTAAACTGCAGTTCAGCCCTAATTTAATTTAACTCAAAAGGAGAGGTGAATAATTTCCAGAAATTTTGAAACTATTGGGGGTGATCCCCCCCGAAAAGAATAGAACTTTTAGGAAAAAATGGGGTGGGTGGATGCAATACTTTTTTAAATGTCCTTTTTACATGTTGAAACTTGCTTTGTTACTTTATTGAAATTCATTAATGTCATTACAGATTTAACTTCACACATACATACACATACATGCTATATATATATATATATATATATATATATATATATATATATATATATATGGTGTTGAATTCTTCATTCTTATGTGATAATGACAGCACCCTCCAAGAAACAAAAATGCATCTTGCTCCTGCATTTGAGAGTTGTATTCTCATGCAAGACTTGCTTGCCCTCAGAGTACAGGCATAGAAGCAGCAGTAGTAGTAATCATCATCATCATGATCATTTTATTATTTATACCCCACCCATCTGGCTGGGTTTCCCTAGGCACTCTGGGCAGCTTAAAGCATATCTAGAAACATAATGACATCAAGCATTAAAAACCTCCCAATACAGGCCGGCCTTCAGATGTCTCCTAAAAGTTGTGTAATTCTTTATCTCCTTGACATCGGAAGGCAGAAGGCGTTCCACAGGGAGGTGATATACTGCCCTCCCTTATGTGTTGTGCTTTCATAATTTAAGGCAGGTTTATCTCTGCCTTTACCTGGAGGTTATGTGGGCGACAATCTGCTAAGTTATATTCCTGTGTAGGAGTCATTTTGGAGGCCCTTTTTTAGGTCATCCTCCTTGGTATCATTATATGCGTCTTTCCTAGCAGGAAGGGCGCCAGTACTGAGAAGGCCCTCTGCCTGGTTCCCTGTAACCTTGCTATGATCCAGTACAGTGGTACCTCTGGTTGTGAACGGGATCCATTCCAGAGGCCCGTTCGCAACATGAAAGGAACGCAACCCGCAGCGGCGTGTCTGCACATGCGCAAGTTGTGATTTGCCGCTTCTGCGCATGCGCGTGACGTCATTTTGCACGTCTCTGCATGCGCGAGTGGCGAAACCCGGAAGTAACCCTTTCCGGTACTTCCGGGTCGCCATGGGACATAACCTGAAAGAACGTAACATGAAGCGGACGTAACATGAGGTATGATTGTACTGTTCATAGACTTGCTTAAAAATCTTCCTGCTAGGAAGTTTCAGAAATCGTTTCAGGAGACTAAATATGGAAACACATTGCCTTCAACATTTTGTTCTTCATTCTCAAAGAGAATATTCCACAATCCAGATCTTCTTCTTCTTCTTTTCTGGTAAAAGAAAACATAAGAAAGACTTAGGAAAAAATATCCACCCCTTCCCCCCCCCCCCCCCGGGCTTAACACCTTCACTCACCCACTGAGTTCAGTTGGACTTACTTTCAAGTAAGCATGTGTAGGATTGCAGCCATCCAGTCGTCCATCCCCAAAGGAGAACCAGAGGGTTTCCAGTTGGGTTTGTCTGCCCCCCTCCAACAGCTGACCTGGTTGTCAGAGCCCTGGTCGACCTGTGTAATGCAGCAGTGGCCTGGGTGGTTGATGCAATTTCTCGTGGGCTCCCATCACGCTTATCAGAGCCTAGAATGTTTCTTGGTTTGGCGCTAAGAGCAATGAAGCAGGCTGGGAGAGAAAAGGAAGGAGAGAAAAACTCCCAACAAATGCAGCCAAACACTGCTGCATGGAGTTCACAGCTCCTCAGGGACAGCGAAGGGGGAGAATCTACACACACGCACACCTCAAGCTGGACCTGAGGAGTTTGTGCAGCCAACTGGTGCCTCCCGCAACATGTTTGTGAGGTATCCTTAGGATAAAATCACTTGCCTCCATCAGACATTGACTATGTTGTTATAGCAGGTGAATCAGGCAAGGTTTTCTGAGGACTGTCTTGTCTACTTTCCAATTGGTGAAAATGTGAAAAGTGCTTAGTCAGGTTTGTGCAACACCTTGTATAATAACCAAGGGGATGACCTAGTTTCAGTAATTACGATTAGATTTCTGAAATAAGCTTGGCTTGAGACTACCTTTGATGGAAGATAGTGCAGAACGCAGCAGCCAGGCTGATAATAGGGACCAGATGCTCAGACCATATAGCACCCATTCTGGTTGACTATATATTTTGGGGCCCAATTCAAAGTGCTGGCTTTAACCTATAAAAACTTACACAGGCTCCAATAAAATAAAATAAAAATCCTTCCAGTAGCACCTTAGAGACCAACTAAGTTTGTTATTGGTATGAGCTTTTGTGTGTGTTCTTGGTAAATCCCCTTTGTTCCCTCTTAAAAAGAAAAAAAAAGATGACACAACAGTCTTCTTTAATAATAATATCTTGGAGGTCCCGGGCCTCAAGGAGATTAAACTGGCCTCAACCAGGACCAAGGCCTTTTCAGCTTTGGCCCCAGCCTGGTAGAATGCTCTATCGCAGGAGACCAGGGCCCTGCGGGACTTGACATCCTTCCGCAGGGCCTGCAAGACGGAGCTGTTCCACCTGGCCTTTGATCCGGGCCCAGTTTGACCCCCCTCTATGGGACGCTATAAGTTACCTCTTTGGCCCTTTTATCAGCTCATGTGGGACCAACATGGATAGCTGGCCCTGATGAATACTTGAGGTTCCCGACCCCACGGTCGGCAGTCATTTAATTTTATCCTGATTCTAATTTTTAAGCTGTATTTTAATCAGTCGTTTGATTGTGTTTTAATGTATTTGATATTTGATGTTAGCCACCCTGAGCCTGGTCTTGGCCGGGGAGGGCGGGGTATAAATAAAAATTTACTTACTTGCTTACTTACTTAAAAAGTAATAAGAAGTTTACTTACATTCAGTTCACAGTAGGTTCGCTGAAGGCAGGCTTTAGCTTGTAGTTACAGAAGAGAGGTTGAGTTCATCCCATATGGGGATGAGCCCATGTGCTGCTTTGCTGAGAGCCAGCAGGCAGCAAAATACATCAAGATGGAATAACATGACAAGGAAGGGAAGATGGCTGCATGACCAGCCCTTTTATAAGGTCTCATAGGGTCACGCCCATCTACCTGGCCACACGCAGGGGGAGGATGCTCCAGATCAGGTGTGACAGGAAGTCCTCCTGGCTGGAGTAACATCCCCCCTGTGTGTCCACTCTGGGCAAACAGGAAGTGTTGTATTTGACTGCTTATGTCATCCCGCAACAAGTATGAGGACCAGCTTCAAAGGTGTTCCTGGCCTGGGGGTAACCCGTGAACTGCAGTCCAGGACTGGCCCAGAATCCGAAGGTTCCGCTAGGAGTCAGTCCAACAGGGCCAAGGCAGGACATGAGGCAGGAAACCAGGCAAGGACAGGTACAGGATCTCAGGCAGGATCTAGCATACAGCAGTGTTGCTCCTGCAACCTGGGGCGGGGTCCAACAGCCTTTTATCTTTGTCGGTCCTGATCCCCCGGCAACTCACCTCTCTGTTTCGCCTGAAGGCAAGCACTCCTCCTGCAAGTACTCAGGTCTCTCCTTCTCTCAGACC
This sequence comes from Podarcis bocagei, assembly GCF_964188305.1. Classification (NCBI taxonomy): domain Eukaryota; kingdom Metazoa; phylum Chordata; class Lepidosauria; order Squamata; family Lacertidae; genus Podarcis; species Podarcis bocagei. The sequence goes on from NC_138130.1 coordinate 88,924,750, forward strand.
TTAGTCTTTGCAGCTCGGGAGAAATCGGTGGGTTACTAGACCCAGGGGCTGCCTCAGCCTCCCCTGACCAATCCGGTAGTGGAGCAGCTGTGAGTGATGGCCCAGATGAAGGCATCAAGGTAATCCCCACATCTGGAGCCAGGGCAGGCTCAGGCCCCTGACTTGGCCCAGCTGGTGTTCGTTGCAGGGGAACCTGTGTAGACTGTGACTCTTTAGGATCAGGCCCCAGACTTGGTTCAGATGATGCCTGAGGCAAAGGATTCAGTGCAGACTGAGTCCCCACTGGTTCCGAGTCCGAACCCGAGTCCCAGGCCATCACAAAAGGGATGTTCTCTGCCTCTTTCTGTTGGCAAGGATTATTTGGAACCCTATATCCACGGTGCCACTCCATTTTCAAAGTGGAAACTTGTGGTAGGAAACAATTGAATTTGATGGACGCTCGGCCACCAGGGCTTCAAGTCAGGGTATCATTTACAGTCAGAGTTGACACGTTTTTGGAAACAAGTGGCTATTTGTGGACGTCAGAAATACGTGGCTGTTCTAAAGAAATTATATTTTCTGATGTTGGGCTGACATAGTCATTGGCGTATCCTTTCCTAAATTCTGCTTGATGATACGCCAGGGTTTTGAACTGCTTTGTGAGGCTTTTATTTGAAGGCATTTGGGTGTGGCTTTCAAAGTTGCCTCAGCTCCACATAAGCTGCTCTTTATGAAAGAAGAATGGGGTCAGGCAGGGATAGGTATGCCTAAAGAAGGAGCAGATGAATCAGATGTTATCTGCTGCTTGTGTGTGGCTACCAGCTGGTATTGGCGCTGTATGCCATCTATCCAGTACAATATATTGTTTCTCCACGGGACTCAAGCCAATGCTCAGTTTCCCCGTCATGGGGAATACACACACACACACACACACACACACACACACACACTGTGCAACCCACAATGACAGCACCCACAGAGGCCGTTCCTTCACACCCATAGAGCCCTCTTACTGAAGTTGAAAGAAGCATGGTTTTCTAGCAACTAGAACGGGTTTATTTATTTAAACAATTTATATACTGCATAACTATGAGAGTCTCCAAGTGGTATGGTGCCTGTGTCAGCTTCTCTAGTTAGCAAATGGGGCTAAATGGGGCTCAGAAAGCTTGGCATCTCCTGGGTTAGAGTGTTGGCCAAGGATGTGGGTGAGACCCGAGGGTCAAATCTCCACTCATCCTTGGGGCTCACTGAATGTAACCTTCGGGAATGTTGCTGGCTCTCAGCCTAACCTTCCTGACAAGGTTGTTGTGAGGATACAGTGGGGAGAGGGGGAGAACTATGCATGCTGCCTTCAGCTGCCTTCAGGGGGAAAGGTAACATGCAGGAGGGAATTGTTGCACTCCCTCCCCCAATCTCTGAGGGGTGCAAGATTCCAGGTGCTCACCTAGGGTTCAGTTTCCTTGGAATGAGGGACAGCAGAGACTGTGGTGTCTGTACAATACACACATGCAATGGAGCAGCTCATAGCATTAGCCCCTGAAGAGGATCTTACTTCTCCTATAGCCACAGACTTGGAATGCATCAGAAATTGAGCACGGCTCTATCTTTCAGCTGCTCGGCCTGCTTCTAGCTTCTGGTACATCTGCTACAAATACACAACTTTGCCCTTTGTCTTTCTAGACAGCTGAAGGAGGGGGGCACCCATTTTCTTTCTGGCACAGAGCCACTTCCTTTGTTACCTTAATGACCCATACATACTTAGGAGCCATTGCCAATTGGATCCTTGATGGACCCATGAATTAGAAGGCTCATATTGCTCATATCAATATGCTATTGCCGCTTGTAACAGTGAAAAACTGGGGGAATATTGGGTTAGCTTTGGGTTTTTTTGTGTGTGTTTTTTTATATTGCATTTTTATGTTTTGAACCACCCTGAGGTCTTAACAGATATAGGGTAGTAGTATACTACTACTGCTACTGCTACTACTACTAAGTGCTTTTTCTAGGAATACTCAAGTATATGCAGTACTGGCACCTTTTTCCTAGAAGCAAAGCACTGGTAAGAATAATTGTAAGAGGAATATGGTGAAAGGTTCCTTCAGTTTCTCTGCTTATGAATAGGGTGGAGAACGCCCAAAATTCATTTCCATACAGCTGCAAAACAATCACATAGAAGTGTGAAGCAGTATATTTATATTATTGTAGTTGCATCACATTACAATGCTTTTAATTTACTACTCAATTTTCTTTTTACTCATGATACACTGCAAGGCCTGAAAAGTTGACAGCTCTCTGTTGTGGTTTGGCACATGGGTGTAAACCACTGATCCTCTTGGGCTTGCTGATGGGAAGGTTGGCGGTTTGAATTCCCACAACGGGGTGAGCTCCCATTGCTCTGTCCCAGCACGCCAGTGCAAGTAGATAAATAGGTACCACTGTGGCAAGAAGGTAAACTGTGTCCCGTTGCGCCAGAAGAGGTTCAGTCATGCTGGCCACATGACCCGGAAAGCTGTCTGTGGACAAACGCCGGCTCCCTCGGCCTAAAAGCGAGATGAGCGCCGCAACCCCATAGTCGCCTTTGACTGGACTTAACTGTCCAGCGGTCCTTTACCTTTTACTTTTACCTATTGTAGTTTGGCCACTGATGGGTGTTTTAACCTCTACAAGTGCCATTTGGTTGAGTCCTGCCATGGTCTTGCCATTGAGGACAAGGCCTCCATGGTGCCTCTTTGTGATCTCTCAGAATCAGCTCGTTATCCCTTGGTTTATTTCACCCATTTCGATGGCAACAGCACGCACAAATGGGCTTTCAAACATACTTGCAGAATGGTTTCTCACAGGAGAATTCCCAGACCTCAAGTCCCGAGCATTTTCCATAAGAACTGCAGGACCTTACCTCTGCAGTCTTAAAAGTGTTAATGAGGATTCACACAGGAAGGTGAAGGGATGGGTGATGAAAGAGGCAGGGTGAGAGGCAGGGAAGGGAAGATTTCTCAGGGGGTGGGGGAAGACTGGGAGAAGAAAAGGAAGCTCCCAGGTGAGAGCTAGGAGGCTCTAACACCTTTTGTGTGGGAAAAGGTTAAGCTACATCTTAGACAGAGGGCTTTGCATCTTCTGATAGATGGCTTTGTGGTTTTTTCTTTCACTTTTCCTCTGTTTTCTCTTTCTTTTGTGTGTGTTTGTTTTGCTTTCTCCCTTTTCTTTTCTAGATGAGTTTGGCTTTTATTGCATTGTCTGTTGAAAAGTTTTAATAAATAAACATTATAAACTAAGGGGGGAAGCCCCCCCCAAATATATTAACAGCATAATCTGATGCCCATTTATTTGGAAGTTATATCCTGTTGGGACTTTGTCTCCAGTATGTGTGTTTAGGATTGCATCGTTAGTTTGATTTTACTGTGGCAACACTTATTTTTGTGTGGAAACCAGCCTAGGGGTGCAGGTTAGACATGTAAGATAAACGCGTTTGGAGAGCTGTTGCATATCCAGTTCAGATGATGTAATAGGGAGGTGCCGGCAGTGGGGAAGGCATATTGGTATGGTTAGTTGCATGGTGCTGGTTACAAGAATTGCAGGGAGTTATACTGGGGGCAGCCATTGTGGTGCCTTCCAGATGTAGTGGACTACAATACCCATAAGTCCCAGGAAACATGACCAATATTCAGGGATGATAGTAATTGTAGCCCACAACTTTCATAGGGTGTCACCATCGCTGTTGCGCCATTGACATTCCACCTGCAGCATGCATGATGACAGAATAATGAACTACAAGGATTAGTTGCGCGCTTGGATATAAGCAGGCGCAGATCTACTATGATAATAATTTAATAAAATATTATTATTTTGCCCATCTGGCTGGGTTTCCCCAGCCCCTCTGGACAGCTCCCAGCAGAATATTAAAAACACTATCCTATCTTTAAAAGAATATCTGAAGGCAGCCCTGTTCAGGGAAGTTTTTAATACTTAACGCTGTACTGTTTTTAACACTTGATTGGGAGCCGCCCAGAGTGGCTGGGGAAACTCAGCCAGATGGGCGGGGTATAAATAATTTATTATTATTATTATTATTATTATTATTATTATTATTATTATTATTATTATTATTATTAAACCCTGGCTAGCAGTGCTAGAAGAAATACATTTGCCCAGGGCTTTTTCTGCAGCCGAAACTCAGTTCCAACACCTCTCAGTTGGGCACTATTGAGAACATGGGAGGCGTTCATGTTGAGTTCAGGCGCCTCTTTTTCTAGAAAAAGAGCACTGTGTTTGCCACAATGTCCCACAGAATACAAGTTGGTCTTGCTTGCTTATGGAAAGGCAGGCGGTAGGGAACCACATGTCATGTGAGCCAGAAAGATAGCACGGCCTAGGAAAGCATCAAACGAGGGTCCCTCTCAACCTTCCACGTGGGCCTCCTGCAAACTGCTAGTCCCTGAGGGCCATAGATGTGATGTCAGTTGGGTGAATGCAATTACCGTATTTTTCACTCCATAAGACGCACCTGACCATAAGACACACCTAGTTTTTAGAGGGGGAATGCAAGGGAAAAAATATTCTTTAAAGGGAGCGCTGAGCAGAGCCTGTGGGCATCCCAGGCTCTGCTCAGCGCTCCCTTTCACGAGCCTCTCTGAGGAGGGAGAAGCCCCCAAGAGCCACACACATGCTCCGCGCAGCTCTTTAAAGGGAGCGCGGCTCTTCCCCCACCCCCGGGAGGCGGGGGAAGGGACAGAGGGGTTAAGCCAGAAGCTAGAACAGCAAGAGGGAGCGCTGCGCAGCGATTCCTCTCACTGTTCTGGCTTCTGGGATAGCCGTGCAGCCTGCCTTTGCTCCATAAAACGCACACACCTTTCCCCTTACTTTTACGGAGGGAAAAAGTGCGTCTTATAGAGCGAAAAATACGGTAACCTGTATTGTTACATAGATAGAAACTGCAGGGAGCAGCCATGGATGTATGAGGCGGGGAGCAGAATTTTTTAACTCTTTCCTTGCCGTGGTGTGGATAAATAATGCACCTATTAGAAGTTGTTATTTGCATTTCAAGGGAAACTTCCATTTAGGTCAGTGGAAATGTTCTTTGAAACACAAATAGCAGCTTCAGTGAGACGTGATTTTTTATTTTACTTTTTTTTGGTCAGGGCCGCCAAGCTTCCCCATGCCTGCTGTTTGCAAGTCAATAGACATGGGATGTTAATTGCATTTGCCTAATTAACGTCACATCTCGTTTGGCCCCGAGTGCCTTCACGACTTTTGCAAACTAAATTTACTGCTGGCAGAGAGAGGCAGTGCAAGCCTATGTGGATCATTAGCAAACAAGTCGAGCCCATTGTGCTAACCGTCTGATCCTAGCAGCTGGCGACGTAACTGCCTTTCCAGGACTTCAGAAGCTGTTAAATTTTAACATTGCCATTAATGGATAGATCCTGTTAGCCATCTTGCATTTTGGAAGGGTGGAGTGCAGATCGGCTCAATAAATTACAAGTAAATTTGTGGGATGAAGCTGAAATAAATGTAACATTTGGATGAGGAGTGACAATCATTTCACTGATGAGGGGAAAGAGAAATTATCCAGCCATTTCTTGTGTGTGGCTCAACATTTGTGGTGACTGTGGCATCACATGTCCCCTCCCCTCTTCTACCAGTACAAATACAGTGGTACCTCGGGTTACATATGCTTCAGGTTACATACGCTTCAGGTTACAGACTCCGCTAACCCAGAAATAGTACCTCGGGTTAAGAACTTTGCTTCAGGATGAGAACAGAAATCGCATAGCAGCGATGCAGTGGCAGCAGGAGGCCCCATTAGCTAAAGTGGTACCTCAGGTTAAGAACAGTTTCAGGTTAAGAACGGACCTCCGGAACGAATTAAGTAGTTAACCCGAGGTACCACTGTATATTACTTTGGCCATCACTTTGCATACTTCACAGTGAGCTCAACCTAGAGGGAGGTATTCAACTCATTATGAGTAAACATAACCTTAGTCATGTTCATTAATTCTAATGGGTCTCAGTAAAACATAGCTTAGGTTTGCCTAGTGTATTTCCAGAAATTTGCTAGGGAAATTTGGGTGGGGTGTGGGTGGAAGGTGGCCACCACAGAAAAAACACACACGATGCCTAGAATTCAGATGAGATCCTGCAAAGGTAGGGGTAGGAAAGAGAAACTTCTCAGAAATGTTCTCTGGGAAATGTCTTCTGAGAAATTTCAGCTTTTCTCTGCTTCAAGGAGCCATTGCAAGGCAACACTTTTTTTTGTTTGTTAAAAAAAGATTGCTCTAACTGTTGACAGCTCTTAAGAACTAGAAACTCACTTTTGATCCACAGTGCAGATGTACAACATCTGGCTTTATAGCTGTTCATTCTGCAGCTGTTCATTGTGCAACAGTGTGTGTGCAACTTATTTCCATTTGATGAAAAGCAGCTGCCAGTGCCTGCTTCTTTTGAGATTTTCTGTCCAAAATTCACCTCCCTACCCAAGCTGCTAACACTGCCAAGATCTTTTCCTTTGAAGAAAAAAGTGCACCAGGGTGGGTATGTTGTTGTTGTTGTTGTTGTTGTTGCAAGTCAAGCCAACATAGGACTCAGCTAGGCTGGTAAAGAAAAAGTGATTTATTTGTGTTGTATGTGTGATATAACATTGTGCCACCAGGTGATGACGTAGAGTCGCATTTCTCTCTACCTGTTTTCCCTGTTTAAATTTACAGCGCGTTCAACTGAAACGCTTTTTTGATGTGTCTAGATCTAGCCTTGCACTCAATGCATGACATACAGTGGTACCTCGGTTTAAGAACAGTCCTGTTTATGATTCAGTTATGATTCAGTTTACGAATTCCGCAAAACCAGAAGTAGTATCCCAGTTTGCGAACTTTACCTCAGTCTAAGAACGAAATCCAAACGGTGGAAGGGCACCGGTGGCGGGAGGCCTCATTGGGGAAAGTGTGTCTCGGTTTAAGAACGGGTTTTTTTAAAGAATGGACTTCTGGAATAGATTAAGTTCGTAAACCGAGGTACCACTGTATTGAGTTTGGTCTTCACAGTCTTCTTTCAACTTGACTTCACAGTCTCTTTGTAACTCAGCCCCCGCTTACCCCCAACTGAGTCCTACCTAGCATTCTATCTTAGGTTCTCTCTATAAATTCTCCACTTCCTCTTGAGATTGGTTGACCTGGTTGGCTTCTGGGTCAACCCAAGGAGGGTGACCCAAGGTCTGTCCATCACTGATGGAGGAACATGGGCTTGTCTCTGGGTTTGCCAGGCACTCTGGGCTTAAGAGAGCCCGGCAGGTTCGAAATCACAGTAGTAGGCCAATATGTTTCCACAGTCTCGTAGCTCTAAGCTGAGGAGAAGAGGCTGAGAGCCAAAGCAAGCCTCTTTTGTGGGCAGAATCCCCAGCTGCCCTGCCCAGTCCCAAGTTTGGAGGGATTCAGAGAGATTGGGGGGTTGCTACTGGTCTTGTGCTGTGTTCCAAAAGGGCAAAAATCATTCCTCCCGTTTCTTTGTTGGAGGGGGGTGTCAGCATGGTCACTGGTCACGCCCAAGTTTTAGGGACCCTCTGCTGTGCCCAAAATTCAGCAGAAATGCCCAGCCTTCTTTCAAACAACTCAGGAAAGAGCTCTGAACCATTCCCTTATTCCGCATAGGATTCCTCGCAAGAACAGGGAAAAGTTGACAGCTATGCTCTGAACAGCCAGCAGCTATTTTTTTTTTAAAAAAAACCCAAGACAACAGCTGTAATGACCCACCAAATAATAGCGATAAGTATTTGCTAGAACTGCTTTGTTTAATGGGGTGTTTGCGTTCCGATTTGCATTTATAGCACTGTAATTAAGCATTCTTTCCTTGTTACTACTTCTAAATGTCGCATTCCTTCACTCCTTCTCAGTTGGCACCCGTGTTGGCTCTGTCACAATTTTTCCGACAGTTTCACTGCGCAGGATTGAACACTCTATTGTTCCGCTACTGCTCAGAGACAATGGCTTTGCCCGTGAGATCATCATAATTTCATTAGTGACCAGAGGCATAAATGAGACAATTTTTTTAAAAAAAAATCCTTTGTAAAGCTGATCAGATGACCATCACACATTATTTTTAGTTTACTTTGTTATATTTATTATGCTCATTCTGTGAAGCCTCAGGCAGGGTCAAGGGTTAGCAAACTGTTTTGCCCAATCCAGTTGGGTTTTTTTATGGAGTGTGGCAATGGAGATGGGGAAGAAGTTTGATTCAGTTCACATTTAAAGGCATACCTACTTAATTTACACTTTCCAATAGAATATGTAAGCCAAAGGGCACCCATCCTTCGAAATTCACATTTCTCCAAATTTTTCAGTGCAGTCCTGCAGCCAATGTATAAAATGCTTTTACTAAGGGTAAACAATGTGTATGAATGCATATATTAGCTTTTTTAAATCCCCAAATGCATTATATTAGGGGAAATAGCCTTACAAAAAAAAAAACACAACACGAACGCAAGGGAAGATTGCATACTGTAATGTGTACGTTAGGAAAAATTTGCACAGAAGTGCTGACGAATTTTCATGGGGATTAAGCCTCGCCTTTTCTCCTGTAAAATGCTTCTCTTTGGGGCTGGGCTGGGCGTGGGAGAGAGTGAGGATGGCATTAAGGTTCCTTGTGGCTAGCAGTGCACCAAGAAGGGAGAGGAAGGCAATTCAGTTGGTGAACCTCCCCAATTTGCACTTTACGAAATGCAGCCGTCTTTCGAAAACCGCACTTCTTTTAACGTTGCAGTGCATTTCGTGTGTGTGTGTGTGTGTGCGCGCACACACACACAGATGCCTACACTGTGGTAAAGTGTGCATAAAATAACATACACAAATACATTTTACAGTGGTACCTCTAGTTGCAGACTTAATCCATTTTGGGGTGCCATTCGCACCCTGAAAAGTCCGCAACTGGAGTGCCTCTTCTGTGCATGTGTGCGGCACGATCGAGCGCTTCTGTGTGTGCAGTGAAGCACACAGATCGCTTCTGCGCATGCGTGGGCGACGAACCCGGAAGTAAACACTTACAGGTTTGCCGTGTTTACAAGTTGAAAGTCCGTAACGAGAGTGGAACGCAACACGAGGTATGACATTAGGGGACATGGCTTTGCAAAATAATGCATTTTAGGCATACAAATAAACACTCTGAGAAGTTCATGCAGAAGTTCTGCTGAATTTTCATGAGGAACTGTTAAAGGCAAATGGGCAAACCGATGTTAAGATGTGGAAAACTAAAGGGTGGAGAAATGAGAAGCTGAGAGAAGCAGGAATTGACAAATTTGCCTATCCCTAGTAGTGGAGGCTAAATAGTTATTCTACCTGCTTACTAACCACTGGAGAATCTAGTACGATGAGCCCCTTCGCGTCCCTTTTCAATAAACTTAACAGCTATCCTATCTATGTCACATCCCAGGAGGGGGAAAAATGCAAACCCTTTGCAAGTAAGATTTTTCACAAGATGTTACTTCAAATTTGTCTTTGAAATCTTGATCTATCACTCCTGCTTTGTTCTCTAGGCTGGGCCCACTCCTTCTGGAGTACATAGAGAACTAAGAGGGCAGAGTGACCTTGGAGGCAGAATTATGGTAGTCTGTCGGGAAATAATAAATCGTCAACATTTTTCACCTACTTATTTGGTGAAGCATTCTTCATAGAAACTTGTCTGTTTGCAGTGAATTGTCTAGCACAGCTTGGTACCTTCTCTTCCAACTTTCTTCCACACCCTTGGGAAAAGTGGAATAAATCTAAATCGAGAATTAGGTATGAATAGTTCTGTAGGAGACCAAACAGACTATTGATCATCCCTTGCCTTTTCCTCCAGTGCTACTCCTAAGGTCCAGAGAAGACAAACACAAAATGTTGTCTAATGCAGAATATGGATCTGGGAGACACTTTATGTTTTTCTCTGGATATTTCCACATTGCCTCAAAAGCTGCTCCATGTTTCTGACATACTTCTGCAAAAGGGAAGAAGCAAATTTCCCCATTTATTGCATGCTTATGCTGACTTCACATGACATTTAAAGCCTGTGCTGTGTTCCTTCCTCACAATGTAAACCTCTGCAGATTTACTCAGAAGTAAGTGCCACTGAGTGTTGCTGTATTCAGTGGGGCTTGGTCCCACAAAAGCATTGTGTAGATTGCAGCCTAAAAGTCACAGAAATCTGACTTAATTCCCCATGGTGTTTAATGTTTTAATTTGTTGGAAGCCACCCAGAGTGGCTGGGGCAACCCAGTCTTCTGGGATGGACGACACAGTCTCCTCCTCCTCCTCCTCCTCCTCCTCCTCCTCCTCCTCCTCCTCCTCCTCCCTCTTCTTCTTCTCCTCCTCCTCCTCCTCCAACTAAAAGGGATAGAAACCAGATTCTGCAGATACTAGCTATTTCACATCCATTAGATCTAGCTAGCATTCATTAGGTTCCCTATTCAAAGAAAAGATTGGATACCTATGTGGAAGGACATGTGGGTCCAGAATTGGCCTCCAAGGTCACTTACAGACTCATTGTTAAAACCGTGTTTATGAAAGACAGTCTTATTTGGCTACGAGTGATCGCCAAAGAGAAAGAGAATATTTCCCTGCCCAATTGCTTTCTAGACTGTTATTTTGCACCCTCCTCCATTCTGTGAAGCATCCCTTTCCCTTCTTCTAGGGCTGCATTCACACAGCATTTGATCCCCTTTCCCCTACATTTCCCCATACTGTTAATTTCTGCATTATATTTGAACTTTCACATGAAAGTCCAGCCACTTCTGGAAAAGCAATGGAATGTAGTGCTTGCTTAGCACTCATTTCCATGTTATTTTATGTTGGGGGAGTGGGGAAACCCTGTTGACAGCCCCCTTAACATGGAAAGTCACAGGAGCAAAGTGATGAAATAAGCAGACACAACTTTCTAGGCCAGGGTTGGTGCACTGCATATGGCCGGCAGGTTGCACACCTGTCTATCACTTGACATTACAGTGACACCTGGTGACCCATTTTTGCCCATGCAGTTTGAAACAGAGCCTTGTAGCAACAGTCAGCAGTTGCAACACTCTTTGCATGGGGCTTCCCAAGTGCCAACAATCCGTTTGTTTGCAGGCAACCCATTGGCAATGCCTTTTATCAAAATCCCACCTTTGTGACTGAGATATGACAGCCATCTTCAACTATCTCAAGGGCTGTCACATGGAGGAAGGAGCATGCTTGTGGTTCATGATATTACATAGCTATAGTGTCTCTGATCCCAAACCTAGTTGGTTCCATAGGCAACAACAGACCCAAAATGTTTAAGTTTAATAACAGGCAACCATCTCCAGCTTGGCTTGGAACTTGTTCACCTAAAATGCGGTGATTCAGATTCATTTTTATAGCAGGCCCAAAGTAGCTTGGTGTATGCTTGGACCTATGCTCAGCTCCAAGTCTTGTTGCATTGAGTGATGGCATCCAGCACACAATAAGCTTGGAGATCCCTTTTTTAAATACCTGCCCAATGGAGCACTATGAGCCCCGGAAACCTTGCCTTTCTGTGCCATTTTACTGGGCACCGCAATGTAAGAAGGAAATTGATAAGCTGGAATGGGTGCAGAGGAGAGCAACCTCAGTGGTCTGGAAACCAAGCCTTATGAGGTGGGTACGTTTGGCCTGGAAAAGAAGAGACTGAGATATGACAGCCGTCTTCAACTATCTCCATGTGACAGCCCTATCTTCAAGGGCTGTCACATGGAAGAAGGAGCATGCTTGTTGGATAAAAAAATAGGATTCCAGGTGGAAAAATCGAAGTTAGAGACAGAATTGTTGGAACCAAAGACCAAGGTACTCTCGAGAATGTATAACTTGCTGCTTAAATGGAACACTCAGGATGAGACAGTCAAATCAGCCATGATAAAATGGGCGCAGGATATTGGGCATAACATTATGTTTGAGGACTGGGAAAGGTTATGGACCACCGGAATGAAATTCACGGCATGTAATGCCTTGAAGGAAAATATTATGAAAATGATATATAGGTGGTACATGACCCCAGTCAAACTTGCAAAAATATATCACCTGTCCGATAACAAATGTTGGAAATGTAAAGAGGCTGAAGGGACATTCTTTCACCTCTGGTGGACATGTCCAAAAGTGAAGGCCTTCTGGGAAATGATCTATAATGAGTTAAAAAAGGTATTTAAGTATACCTTTCCTAAGAAACCGGAGGCCTTCCTCTTGGGCATTGTCGGCCAGAAAGTGTTAAAGAAGGATAGAACTTTTTTTATGTATGCAACCACAGCAGCAAGAATACTCATTGCAAAATATTGGAAGACACAAGATTTGCCCACACTGGAAGAGTGGCAGACGCAATTGATGGATTACATGGAACTGGCTGAAATGACTGGCAGAATCCGAGACTTGGGAGAAGAAACAATGGAAGAGGACTGGAAAAAATTTAAGGACTATTTACAAAAATATTATAAGTTATATGAATGTTAAGAATTTGCATGATTTGGAAAATCTAGCTTCAGCAATCAGGATTTGGAGATACAGGAATCTAAGTTATAAGTATGAAAGGGTTAAAGTTTAAAGTAATATTATATCTAATTTAAGGTATAAGTAAATTGATAATAAATATCTTAAACTCAAAATATAATATTTGAAAAGTACAAAGGAATGCATGAAACAAGGTAATAATTTGCTGATATTTTTATTGTAAAGAATGCAGGGTGAGGGAGATGTGGGGAAGTCCGGTTGGTTATGAAAAAATGTCTTGGAATGCTGGATTTCTTTTTTCTTTTTTCTGTTTTCTGTTACTTCTTTCTTATATCTGACTTTATATCTGTACCTGAAAAATGTAATAAAAAATATTTTTTTTAAAAAAAGAAGAAGGAGCATGCTTGTTTTCTCCCGCTCTGGAGGATAGGACTTGAGCCAATAGCTTCAAGTTACAAGAAAGGAGATTCCAACTCAACATCAGGAAGAATGATCTGACATTTGTTTGACAGTGGAATAGACTCCCTCAGGAGGTTGTGGACTCTCCTTCCTCTAAAGCAGAGGTTTTTAAGCAGAGGTTGGATGGCCATCTGCCAAGGATGCTTTCGTTGAGATTTCTGCATTGCAGGGGGTTGCAGTAGATGACCCTTGGGGTCCCTTCCAACTCTACAATTCTGTGTTTCTATGATTCTCTCGTAATGCCCCTGCTGCCCTCTTCTTTTTCTGCAAAACATAGCTGGAAGTGATAGAAGGCAGCCTTGCTTCAGTACCATGATTGCAGAGAATTGCAAGTTTCCAAGGCTTGGGGGGGTCATTGCTACATTTCCCAGACTCCTGGCAACCACAAGTTACAACAGATAATGAAGGCGGTTGCTTTGGTGGCCAAACTACCATATTTTTCCAGCTATAGGATGCCCCCATGTATAAGACCCCCCTATTTTGGGGGACCCAAATTTTAAGAAAATGAGGGGAGATGGCCCGGGGGGTGGGAGCGCAGCCTCCCCTGTTGCTGCCATGTGGGGGAAAGGATCCAGGGAGTGCCCACCATGTGCAGCGGCATTGGGGGAAGTTGCACTCCCACCAACGAGCTAGCTGGCATTGTCAGCCAATTGGTGTCAAAGAAGGACAGAACTTTCTTTATGTATGCTACAACAGCAGCAAGAATACTCATCACAAAGTATTGGAAGACACAAGATCTACCCACCCTGGAAGAATGGCAGATGAAAGTGATGGATTATATGACATTAGCCGAGATGACTGACAGAATCCGCGACCAGGGAAAGGAGACGGCGGAAGAAGAATGGAAGAAATTTAAAATCTACCTTAAGAACTATTATAAACTTGTTGAATGTTAGAATGTCGAGGTTTTGAGTAAGAAAGGGTTACAGTGATAAAAGATTAGACTAAAGGAAAGATTAAGAGGACAGAGGACTGACAGAAATATTTAGAGTTGTTAAAAACTTTTGGACATTGGGATGCAGAAAGGGGAGGTATGGGGGAGTCTGAGAAACATGGTTTACGAAAAAAAGGTCATGAAACTATACGTGTGTGTATGTCTTTTTATATGTTTGTATTGTTTTAAAAATTCTGTAAAATCAATAAAAAAATTTATATAAAAAAAGAAGCTGGCGGCGCGCAGCTCCCCCCCCCCATGCAACTGCGGGCAGAAAACACCAACCAGATCGCTCCCCCCTCACTGCGGCATCGGGGGAAGTCACGCTCCCATCAACTGGATGGCTGGCAGCACCCTGCTTTCCCCCCCATGCCACTATCTGTATATTGGACAACCTCAGTTTTTTAATGTGATTTTTGAGTCAAAAAACCTCGTCCAATACACGGAAAAATATGGTAACTATGAGTGGAGTCTCAGCAGTAGCAGAAGATGAAGTCTCTCCATTTACCTTACCTTTGGTCAGTTGCTCTGCTGCTGTTTACCAGGAGGGTGAGGTGGTGGCGAGCTCAGCATGGTACCAATTCATCATTAGCTAAGAACTTTAAAGCAGAGTTGGTTTGTACTCTGATCTCACCAGTTCCCAATATTAGCTGCGCTACAATGCATACGACATTGCGATTGTACAAAAAGCTGCTTATTGAATTAAGTATGCATTCTTATATGATGTTTTTATCTGCTTTGCATTTCTGTTTCTGTTCGCTGCCCCTTAGATGTGTGTTTTTGGATTGCAGGTCGAAAGTTTAAGAAGTTCAATAAGCTCAAAGTGCTGAGAGCATTAGATGTTGCACTCCAGCCATCGGTAGCCCTTCCTAAGGACGGCCAAACCCTGGCACAAAGGCTCTCTTTTTCGCCAGCACAAGAAGTCCAGCTTATTCCTCCATTGATCAATGTCTTGGAGAGCATCGAACCGGAAGTGGTCTATGCAGGATATGACAACACACAACCAGAAACCCCAAGTGCTTTGTTGACCAGCCTCAATCAACTATGTGAGAGACAGCTCCTCTGTGTAGTCAAGTGGTCCAAGTCTTTACCAGGTAACGGTTTGGATAACAGTACCACTCTGTTCTGCTTTGTTCAGACCTTATCTGGAGAACAGCATCCAGTTTTGAGAGTCACAGTTTAAGAAGGAAATCGACTAACTAGAATGTGGTCCAGAAGTAGGTGAGAAAGATGGGGAGGGACTTAGAGACCAAGTCCTTGTCGCGTATTCCACGCGGCGTTTTCAGCAAAACACTAAGAGTTCCAGGTTTTTCAGTGCAGTCCTTTTTAATGTGAGCTATATACAGGCATTTACAAAAGAAACAGTCCATACAGAGTACTTACAAATGAATACTCTCCACCACAGCACCACCACACTACAGCACAACCACCACACCCCCTGTTAAACAGGCTTTCCTTTTTAAAACAGCCAATTACACTAATCACACTCCTGCTGAGTCACTCTGACCCAGCAGAGTATTGCATCATCCTGTTGAAGCCTGCAGACTTATCCAGTATCCTGCGAATCCCAACACTCCTCCTTAAGTCAAAGGCTTGAGACCCAATAATTCTCTTAAGTCTCGAAATTTAGGAGCATCCAAACATTTTGTATACAAATCTGCCACATTACATTTTGTGTTACAGTGCTGTACCTTTAACACATTTCTTTCCAAAGCATTTTTCACATTTCCGTATCTTATCGCAATATGTTTACTCTTGCTCTTAAAGTTCTGTTGGTTGGCAAGCTGTTGTGCAGCCATGTTGTCACTTAGCACAGTGATTGGCATTTCAGAAGGTATTCCAAGCTCTTTTGTTAGGCAAGCAAACCACTCTATTTGTGATACACATTCGCTTATGGCTGAGTACTCTGCTTCACAAGTACTTGTGGCAACAAATGTTTGTTTCTGGGATTTCCACTGAACCAGGGCATTTCCAATATATATGGCATAGCCAGTGGTAGACTTTCCATTTTCTCTGTCCCCCCAGCTGGCATCAGCGTATGCATACACTTGCTGATCATATCCTGTATCCAGCACCAGTTTGTAATCTTTTGTGCCTTTCAGATACCTTAGGATTCTTTTAAGTGCTACCCAATCTCTCTGAGCCGGGTCTGCACTTCTTTGGCTTAACATGTGCACTGCCAATGTTATGTCGGGTCTTGTCCAACAACTTAAATATAACAGAGAACCCAACAGAGAATGAAACGCCTTGCATTCTCACATTTTTGCCCTTCTGGTTCATTTTTATACTGGGTAGTTATGGGAGTGTCAACCTCATTTGCCCTCTCCATTCCATATGTCTTCAGTAACTTTTCGATTTTTTCCTTCTGACTCAGAGAGTAAACGCCCTCTTCATTTCTCTGAACCTCTACTCCTAAGTAATTTTGAATCTCTCCCAAATACTTCAGTTTGTATTTGTTACCTAGGCTGTTTATAAACCAAGACACTTGCTTTTGTGCAGTTGTTATTAGACAAATATCATCAACATACAAAAGTAAATAACAAACACTTCCTTGCACCATTGCTGAATATAAACAGGAATCAGCCAGGCTTTGTTTGAATCCCCTCTTTTTCAAAGTTGTGTCTATGCATTCATGCCATAGACGTGCACTTTGGTGTAAACCGTATAGTGCCCTTTGCAGTTTTAACACCATGCTGTCTTTTTCTAGCTCATAACCTGGTATTTGCTGTAAATATACCTCGGCGTCAATAGGAGCATTTAAATATGCTGAGGCAACATCAAAATGATTAACTTTTAACCCTCTCAGACTTGCCATTGCTAAAACTGATTTTACTGTTTCAGCCTTTGCTGTTGGGGCAAACACTTCATCATAATGTATCATTTTCCTCTGTGTAAAGCCCCGTGCAACCAACCTGGCTTTCCTCTGACAACTACCATCAGCCAGCTTTTTCACTTTAAAAACCCACTTACAGCTTATGGGCTTTTTACCTTTAGGCAATTCTGTAGGTACAAACACATTGTTGTTTAGCAGAGAGTTATACTCTGCCTGCATTGCCTTTAACCACGCCTCTTTCTCTAGAGTAGGTAACTCTTGCACTTCTTCAAAGTTTTCTGGCTCAGTTACACAAACCTGGTTTATGGTGGCTGGGAACCCATAACGGTCTGGAGGTTGACCTTTATTACTTCTTGCAGACCTTCTTGGTTCATTAATCTCACCCCCTGGGCTACTTTCAGGACTGCTTTTGGGGTGGATTGACTCTGTAGATCTACCTCCTCCTGTCCCTGTTGCACTTTCTTCTCTCCCCTGCTCCATGCTAGCAGCTGGAGAAAAATGCTCAACCTTTACTTCCTTCCTTTCAGTTTCTCTGGGACAACTGCCAATTCTTAGCTTTGTTTCAGCTGCCTTATCAGGTATGCTCGGCAGTAAAACTTTTTCTGGCAGCAGGTTTGCATGTATCTTGGGCCAATTTCTTTGCTCATTAAAGCTGGCTGATCTACTATAACTCAAAAGGTTTTTATCATCTTCAAACCTGTAGGCTTTCGTACCACTTTCATACCCAAGAAATAGCAACTGCTGTGCCCTTTTCCCATCTTTTCTTCGGTTTTTCACAGGTATGTCAACCCATGCCTTTGTCCCAAAGATTCTTAAATGTTGCAAACTGGGACTTTTGTTATAGAGAATTTTATAGGGTATGTCATCTAGTACCCTTGACCACAAGCGATTCCCAATATAATTCACAGTCTTAATACTTTCAGCCCAGTACTTAATTGGAAGATTTGCATCTGCTAACAATGCTTTCATTTGTGTCTGCAAGACACCTCCCCTACGCTCTGCTACTCCGTTCTCCTGAGGCGTGGCCACATTGGTAAGCCTATGTTTAATCCCTTGGGAACGCAACCAGTTTCTTAGGGAGCTTGCCATAAACTCCCCTCCCCTGTCTGATTGAATAGAGCACACCTTTTCACCAAGTTGCCTTTCTACCCTTCTTACCCAGAACTTCAAAGTTTGGGCAACGTCAGACTTTTGCTTTAATGGATAGACCCAGCCAAATCTAGAAAAATCATCCACTAGGATTAAACAATACTTGTTGTGGGAGACACTTCGGTGGAAAAGGACCAGTTACATCAGCATGAATCAACTCCAGTGGTTTTTTGGTTTCTCTCTGGCTTGCTCTTGCTACTGGGCAAGCCCTGCTTTTAACCTCCTTGCAGATATTGCAGTCTAAGTAATTATCACAACTTTTTATGTTTTTCATCCCCCCACACAACTCCAATGTTTTGTTTAGCACCTTATAGCTAGCATGAGCCAGACGCCTGTGCAGGAGATGAATACACATATCATGGGTCGGGACATTTTGCACATTTGCAACCTTAGACTCACATTGCAGTACATACATATTAGTTCTAAGGCTAGCATTTGCCAACACTGCCCCATTTTGCTTTATCTGGCACTGATCTCCCACAAAATTTACTTCAAAGCCTGCTTTTGCCAAATCAGGAATGCTCAGGAGATTGTTTTGCAAACTAGGCACACACAACACATTCCTGAATGTGTGTCCCAGCTGTGGGAACACAACCTCCCCCTCACAAACCACATTAGCTTTCTGGCCTGTAGCAAGACTTACATGTTTTTTGTTTGAAGCCCTAGCATCAGTTAGCAATCCTTTTCTTTTACAAAAGGTTTGAGAAGCTCCACTGTCCAGAACCCACAGCTCCTCATTTTCTTGACCATCTGCAGACACCCAAGCAGTAGACTCTCTCTGCTGCCTCCTGTGCTTCTGCTGTTTTTGTTGTTTTCTCGGGCAGTCCCGCAGCAGATGTCCACTGGACTTGCAGCAAAAACACCTTTTTACTTTGTTGACCACCGGCTGGTCTGCAGCAGCTCCTCCTGGCTGTTTCTCCGGCTCCCGACACCTCTGCTCTTCCCGGCTGTTGTTCCCTCTGGGATGCTCCAACAGCTGGGCTGAGGTCATCTTTCGCTCTGCACGCCTGTCCTCCTCTGCATACAACCGTCCGGTCACGTATTCCAGAGTCAGCTTATCAGTCTCTACAGACTCAAGGGAGTTGACCAGCATATCATAGCTGTCATCAAGGGAACTCAGGACTATAAAGACTTTGTCCTCTTCCCCCACAGGCCTCCCTCTTAAGGCTAGCTCCTGGAAACAGCCTGTTAGGAATTTTAGGTGGTTTACCAGGGAGTCCCCCGGTTTCTTCCGACACCGGTACAGTCTCCTGGTCAGTGTTATCAGTGAGCCAGCTGTCTCTCGCACATGGACAGCCTTGAGCGCATTCCACGCCTCACTTGCCGTCACCTTATCAGCTACGTAGACTAGCTGGCTGTTATCCACTCCAAGGATGATCGTAGCCAAAGCTTTCTCATCCTTTTCAAGCTGGGCCTCTGCTAGTGCCAGCTTTTCATCGTCGTCCTCATCCTCCTCAGGGGGCTGCGGTGGAGTTTCCACCACCTTCCACAGGCCCTCACGCTTGAGGAAGTGTTGCATGCGGACCGACCAGATGCTGTAGTTCGTGGCTATCAGCTTCTCCAGCAACACACCAGTTCTGGACTGCTCCATCCCTGCAGCTCACCTCCAGCACCCACGGCTAGATAACTGCCACCTGTACTCTTGCGCAGCGGAAGCGTGCTGGGCCCATAACCCTGTCGCGTATTCCATGCGGCGTTTTCAGCAAAACACTAAGAGTTCCAGGTTTTTCAGTGCAGTCCTTTTTAATGTGAGCTATATACAGGCATTTACAAAAGAAACAGTCCATACAGAGTACTTACAAATGAATACTCTCCACCACAGCACCACCACACTACAGCACAACCACCACACCCCCTGTTAAACAGGCTTTCCTTTTTAAAACAGCCAATTACACTAATCACACTCCTGCTGAGTCACTCTGACCCAGCAGAGTATTGCATCATCCTGTTGAAGCCTGCAGACTTATCAAGTATCCTGCGAATCCCAACAGTCCTATGATGAAGGACTGAAAGAATCGGGTATGTTCAGCCTGGGGAAAGGATGATCAGTAGTCATCTTCAAATATTTGATAGAACAAATTTGTTCTCTGCTGCTTCAGAGGGCAGGATTCAGGCCAACCTTTTTAAATTACCGGAAAGGGATTCCAACTAAACATTAGGAAGAAATTTGTGATGATATGGGTTGTTTGACTTGTTAACAATACAGTGGTACCTCAGGTTACGTACTTAATTTGTTCCAGAGGTCCGTTTTTAACCTGAAACGGTTCTTAACCTGAAGCACCACTTTAGCTAATGGGGCCTCCTGCTGCTGCTGCGCCGCCGGAGCACGATTTCTGTTCTCATCCTGAAGCAATGTTCTTAACCTGAAGCACTATTTCTGGGTTAGCGGAGTCTGTAACCTGAAGTGTATGTAACCTGAAGCATATGTAACCCGAGGTACCACTGTACTGCTCTAAATGAACCAATTGGCTTGGTATAAGACAATGTAGGCATTGTAAAAATGATAATAGCATAATAATAATAAAAATCAGCTGCAATAACACATAAGATAGATATTAAGTTATCTCACGTGCCCTATCCACAGCTTTTCCCCTGCTGCTTTGATATTTAGGTGTATCTTGAATACATTATTATGCCAACAGGCCTGTGAAGTTGTTTAATTTTTATTTTGATTAGCCAGCCATTTTAATGATTATCTGTATTTTTAATTTTGAAGGGATTAAGGATTTGACACTGTTCACCACCCTGATCTTTTTCATGATATGGTGGTAAAGTAATACTTCTATAAATAAATGGTTCAGATGCTTTAATAGGACACCGATAGGATGTTTCACCATATATTTAAAGCACATCCAAAGTATATTTAAACCACATGGCTTCCCCCAAAGAATTCTGGGAACTGTAGTTTCACACTCACAAAGCACCCTTAACAAACTGCAGTTCCCAGGGTGGTGTGGATCTGCCCTCTGTTCATACTGTCTTCTGGTTAGACAACTCTGTTCCCCTTGCTGTTGTGAAATGAAAAGGAATTCCAGGCATCTGATTGGTCCCTGTGAGAACAGGATTCTGGATCCAATTTGCCCATGGCTTGATCCAGCACGTGGCTTGATCTGCTTTTGTTCTCATGGAGGCAGCACATCTGAGGGTTCAGGCAAGTTCATATGAGGAAAGGCAGGTTAAACATTCATTTAATCCCTTGGAGCAATTCATGGGCAAGGCTTAAACCTAGATCTAATCCCTTGTGACCACATTTCCTTCTAACCAACGAGTTGGTTTTTAAGCATCCATTCTATTTTAGCTCAGGTTGAACAGGATAACGTCTGGTGAATGGATGTGCTGCTTGTTTGTTGTTGTTTTTTAAAAAACGTTTACTCCATTATATGTATTATTTTAATGAGGGAATATTTCCATATTTTCCCATGCAATAAATTTCCAACGTACAGTGGTGCCTCGCAAGACGAAATTAATTCATTCTGCGAGTTTTGTCGTCTTGCGATTTTTTTCGTCTTGCGAAGCACGGTGTCGGGAAAGTTTTGGAAAAGCTTCAAAAATCACCAAAGTCTTTAAAAACCTCAAAAAAGGCTACCACACCGCGTTCTATGAGTTGCTCCTCAAAGTCAAGTCGCAAGTGTATTAACGGTCTTAAGAAAAAGGAAACAAACTTGCAAGACGTTTTCGTCTTGCAAAGCAAGCCCATAGGGAAATTTGTCTTGCGAAGCAGCTCAAAGAACCAAAAACCCTTTCGTCTAGCGAGTTTTTTGTCTTGCGAGGCATTCGTCTTGCGAGGTACCACTGTATCTACTTCGCTGTCCCACCTGTTGGTTGCTATCGAAAGACAGACTATACAATGGCTATGCAGTACCTCAGGGGTCAGCAACCTGCGGCCCATGGGCCACAAGCAGTCCGTGGGGGTCGTTTAAATGGCCCACGAGCTGCCCCCAAACCGAGCCGCCTACTTGGCCCACTAAACAGATGCAGCGCGGAGCAGGGATTCACTTCCACAGTGCCGGAAATTGTGTCTGGGCTGCGATCCAGCCCATGGAGCGATCTCTGCGGGAGTGAACCGTTCAGGCGAGGTAAACCCTGCAGTTCCTCTACTACCAGAGATGGCATACTGCTGAATACTAGTTGCTGGAATCGACAAATGGGGACGGTGCCATAGCACTTGGGTCGTGCTTGTGAGCATCCCATAAGGGCATCTGCTGGGTCACCGGCAGAGCAGGATGCTGCACCAGATGGCCTGATTCTTCTTGTACAGTGGTGCCTCGCAAGACGAAATTAATCCGTTCCGCGAGTCTCTTCGTCTAGCGTTTTTTTCGTCTTGCGAAGCACGGCTATTAGCGGCTTAGCAGATTAGCGCTATTAGCGGTTTAGCGGCTATTAAAGGCTTAGCGGCTATTAAAGGCTTAGCGGATTAGCGGCTAAAAGGCTATTAGCGGCTTAGCGGATTAGAAAAGGGGGGAAAAGCGGGAAAAAATCGGAACACTTCCAAGATGTTTTTGTCTTGCAAAGCAAGCCCATAGGGAAAATCGTCTTGCGAAGCAGCTCAAAAACGGAAAACCCCTTCGTCTAGCAGGTTTTCCGTCTTGCGAGGCATTCGTCTTGTGGGGCACCACTGTATTCCTATAGCCCTCAGGGCTTCCAACGCCTGTGCCTTTCTCAGCATTGCTTTAATCGTTGTTTCAGCAAGGTGGCTGCAGGGAGAGGAGATGTGTGCTTCTCTTATTTGCTGAGCATATTAATGCAAACCCAGCTTGTCCACAGTAAGAAGATTGCATAGGCCGAACCTGCATAATTGGAGACCCTCTGTGCCAGACGCCATCCACCGTATGTGCCGTTTGAAATGAGAAGGGCTGCGAATTCTCTTTTCTTTTTAAATCATTTTTATTAGTTTTTGCATATATTTTCCAAACAAAACATCACATCACATCATCCTCATTTTGGTGGCCTCATTTTGGTGACTTCCATCAATGCTGTCTAGTGATTTTCAAATTTGTTATCTGATCTTGCATTTTATTATTATAATTAGTGCTTTTAAACTTCGTCTCTTAATTATTTCCTTCCTAAAACATTTTACAATAATTTATATAGTCCTCCTTACAAAACTTCTTCTAAACCGACAAGCGATGTTACATTAATGCAATTGTCTTTCAAATAAGGCATATATTTCTTCCAATCCTTAAGGAAGTCCTGGTCCCTGTTAATAAAAATTATTATTATTTTTTACAAAAAGGAAGTCCTGGTCGTTCTGGTTCCGAATTCTCCCAGTCAACTTTGCCAGTTATAATAATAATAATTTAATATTTATACCCCGCCCATCTGGCTGAGTTTCCCCAGCCACTCAGGGAGGCTCCCAATCAAGTGTTAAAAACAGGACAGCATTAAATATTAAAAACTTCCCTGAACCTTCAGATGTCTTTTAAAGATAGGATAGCTGCTTATTTCATTCACATCTGAAGGGAGGGTGTTCCACAGGGTGGGCACTACTACCAAGAAGGCCCTTCTGGTTCCCTGTAACCTCACGTCTCGCAATGAGGGAACTGCCAGAAGGCCCTCAGAGCTGGACCTCAGTGTCCGGGCTGAACGATGGGGGTGGAGACACTCCTTCAGGTATACTGGACCAAGGCCGTTCTGCATACTCCATCGGTTTTATTGCCACTCCTTCTTCACTGGTAATTCTTCCTGTTTCCATCATTGGGCTAATAGTACTCCCGCTGCTGTAGTTGCATATAAAAACAAGTTGTTATCCTGTCTATTAATTTCTGTACCTACAATACCAAGTAAAAATGCTTCTGGTCTTTTCACAAATGTATATTTCAACATTTTCTTCATCTCATCATATATCATTTCCCAGAAGCATTTTACTTTCTTCAAGCCCACCACATATGCTAAAAGGCACCTTTTCACGTTGTTAACCTGCCTCCTCCTCTCCACTTTTCCAGGATTCCGGGGCCTACACATTGATGATCAGATAACCCTTATCCAGTACTCCTGGATGAGCCTAATGGTGTTTGCCATGGGATGGAGGTCTTATAAGCATGTCTGTGGGCAGATGCTGTATTTTGCACCTGACTTAATACTGAATGAGTAAGTAAAGGATTCCAGCTTCTCTTGTGTTATTCACATGCTCTTGCTCTCTAAACATTGCATGCGTTAAGCAATGCCAGTTCCAACTACCTGCAGCGGTAGGTAAATATAACAGGAGTTTAAAATAGATGCAGTATTTTAGAAGCCTGGGTGAATAAAAATGTTTCCACCTGGTGCTAAAAGAAAATAAGGACCGGATTGCCAAAATGTTAATTGCCAGGAATTGGAAAGGGGATACGGTACCAACAAAGGCAGACTGGCAAAATAAGCTGTATGAGTATCTGGAATTGGCTAAAATGCCACCGATAATTAGACAACAATCAAATCAAAAACTTTTTTAAAAGAGTGGGAAAGTGGGAAAGAATATCTGGCAAAATATTGTTCCCAAATCAAACCCTTGATATGTATTGCATAAATTTCGCAAAGTAAAAATTCAGATAGGTAAGTTATTTGTTGTGTGTAAATGAGATAATAATCAACACAACTGAAAAGAAAATAGGATAGAAGATGCTGCAGTGAGGTGGTAGGAAGTCACGGGTGAAGAAATGTGGATATTGTTTGGATTTGTTTTATATTTAATATATGTTAAAGTATGGATTGGAATATGTAACTGTCTAATGAAAGAAAATTAAATTTAAAAAATTGAATGTAAAAAAGAAAAGAAGAAAAAGGAAAGAAAAGAAGGACCGGGTGGATATTTTTGATGTGGTGAGTTCCATAAATGTGGTACCATGAGTGGAAAGGTCCCATCTCTGATCACCACCTACATTTCTTCCATTGGAGGGTGAACATGGAGCAGCTGGTCGGAGACTGATGCTAATAAATAGGTTCATGCTCCCAAACAGTTTAAGGGTGTATACGTTAAAACCAGCATTTTGAATTGTGCTTGGACCAGAAGCTACTTCAGGTGTTCTCAGACTTCCATGATACCTTCTATAGGACCAGACCCAGATAAAACAGGTGCTGTTCTTGGGTTTTGCACTAACTGCCGTTTCTGAATAGTCTTCAAAGGCAGCCCCACATATAGTGCATGGCGGCAGTCAATGCAAGATGCTGGCAGTGCATGCAAGACTCTCTCTCTCCAGGAGGGGTCACAGCTGGCGATGGTGATGATGGGTGCTTCGAAACCCAAAGGCCACATGGACCTTTAAAGATAAGACTAATCTGATAGTTCCTTTAGACTGTGAGCCTGATCTTTCAAGGGGAGAGCAACTCCATGCAGTCCAGATGGAGCCATCCATAGTACTTCCATCAAATCTGGATCGAGCTTCAGTTCATTGGCCTTCTTCCAATCCATTTTTGATTGGAGGAGGGAATTGCCAATAATTACACATGGGTAACTGAGACCAAAAGAGTGTATAAAGCGACTGAGTCAATTCATGGCAGAATTGAGATTTGAATGGTAATTGTCACAAACACTTTGCTTGAGAGTTCACAACCTTCACATACCCATACTGGGTTTTGGAGGGGCTATAGCAGTTAGTTGTTTTACTTACCGATCATCAGATTTTAATGCTTATCACTTATTTCCAGTCATATGCCATAACATTGGCACATGAGATATTTGACAGTGTGTTGTTTTATACTGCTGCAATTCGCAAAATTAAATTATTTTTTTAAAGTGAAGCCTTTGTGGCTTCCAAGCTCATCCACACACACACGTGCGCACGCACACCCCCCCCCCCTTCTTGAAGGGCTAACTTTTTATTTTATTTTTATCTGTATGGCAACAAACTTGTTAGTAAGAAAAAGTCATGATCCAGGATACTCGGTTCCAAGGTTTCTACATGGAATAATCATGGACTTACCATTCATTTATTTAAGTTTCTTTCTTGTTTTCTGGGTGCAAGACAGAGGATGAAGGACTCATCATTCTATTCACTGTGCCTGACCATGTGGCAAATACCCCAGGAGTTTGTCAAGCTGCAAGTAAGCAGTGAAGAGTATCTCTGCATGAAAGCCTTGCTCCTTCTCAATACAAGTAAGACACAGCTTCTTCTTCTTCTTCTTCTTCTTCTTCTTCTTCTTCTTCTTCTTCTTCTTCTTCTTCTTCTTCATCCTCCTCCTCTTCCTCTTCTTCACATGGCACATTTTATGTATGCTCCGTCCAACTGCCTGGGTGAAAACAAAGAGCTGAATTTTCAAGGACTGCAGGGACATAACGGTTAGGGACTGTAGCTCAGAGGTGATTCCTAGCAAGTGGTATTCTGAGGTATACTGCCCTTGGAGCTGGAGGCAGGACAGAGGCATCATGGCTAGTGCCTATTGATAGCTTTATCCTTCATGAATGTGTCTGGTCCCCTTTTAAAGTCATCCAAGCTGGTAGCCATCACTACATCGCAGAAGTGGGCAAGGAAGCAGTTTCATGTTTCTGGTGCACCGCCTTTTCTGCCCTTAAACACACGAGGATGAGCACACAAGTGTGAATAAGAGTAAAGCATTAGGAGGGGAATCTCCCCCCCCCCACCAGCCTCACTCATCATGCAAATCTCCCCAGCCTCCAGTTGCTACCCACCGCCCAAACTCTGATCAAACATGGTTAATTTGGTGACGAACTTTGAGTTTGGATATCTGCTTCAGAGGGACGCGGTGGCGCTGTGGTCTAAACCACTGAGCCTCTTGGGCTTGCTGATCAGAAGGTTGGTGGTTCGGTCCCAGCTCCTGCCAACCTAGCAGTTCGAAAGCACATAGTAGTGCAAGTAGATAAATAGGTACCACTCTGGCGGGAAGGTAAACGGTATTTCCATGCGCTGCTCTGGTTTCGGTGTTCTGTTGTGCCAGAAGAAGCTTAGTCTTGCTGGCCACATGACCCGGAAAAACTGTCTGCGGAGAAACACCGGCTCCCTCAGCCTGTAAAGCGAGATGAGCGCCACAACCCGAGTCATCTGTGACAAGACTTAACTGTCAGAGGTCCTTTACCTTTTTTATCTGCTTCAAACTCTGTCCAACATACCTAGGTAACTTTGTGAATCTGTACAACCCCTGAGAGAGGACGAGAATGTGCTTTTTGCTTTATTTCAGAATTTGAGCAACGGGGGGTGGGGGTGGGGAGACAAAGCAAAACAATGTGTGTTGTCTTTCCCTCCCTCTTTCAGTTCCATTGGAAGGTCTCAGAAGCCAAAGCCAGTTCGAGGAGATGAGAACAAACTACATCAGAGAGCTGGTCAAGGCAATCGGGCTGCGGCAGAAAGGGGTCGTGGCTAGTTCGCAACGCTTCTATCAGCTGACGAAACTTATGGACTCCATGCACGATGTAAGTTTATTTCAGCAATCCATAAGATTATCTTACTGTTACACACTTACTGTTACAGTGAAAGACTCCAAGGCTTCGAAGCTCCTGCCCAGGGTTCATTTGCCTTGGAATGAAGGTCAGCTGAGACTGTTTTGTCTTTAGGATATATGCTGTCACCGTATTTTTTGCTCTATAGGACGCACCCGACCATAGGACACACCTTGTTTTAGAGGGGGAGAACAAGAAAAAAAATCCCCACCTTTCTGCTCAGCGCCCCTTCAGCGAAGGGGCAGGAGAAACGGAGCCCCTTCCATTTCTCCTCCCGCTTGGCTGAAGGGGCGCTGCGCAGCTCTCCCTCTCTGCTGAAGCCGGGAGAGTCTTGCTTTCCCAGCTTCAGCAAAAGGAACCCGAAGCCTTTGGAGCACAGCGCGAGTTCCCGCTGCGCTCCAAAGGCTTCAGGCGGCTATCCCTGAAGCCTGGAGAGCGAAAGCAAACATAGCCTCCGCAGCGCGGAGGGAGCGCTCCCTCTGCGCTTCGGAGACTTCGCATTGCTATCGCTGAAGCCAAGGAGCCTGCATTCGCTCTATGGGATGCACACACATTTCCTCTTAATTTTTGGAGGGGGAAAAGTGCATCCTATAGAGCGAAAAATACAGTATTTACACATTTATGTGTCTTCACCCCTGCCTCCAAAAGAAATCTGAAGCCAAGCTTAGGATAGCAATGTGCATATATATATGCAATTATGCAATCATTTTCTCCTTGCTTGTAGGGGTGGAGAGGAAATTAGGCTTGAGTTCTCACTTAAAGGCAAACCAACTTAATTTGCACTTTCTGAAAAAATAGGAGCTATGAAACACAGCCATCCTTCAAGATCTACACTCCCCCCCCCCAAATTTTGCAATGCATTTCTCTAACCCAGTAATAATGTGCACAGATATGCATGTATTGGGGAAAAATGTACATAAAATACATGAAAATAACACCAAAATGTATTATTTTAGGGGAAATGGCTTTGCACAAATGTGTACATTAGGAAAAAATGCGTACAAACCAGTGTATATTTAAGGATCAATTTGCACTAAAATGCCGGTGAATTTTCATGAGGATTTAAAAGAAATACCCTGCAAACTGGGGTGGAAATGTGGAGAATTAAGATTGGGGCGGGGTTGAGAAACTGGGGTGGAAATGTGGAGAATTAAGATGGGGGGGGGGTGTTGAGAAACTGAGGGAGAGAGAAACTCACAGATTGGCCCATTCCCAACTCAATCACTGGGTCTCATTCTCACATTGTCACAGTAGCTTAGTGGTCACCTAGAAATACTCACCTGTCATTTTGTCTCCCGCCGTGAAGTGGGATGAGGATGAGATTGTGAGAAGCAGGGAAGATGAGAGAGAAAATATAACTTTCTGCACTGCACACAGCTTTATAAGTATCGGGCAATTATGGTATGTGGGGGGGGGAGGCAGAGTGAAGAACAACGTACATTGTTTGGATAATTTATTGATTTTTTTTTAAATTATTGATTTTCTTGTAAACAATTAAAAAATACAGCTTGTGAAACAACTCCATCTCTACTGCTTGAATACTTTCCTCCAATCTCGGGCGCTGAGTGTAGACTTTCCGGAGATGATGTCGGAAGTGATCGCTGCCCAACTACCCAAGATTCTGGCAGGCATGGTGAAGCCTCTTCTCTTTCATAAAAAGTGAAATGCTGTCGCTCTTGGCTGCCTCTACTCTCTCCCCAGCCCAGCCCCATCTCTCATTGGCAGAGATAAAACCCAGCAAATGTAATTTTTTTTAAAAAATGTGGGAGTTGGTTCAGGGTTTGGGATTTTGCAGTGCCAGGGTTTTTAGCCTGTGTCCAACACCTGCGGGTTTATGTCTTCAAATCTGCAAATGCTCCACAAATGTTCTTATGGTAAAACTTTCTCCTATTACTATTCTTTTACAACAGGTTTTTCTTGGGCGGGGGGCGGGGGGGGGGGCGGGAGGTATCATGACCAATATTTGTCATAAGAAATGTTTTATAATAGGCCTGATTGAATTTCTCCCGAGGAATAAACAAGAGATCAGTTTTGTTTCGTTGTTTTCTGAGAACGGAAAGTTACCTTGTACATTTCCCCTCTTCATATTATTCATTTTTAAATTTCTGCAATGTAGTAAGGTTTTAGCTTTTAATACATTTGTGCGAACACGTGGCTATATGTGTATATGTATATAAAATGCAAAGAATGTGTTGAAAATAAAATATAAATGGTCTTCTACCTTGGGAAATGTATTCTTTCTCTACTTTGAAATTTATCTTTCTGGTCAGAGGGTGGTGGTGATTTTTGTACAGTGGCCCAGAGAAACATGAGGGTACTTTCACATATTAGGATTATTTAGGTTCTTGGTTCAATTGTGGCTGTGTTGGTCAGAATCAATGGTAGCACCAGCGATTATATACATATATTTGGGTGGGGTGGGGGAATCTCCCAATCAATCTCCCTCCCCAGGGAACTCTGGGAATTGTACCTCTGTGAACTGGGGGACAGGGGTCTTCTAACAACTCTCAGCACCCTTAACAAACTACAGTTCCCAGGATTCTTTGGGGGAAGCCACGAGAATTTAAAGTGATATCACACCACTTCAAATGTATGGTGCAGATGTGACTTGCAGTACATCAAAACAATCACGGTAGAAACAGCTCTTAACAGCAAGCAAATCTCTAGCAACCAAAATCTGAGGTTAGGAGGAAATGTACCATATTTTTCGCTCTATAACACGCACCCGACCATAACATGCACGTAGTTTTTAGAGGAGGAAAATCCGTAGGCATGCCACCCGTAGGCATTCCCTCCATAACACACACAGACATTTCCCCTTACTTTTTAGGAGGGAAAAAATGAGTGTTATGGTGCAAAAATACGGTATTTTTTAAAGGATTCTTTATTATAATAACTTAATTATCATATGTACAAACACTGCAGTGGCCAGTCCTGAATAGGCCAAATCCTATGTGGTACATTTCAACATAAACTGGGCACATTTTGAGACAAAGGTCTGCATCGGTGGCCTAATATAGCATGAGCTAAACACGATCAATCTGTAACATACAAAAAAGTTTAATAGGTTGGCTCTTCTAGAAAGAAAGAAAAAGCAAAATGAGGCTTACCACTAAGCGTGGAAAACTCCAGGGGCGGGGGCAAAACTATTCCACTCTGGCCCTCCATTGTCCCGGATAAACTGACCAATTTCCAGCAAACACTAATTCAAAATAAGCATCTGCTTTCCCAAAGCCCAAAATCAAAAATAAGCTCCCTAAGACTCTTTGATGTAACCACCCATGCAAACTTCCTCAGGCCAGTTAATCTACCCTACACGCACCCTATACAAATTCATCACCTTCATCTAGAGGAGCTTCATCAACCTGGTGCCCGCGGGGCGTTTTGAACTGCAACTCCCCAAAAATTCAGGTGTAGGCTGATGGGAGTTGTAGTCCAAAAACATCTGGCAGGCGCCAAGTTGGGGATGACTCAAAGCTTATGGTGAAGTCATGGAGTCTTGTGAAGGCTAATTTTGAGGTTGGGGGTTTGTGAAGGTGGGCTTTCATTTCGTTTCATTACGGTGAAGAATTCTGTATTTATTTAGATTTTGTTCAAACCTACCCCACCTCCGCTTATAGCAGACCAGGAGGGGGTTTGGCTTTTTGTCACTAAACAGACCAGCTCTTCCCTCCGGCAAGCAGCTGACTTGCATTGCCATCCCTCTGGCTGAGGGAGTCTCTGTCTGCTGCCCCCAATAACTGAAGCCTTCCCCATTTTCCCAGCTCAGAAACATGTGGAAATACTGTCATGCGAAGCCTAAACCTTATTTATTGGCTTTTGCTGCTTTGTGTCAGGATGACCTAGTATCAAGCACAGGGTTTGTTTTTAATTTAATTCTTCTCTCCCCCCCCCCCACACCCCGTGCCTTTCTTCAAATGGAAAGAACAAAACATGTTCTAAGGCTGCTGAAAGAGCAAGCATGTTCTTTATTTGTGGCCCCTTTTCAGCTAAAGGTCTCTAGCATCTGTGGTGACCTGAACTTTGGATCCATAGTATGGATTGTTAAAAGGAGAGGCGAAAAGCAAAAACACAGAAACGAGGGGGGCGCTTCACTGTCAACGCCGTTGCTGATCTTTCAGATTTTTCTGATTGAAGCCAAATGGAGGAGAGGGCTATCAGTGGCTATTAGCCAGTGCTGTTTTTCTAGAGAAAGGTGCTGGAACTCACCAGGAACGCCTCCCTCGTTCTCTGACAATGGCAATGGTGCCCACCTGAGAGGTGCCAGAGTTGAGCTCCGGTGAGCACCAGCTGGAAAAAATAAAGCCCAGCCATTAGCCAAAATAACTGCGCCATGCCTCCACAGTCTGACGCAGCAGCGTTTCTGGATACCAGTTGCTGGAAACCACGAGAGGGAAGAGCTTTCTTGTCCTGGAATCCTGCTCCTAGGTTTTGCAGAGATTGGCTACTGCTAAAACAGGAGGCTGGATTAGATGGGCCATTGGCCTGAGCTCATGCTCCAAATTTTAACACTGACTGAGATCCGTCCTCTGTGGTTGCAAGACATTTTGCAAAAGAAACATAGGCAGCTGCCATAGACCAATGTGTTGATTAGCCAGTGAGGTCTACTCCTGCTTCTCCCAGTCTCCTGTGCTGCCCAGGTCCCATCAGCTTGGCTGCCATGCTGGCTCGTTCTGATAGAAGTTGTTGTCCAAAATACACTGAGGGAACCAGGCTGAGAAAGGTCGGTCTTGCCTGAAGCAGCTCTCTTGGGATTTCAAAGGAGGACTTTTTTTGGTCTTCCAGCTGAGATCTTCAAGGGATTGAAACTGGAAATTCCAGTGCAATAGCAGCAAGGCCAGGCCTTGCACAGCTTTCACAGGTGTGCAGAAGGGAGAATATCATCCGTCTGGCAAGCCTGCTGAAATCCCCTCTGCTGTACACTGTGCAAGAGCTCTTGTAGACTTTAGCATCTATATCACCCTCTCCAGCACTTTGCCAGCTTGTGGCCTTCAAAGTGGGAGCAACAGACTTTGCATATACATACGAAGGTTTCGTTGACCCTGATGTTTATTTCCCCGGGTTTTCTTTATTGCTTTGAGCCGACAAATTGTGTATTCTCTCTCTGCAAGGCGCCTGCAATTCACTGCCATTTTACTTGGAACGTCATTGCCCTTTCACATGTCCCAAATTAGACAGCACTCCATGATTTTTAAGAAGTCTCCTTAGGCAAGTGTTTTGCTGCACCCTGTTTTTTCTTTTTAAAAGAGCCTTCTGGAAGTACCATGTGGCCTTCAACATAGGAAACTCTTTTGTACTGTGTCAGGCGCTTGGTTTTCAGAAAGGAACTGTTCTTAACCCTACCTGGAGATGCTGGAGATCAGACCTGGGACCAAACCATGCACTCTGTCACCATGTTTGACCCTTCCCTAAATTGTGTGCCGCATAGTTGCTGTGGGCAACAATGCCTTTATCACATCTTAAAAGTCCCATGTGTGAATGTCTGCAGCATCTGCAGGTGGGGGAGAAAGTAAACAATAAATTTTCTGTGTGTTTCCAAGCACAATTCATTTTTTAAAAAAATATATTTATTAAAGTTTTTTTTAAAATATAACAATGAAAAAATAAAAATAAAAAGAAACAAAATACAACATAAAAACAGTTAAAAAACAAATAATTTTCCATAATATATCTTCCTTACGCTTATTTCCCCAGACCTCCTCATACCTCCCTTCTTTGTATTCCACTTCGATTTGTTAGTTCAGCAAATCCTTACCATTAAGCTTTTACCCATTTATAAACCTTTTTTTCCGTATCTCCTAAAGCATTACAGCTGGAAACAATTCAAAGTTTGGTGCTGATTTTTAAGCCCTAAACGGCCTCGGCCCAATAGCCATGAAGAAGCGTCTCCACCCCCATTGTTCTACCCGGACACTGAGGTCCAGCACCGAGGGCCTTCTGGCAGTTCCTTCCCTGTGAGAAGTGAAGTTACAGGGAACCAGGCAGAGGGCCTTCTCGGTGGTGGCACCTGCCCGTGGAACTCCCTCCCATCAGATATCAAGGAGATAAAGAATTTAAAAAGTTTTAGAAGACATCTGAAGGCAGCCCTGTATTGGGAAGTTTTTAATGTTTGATGTTTTATTATGCTTTTACATGTACTGTAAGCAGCCCAGAGTGGCTGGGGAAAACCAGCCAGATGGGCGGGATATAATAACTATTAACAACAACGCAAGCATGAGTTTGACTAAACTGCGGGAGGCAGTGGAAGACAGGAGGGCCTGGCGTGCTCTGGTCCATGGGGTCATGAAGAGTCGGACATGACTAAACGACTAAACAACAACAACAATTTGCTGCTACCTTTTCTTTGAGTATCAACACATTATTCCCAAATCACAGTCACATTTAAACCCTTGATACTTGAGTTGATTCCTTGACCAACTACATTCTTTCTGCGGCACCCCTGTGGGGCTCAGGAGCCCAGTTATGTCACCCCTTGCCTGCAGAGCTGGCAGCCTCTCATCCTTTTTCAAACAGCCCCCCCTTTATGAAGTCTTCCCTCAGCCTCCTCCCCTCTCCTTGGGAGTCCTCTGGGCAGCAGCTGCCACCCCCCTGGTCTCTGAGCTCCCTCCCTGCCCCAAAGAGAGGTGCCTCCTCACACTGCCCCACAGGGGCCTGGGAAGAGGATACCCTCAGCCTTAGTGGCCCAACGGTGACTGGCCAAAGGTGAATGTGAGGCCAGCATCTTACCTTGGGAGGCAGCAGTGGGCGCTGCTGGGCCTGCGTGGCGGAAAGGCTCCCCTTCAGCACCGGGCACTCAGCTCCCAGGCAGGCCTTGTGCACAGCAAGCACAAGAAAGGCCAGTGCAGCGCCTGCCTGCCCAGTTGCCCATTTGCCTCCCTTGCCCACTTGCTTGCTTACTCTGAGGCCACCTCAGCTCCTGGCAACCAGGACCCCCTGACCAGTCTCAGAGGCACCATTTGCCAGAGGAACTTGTAGCCAGGGCTGCTGCAACAAGCAGCTGTGGAAGCCTTTGGGAGGCAGAGATGCCAGAGGGCATCAGAGGAGGGAGGAAGGAAAGAGGTAACAGAGGCCAGTGTTGCCTGTGGCACCCTGGCCATCATTCAAGGCACCCCAGGGTGCCACGGCACACTGGTTGAAAACCACTGTCCTAAGGAATACACAGTCTAACTTTGAAGGAGGGTGTGGCGTTTGCCCTCCTATGTGTGTGACATCATACTGGGTTCATAGGGGAAGGGTTAACTAATTGTAAAATGACTAACCAATGGGAACCCAGGGGGGCAGAGTTAACTGTGTATAAGGTTTAAGCACAGAGGGGTTTTTTTAGGGAGTTAGAGTTGTTGAGAAGACAGTCTGGAGTTAGAAGAGACAGAGAAGATAACTCTGTGGGTTGGGCTAGTCTGGTGTGAGAGAGTGAGAGAATTTGTTAAGAGGAGTCAGTCAAACAGTTGAGATAATCAGTCAGAAGGTATAGGCCAGTAAAGAAACTAAAGTTAAGATACTGACAGGAATATTATCTGAGAAACCATAAACTTGTTAATGTTTGTAAAATAAACTTGGGTTTTTTGGTTCACTTTTAACAACTGACTGGACTCAGTGTTTTACCTGAGAGTAACAGGTTGGTGGCAGCGGGGAAGTGAGCACAGTGGTGGCACAGGGATCAATAGACCGTTAAACACAGATCGCCACATAGGGGAACTGACTGAGATTAGGCAGAGACGCTGAGCAAGGGCAAGAGCAGAATAAGCCCCATTGCAGGTGTATCTGCTTAGCCTCTGTTTTTTTGTGAGCGGTGGTGACTCTTCCACACAAAGAGGTTGTTAGTCCTCAGGGAAACAGCTCCATGGTCCTTGTACACCACCCAGGGCATACTTAGGAATGGGTCTTGGTTGAAGACAACAAACTCGCCCTATTGACCTGAGAAGCTGAATGGACATTTGCAGCAGGGGAAGCTGAGATGTTAATCGAGTTAAAGATCTCGAATCAACGATGTGAAACTGCTACTTCATCAAGGTATCTGTAATCACCCAGGCAGCTGAAACCTTTGAATTACATGGTGGGACTATCAGTCACAGCCTGCAAGGAAGAGGCTGATTCAGTTACAGCTTCGAGGTTTTCTATGCTTTTTCATTTGATTTTGTAGGTGAGTAGATTAAATCTTTTTCCAAGGGTCCCCGGGCGGCAGCTGGGCAAGAAGGAAAAATGGAAGCGAT
The DNA here is from genome assembly GCF_964188305.1 of Podarcis bocagei. Classification (NCBI taxonomy): domain Eukaryota; kingdom Metazoa; phylum Chordata; class Lepidosauria; order Squamata; family Lacertidae; genus Podarcis; species Podarcis bocagei. Next base: position 88,960,127 of record NC_138130.1, read on the forward strand.
GTGCCTTAAGTGAAAAGAGGATAAGCTTTGGGATGATAGGGTTTCTTTCATTTTCGCTTTCTCTATCTCTCTTTGCATTATTTAACTATTAACCTCAGCTAATTAACTTGGGTTAGGATAGAAGGATTACAGAGCAGTTCAAATGCTTCTGCTGAGCAGTGAAATGAGGTCAGACAGGGAGGGAAGACATTTTTTATCCACCGAGGCACAATTGGCAGTTTATCCTCCTAACAACCCTGCGAGAGGTTAGGCTGAGAAAGGGTGACTGGCTCAAGGTCAGCCCAGTTTACTTTGTGGCGAGGCAGAGCGTTTAATCCTTAACCATCACAACACACCAGCTCCTCTGAAGTTTCTCACCCACACGTTTTCTCCCCTTTGCTGTCATTTCTATCCTTCATTCCACCCATATCCATACCCTACCCCTGCTCTTCCTGCTACCCCCCACTGCTGTTGGTCATCTTTTCCCATAGCACACACTGGGTAATTTATTTCCCAGCAAGACTAGTAAGGTAGGGTTGGAAGAGAAATTTACTTAACGTGCTATTAAAAAAAGGCAAAACACACCTAAATGTGTCATTCTCAGATTAGAATGCAACTATGCACGTCCCCAAATTTTGCAGTGCAGTTTTGGTTTTAAAAATGTCCACAAAAATAGGCATTTTGCATTAAGATGAATAGAGAAATGCATATTTTATGGGGCAAGGCATTCGAAGGAATACAAATTGTGTATTTTCAGGGATGCACATGTGTAAGATATATAAAGAAGATGTACAAATTAAATGCAGATTTCTGGTTCCTTTTCTGAATCCACCTCCAAAGACAAAACTGACCAATGATGAAACATGAGAAAAAAAAGACAGAAATAGGCTGTCCCTCCATCTCTCCCTTCTACTTTAAACATAAAATTCAAATAGCTGCTTGCACAGTGGTAGAAACACCTTCCTCCCTACCCAAGATCCAGAGGGTTTTTTTAAAAAAAGGGAGAGTTAGGAGTTGGTGTTGCAGTATAAAATATTAACATCCCAACTTTTCTACCCCCAGGTCTGCAAGGTTGCTGATGTTGTCAAATCTTTGCATCATTATCACCATCCCTTTGAAATTAAAGTTAAAACAAGCAGATGCAAAACACGACACAAGCAATACAATATTTAATTTAGATTCACGTAGATAGCTGTGTTGGTCTGATGCAGTTGAAATAAAATAAAATACAAATAAAAAATTGTCTAGCAGCACCTTATAGACCAACTATGTTTGTTCTGGTATACGCTTTCACACCAGAACAAACTTAGTTGGTCTATAAGGTGCTGCTAGACAATTTTAAAAGGTTTAATTTAATTATTTATACCCCGTCCATCTGGCTGGGTTTCCCTGGCCACTCTTGGCGGCTGCCAGCACGTATAAAAACATAATAAAACTTTAAGCATTAAAAACTTCCCTACACAGGGCTGCCTTCAGATGTCTTCTAAAAGTCAGATAGTTGTTTATTTCCTTGACATCTGATGGGAGGGCATTCCACAGGGCGGGCGCCACTACTGAGAAGGCCCTCTGCCTGGTTCCCTGTAACTTCACTTCTTGCAGTTAGAGAACCACCAGAAGGCCCTCGGAGCTGGACCTCAGTGTCTGGGCTCCCAGACACTGCTCCTAGTCACCAGTCTAGCTGCCACATTCTGAATTAGTTGTAGTTTCCAAGACACCTTCAAAGGTAGAGCACATCGCAGTAGTCCAAGCAGGAGATAAACAGAGCAAGTACTACTCTGGCGAGACAGTGTGCAGGCAGGTAGGGTCTCAGCCCGCGTACCAGATGGAGCTGGTAGATAGCTGCTCTGGATACAGAATTGACCTGTGCCTCCATGCACAGCTGTGAGTCCAAATGACTCCCAAGCTGCACACCTGGTTCCTTAGGGGCATGGTTACCCCATTCAGGACCAGGGAGTCCCCCACACCTGCCTGTCCCCAACCTCAAGAAACAGTGCTTCTGTTGGAATTCAGCCTCAATCCCTTAACCGCCATCTATCCTGTGCAGGTCTAGCAGCACAGCTTTAGATACAACAAATCTCAGCCATCTATGTGATGCATAGCACAAAGCAGCTAATGGGTATGCTGGCGGCTAATTACAAATTTGTAATTGGACTGACCTGCATTTCCCCAGAAATAAGAGCCAGGCAAATGAATAACGTTCAAAAAAGGAGACTCAAGGGAAACCATTGGTTTATTACTGGATTTTATTTTATTTTTTTGTTGAGGGTGAGGGGTGAGTCCCTCTATCATACAAAATAGATCTTCATTATCTTGTTTATCTCATAGGCTCTTGTAAGGAGCCTATTCAGCTATTGATAGTATCTATTCTTTGATGGAGAATTTCAAACCTTTTCTTCCCCCTCTCCCTTCCACAAGACATTTGGAGGAAGCATTCAATGGGGAAAATTGCTCCATCTTCTCATAATAGTTCAGCAACCACCTGCTGGGCTTTTGCAAGGTGAAAGCATTATTCCTGCAAGCAGCGGTCTCTTCTGGGAGACTGTAATCTGAGTCGAATGTTGCATTTGCTACTTCAGTGCTGACCTGTGTAGAATCAGGTGCAGCAAAAGCCGCAGAAACTGTTTGTCACCTCACCCCTCTTTTTTCAAGTCTGCTGCATGTGCACTCATCCTGCAAATATGGGCTTTAAGGTAGAGAAAATGGCACAACAAGGAGGTATTGGTGGGCTTGGCAAAACCCCAAAGTTTGAAGAAGCACAAATATGGAAAAACCAAAGGTGGATTCCCACCCCCCACCCCATCTCTTCAAAGCAGGTCTCAGTAAGGACTGAACATATTCAAGGGCCACACAGCCCACTGACTTTTAGGGAGACTGGTATGAAAAACCAAGAGGGGTGTGTGTGTGAATCAGACGGTTCCCTGAACAGAAGCATTCTGCCCTCCCAACATTTTGTTGCAGTCCCTGGAAGATAGCAGTAGAACATCAAATTTGGTCTGACTGCAGGTAGGGCTGCCATCAATACACCCACCGGGGCGGATTTATGCTGCCTTTTATAGCTACACGGCACCCAAAAATTCAGGAAATCCATCTTTTCTCAAAGTACAGTTGCAGTGAGGAAGACAATGACACCTTTTAAATTCCATGCTATTGTTACAAAGGAACAGATGACTTGTCAGAAATCCTTCTTCTTCTTCTTCTTCTTCTTCTTCTTCTTCTTCTTCTTCTTCTTCTTCTTCTTCTTCTTCTTCTTCTTCCACTCGTAGCTGAGTAAGATTGTCTTCCATGAACACGGCCTTAATGGTCTGTCCATAAGTGACTGTGGAAGCCAATTCTGGATCCACACGTCCTTCCACAGTGGGGACAAAGGTTTCCAGGTGGGAGTTGATCATGGTGATGATTTACTAAATGTGCCTTCCTCTTAGTGCGTTTCTCCCTTTCGTCCTGAGTTTGAGCATCTTCAAAGTCCATGACACCTTTGGTAAAGGCTGTTCTCCAATTGAACTAAAGAACACCTGGTGTATATAAAAAAAGCTCAAGAGATCTAGCACTTAGCTGACACTCATGATGCGCAGAGTTTCTTCAAAGCCACGAAGATCATCTATGTCAGAAATGCACAAAGATGCAGAGTAACCCAATTTACTGATGACTTCCTGGAGTGGGTGGCTAATTTTTGACAAAAATATCCTGCTGCCGAGTTCACAGCTGCCCAAAAGCTGTACCTTTGAACCTGGAAGAGCCTATATCTCCCTGGTGGATGAGCCACAATTCTGTTTTGTCCAGGTTCATGTTTCTAGGAGTGGTCAGCCAAATCTTCTGGGAAGCCTATAAGCAGGGCAATGGGGCTAACAGCTCTTGACAGATCTATCTTTCATGACTTTGACTAACCCAAATTTAAGGCCATCTAAGGCAGAGGCACGGGTGGCACTGTGGTCTACACCACTGAGCCTTGGGCTTAGAATCATAGAATCATAGAATCATAGAATCATAGAGTTGGAAGAGACCACAAGGGCCATCGAGTCCAACCCCCTGCCAAGCAGGAAACACCATCAGAGCACTCCTGACATATGGTTGTCAAGCCTCTGCTTAAAGACCTCCAAAGTAGGAGACTCCACCACACTCCTTGGCAGCAAATTCCACTGTCGAACAGCTCTTACTGTCAGGAAGTTCTTCCTAATGTTTAGGTGGAATCTTCTTTCTTGTAGTTTGGATCCATTGCTCCGTGTCCGCTTCTCTGGAGCAGCAGAAAACAACCTTTCTCCCTCCTCTATGTGACATCCTTTTATATATTTGAACATGGCTATCATATCACCCCTTAACCTCCTCTTCTCCAGGCTAAACATGCCCAGCTCCCTTAGCCGTTCCTCATAAGGCATTGTTTCCAGGCCTTTGACCATTTTGGTTGCCCTCCTCTGGACACGTTCCAGTTTGTCAGTGTCCTTCTTGTATTGTGGTGCCCAGAACTGGACACAGTACTCCAGGTGAAGTCTGACCAGAGCAGAATACAGTGGCACTATTACTTCCCTTGATCTAGATGCTATACTCCTATTGATGAGGCCCAGAATTGCATTGGCTTTTTTAGCTTGCCGATCAGAAGGTCGGCAGTTCAAATCCCCGCGACGGGGTGAGCTCCCGTTGCTTGGTCCCAGCTCCTGCCGACCTAGCAGTTTGAAAGCACATCATAGTGCAAGTAGATAAATAGGTACCGCTCTGGTGGGAAGGTAAACTGTGTTTACGTGCGCTGCTCTGGTTCGCCAGAAGCGGCTTAGTCATGCTGGCCACATGACCCGGAAGCTGTACGCTGGCTCCCTCAGCCAATAAAGTGAGATGAGTGCCGCAACTCCAGAGTCGGTCACGACTGGACCTAATGGTCAGGGGTCGCTTCACCTTTACCTTAAGGCAGAGGCATTCCTCACCATGAGCTATGGCACATGCAACAATGGGACAATTGTTTGTAGACTGTGTTGTTGCATGTTTTCCTGGTGTTTTATACTCACAGACGATACCTTTTTAAATTTATTTGCAGAGTTGGAGTCAATATCTGACACCCTTGGGATCCCAGGACCACGGTTGGGGGAGAGAACTGCTGTCCATCTTGTGCACTGTTCTGGCTTTTATATATATATATATTGCACAGTGTTCAGTGTAGATCACAGTGCAGTAACACAACAAAAATCTAGTATTATTAGTTGACTGAACAGGAGCTTGAGACTGAGAACAGGATCTTAAGTACAAGAAAAGAGGGAAAGAATAGATGTAAATACTCCAGAGAGTACAAAATGCGCAAGTTAACAAAGAATTGAGAAATGACTTTTATCCTGAAAGATGTAGGTATTTATTATTTAATTTTTACCCAACCTTTTCCTCCAAGGTCAAGGAAATACATGATTCCCTCCCTCCTCATTTAATCTCCACAACAACCCTGGGAGGTAGGTTAGGCTGAGAGGCAGTGATTGACCCAAGGTCACCCAGTGAGTTTTATGGATGAGTCTCCCAGATCATAGCCCAGCACGCGAATTGCTACACCACACCGACTCAAATTAAACCTGAAACTGATCAAATATCAGGTGAACTGTGCCTGATAGGGTTATAAAGTATGTCCCCTTCTTTTATAATAAGGGAATGTCTATAGCGTAAAGGGATCACAGTTGCCGCAATGCAGAAATGTAAAGTGACTTGGCTGCTCTGCAATTGTTATTCTATGAAAAAGGCAGTTGTGTGGATCCACTCAAAAATGTGTTTTCTCTGTGATTGCTCATTATGGTCCTTGAAAGGACAATCACCGTTTCAGTTCTGATCCCTGCTTAAATTCTTACATTGCTGATAAGCTCCAAGGTTTTGGTGGTGGGGTAGTATACAGAAAATAAACTTATCCCCTTCCTGGAAAGTTTTCAAAGACAAAATATGCCATCTTCGGTTATTAATCTAATCTAGGAGGCTCTTCCTGACAGGAAAAGAATTTGATGCTGCAACAGCAGCAGAAATAACACATATTATTCCTTTCTCCCAGGCTGGATATCAGTCCCTTATAAGGAAAACACCAAATAATGCCATGCAAAACATACTGTAACCAAATAAATCAAACTAATTGACTTCTCATTCATTGCTGGCAGATTTTCTCAGCCTCCAAAATGCTTCCAACGAGAATAAAAAGACTGGCTTTTTGTACAGACGGCGAAGGTCACCCATGAATCCTTTGCTGTTTATAACTGAAAAGTACACCATGATCTTTGGCAAAGGGTCTCCTGCTAAGTTAGTTATGCATCCTAATTCGTTACTGTAAGGACACTAGAGAACCAGGAGACTTGACACCACCGCTGAAGAATTCAAAGCAATATTTCAATCGGAAGACGATATCAGAAGTTAAACGCCGCCTCCTGCTGTTCTGCAGAGTTTTTGTTGCAGCACCGTCACTGGTGCAGACAACCAAGCTGCCATTTTTGTAGCTGGAACCATAACAGATAAAGCGGCGCAGCAAAAAAAAAAGTGACTGTGGCTCAGTGCCTACGCTTAACTCGCAACACTTCCTGGAAGGCAAATGTTTCCTGAAGGCCATAGCAGTCAGGCTCCAGGGGCAGGCAAACTTTAGCAAGAGCCACATTACCTTCTGGGAAAGGGGGGACAAGTGCCCGTGGTGGTAAATGTACAAAAAAGCGAGAAGGCTTCAAATGTAGATGTTACCTTTCTACAGTTTTGGCGTGAATCTGTCTGTCTTGGGAGCCAATGAAGGACTGCGCCTTTGGGGGCGATGTCAGACCGCTGGAGAGTTACAGCGCCTGCTGTGGCTGTAGAGACCGATACGGGAGAGACATGTTTTTGTTGAATGGTGACTGGGAGTGGCCGCTGAGACCACATAACACCGGTCCTGAAAGACCTACATTGGCTCCCAATACGTTTCCAAGCACAATTCAAAGTGTTGAACTTTAAAGCCCTAAATGGCCTCGGCCCGGTATACCTGAAGGAGCGTCTCCACCCCCAATGTTCAGCCCGGACACTGAGGTCCAGCTCCGAGGGCCTTCTGGCAGTTCCCTCCCTACAAGAAGTGAGGTTACAGGGAACCAGGCAGAGGGCCTTCTTGGTAGAGGCATCCACTCTGTGGAACGCCCTCTCATCAGATGTCAAGGAAATAAACAACTATCTGACTTTTAGAAGACATCTGAAGGCAGCCCTGTTTAGGGAAGTTTTTAATGGTTGATGTTTTAGCATATTTTTAATATTCTGTTGGGAGCTGCCCAGAGTGGCTGGGGAAACCCAGCCAGATGGGCGGGGTATAAATAATAAATTATTAATATTATTATTGTTGCTGCTGCTGCTGCTGAGGCAGATGAACACCTCCATGCAGGCAAGCAAGAAGCGTTATCTGAGTCAGGCAAAAACACTCAAGGTGTGTGAATGGAGTAGCCTTGGGAGGAAGGCTGTGTCTAAGGAGTGGGCGTGGCCTGGAGGGTCACATTTGGTTCCCTAGGTTCAAGGTTCCCCATCCTTGTACAGTGGCACCTTGGTTTAAGAACAGCTTAGTTTATGAACAACTTGGATTAAGAATGCTGCAAACCCGGAAGTAGGTGTTTTGGTTTGTGAACTTTGCCTTGGAATAAGAACATGTTTCGCTTCCTGTTGAGTGTTTTCCACTTGTAAACTGAGTCCCCCGCTGCTATGGGAAAGCATGCCTTGGTTTAAGAACGCTTTGGTTTAAGAACGGACTTCCGGAACAGATTAAGTTCGTAAATCAAGGCACCACTGTATTACATCTAACTTTAGCTTCTGCTTGTCGAAGAAGAAGAAGAAGAGGAGAACTTGCCCACCTTTCACCCTAAGGTTCCAATGCAGGTAAAAACAATTAAAAGGCAATCTTAAAAGCAGTTTAAAACAACTTGCAATCACAAATGTACATCTCAGGAGTCAGGCAGGGTAAAGAGGCAGATCTTCAGCATTTGTCAAAAGTTCCATAATGAAGACGCCAGACATACCTCTGTGCGGGAGAGTTCCACATCTTAGGGGGATGCCACAGAGAAGGCCCTATTCCAGGCCACCACCCTGAGCTTCTGAGGGTGGTGGAACAACCTAGCCCTACTGATCTTAACATTTGCAAGGGGGTGGTTTTTCAGATATCCGGGACCTTAGTCATTTAGGGCTTCAAACACTAACGTGAGCACCTTGGATTGGTTCATGAAGGGAGGGACCAAAGCTCATAGGCAGAGGAGAGGGTTTGCAGGGAGTGCATTTCCTGGGACTTAAATAATAAAAAAGCATATACAAAAGGAGGAGGAACAAAAGGAACTTTTAATTATTTTAAATATTTCTTACATTCTTAGTGTAAAAGTACTACACAGTTAGACGGAAGTAGCAAAATGCACTAGGAAGTACATGCTGGTGGTTATTATTTACACATATAGGTGGCTGTACAGAGTGCAGATAATTACCAAATCACACTACAAAATAAACAAAAAAAAAGTTCTATAATTTACTTGCAACCACTTCTTAAATATATTCGACTTTGTGGTATTATTGGATACAGATTCCAAATATTAAAATACAAAACAATACCTCAAAATTATATAAAACTCTAGTAGCTGTAAATTTTTTTTATTAATTTAAATGGAATTTACAGATGTAGAAACTGCCAAGTCCTATTTGCATCTTTTACATTCCAAAGCACAGACGACCTTCTTGCAAAAAGGGACCTACAAAGAGCATCAGATAATCAGAGCAATGCCATATAAATTATGAAATACTGACATGTGCAGCAACAGTATTATGCTGCATCGTAGTTTTCAGTGGCCGACAGAAAATATTACAAGGGACTCCAGTCTTCTGTGAGAAAACAAACTAAAGCTGCCCTGAACAATGTTACAATTAAGGTAGATTTGGCAAACTGGAATAGCCCCAATCCAGCCAGGCTCAAATAAAAGTCTAACAAATGAGCAAATTGATCATTGGAAGCCTTAGCTAATACAGGTGATCACAAGTAGAAGTGAGGGGATCATTTCTGCTTCGCTTGTATAGGGAAGATGTTCTTGTCCACCTGGAGATTCAAACCTTTCCCCTACCTAGAGATTTCAGTTCTGTCTGGTAAACTCAATTTCCAACGGAGGAAATAGATCCACATATTTATTTGCCAGCACAGTTTTAGCTCCTGTCTTTAAAATGCATGATGAGCTGCACATGTGAGAGAGATCCATGTGCCCCCAAATGCACTCCCCACCTGCCCTGGACAGGATGTTCATTAAGAATTGACTCAAGCAAGTGATGTGGTAGTCACACCTTCTGGCCGAGTGTGCCAGCTTTCCTGTGCAATTCATATGAAGTCTCCCAATGGATTTGCCAAAACATGGTACATTCCAGATGTTTTGGACTCCAACGCCAAGCATCTCTGGCCATTTGCCATGCTGGCTGGAGTTGATGTTTTTTTTAAAAAAAACACACACACACTCGTACTTGACCCTGTGGTTCATCATAACTGGGAAGATTTAAATGCCTGAATGCGGCTCATGCTGTGGCATATTCCTGTTCCAAACAACACAAATAACACCACAGAGGGTCCAAGAAGTGCATTTTGTGTTGATGTGTTGTTAGTTCCTTTAAGAGGCCCGACACAGCCTTTATTTTATGTGGCCAGATTGCAAATATGTGATATAAAAGCAAGGAGCAACCTTGCAATCCCCTTGATTTTTGATAAATAACACCTGCTTGCTCAATGGCTCTATGTTTATCCAGTGAGCTCACTAGTTTATCCATCACAACTCACCTCATAGAGACTCTATACAGAGCAGGTCTAAATCAAATGTGCGGCAGCAGAAGCAGGGAGTCAAACTATGGTGCTCATTTTTAGCAGCAGAAAGAGTTCTTTGTTGCTTCCTTTTATTATCGCCACGACTAGTGAAAGTCCTTTCCTCAAGGGGATGGCACAACAAACACAATTAAAGGTGAAGAGGAGCATTGTGGGTGAATGGAAAAGTAGTTGTAGTCAGGGTTACTTGAAACACGCCCCCTGGCCATAGTGTACTACGAAAGTGATTTACACAAATGAATCTGTGGAGAATAAGAAGAAGAGTTTGGATTTGATATCCCGCTTTATCACTACCCTAAGGGGTCTCAAAGCGGCTAACAATACCTTTTTCCCTTCCTCCCCCACAACAAACACTCTGTGAGGTGAGTGGGGCTGAGAGACTTCAGAGAAGTGTGACTAGCCCAAGGTCACCCAGCAGCTGCATGTGGAGGAACGGAGACGCGAACCCGGTTCCCCAGATTATGAGTCCACCGCTCTTAACCTCTACACCACACTGGCTCTCTGGAATGGAATAAGACATGAATGTACAGTCCAAGCAGCATTGGACATAAGGAGAACCTCAAAGGCCCATTTTATCCAAGAGGACAAGAGTGCAATGGCTCCTGAACGCCTGAATTTTGGGCAAGTTGGGACCATTTAATACTGCACCACATAATCTTGCAAATTGTCGCAAGAACATATGGCAGTGCATACTGCCATGTGTGAGGAAACAGGCTTCACCTGGGGAAATAATCCTTCAAATACTTCAGCATGTCAGAATGAGACAATGGCTGAGCACCACGTTTCTCCTTGTAGATTGGTGGAATATGGCAGACCATGGGGCAGCACCTCCAAACAGATCTACAGCCCTAACAGTCCCCAGTCCTCTCAACTGCATAACCGTAAGCGATGACACAGAACTATAATATTTATTTCTAAAGTCTCACATTTACTGGGAACTATTGCGAATGCAACCTAAGACCGTTCAGAGATAAACTGAAGGGGACTCTTGTGAAGGGTAATCACAATTCTGTCCTACGAGCAGAACGTGTGATGGAAGTTCATGGAACTCTATACTGAAACATCAACACACGGAATCCAAACAGTACCTCAACAGAAATGCCTTTACAACCGATCATTCTGTTTAAAAAAAGAAAACAAATTTCTGGTTGCCAGCAGCAGCAGATGACCGAAAAAGTACCATGTTCATCAAAGAAATAAAAAACTATTTCCACTAGGTTTGTTTAAGAGCTACAAAGTCACTCTTAATAGGATAGCTATGTGTTTATAGGATGGTAAGCTTTGCCAAGGAGTCCTTTTCACTAGATGTCAAAGGTTAATGAGAAGAGGGAGGAGGTAGATTATCACTTAAAGCTTGTGGCTTTACTAGGCACTTAAATATCAACCAGGGTGAACCATTAATGCCAATTGCCTGGGCAATACCCCTTCTTGGAATGCATACTGTAGTGGAGGGGTGTAAAATGAGAAGTGGTTTTGCTGCTAATTTTATTTGTTGGCTGCTTGGGGTTGTCTATTCTCAGTTACTTCCGTTGCTCCAAGACAAAACAGATCCTTCTCAGTCTACATGACCCGAGGAGCATCGCTGAGACAAGTCTTCCCCCGCCCCCCCCCCAGCCATATCATGTCTTCTGTACCAAGCGAATGGTCCACAATGCATGGCCATCGCTTGATTCCTCCACACATGATTATGGGCAGGCGAAATGTGTGATGTGACACCGCTGAAAAGCATGGTGTGCAAGCCTATACAGTCATACCTCGGGTTGAATGTGCTTCAGGTTGAGCGCTTTCGGGTTGCGCTCCACGGGAACCCGGAAGTAACGGGGCGTGTTACTTCCGGGTTTCACCGCTCGCACATACGCTCAAAATGATGTCATGTGCATTCGCGGAAGCAGCAAAACGCGACCCGCGCAGACGCACCACCACGTCTTACGTTCCATTCAGGCTGCGAACGGGGCTCCGGAACAGATCCCGTTCACATCCCGAGGTACCACTGTACATGCAAGATTTATCTGTAGCATTTTGAAAGGCTTTGACGATACTGTTAGGCCTGCAGTGGTCCATTCACACATGCAAGTCATCAGTGGAGGCTATGGTCAAACGATGAACGACCAGGTGTGAAACAGATGAGTCCCTGTGGAGATGTGTAGCCACATTTCAGTCAAAGCACCATTTATTTAAACCAGTAACTCCACCTGAGTGCTGTCTATCTGGTTGGCAGTCCTGGAAGCTCTGGTTTTTATTCCAAATGGCTTGGTGATTTTGTTTGCTGTTACTGCTCTGGGTCCCATGTAGTTTCGGACAGGATATATATAGATATATATATTTGTTCTTCTTCTATTTAGATTTTGCTATCTCTTTTTCTATTGTAATGTCTTACCATGGATTTTGAGCGGACCTCTTGTAATACTGAATTTATTAATACGGAATATATTTCGTATCGATTGGCCCAACGAAATGTTTCACTTGTTGTGAAAGTGCTGTATATACTTGTTCCGAGCATAATTTTCAGAACATATGAAATGAAGACACTCCACAAAGGTATTTGTTAAATTTGTGAGAGAAAATTATTCAAGAGCCTAAAAGCATTTCATGTGTCAATATGAGTGGTGGCAACAGAACAGATTTTATTTAAAGGCTCAAAATTACTAGTTCTCACTTGTTGCCTTGTGGACAGTGTAAATTTCAGGGTCCTGTTTGCTTTATTTGCTTTTGTTTATCCAATGGAAAAACACCACACCTTCCCCCAGTCTGAAGGACCAAAGGCAAAGGAAATATAAATAAATTAAAAAGCCATAAATTACTCCTGTAGTTGGTGTTCCAATTTAGGATTACAGCATTTCAGGGAAGACGGACTCTATAAATATAATTTATTAATAATAATTATATGGAAAAGACACAAAGTAGTGAACATACACAAACACATAATTGTATTTAAAAATGCCTCTTAAAAACGAAAAGCACGCTTTTGATTAAACTGGTGCTCCAACTAATTGCCTTTGCAGCCCTATAAATGACATGCATTGCATCTGCAAATTGTGATCTCCGCGGACTTTTATCGAAAGTTTAAATAATATAGAAAATCAAAGACTTCTCTGAAATGGCTGGGACCGATTGAGAATCAAATGCTTAGTTGCTGGGGGGTGGGGGGGTAAGGCAGAGCTTAACCCAAGCAACAACGATTTGTTTTCAGCTCCTTATTTTTTTGGTTGCTATCATTTTGTCTTAAAAATAAAATGAATTTCTGGTTGCTAGCAGCAGACGACCAAAAGAGTACCATGTTTCAAACATCCGAAAACAAACCCTCTTGACTATTTGCACCAGGTTTGTTCCGTTTATAAGGAGCTACATTGTCTGCGGCTGCAGAAGTCAAAGGAAATCTGCCACACACAGGGCTGACTGGCAGACCCCCATATCTGTGTCAGATTAAATATATATATAAAAATCACAGTGCTTATTGCTTGTTACCATGGATACCATGAAGATGCTGCTGTCTGCTAACTATTACTAGAGAAAGACAACGTAATTCTCTGGAACAAGTCCTGTTTTGCCTTCATACGTTGCTTTGAGCCATCCTGGTTCCACAGATGGATATACTATTAAGAAGAAAATAAAAAGAGAAGGTACCTCAATACTCTCTTGTGAATACATAATGACGACCGCGACGCACAACAACACACATGGCATCTAATCTGAAAGGGGAGAAGCGTTAAGTCTGTCTTGTGACACCTCAGAAGCTAACAAATTTGTCAGGCCACATTCACACATAGATACCACTTCGAACTTCCCCCAAAGAATCCTGGGAGTTGTAGTTTCTTAAGGGTTCTGAGATCCCTAATTCCCCTGACAGAGCTACAGTTCCCAGAGTGGGTTAGCAAACTTAACAACCGCTCTTCCCAGGGAACTCTGGGAATTGAGGAGGGGAATAGGGGGGTCTCTTAAACAACTCTCTGCACCCACAATTCTTTGGGGGGAAGCCATGACTGTTTAAAGTGATGCCATTGTGCTTTAACTGTATGACGCAAATGTAATCCTTTTGGCGCCATAGGACTCTCAGTTGTTTCTGTTATGACGACAACAACAGCAACAAGGGGAGAAATCTTACCATTGGAAAATAAACAACAACAACAACAACAACAACAACAACAACAACGGGAGAAGTCTTACCATTGGAAAATATGGCTCCCTGAGGGAAGGAGAGCTCATGACTGTGTTCAGCCTTGCAGGAATACATGGCTTTGGCTTGCCTGAAAAACAAACAAGCATGGTTTATGTTGCTACAGAAACAGAAACATTCACACTGCGAACGCTGCTGGTAGCAGTCAATGAAGTGGCCATTGATTGAGAGGTGCGAGACGGAAAAAAGTGGGGCACTCCGAAGAACTGTGCATGCACACGAAAGCTTATACCCAGAACAAACTTAGTCGGTCTCTAAGGTTGGACAATTTTTAGTTGGACAATTATTTATTTATTTTTATTTATTTCGACTGTGTCAGAGCAACACGGCTACCTGCCTGAATCTGTGTACACACCACACATTGAAAACAAATTTGAAGCACATCCCTGCTGTCAAAGAATCATTGGAACTGTCATTTACCCCCCAGAGAGCTGCAATTCCCAGCAACCTTAAACTACAGTTCCCAGGATTTTTTGGGTGGTGGTGGTGGAGGGAAATATGTTTTAAATGTAGGATGTGTATGCAGTTTGTACCTTTAGTGAGAGTGCTAAACAGTACTTGGGCCTAGCGGCTTGTAAAACAGCCCTGCAACCAGGTAATCTATTCAAGATGGCGGCACAGAAGGCTGGCATGCAAATTGAAGAATGAGAAAGGAAGAAGGGGGCTAGAAACTGCCATAGCAATAAAACAACAATACGATTTACGAAGAATAAAAATAAAAAGTCAATTATATAAAATACGTTTTAGGGCTTTGAATCAATAGTCAAATAGTGGCTCTTATTCTAATTGCCCCAGCTAAAAACCTTGCAACCTTTGCTGTCACCTGCTCATCTTGATCTGCCAAGAGAAAGGACACTGTGGCAGTGGCTGGGCGACCCGGAATGGACAATAAAAGAGGGGTGATGACCTCATTCCACAAGTCTTTTAAAGAGTGCAAGCCAGAAGGGCATGCACCACCGATTCTGTACTACCATCTCCACAGGGATATAAGTGCTTTTGTGTGTGGAATTTGTTGGAATCGTCCCTCAAGTACAGCCGAGGGCAAAATATTCTATCTTGCAAGAGTAAAAGTGCGTCTATATTTTAGAATTGCTATGTTATGCAGATAGGGTGCCAGAGAGTCGAAGTGGGTAGGTGGAAAATAGTCATACCATGGGCAAAGTTTCCTTATTGTGGCCAAGTTGTTCTGGCGCTTGATATCATTTAGGAGAAGTGAAAAGGCAAGGCAGGGAGGGAAAGGAGCTGGGAGGGGGGGAGCCTCAGGAGTTCACTGCTAATACGATTTAAATCCTTGATAGTGCTGGGAGTTAGCCCATTGTCTCCCAGATGGTTCCTGCATGCAGCCCAGGGAAAGCGCAGACTTCAACCAGAGCTCCTTTCCAATCAGCTCTGAATTTTCTCTCAGACACTCCATTAAGAAGAGCGACTTGGTAAGTTTCCCTGTACGTCTGGAACGCAAAATACAGCTTGGTGCTTTGTGCAAACCGTGACTTGGCATTCTGACTGCAGCCAGTTCATTTATCATCTAGCAAATGGTGTTTTTGTTATCTCTGGCTTGTTCTGCAGCCAACTGTTGCGCCTGCTCTTTCCCATCTCCCAAGCCTGTGGCCCGAAATGCGATTTGCTCCCGATTGCTAATCACCCACCTTCAACTATTAACAGCCTAAGGAGCTTTGATGTTCTGAGAAAAGATCTCACTGTGTGCATTTGTGAAGGTGAGATGCTATCTTTTTGCAGATAGCTTCATCTGATGCAGCCAGGAAGAGAGGGTGTGAAAGTAACATTGTCAGGTGGAACATGTCCTTTAGGAAGTTTCTCTTTCTCTGGAATAAGATAAGGCCTTCTAGTACACGTTAAGATGGTTATATAAAGGCACCTCTATTTTTAAGAAGCTGGTAGTTTCCTGAGTCTGGCCTTTCAACTTGTTATAGTTACATTTTGTGAGCCGAAACTTATTTTGTTTACATTTTAATTATTTTATTCCTTTTGTAAATAGCACAGTAACTATAAAGTGCGGTATAAAAATCCTTATAATAAATCAGCCGACCCACTGATGAATATTCCTAATGAAGCATAACAAGGAACAGAGAAGATTCTGTTAAGGTCAGCTATGGGGCCAGATCAACCAATACACCCCTTGGTCTATTCTATCTGTACTGATATCTTTCTAGCACCATTTAGCCCTCTCCCTTCTCAAAGGGAAGGGTTGTTTCCTTGGGAAAAAGACAGGGAGATGGCAGAAAAAGCTGTCTTGAGGACAAACCCAAATCTGAGCAGGCCTGAGTTCTGCTTCAAATGAAGGGAGGCTTTCCCAACTTTTAAATTTCTTTATTTCATAAAATTTATATGCCGCCTGATTGTAAACAAACAAACCGTCGAGCAAACTTCAAAGGGGTTTACAAAAAGAATAAACACATGAAATTATCTGTAACACCCCCGCAACTTAGAAGCTTTAAAAATATAAGCTAAAAACCACACGTCAGCATTGTACATGTCTAGATAAGTAAAGGTAAAGGGACCCTGACCGTTAGGTCCAGTCATGACCGACTCTGGGGTTGCGGCGCTCATCTCGCTTTATTGACCGAGGGAGCCGGCGTACAGCTTCCGGGTCATGTGGCCAGCATGACTAAGCCGCTTCTGGCGAATGCAGTTTACCTTCCTGCCGGAGCAGTACCTATTTATCTACTTGCACTTCGACGTGCTTTCGAACTTCTAGGTTGGCAGGAGCAGGGACAGAGCAACGGGAGCTCACCCCGTCACGGGGATTCGAACCACCGACCTTCTGATCAGCAAGTCCTAGGCTCTGTGGTTTAACCCTCAGCACCACCCGCGTCCCATACATGTCTGGATAGGCTAGCCTAAACCAAAAGCAGGCTCTGAAAAGAGAACAGGGAAGGCTTGGCAGGGGGTTGGACTCGATGGCCCTTGTGGTCTCTTCCAACTCTATGATTCTATGATTCTATGATTCTAAGGCACCTGTCCAATGTCAATAGGCGGGGAGTTCCCAAGGTGTGGGCACTGTCACACTAAAAAAAATCCAAGTTCTTTTTACTCTGAATTCTTAGATTTGGGGTGTTGTTTTTTTTATTAAAAAAAAGTTTTGGGCCTTCATGATTGCATGGTGGAAATGAGACCATGATAATAAAACCATGTATATATACGGAAAACGGAAGAAGGAATTGTGAAGTGTGGCTTACCTTCCTGAGGGAGTCTGCTTAAGTGAGCCTCCACTTTCAAACAGCTGGGCCTTCGCTGCTACCCTGGAACATACAAAATCATTTCTGGTTTACACACGCTCTTCAGAACCCGAGGACCCAAATGCCTGCAGGCAAACATGCGCCACAACCCTCTGGGTTGACTTACACAGATCCCGGTCTCTGGTAGCCGTTACTTGACGCCGTATCGAGTCGCAGTCTCCTGCACATTTTTGGAGGCAGGTCTGGGTTTGCTGGGGCCTTGGGCGTCTCTTTGGCGTCCAGAGAAGTTAAGCTCTGTACCGAACCGCTGCAGCTTTTGTTACCTGAGTAAAACAGCGTCACACAAAATGATCTCAAGCAGATTAAAAAAAACCCATTATTGAGCACCTGGCGAGAAAACAAGAGGCTTGAGGACCCGTTTTGCCACCACCTCACTGCAAGACCATGAGGAGCTGGGCAATTGGCATTAGAATCATAGAATTGTAGAGTTGGAAGGAAAACCAAGTCATCTAGTCCAAACTCCTGAAACGCAAGAATCTTTTGCGCGACATGGGGCTTGAACCCCATGACCCTAAGATTAAGAGGCTTGTGCTCTACTGTCTGTTTCGCTCAGGGTGGTACTTGACCTCCCCATTGGTTTGTTCCAATTGCCTGTTTACCGCATGCAGTGGAGAGAGCAAGCTGAGAGGCAGCTGTAGCGGAAAGCTCAGTGGCAGAGCATCTCCCCTGCGTGTAAAAGGTAAAGGTAAAGGGACCCCTGACCAATAGGTCCAGTCATGGCCGACTCTGGGGTTGCGGCGCTCATCTCGCTTTACTGGCCGAGGGAGCCGGCGTACAGCTTCTGGGTCATGTGGCCAGCATGACTAAGCCACTTCTAGCGAACCAGAGCAGTGCATGGAAACGCTGTTTACCTTCCCGCCGGAGCGGTACCTATTTAACTACTTGCACTTTGACGTGCTTTCAAACTGCTAGGTTGGCAGGAGCAGGGACCGAGCAACGGGAGCTCAACCTGTTGCGGGGTTTCGAACCGCCAACCTTCTGATCGGCAAATCCTAGGCTCTGTGGTTTATATCCCAAATTCAATCCCTGGCAGGGCTGAGACTCCTGCCTGAAACCCTGCAGAGCTGCTGCCAGTCCGTGTTGACAATGCAGAGCTAGATGGGCCAATGGTCTGATTTGGTATGAGGCTCCTATGGTAATGAAAGGATTGACCTTCCTCTTGCTTCTACCTTGCACAAAAGTACATTAAAAATCTACCTCCCTGGACTTTGCGGCAGAGACCATGCCTCTGCAATTTGCCCTTGCTGCATATGCACCATGTATTGCTAATGCTGAATGAGATGTTTGCCAGAGGAAACTTCCTGCAGTATACAGAAACAAGCCTACACTATAACGAAGCAGCCTGATTTTTATCACTGGATGAGATGAGAGATAGGCTCTGTAATGTAATCACTGGAAATGATAAAGATGTCTCTCAAGACAATGTGTTTGCCAAAGTTTCCAGGACCGGTTAGCTTAAAATCCAGACATGACACATAAATGGTGAAGAAACTACTGACACCCCAGGTTTTGGTGACCTGGAATTTTCTGTTTGACTAAGCTTTGGTGGGATATTTTTTTTTTTTGCCTTTTTTCTAATTATCTAAACTTACAGCAACGGATATATAATCATTATAGCCAACATCAATTTAGATATATTATAAACATGGAAGTTTAACACAGAAACGCGCAATTATTGCAAACAACATTGTGATGATTTGTTCTTCAACGATTCTGTCCTTATGAGGAATTTTCAAAACATGCCTAACTTTTGGCCCAAATAGCTGCAAACACCCTTTATTTATTTAACTTTTCATGACTTTATTTATTTAACTTTTTATTGGTGCTCTGCCAGATTTGTCTAGTCAGCCAAAATTCAGTGGAGAAAAACATCCTTACAGGCTGTTTTTTGTTGTTGTTTTTTTAAAAAGGAGCACCACCAGTTTCATTTTATATTCTTCATTTTTTTTTGCACATAATGTTAAATATACCAGGTGGTATTCAACTAAAGCAGTGCAAGGATTTTCGCTTTTGCAATGGGACTTCTCCCCCACTCCCTGTCCCCCCCTCAAATGTGATCCAGAGGGTTGGGGGGGGAACCCCCAGAACAGATGGAAGTAGCAGGAGGGGAGAAGAGAGAATGCTCTGCCACTCAAGTACAAATCCTTACAGTGACCGAAGCTTCACGCAAATCTTCCTTATTAACTCTAAGCCAACACACAACACACAGGGCTCACCTTCGGCAGAAGGGATGGACCGGATGGAGGAAGCCGCTGACCTTTTCAATCCGGAGAGGCTATATAGTCCTTTTTTGGTCAGGTCTGTTGGTGGAGTCATGGTCTCTGGAACGGTGACAGAAGTGACACTATGGCAGTCAGACTCCATGTCTGTTTTTGCTGTGTCCTCCTTTGAGGAAGATTCAGGACTCGGCGTCCAAAGGCCTGAATTTTTCTGCCCGTTGGAGGATGGGGACGAAGCAATCCATGGAACTCCTCCGGCTTTATCCCTGGGCTGAGAAGATGGAGGTTTCGTGGTGCTGTTTTGTTCTGATGAGTGAGATGAAAGGGATTCTATGCTGCCCATCGGGGTGCTGTCTGGGCTGCTACTGTAGGAATCAGCTGTAAAGGGGGAAAGGTTGGGGAGGTGGAAGAATAGATGATGTTTACCAGGGTGCAATTTTGCTTTCTTGTGGGCAGGAGGGCAACACTACTTGCTCATTAGCATCCAAGCATGGTCTAAATCAGGGGTGAGCAATCTGTGGCCCCTCCAAATGTTGGGACTCCAACCTCATCAGCCCCAACCAAGTCAGTCAACAATCATGGATTATGGGTTCTGAAGTCCAATGACAAATGAAGGACCACAGGATGCCCAACCTTAGCCTAAATGGAGAGTGCCAGTCTTCACCAGGACTTGAGTTTTTCTAATAGTTCTATACCTTGTAAATGGGTAAAATTGATGGTAACTGCAACCAGACAGGTTATAGCGAGTAATTGGAAAAATGCAGAGGAGTTAGGGGTGAACCAATGGAGGAAAAAACTGAATAATATTATAATTTTAGAATATCTAACTGTGAAGATACACAGAATGAAAGGGTTTAAGTGAGAAAAAGGAGGATTGGTTTGAGAAGATATTGAATTATTTGGGTAGGTTTGAACAATTTGGGGCAATTAAAATGTTAAAAGTTAAATAAACCTTATGGATGGAGGAGTCTTAACATATATAAAATTGTACATATGGTTGTTTTGAATGTGTTATTATTGATTATGTGTACCCAATGTATCAGCCGCCGGGGGGTGGGGGGCGGCGTTTCACTGTTTGTGTTTTGGTGGTTGGTAAAAAATAAAAATATTAAATATTTTTTAAAAAGTTCTATTCCTTGGCACAAAATCGAGCATAATTTGGTATTGGCTACAGAGAATCTGGCTTTAATTTAAAGAGGTAAAAGAGCTCTTCTTGTTATGATGATGGGTTTTAAATGCATGGGCCATACTGGGCGAAGCCTCCGAAGTCAGAGGAAGACTTAGTGGGGCTCCCCCACTGGTCAGGAGGTAGAACTTCAGCATTCTGATCAAGCTTAGTAACCCTTTGTGATTAGTGGAAGCAGAATTTGCCCACTAAGAAAACACAGTTTGCAGATGCCAGGCTTTCCTCGAGCAGAATTTGGATGACATTAGGAGCTAAAACTATCCTTATAGCCTTCCAGACATAGAAGTGCGATAAGCCCTGATCTCAATCCACCAGCAATGAATGCAATGCCACCGTTGGGCAATAAACACTTGCAGTTCCTCTGCCAGGCATGCAGAAATCGTTCCATCAACACCTCTAAAATGCACAGTGACACCACTTCATAAATCTACTCCATTAACACCCAGCCTTTCTTCCATCCTGGAGCTCAAGGCAGGATACATGAGCTCCCACACAGTCTTTCGCTCAGGCAATGACCCTGACCAGACCAGTTTATTTTGAGCAGGGATGTTGCACCCTTTTGCTCTGAAGACTGTGCTCTGCAACCAGTCATGCATCTCCCTGCTGATGGGATGGCACAGAATAGGAACCTGTTTCCTTGGTGGATTTCACTGGTGCAGAGGGCAAACGAATGCGGATAACCCGTCTTTCGAACTAAACAAATTCCACTCTGCCTTAGCACATCAAGATGGTCTTGCTTGGGCCAGGGTGGGGTGGGGCAGGGTGCGGAATAGCGAAACGAAACAAACAGGAAAAGCTCGGAACCTTTCAGGGGATAATGCAAGATTTGCCTCTGCGCGCGCACACACACACACACAGCTCTGTAGAGCAGCACACCTTTATGTTCAGAGCAAAACAACTGCTACCATCCATTAACTGCCAACTTCAGTAAGTGAGAATGTGCTAGTGGAGTAAGATGCACTTACTGTCTGGGTCTGCCAGGCAGGGGGTATATCGTCCTTTTGGTTTGCGAGTGCCTGTAGAAAGGCAGATTGCTCTCGTCCTTCTTGAGCCCGATCGGGATTGAGGCTGCGGAAGAGGGATGTTGGGGTCTGGGGCTGTGTGGAATATCTGTCAGTTAAAAGCAAGGATAACTCAGAATCTTTCAGGAGCAGCTATATTTCATTTAGGGTCAAGAGACAACGGCCAGCCAAATGCTGTGATTTTCCAGTAACAACAACAACAACAACAACAATAATATAGTAGTAGTGATGAATTATTATTATTATTATTATTATTATTATTATTATTATTATTATTATTATTATTATTATTATTTACTACTACTACTTATTACTACTACTATTTATTATTACTACTACTACTACTATATTACTACTACTACTATACTACTACTACTACTACTACTACTACTACAACTCATACACCACCCTTCATCCAAAGAGCACAGGGAGGTTTACAACATAAAAACACAAAATACATAATATCAAAAAGGCAACCCCCCTTGACACATTTAAACGGTAACAGACTGTTTAACCAGTCAAAGTCTGGTAGAAGAGGAATGTTTTCGCCTGACACCAAAAGACTCATAATGAAGACACCAGGCGAGCCTCCCTGGGGAGAGGATTCCACAAACGGGGTGCCACCACAGAAAAGGCCTGTTCTTGTGCTGCCATCCTCCGGACCTCAGAAGATGATTGCAGGCTCTACCACAAACATAAGCATCAAGGAAGAAGAAGCTGCTCTTCCCATTATCAAATATGAATGGGATGTACGTTAGGCTATGGAACAGCAAATGTGAGGTTCAAGGTTATATGGCGTTTCTGCTTTTGGGTTTATTTATTTTTTAAGCGTGTGCCTTTCAATAGGTTTTACAAGATTCCAGTGTTCTACCTTTTCGTAATGCTCGATAAGAATCTCAACCACAATATTCTGAAACTTGATGTTCATCATTGCCGCCACCGTTTCCTCCTGGGCTCTCATCAGTGTGGGGCCAAAGATAACTCCAAGGTTAGAGATGGTCATGAGATTTTGCTGACTATGTAGTGATACCCTGAAAACAAAACAATTAAAAAAAGGAGGAAGTTAATCATCACCCACTAACTTCCTGTTCAAAGAAGAGGTGCAGGGTTATTATTCATTCTTACTATCAGGCTTATAATTTTGACATGGTAATACACCTCAGAATGACGTAAATGTTTCCCCTCATGGAAAAGGAAGCTGACTGGAAGGAGTCCAAAAATATTTTTACTGGTTGTGCCCTGCATATTTTAAGAAAGGCTGCAAGTTTCAATGCATTTCTGCAACCAACTCGTGCTATATCTGAAGGCAACCCTGTTTAGGGAAGTTTTCAATGTTTGATGTTTTATCGTGTTTTTAATTTATATTCTGTTGGGAGCCGCCCAGAGTGGCTGGGGAAACGCAGCCAGATGGGTGGGGGATAAATAATAAATTATTATTATTAATTATTACAATAACAAACATTATTTCTCTTGAATTTAAAAGCAAGTCACTTCAATTATGAACTTTTTTCCTAACTGAGGCAGAAACCAAGCAAGATGCATTTTTCATTTGCTCTCAGCTTTTCTTTCCTTCTTTTCTAGAAAGGGCCACAAACAAATGAAGCTGACAATGTGTAGCAGAAACCAAAGTACACCAATCTGAATCTTTCTGCAAAAGCTACTGGAGCTAAAAGCCTCGTGCCATAGACTGGGTTGGTTCATTCAAACCACTTTATTATAAATATATCCTTTAAAAACCACTTTTTGCATTGTGCTCCCCACACAGCATCTCCTAGGACCTATGCACACTCGGCTTTCAGAAACCTACACAACTCATTATGTTTTAGGGCGCATGAATGGGACTCCCTGCCCTGCAAGCCACTCTGACTTCTCATTTCCCTCACATAAGTTGGATTCTGTGTGACAAAGTACTTCCTTTTGTCTGTTCTAAATCTCCCAACATTCAGACTCGTCCGTTTCCAGGGAGTTGTTCCAGCACCCTGGTCATTTTGACTTCCCTCCGCTGAGGGTCTTCTGCTGGTTCCCTCACTGTGAGAAGTGAAGTTACAGGGAACCAGGCCTAGAGGGCCTTCTCGGTAGTGGCACCCGCCCTGTGGAACGCCCCGGCCCCTTCAGATGCCAAGGGGATAAAGAACTACACAAGTTTTAGAAGACACCTGAAGGCAGCCCTATGTTGGGATGTTTTTAATGTCTGATGTATTATTATGTTTTTATATATGCTGTAATAAGCCACCCAGAGTGGCTGGGGAAACCCAGTCAGATGGGTGGGGTATGAATAATAAAATTTAAAGGTTACTCAGGACCACATAGCAGCTTAGCCAATTTCAGTAAGGCCTTTACTCCCCAAAATGCACCACCAGAGTGTGTTGCAGTACACATTTCATTCCAAGAGCAGGGTTGACTTGGGGGATGATTCCATCAGCAGACGGCAACAGTAATCTACTGTCTGGGCCATGAAGGTTTCTTGAAAAATGTACATGGAGAGCAAATTTGGTGCGCATCACTTTAAAAGAACTCCCAACGACGCAAAGGTTAGAGATGATCTATGGTTAGGAACACCTAGTCGGTTTTTAAAGCTACGCAGGTTCTCGTTTCATTATGTAGCGAGGCAGACATATTGGTGAACGGACCATGCCATTCAACAGACATTAACAATCCTACCTGTACATAAATCAGACCATTTTCATTCCAGATTGCAGGGTTCAAGGCTTCATTTAGAATGAAGCCTGTGAAAATGTTGCTTGTTTATTTGGATAAGCGATGAGCAGGATGAACCACGGGCTATGGGTGCTCATCATAAATCCTTCACTCAGCAGAATCACTCAGGAGTTTTCTAGGGATTGCTACAGAAAGGTGCCATTTAGCCTGTGACGCGGGTGGCGCTGTGGGTTAAACCACAGAGCCTAGGACTTGCCAATCAGAAGGTCGGCAGTTCAAATCCCCGCGACGGGGTGAGCTCCCGTTGCTCGGTCCCTGCTCCTGCCAACCTAGCAGTTCGAAAGCACGTCAAAGTGCAAGTAGATAAATAGGTACCGCTCCAGCAGGATGGTAAACAGCGTTTCCATGCGCTGCTCTCGTTTGCCAGAAGTGGCTTAGTCCTGCTGGCCACATGACCCGGAAGCTGTATGCCGGCTCCCTTGGCCAATAGAGCTAGATGAGCGCCACAACCCTAGAGTCAGTCACGACTGGACCTAATGGTCAGGGGTCCCTTTACCTTTACATGCTGAAAGGAACAGGGACCTACTGTAATGTCTGCATATGCGTGGCAAGATTTAGACCCCAATGTAGAAGGTCCTGGGATGGAGTGTTCGCGGGATACACCTGCAGCCCTTGTGTTTTTATGAAGTGGTTCTGTAATGGTTCTAGGGGTTGCTCGTGCGTAAGTTGCCGCCACTCCTGGCTAGGTTACCTGGTTAAACCCTTTCTGTCTGGAAAGCCTCTAGCTTCGTGGCTGTCTCAGTCGCTGGCAGAATCCGTCAGTGGGCGTTTCTTGAACTTCTTCCAGCAAAGAAGTTCTTTGACGCCAAGTCTCCTCCTACTCTCCCTGCGCGGAAGTCTTCTGCGCAGGGAGGGTGTGGGCAGCGGAGTACCCGTACTCTCTCCGCTGGTCTCAGGCGAGGAGTCTTGGAGCCTCCTCTCCGATTCCCCCATCTGCCCCCCTTCTCCACTGGTGTTACGCTGATTTCCTTCCCCAGCAGATGGGCTGCCTCTCTCGCTACTGGGACCCTCTCCGGCATCCCTCTGGAGCCTTCCCTCCGCCTCTAGATCCAATGGCAGTTCCCTGACAGGTTCTCTGCTAAACAGGGAAGGAATAGTGGAAACACGTACCAAAACAGGGCCAACTAGATTAGGTCAATTTCACATTGGGTCATTCCAAGTCAAGTGATCCAATTATTTTTACCTTACCATTATATATCTATTGCTTACAGTATCAGTTTCCTAACAGTAGTATAAGAAAAGGTCCCAGATCTCAGTTTTTAATTTTTTTATCTCCTCTCGTTTTTGAGGGTTTGAAATTTTAAAAAAATAAATAAATGACAATTTTGGCCTTGCTGGACTAAACAAAAACCTTTAAAACTCAGCCCAGAATTGATATATTTTAAAACTGAAAATACTAATTTCTTCAGAACATCATGGGCTTTAATATGATATGGCACTTGATCAACTTAGTTCAATTTTTTAAGTTAAATTACAAAGTTTAAAAATTAAAAAAGTGATTAAAAATCCCCCCCAAACCCTGTATTGATTGTTTCCTATTTCTAAGAGCTTTTTGTGTAGCCCGGCAAGGCCAAAATTGTCATTTTTTTGGAATTATTAAAAACCTCATAACTCAAAAACGGGAGGAGATAAAAATATAAAACTTTAGATTTAAACTTTGTTTTGATTGTTCAGCAAGAATACAAAGAAAGTTGGATGACATCAGGTAAAAAAAAAAATCATTAAAAATTGGATTGCTTGATATGGAATGAACCCATTGTGGCACTCCTTGGCTCTCATATATCTGGAGAGTGAGTTTTTGCACCATGTTCTCATGCTGCTTCTAGACCCAGCTTTGCTTTTGGAGACTGAGGAAGACAATAAGAACAGCCTTGTTGCATCAGGCCTGTGACCCATCTGGTCCAGCATCTTGTTGCCATGGCGCCCAAATAGATGCCTGCAGGAAGAACGCAAGCAGGACTCTTCCCACCAGAAATTCCTAGCAACTGTCATCCTGAGGCCTACTGCTTCTGATGGTGGAGGTGGACCATGGTCAACATGGTTGGCACTGAAGTGTAAAAGGGAGGGAGCCTTTCCAGTTATGTGGCAAGTTATTCACTACGGAGAGTTACAGGAGGAACCCGACAAAGGTTGCCAATTTTGCCAGCAGCCCCGAGTTCGGTAAAGTATTCGGTTTCAAATTTAGCAGCTCAATTCTGCAGAACTCTGTATTTCTGAACTAGAATCATAGAATCATAGAATCATAGAATCATAGAGTTGAAAGAGACCACAAGGGCCATCGAGTCCAACCCCCTGCCAAGCAGGAAACACCATCAGAGCACTCCTGACATATGGTTGTCAAGCCTCTGCTTAAAGACCTCCAAAGTAGGAGACTCCACCACACTCCTTGGCAGCAAATTCCACTGTCGAACAGCTCTTACTGTCAGGAAGTTCTTCCTAATGTTTAGGTGGAATCTTCTTTCTTGTAGTTTGGATCCATTGCTCCGTGTCCGCTTCTCTGGAGCAGCAGAAAACAACCTTTCTCCCTCCTCTATGTGACATCCTTTTATATATTTGAACATGGCTATCATATCACCCCTTAACCTCCTCTTCTCCAGGCTAAACATGCCCAGCTCCCTTAGCCGTTCCTCATAAGGCATCGTTTCCAGGCCTTTGACCATTTTGGTTGCCCTCCTCTGGACACGTTCCAGTTTGTCAGTGTCCTTCTTGAATTGTGGTGCCCAGAACTGGACACAGTACTCCAGGTGTGGTCTGACCAGAGCAGAATACAGTGGCACTATTACTTCCCTTGATCTAGATGCTATACTCCTATTGATGCAGCCCAGAATTGCATTGGCTTTTTTAGCTGCCGCGTCACACTGTTGGCTCATGTCAAGTTTGTGGTCAACCAAGACTCCTAGATCCTTTTCACATGTACTGCTCTCAAGCCAGGTGTCACCCATCTTGTATTTGTGCCTCTCATTTTTTTTGCCCAAGTGCAATACTTTACATTTCTCCCTGTTAAAATTCATTTTGTTTGTTTTTGCCCAGTTCTCTAATCTGTCAAGGTCGTTTTGAAGTGTGATCCTGTCCTCTGGGGTGTTAGCCACCCCTCCCAGTTTGGTGTCATCTGCAAATTTGATCAGGATGCCCTTGAGTCCATCATCCAAGTCGTTGATAAAGATGTTAAATAAGACCGGGCCCAAGACAGAACCCTGTGGCACCCCACTAGTCACTCTTCTCCAGGATGAAGAGGAACCATTGATGAGCACCCTTTGGGTTCGGTCAGTCAGCCAGTTACAAATCCACTGAGTGGTAGCAGAGTCAAGACCGCATTTTACCAGCTTCTTTACAAGAATATCATGGGGCACCTTGTCAAATGCCTTACTGAAATCAAGGTAGGCTATATCCACTGAGTTCCCTTCATCTACCAGGCTTGTAATTCTGTCAAAAAATGAGATCAGGTTAGTCTGACATGACTTATTTTTCAGAAATCCATGCTGACTATTGGTGATCACAGCATTCCTTTCTAGGTGCTCACAGACTGTTTGCTTAATGATCTGCTCCAGAATCTTCCCTGGTATTGATGTCAGACTGACTGGGCGATAATTATTTGGGTCCTCTCTTTTCCCCTTTTTGAAAATAGGGACAACATTTGCCCTCCTCCAGTCTGCCGGGACTTCGCCTGTTCTCCAGGATTTCTCGAAGATGACTGCCAGTGGTTCTGAGATCACATCTGCCAGTTCTTTTAATACTCTTGGATGCAGTTCATCTGGCCCTGGAGACTTGAATACATCTAAACTAGCCAAATATTCTTGTACTGTCTCCTTAGTTATTCTGGGCTGTGTTTCCTTTGCTGAATCATTTGCTCCAAATTCTTCAGGTCGGGCATTGTTTTCTTTATCGGAGAAGACTGAGGCAAAGAAGGCATTGAGGAGTTCAGCCCTTTCTGTGTCCCCTGTTTGCATTTCACCATCTTCTCCTCTGAGTGACCCCACTGTTTCTTTGTTCTTCCTTTTGCTACGAACATACCCATAAAAGCCTTTTTTGTTGCTTTTAACCTCTCTAGCAAGCCTGAGTTCATTCTGTGCTTTAGCTTTTCTGACTTTGTGTCTACACGTGCTGGCTATTTGTTTGAATTCCTCTTTGGTGGTTTTCCCCCTTTTCCATTTTTTGTACACATCCTTTTTTAATCTTAATTCAGTTAAAAGTTCTTTAGATAGCCACCCTGGCTTCTTTAGGCACCTTCCATGTTTCCGTCTCATTGGTATTGCCTGACGTTGTGCTTTTACTATCTCCCTCTTAACAAACTCCCAGCCATCATGAACTCCCTTTCCTTTTAGTATTGCTGTCCATGGGATCTCACCCAGCACTTCCCTAAGTTTTATGAAGTCGGCTTTCTTAAAGTCAAGAAATTGAGTCCTAGTATGCTTGGCTGCTCCTTTCCGCTGTATAGTAAACTTCAGAAGAGCATGATCACTCGCGCCTAATGATCCTTCCACTTCTACCCCACTAACCAGGTCATCAACATTGGTTAGGACCAGATCTAAAATGGCTGTTCCTCTTGTTGCTTCTCCCACTTTCTGGACAATGAAGTTGTCTGCAAGGCCAGTGAGGAATCTGTTTGACCTTATGCTCTTGGCTGAGTTTGACGTCCAACAAATATCCGGGTAATTGAAGTCCCCCATTACTACTATCTCCCTTCCTTTTGCATGCTTGGCCATCTGTTCCAGGAAGGCATCATCTATGTCCTCCGTTTGGCTTGGGGATCTATAGTAAACTCCCACAATGAGGTCTCTGTTATTCTTCTCTCCCTTAATTTTGACCCAAATGCTCTCACATTGGCTTTGAGGTTCTAAATCTTGGATCTCTTCACAGGTATACACATCCCTGACATATAACGCCACTCCTCCTCCTTTCTTGTCTGGTCTGTTTCTCTGAAATAGATTGTATCCCCCCATTATTACATTCCAATCGTGGGACTTATCCCACCAGGTTTCAGTGATGCCTATTATGTCATATTTAGTTTGCTGTACCAAGAGCTCAAGCTCATCTTGTTTATTTCCCATGCTTTGCGCATTAGTGTACAGACATTGAAGTCCATTAATCATTCCCCCGTGTCTCTTATTTAAGGATTTTTTCCTCCCACCACTAGGTCCGCGTGCTGTTTGCTCCATTTGGTCTATGACATTTGGATGATCATCTTCATTAATTGATAGACTCCTACCTTCAGGAGCACTGTCTCCCTCCCCCACATTAGTCAGTTTAAAGCCCTCCTGATGAGGTTTCTGAGATTTTTGGCAAAAACATTCCTCCCAACCGTTGTGAGGTGCAGCCCATCACTTGCCAGAAGTCCATCTTCAAGAAACTGCAGTCCGTGATCTAAGAATCCAAACCGTTCCTGTTTACACCATTTGCGAAGCCAGCTGTTCACTTCCACTATTTTCTTTTTTTTTTTTTTAATGAATTTTTATTGGTTTTACAGCATTTTTAAGACAAACAAACAAACACAAAACAAAACAAACATACAAAATACTTTCAAAGATATTTTCATAAACCTCTTTTCTTGGACTTCCCCATACCCCCCCTCTCTGCATCCCAGTGTCCATATTTGAACTAGCAACTTCCAATTGTTACTTTCTAATCTCTGTCATCTTAGTCCTCCTTTATTATCTAGCCTTGTATCCCTGTACCCTGTTACTTCTAGCAACCACAACATTTTAACATTCGTTAAGTTTGTAGTAGTCCTTAAGATAGCTCTTAAATTTTTTCCATTCTTCTTCCACCATCTCTTTGCGTTGGTCACGGATTCTGCCTGTCATCTCAGCCAGTGTCATATAGTCCATCACTTTCATCTGCCATTCTTCCAGAGTAGGTAAATCTTGTGTCTTCCAATACTTTGCGATGAGTATTCTTGCTGCTGTTGTGGCATACATAAAGAAATTTCTATCTTTCTTTGTCACCAATTGGCCGACAATGCCCAAGAGAAAGGCCTCTGGTTTTTTAGAAAATGTACATTTAAGTACCTTTTTCATTTCATTATAGATCATTTCCCAGAAGACCTTTATCTTCGGGCATGTCCACCAAAGGTGGTAAAAAGTGCCTTCAGTCTCTTTACATTTCCAACATTTATTATCGGGCAAATGGTAGATTTTTGCCAGCTTGACTGGGGTCATGTACCACCTGTATACCATTTTCATAATGTTTTCCTTTAAGGCATTACATGCCGTAAATTTGATACCGGTGTTCCATAACCATTCCCAGTCATCTGACATAATGTTGTGTCCAACATCCTGCGCCCACTTAATCATAGCAGATTTAACTGTTTCATCCTGTGTGTTCCATTTCAACAGCAAGTTATACATTCTAGATAAATTCTTAGTATTGGGTTCTAACAATTCAGTCTCTAGTTTTGATTTCTCCACTTGGAAACCGATTTTCCTATCCTGTTTAAAAATTTCCATTATTTGACGATATTGAAACCAATTTTCTACTTTGTGCTTCAATTTCTCCTGACTTTGTAGTTTAACCTTGTCTCCATCCTGTTCTAAAATTTCCCAATATTTCGGCCATCCGACCTCCATATTGAGTTTCTTCACTGCTTTAGCCTCCACTGGTGACACCCATCTAGGGGTTTTATTTTCCAATAAGTCTTTGTATCTTATCCAGACATTAAATAATGCTTTTCTAACAATGTGATTTTTAAAGATACTGTTAACCTTATCATACCAAAGATATGCATGCCAACCAAAAGCATTATTGAAGCCTTCCAGATCCAAGATGTCCGTGTTCTCGAGGAGCATCCATTCTTTCAGCCAGCAAAACGCTGCTGCCTCATAGTACAATTTTAGGTCCGGCAGGGCGAAACCCCCTCTTTCTTTAGCGTCAGTCAGTATTTTGAATTTAATTCGGGGCTTTTTGCCCTGCCAGACAAATTTCGAAATGTCTTTGTGCCACCTCTTAAAACATTCCATCTTGTCGAGAATCTGCAAGGTCTGAAACAAAAATAACATTCTAGGCAATACATTCATTTTAATTACTGCAATTCGGCCTAACATTGACAGTTTCAGATTTGACCATATTTCTAGATCTTTTTTAATCTCTGACCAACATTTTTCATAATTGTCCTTATACAAATTAACATTCTTAGGTGTTAAATAAACCCCTAGGTATTTGACTTTCTTAACCACTGTCAAACCTGTTTCCTCCTGAAATTTCTCCTTTTCCATATCTGTTAGGTTTTTCCCTAAGACTTTAGTTTTTTGCTTATTCAACTTAAATCCAGCCACCTGGCCAAATTGTTGAATTATTTCTAAAACCCTTTTCGTACTAGTGTTTGGCTCTTGCAAAGTCAATACTAGGTCATCTGCATACGCTCTTAACTTGTAATGTTTAGCTCCGACCTGCACACCTTTGACCTGCTGGTCATTTCTTATCATATTCAACAACACCTCCAGAACCGAAATAAAAAGTAATGGGGAAATTGGGCACCCCTGCCGAGTTCCTTTTTCTATCTTAAGTTCCTCAGTCACGACATTATTTACAATCAGCTTAGCTTTTTGTTCAGAATATATTGCAGTCATACCATTCTCAAAACCCTGGCCTACCCCCATCCCATGAAGATTCTTCCTCATAAAACTCCAAGAGATATTATCAAAGGCTTTCTCCGCGTCCACAAAGATCAATACTGCTTTAGTGTTTATATTCACCTCCAGCTTTTCCAAAATGTCTATTACATTCCTTACATTGTCTGCTAGGTGTCTTTTAGGGAGAAAGCCTGCTTGGTCTTTATGAATCTTCTCGATCAAAACTCTTTTAAATCTTTTTGCCAAAATGTCTGCAAAAATTTTGTAATCCACATTAAGGAGTGATATCGGGCGGTAGTTCTTGAGTTGAGTCTTTTCAGTCTCTGACTTTGGTATGAGTGAAATATATGCCTCTTTCCACGATTCAGGTGCCCTTTTTCCCTCAAGGATCTCATTACAAACTTCTCTTAGTGGTTGAATCAACCATTCCTTCAGCGATTTGTAGTATCTAGAAGTCAGTCCATCTGGTCCCGGAGATTTGCCCAGTTGCATACTCTGAATGGCAGCCTCTATCTCTTGTTCTGAGATTCTCTGGTTCAAGTCCATCTTACTTTGCTGAGAGATATTTTGTAATCCATATCTTCCAAGGAATTTGTCTATATCTTCTTCATTTTGCGGGCCTTGGGTGTAAAGTTTTTTGAAATAACTTAAAAAGCAATTTCTAATTTCATTAGGTTTAGATATGCTCTTTCCATCAACCTCTAGACTTGTAACTGTATTTAGTTTCTGCCTTTTCTTCAATTGCCATGCCAAAAGTTTACCGCATTTATTTGCTGATTCAAAAGTCTTTTGTTTCATTTGCTTTATCTTCCATTCAATCTCTTGGTTCATCAATTCCATATATTGAGTTTGATATAACTTAATCTCTCTTAATATGTCCTGAGACTTTGGTTTTGTTCTTAGTTTCCTCTCTCCTTCCTTTATCATTTCCAAGATCTTCTCTTTTTTCTCATTTTGTTTTTTCCTCTTTATTGAATTTTGTTGAATCAAAAATCCTCTCATAACAGCTTTACTTGCGTCCCAGATCACTCTTTTCTCCACGTCAGTCCTCAAATTTATTTCAAAATAATCTTTTAAGGTCTTTTGGGCCTTCGTGAGAATCTCCTTATCTCGAAAGAGGGTGTCATTCATTCTCCATCTAAATTGACCGGTTATTGTGAGTTTCATCTCCATCTTCACGGCGTTATGGTCGGAGCAAGTTTTTGGGCAGATTTCCACTTTCTTAATCTTTGGAGCCAATCCACTAGTAACCCAGATTTGGTCAATTCTGGTCCAGGTCATCATTGCTTGGGAGAAGAAGGTTCCCTCTCTCTCCAGAGGGTTCCTTGTTCTCCAAATGTCTATCAAGTCCATGTTTTCTGTCATTTCGAAAAAAGTCTTAGGGAGTCTCCCTTCTTTAGTGACTGTTAGTCTTTGTGCCTTGTCCATATTAGTGGAGACCACGCCATTCATGTCTCCCATGATTATCATATTATAATCCAGATAGTCCGTCAAAGTTTCATGAAGTCCCTTAAAGAAGTCAGATTTGCCTTCATTTGGTGCATAAATTCCAACAACTAAAAGTTTTTCTCCTTGTACTTGTATCTCCACAGCCAGATATCTCCCTTGTTCATCTTTAAATATCATTTTTGGAGCCCATTTCTCCTTCACATATATTACCACTCCTCTCTTCTTAACTTTGTCTGATGAAATAAATTCTTGTCCTAACCTTTTATTTGTGAGTAATCTCCTGTGGGCTCTAGTTATGTGAGTTTCTTGTAAACAAATCAAATCCAATTGTTCTCTGTTCAAAATATGAAATACTTGTCTTCTCTTCAAAGGCCCATTCAGTCCATTACAATTCCAACTAAGGAATTGCAGAGCCATCTTGTTATTTTCTTAAGGCTCCTCCAACAGCTCCAAGTTGTTGCTCTTCTTCTGACGGTGGTGGTTTTTGTCCAAACGAGAGACTCAGGACGTCCAGTGCTCTCCTCTGTTCTGCAAGTACGTCCACAGTCCCCTTCTGTAGGTCCTCCTGATATCTTGCCAGAAATTTGTCTTTATCTTGAATTGTCTTTATTTTCACTTTCTTTGCCTTGTAGTCGAATGACAGTCCTTGTGGGAATTCCCACCTGAAGCGGATCTGATTTTTCTTTAACAAAAGCACCAAATCCTTGTAGAAGTTTCTTAAGTCCAAGATATATTTTGGTATGTCTTTAAAGATCTGTACTGCTGAATTTCCAATTTGGAGGGCTTTTCCAAAGTGTAGTCCTAAAATTTTATCTCTTTCCTCCTTAGATCTGAATGTGATCAAACAATCTCTTGGTGTCTTTCTATCTTGCTTTTTGCCGAGTCTAAAGGCAGTTGTGATTTTGAAATCGTCTTCCTCCAAGTCCCAGCAATCCGCAAACTCCCGTGTCAAATATTCCACAAGGTTGTCATTTTCATTCTCCGGAATCAGTCTTAATTTTAAGTTTCTCTCTTTCCTCTGTAACTCCCACAAGGCCAAGGTTGCATCATGCTCATAGACCTTCTTGGCAAGTGGCTCTAATTTCTCCTGCGTCTCTCCAGCTGTGGCTTTGGCCTCTTCGGCAATTTGACGCGTGGTGGCATTTTCCTCGACCAATTTATTTATAGATTCTGTATTCTGGTTTAATCTTGTTGATATTTCTGTTAATTTTTGTGTGTTCTCTGAAGTCTGTTTTGTCAAAGACTCCAGAGTCTGGTTTATCTTAAGCAAAGCTTCTGTCACAGCATCCATAGAAACGGCTGCTCCTTTGTCCTGTCCTGTTGTTCCAGCTAGTCCGGCTGTTACGCCTAAGATCGAACCTCTTCTCTTTGCTTGTTGCAGCTGCAGCTGTTGCTGTTGTTGTTGCTTGGTCTTGGCTCTTGTAGTTATCTCTTCTTGTGGCCCACTCATGTCAAGGTCAATTCCCACGGGATTTATTCTCCCTTGGAAAATTCCACTGTCTTAGGCCGTGCTGGACTTCACTTTATCCTCTAGAGGGAGCAAATCAAAATGGCCATAGAAGGAAATTTCAAAATACATGAACAAAGGAGACCATCCAAGATGTAGAAAGAAAGGAGATTAATCCAGTCAAAATCAATGTTACTAAAGTCTTATAGCTTCCAATTGCCACAGTTGCCCAGTATACTGTTTATACTGTTTCTTCTTAAAATGTACAAAAATCAGGCACTGTGGAAACTTTGTATCAAGGTGTCACTTCACAGGGAAAAGTCAACTCAGTGTACTAAGAAGGCAGACCGTTTCAGACTTTCAAGTAGATAAGATAGCAGAGGTTTTTTCCTTCAAATAAGTCATGCAGTTAATGTTCAAATTCGCCTCCCCTCTGCCCTGCTTGCTAGAGGGGAGATCAAAGGTTTAAATGTCCGGTTTAGCTGATCAAAGGACGAATTTAAACGGATGCAGGTTTAGAGCTCCGTTGCTTTCACTTTCATGCGGTCGGGGGGAGGCAGACTTCCTTTGTTTAGATCTCCCCCGTTTTTAGCCCAATTTTTAAGATTAAAAGAAAAGTCCCAGTTATTTTTCAGTTCTTACTCACGGGGAATCAGTCCGAATTTCTTTTCAGGAAGGAATCGGCGCTCTCCGCTTATGGCGACGCGGCTTCACTTCGCAGGCTGGGTAGCGACTCTCAGCACCGCGCTCACTCCCGATGTCGATCCGTAGCCTTTAAAAAGGCTCTTTCACGGTACCGGGGGGCGCGAAGGTGCCCACCGAGTCTCCTTGTTCTCAGGCTTCAGCGCCTGGGATTTTAGGGGTCCCCCGCTTGCCGTAGCGGGTAAGACCCGAACTTGCGAAGCAGTCCTTCTCCGGAGCTCGGAGGTAGGACCGCCATTAAGCGCTGGCACTTCCACTATTTTCCCCTCTCTCCCTGGGCCACGTCGTTCAACTGGGAGGACAGACGAGATGACAATTTGTGCATTTAGTTGCTTCAATTTCCTGCCGAGAGCCTCGTAGTCTCTTTTGATCTTCTGGAGGCTATTGCTTGCAGTGTCATTGGTTCCCACATGAACCAAGAGGAAGGGGTATTTGTCAGTGGGTTTTATGATTCCTTGCAGTCGTTCAGTTACATCTTGGATCTTAGCCCAATAAAATAAAATAAAAATTATGGCGCTTCATGGCTTCATTTTGTTAAGTCAGATGGCTCCAGGGTGCTATGCAGATTTTCAGTTCCTTATCCAGAATGGGACTTTGACAAATAGGGTCCAAACACAGGTAGGAATACTAAACCAGTTTCCCTTTCACTCTGAATTTATCGCCCACAACACAGAATATTATGTTGCTTTAGGTTACCATGGTGACAAATTGGATAGTAAAGATGACAAAACAGAAAATGGAATTTGATATCATTCTAAGTAATGGCTAGCCACCAATCTGCAAACAGGTTCAAAGGCTTAGGTTCTTGCAGAAGTTTTAGAACATTACTTTTTTTCAGAATGCTGGAACTTTTTAATAAACCAATTTTCCTTAGGCCTACTTTACTTTTCCCTGCAAAAAGTAATCTGGTATTGAAAGGTAAGGGAAAGGTGGCAATATCCTTTATTCAAAAAAACAAAAAAAACAAAATCACTGTCTTCTGAAACTATTACTATTATTACAGGCCAATGTGAAGTTTTGGATATTGTCAATTTGCAGATTGGTGTGTGAGTTATGGGGTGATCTTCCTCCTTCCTCTTTTATATTAAGATGGCACAGAATGCAAAAATAGCTTCCACAATCCAGTCCTCAGAGTAAGAAGCAAGATCTGCTTATTTGTACAACTCTTATTTCGATTTTTTTTACTCATATTCTGCAGTTGTGACATCACAGGTTTTTCAGTGTGCTTTACAAAATGTAAATTTCGAAACGTACAAAAATGAATCTACATCACTTCACTTCACTTTTATGGTACTTTAACTGCTGTACACTTGGGAGCTGGTTCACACATGCACGATCATCACCAGGTGATTACATCATACAATGACATGCATATGTGAATAATAATAATAATAATAATAATAATAATAATAATAATAATAAATTCTTATTTGTACCCCGCCCTCCCTGGCTTGAGCCGGGCTCAGGGCGGCTAACATAAAACTAACACAGTATACAAAGAACATAAGAACATAAAAACAGGCAATCAATTAATTAAAATACATCTTAAAATTAAAGTAAAGGTAAAGGGACCCCTGACCATTAGGTCCAGTCGTGGCTGACTCTGGGGTTGCGGCGCTCATCTCGCTTTATTGGCTGAGGGAACTGGCGTACAGCTTCCGGGTCATGTGACCAGCATGACTAAGTCGCTTCTGGCAAACCAGAGCAGAGCACGGAAACGCTGTTTACCTTCCCGCCAGAGTGGTACCTATTTATCTACTTGCACTTTTGACGTGCTTTCGAACTGCTAGGTTGGCAGGAGCAGGGACAGAGCAACGGGAGCTCACTCCGTTGCGGGGATTCGAACCGCCGACCTTCTGATCGGCAAGTCCTAGGCTCAGTGATTTAACCCACAGCGCCACCCGCTCCCTTATCTTAAAATTAGTTCAGAGCAAATTAAAATCTGGACAGATGGCAGTCCATGGGTAAAATTGAGAGTAAAATTCTCCAGGGCCAACTGTTACCACTGGTCTTATAAAGGACCTGTGAGCGGGCTAGGAGGCCTCTTTAATGCTTGTTCTTATACAGAAAGAAAAGAATCAGACTGAACCCCAACCAAAGGCCTGGTGGACAGCTCCGTCTTGCAGGCCCTGCGGAAAGATATCAAATCCCGCAGGGCCCTGGTCTCTTGTGAGAGAGTGTTCCACCAGGCCGGGGCCACGGCCAAAAAGGCCATGGTCGAGGCCAGTCTAATCTCCCTGGGACCTGGGATATTCAGGGTGTTATTATTTGCAGACCTTAAGGTCCTCCGTGGGGCATACCAGGAGAGGCAGTCCCATAGGTACGAGGGTCCTAGGCTGTATAGGGCTTTAAAGATTAACACCAGCACCTTAAACCTGATCCTGTACTCCACTGGGAGCCAGCAGAGCTGGTATAGCATAGGGTGAATGTGATCCCGCGATGAGGACCCCGTAAGGAGTCTCGCCGCGGCATTCTGCACCCGCTGGAGTTTCTGGGTCAGTTTCAAGGGCAGTCCCATGTAGAGCGAGTTACAATAATGAAGCCTGGAGGTGACTGTTGCGTGGATCACAGTGGCGAGGTCAGGGCGAGAGAATTAAGGGACCAACTGCTTAGCTCAGCGGAGATGAAAAAATGCTGCCATCATAGATCTCCTACCAAAGGTAGTACTTTCCAGTAATAATGTGCAGAGAAATAAAGCGATGAGTCTGCATGCATGTACGAACCAGGTCTTGTTGACAGTCAACTAAATGTGTAAATCAAATCCACCAAAAAACACTATGCTTGAGGTGACGTGACAGAAATTTTACCCATGGTCACAGATGCACACCAGCAAAACCATCACTTGCTGCTTTCTTCTGGAAATGAGAATACGCATCTCAGCTAGCCACGCAGGTGAACGCATATATTGACATGTGAAAGTCACCCATTCTAATTCATAAAGCAATTTATTTAGAAATAAACCAACCATCCCTCTCCATGTCTCGCCATTCCTTTCTACCAACAGATTCATTATTCCCTTTTTTGTTTTTGTTGGGATGCTTTTCATTTTATGAAAACAATTTATAAAGAAAAATACAAAGATTATTATCAAATGTCTTTTTTTGGGGTCCAAACTAAAACATTAATTCAGGGGCGAGAAAGAGAAGAGGGGAAAGAAAGAAAGATGGAATGGAAAAAGAATTAAAAGAGATAAAGAGACAGAAAGAGAAAGAAAAGAGAAGAGAAAAGAGAAAGAAAAGTTTAAAAGCTAAAGAACTTCTGATTCTCCATCTGTCCGCTATATATAAACATTTTTCACTTCATCCACCCAAGTATAACACCTAATTATTCCGAATAGATTTCTTTATGGGCTTTACCCCGTGATATTTTCTTTTGTAAATTAAGTTTTTATTGATTTTCAGGAAACATACATACATTCATAAACACACATATATAGGTTACATATTTAACTTAAGCTCTATCGTGCCTCTGAGTTCCCTCCATTTCTTTGGTAAGTATCAAATAAAATTCTAATGTCACGTACTTTATATATCATATTATCAACTACTACCCCGTGATGTTTTCTGAATTGGAAAGCTCAACAAAACGAAAACGAGAAGGAAACAAGAATCCTTCCTACAGCACACAAACATTAGGCCTAAGCAGAGCAGTGCCATTTCAGTTTGTGTTTTTTAGAAAGACATGAAAGTATTACAGGAGATGAAAGGGCCTTGAGCTTCTTTTCCACAGACTCATTTTCCACAGACTCACTCCCTGGCAGAAACAGAGGGCAATTACAATTAACAGGTTAATTTAATGTGCGCTGCTTATTTGTCGAGAACCTCCAGGGCTCCAGCAACAAATACAATTCCAGTCAGCAGCTCTTTGCTCACAACCTTAGACAGCTTAAGCATCATATAGGGCGGTATCAATAATCGTAATTTCAATAATAATAATTTCATCTCTTTGGAATGAAGCAATTAGGGAAGGTGAAGAGTGGTGCCAGAAAATAAACTACACAGACGCATCTTCCCTCCCTTTCATCTCTCCTCCCGGCACCATCACCATAAAGGAAAGAAAATAGTTATTACTTGACCAAGTGCTTGACCAGGATCTCCAGCATCTCTCGGTTTTTCTCTGGCAGTTTGTGAACAAGTGCATGGACTGCTTCCACCCTGTAATTTTGGTCATCAGACTCTATTAAAATAATAATGATTAAAAAACAAAACACACACAATACATTGGTTTGTTTTTTTAAAAAACTTATCAAGGAACAAAACAGGCTGCATCTTAGCTCTAAGGATTGATTTAAACAAGGAATGGGGAACTTGTTGCCATCAAGATGTGACTGGACTACAACTCCCAGCATGTCCCCACCACTGGTCATGCCATATGGGGCTGATGTTGATGGACTACAACTTGCAGAACCAGAGGTCAGGGATGATGGGAGTTGTAGTCCAACAAAAGCGGGAGACCACAGAGCCTAGGGCTTGCCGATCAGAAGGTCGGCAGTTCGAATCCCCGCGACAGGGTGAGCTCCCGTTGCTCGGTCCCTGCTCCTGCCAACCTAGCAGTTCGAAAGCACGCAGTGCAAGTAGATAAACAGGCACCACTCTGGCGGGAAGGTAAACGGCGTTTCCGTGCGCTGCTCTGGTTTGCCAGAAGTGGCCTAGTCATGCTGGTCACATGACCCGGAAGCTGTATGCCGGCTCCCTCGGCCAGTAAAGTGAGATGAGTGCCGCAACCCCAGAGTCGTCCGCAACTGGACCCAATGGTCAGGGGTCCCTTTACCTTTACCTGATCCTCAGGGTCCTTTTCCAAGCCTACAATTCTATGATCTATGATTTTGGCATTCCACTGGCTCAAATGCCCTAATCTAATGGTTTCAACTGTGTTTTTTTTTTAAAAAAAACAACTGACTTGTTTTGTTGTATGTTTTAATCACAGATGCTCTTAATGCTTTGATGGAATTGCTTACTTCATGCATTTTAGTTACGAATGGATTTTATCATTGGGTTTGTACTGTATTTATGCGAGTGCAAAATAAATAAAAATAACCACCACCTCTGGCCTTCCAGATGTTGCAGAACTACAACTCCTGTCATCCCTGGCCATTGGCCATGCTTGTTGGGGCTGATGGGAGTTGTAGTTCATCAGGAACTGGAAGCTTCAAGCTTCCCCACGCCTTGCCCTACCCAGGTCATTGCAGCGGAGTGAAAACTAGACCTCCAATTTTTTTTTTTTTCATGACTGGGTTTACACATATGGATTTTACACAGTTAGCTAGTTTGGCCCTATGCCCAATATTTCCACTGTTAAGCCTTATCTCTCAAACAAAATCCCTGGGCAGCTGGTGAATGCAAATTTCTCTCAAGGTTTCCCAAGGATTTGCAGTCACCAGCTTTTGACTGAATTTTCACTTACTGACGGCAACGACGAAATCCTTGTGCAACTTGTAGGTCATCAGTGGCTCTGCAAGGCACCTGGGTAAAACATTTTTTTTGGGGGGGGAGGGAAGAAAGAAGAAGAGTTTAGTACATTATCCAAATTTCTTGTTGGTTGCAAAATAGTCTCTTGCTATTGCTCCACCCTAAACTCGCTAAGATATAAACGAAAGATAGCTCCAAGTGAAACTTCAAGCAACAGTACAGTTGGGAGGAGAAATTAACAGTACAGTTGGAAAAGACAAATTAAGTCATCCTGGCATGCCCTGCTGGAGTGAAACAGACAACGTGGGAGGAGAGCACGCTTGCCTACTAAACTGTGGACAATTGCCAGATTCCTTTCTGCTACAGGGCTGATCATTCCAATTGTTAAGATTACCGGGCTGTGTATGTCTGGCTGCTTATTTGAATCCTCAAGTGGAAGAACCACCTGTTGATTCTTGTCTCCAGCCAGCATTTGGAACATGCGAAGCTGCCTTACAAAATCAGGCCACACCTGCTTCTTGGGAGAAAAGCAACGACAAACCTAGACAGCATCTTAAAAAGCAGAGACATCACCTTGCCAACAAAGGTACGTATAGTTAAAGCTATGGTTTTCCCAGTAGTGATGTATGGAAGTGGGAGCTGGACCATAAAGAAGGCTGATCGCTGAAGAATTGATGCTTTTGAATTCTGGTGCTGGAGAAGACTCTTGAGAGTCCCATGGACTGCAAGAAGATCAAACCTATCCATTCTTAAGGAAATCAGCCCTGAGTGCTGACTGGCATTCCAGAGTTAAGGCAGCACGCAGAAAAGGTTCTCTACTTCGTAGAAGCATAACTTACTTCTACTACATGAGGGTATATGGAATAGAGCCTTCCTGGAATGGCAGGCTGGTATTTATTTATTTTTTCATACCCCCACAAATGTAATCACCTATACTACAAAACTCATGAGAACTCTTCCAGGAGTTATAGTTTCGTTTACTCTACTTGAACGTCGTGTTAGGAAAATAATGCTACGCCGTTTTGACAGAATAAATTTGCCAATTAAAGAGAGATTTACTGCCCAGTGCTGTGAACATTAGATAACCGTTTAGAAATTAAACAGGCCTCGTTGCAAGCAGAGGGATTTATGGTGCATAATAACCGGAAAAGATAGCTATTAATATAAATGAATATTGGCTGGTTATCTCCGATATTATATGGTGCTGTTTCCCCATTATATTACACTGGGATTGCAGGGTGAAAGAAATATTGTTAAGCTAGCAGGAAACAAGAAATTTTGAAACCGCACAGCTTACTCACCTGAGGTAGTTCTTTAGTCCACTGGTAATAGTTTTGTTGTCCCAAATTTCCAAATCGATGTCCATGTCGGGAGGGGATTTTGGAGCTGTGAAAGAGAAAGGAGGTGAATGTAGAATGTGTCTTAAATATCTGACATGACTGCCCCAATACATCAATGGAAGGAGTCATCCAGTTTCTATGGTTCCAACCACTGGAAACACACAGCTCATTCTGTGCAAATGTAAGATCCTACCTAGGTTCACTCACCAGCAGCCCCTGTTAAAGAAGTTTGCTGTTCCATTGCTCTGCCAGTGATAATTTTTGAGTTTGGGATATTTATTTAAAACATTTTTATCCTGCTTTCCATCCCTAAGTGCAGCATCTCTGACCCTGCTACGTATCCAGTGAGTGACTTACGCAATCAATGACATATTTGGAACAACATTCAAGCTGGCGGTTAAGCAGCTAGGTTTGTTATCTGTCCTTAGAGTAGCCATGGATGGCAAGGAAGTCTATTATATACCTCAGCCAGTTTGCGTATGCATTCATTCATCTGAGAGAAAAGGGCTTTAAGCCTCTACCGGCTTTCCCTCCTAATGAG
Organism: Podarcis bocagei; assembly: GCF_964188305.1. NCBI lineage: Eukaryota > Metazoa > Chordata > Lepidosauria > Squamata > Lacertidae > Podarcis > Podarcis bocagei. The sequence continues at coordinate 89,002,918 of NC_138130.1, forward strand.
CAAATGAGGTTTCGACAGGGTCCTTTGCTAATGCTTACTCATTCACCCGGTGCTATACCAGCTGGTGGAGTACAGGATCAGGTTTAAGGTGCTGGTTTTAACCTTTAAAGCCCTTTAACTTTTAAAGCCCTATTTTTATTGTTGTTAGCTGCTCTGAGCCCGGCTTTGGCTGGGGAAGGTGGGATATAAATAAAATTATTATTAATTATTATTATTATTATTATTATTATTATTATTATTATTATTATTATTATTAGAGATGCATAAATAGAAGAGCTTTAACGAAACCTCTGCTGTTTATCACACTAGGGCAGAAGGGGGTTAGAGTGCTCTATATGCCTAAATCTCTACTTGCACTGGAGAAAGTGCAGCGTGTAAAGAAATTAGTTTGCATTAAAACTTTTCTCGTGTAACAAACAAGCAAATAAACACAGAGAAATACAGTGTCTCCACTTTCAATTCATAGTCTTTTCCACATTTTGTTTACATTCGCTATGACACTGTTGTCATGTGCGTTATGCAGTTGGGAGAAAAGCAAGAGGAGGGGGGGGGAATATTGATCTTTCGTTCTATTGCATGGTGCTTGGGCAGGATTTTTGTGTCAGAATCATGTGGGTAAGTCCTTTATTTATGGATTTATTTTTGTGAGAGATTGGAGGATCTAAAGTTTGGTTGGTTGTGTTCGGTTGGTTGCAATGTGGTTTGCTTGTATGTGTGAGGGTTGGGTTTGGGTTTGAAAAAACTCATCCTAACAACAGAGGGACACAGCAAAGGGGCGGTACCTACAATATTAAAAATACTACTCCAAGATACTACAGATCCCCTCACTGCGATTAAAGACCAATGGGAGCATGACATAGGATACGAAATAAATTCTACCATATCTTCAAAAATGTGATCTAAACCTCTGTTGAAATCCATCTCAGCCAGAAGAAAAGAACTCACTCTGAAACTTATTTATATATGGTACCTAACACCATGGAAGCTGGTGTTGATACACCCAGGAACCCCATCTAAAAGCTGGAGAGGCTGCGCCACCTTTCAGACTTTGTTAAATGCAAAACATATGCAGCCACCAAACCCATTTAAAATGAACTGTTGACTAGGCTGCTATTTAAAATGGAATGGCTGACATGCTCCCTGTTCCATTTGCTCCTGCTTGTATACCCAATTTTCACACACAGCACTATACACAATAATAGAAGACTTCAAATAAGCAAGATGGCACATAGCCACACTTACAAAATACGGTATTCATCAGCTTCTGAACTTTGGAATTCACGCCACCTATTCGGTACAACCCCAAAATTGTGATACCTTCAAAGGCCAAAATAGAAAATGTAAGTTTTTGCCGTGTTAAGACATTTGCATTTAGGCAGCTAATTTGATTTACTTATAATATCGGCACTGTTCCTCTCTCACTGCAGCAACTTACGGAACCAAATTATTTTTTAAAAACCCCCACAAAGGCAGCAATCTTAATTACCTAGGAGTAATTTCCATTGAACACAATGGAGCTTATTCACAAAATAAACAGGAATAAGATTGCAGCCACACAGATCTGGACCTTAGGAGCAAGTTCTGTTGTACTCAGTTGAAGATACTTCCAAGTAAACAGGCACAGAACCAGGTTGTATAAAGCCGTCTTTTCAGGCTTGCAAATGAAAGTATTGCAGTTTAAGTTGAAATCCTCATCATTATGTCCACATTTACAATTTCATGGTTTCTGGTGCCGTTGGAAGTCTCAGAATGGTCTGGTTTCCTGTACTGAGTTTGTTTTGTGCAAGATCCCTCTCCTGATTAGTTAGATAGTTCACAAACCAGCATTTTCAGTCAAAAAACTCCGGATTCCTGCTGTTTTCAGTATTGAAGAATCAGCTTTTTAGAAAGGAAAAGGTTTTGGAAATACTGGGAACTGTTAATTGGTCATATGCTATTTTAGCTTTCAGCACTTTAGTTTCGGTTGGACTCAGAAAATAGCCCTACTGAACACTATGACATTTTATTCACAAAGTTAAATTGAGTATGATTAAGCACCTAAAACTGCATTGAAACTGTGGCTTACATTCAGCTGCTTCACAAGTCACATTCAAGCCCAGTTTACTTTAAACCACGGCTTGACATAAACAAGCAATACTATTCCCTGCGAGTTCTTTGCTGTGGCAAGGAGGAAACTACCCGGAGGCTGGCTTTGTGTTGCATGTGAATCAATGTTTGTGGTTTGTTTCCTCAACATTCTCTGATTTGGCTTAGAAGCAAAGGTTTTTCTTGGCTTCCTGATCACAGGGAAGCAAATCGCAGAAGCTGGCTCACATGTAATGCGAATGGTTTGTTTTCTTCTTCCCATGGCAAATGGTTAGCATGGGGAGGAGCAAATTGGGAACATTTGAACAGCATGCACCAGTACCGTATTTTTCGCTCCATAGGGCGCACCGGACCATAGGGCGCACCTAGTTTTTAGGCGGGGAAATCAAGAAAAAAAATCTTATCCCCCCCCCCCAAGAAGCAGCGTACAGGCTAAAGAGGCCATAGCCCCGTGCAGCCTCTCCCTGCCGGAGGGGTTGCGCGCGGCTATGGAACAAGCCAAGGGATCCATCCCGCTGGCTGTTTCGGCTTCCTCTTTAGCCCCACACAACCTCTCCCTGCTGGGAGAGGCTACGCGGGGCTAAAGAAGCCATAGCCCCTGCCGGAAGGGGCTGCATGGGGCTATCCCTGAAGCTAGGAGAGTGAGAGGGGTCGGTGCGCACCGACGCCTCTCGCTGTCCAGGCTTCAGCGAAAGCAACACAAAGCCTTTGGAGCCCAGAGGGAGTGCTCCCTCTGTGCTTCGGAGGCTTAGTGTTGCTATCGCTGAAGCCAAGGAGCCTGCATTCGCTCCATAGGACGCACACACATTTCCCCTCTATTTTTGGAGGGGGAAAAATGTGTCCTATAGAGCGAAAAATACGGTACTTGGTTTATTTTTATTAAACCATAGTTTAAAATAAGCTGGGGGCCCTTTAGTGAAGAGTGAGTAAGTAGTTCAACAAACAAATAACATTATTAATGCTGTTGTTTGAAAAAAACGGACTGCCACATGTAACATCATATGGTGGGGTGTATGTGTGTGCTCACGCAGCCTATTGTGCACAGCCTGTTCCATGTTTAAATCAAGCCACACTTTACAAACACATGCAATGGGTGAGATTTGCTGCAGCTCTGTGTCCAACAGTCCTTAAGGCACCAAAAAATTCATTTCTGCTAAGGCAGAACCGGATGCCTTGCACATCACTTGATACATACCTCTCGTCTCTACTGCATGAATGCATTTCCTTACAAAGTTAAAGCCAGCTTCATTGAGGAACGCTGTCAAAATGGGAGGAACAAATTAAGCCAGATTTTCAATAGCTGCCACAGTCCAGCAAGCAAACCAGAAACTCGTGGCTTGTGACTTCATGGCCACGCAAATAAAATACTTATCTCAATATTCAATTGATTCATTCCAGTTATTTATTTTTTGAGGCCTAGCCCTCTTAGAACAGTGTTAGAAGTTACGGGACAGAAATTATTGCAATCTCTGGAACTGACCCTGATGCACATTTTTTTTCAAAACAACAGTGGTTTGTTATTAGAAACCTCTAATTCTTCCAGCTTTTCTGGCTAGTTGCTGCTCAATATCGGAAGGAAAGGGGAAGGAGAAATGTGATTTGTTAATAGCCCTCAGCAAGTGTTGAAGAGATGGGGCCAGGCTCACGGCGAGGGGAAGGAGCCCCATCCTGATACCTGGGTGGCTTTTCTAACTTCTAACTTCACTTATTTCAAGAGACCCTATTCATGATCCAAAGGCACACTGAAATCCAAAGGAGTTTAAGGACAGATTTCAAGCACAAAATCAGTAAGACGTAAATGCTTAAATGTGTGTCTGAAATCCCCTGGACTTTGGTGCACCTATGTTTCTTAGGATCATGCCCACTGCCTTTACCTTTTAATGCACATCTTCGAAACATTCAATGTGTTAAAAAAAAGCAGTGGCATGAAGAACAAAAAGGGCATTATTGTCACCTGGAATCTAAGACAGAGCAGTACTTAGCACCAACAATTCAAGAGGAAGTGTTGGAGGCTGAGAATTACATCATGATGAGCTCCTTGGGAAAGTGGAAATGTCAGGCTAAACTGACATCCTAGGGCATTTGCGGGGCGGAAACAAAACAGGTTATTGCCGACATCTACTAAAAACACTTGAAGGCAGGAAAGGCGCGATTAGTTAGGATCTCTAATTAGTGCAGCCAAAATAAGCTGTTCTTCGAAGCTATTCCTAAAAGTATATCCATGGCTGATTTTGCTAACTGGCTAAATTAAGAAGAACAAAATGTATAAAAGCGATGTTCCTGACAAGATTGACGTAACTGGTCAAGAGCAAGTAAGCTTCTTACAATTTTAACACTCATATATAGTTTTGTACAGAAAAAAAAAGCGTTCCAGGGTCACTTTAGATAGGTAGCGTGATGAATGGGAAGTTCTTATTACTCCCTCTTCCTTGCCAGTGGAGAGGTCTGGGAAGAATGGTCAGTAAATGTCCAGCAGAAGTGACCTGCAAGCAGAGCTTTTGCTGGACGGCTAAGTTATATCGCCCCTAGCAGACGAAGAAGGGAGACGAACTTGGAATCCAGCAGTCACCATGCTACATACCAAAAGCACGCAGCAACATGACTCCCCAACAAATCCTTCTATTTTCACAGGGCAGATTTGCCACCCCTCATCCCCAAACCACTGAAACAAATTGTAGACGAAATAGCGAACAAACCAAGCTTGCATATTGCAATAAAATCTGTGGTTTGTATAGGTTATTTTGAGAGAAGCCACAACTTTCAGATAGACACGGCTGTGGTTTATTGAGTTTTGTGATTTAAAACAAACTGTATGCGCATAGTGGTAAACTAAGGACTCTTAGATACAGCACAAATACATGGGAGCATCTACTAGCTGTAAGTAATTTGGGTAGGCTTTCTGAAGGCATGGTCATGACAAATGGGAGTGTAATGGTACAGCAGAACAGGGGAAAGTTGTTAAGAAGCAGTATGCAGAAGGACTCGTAGGCATAGTTAACAATCTCATATAATTGAATATTAACTTACTTTCTTCTTTCTTGCTAATAATAGCTGGCAAGGTGTAAATCTAAAAAAAGAAACCAAGGATCACAGTCATATTTACTTGCTTAGTTTCCTAGTAGCTCAGGATGGGGAAATTCCATTTTATCCTTACCACAACTCTATGTGGAAAGGGGAGAGCAAGCAAGATGGTTTGCACAGCATGATAAACCATAGTTTGCATTTCACCAAGACTGAATTGTGAATGTGTTTCCCTCCCACCATGTGGCAGCCACATGGCTCAGACAAGCCTCAGCAAGATTTGCTGTAGTGCCTGAACACTGGACCACGGCTTGTTTGTTCCGAACAAGTCAGGAGCAGCAAGCCAGAAATAAACCCAAGAAAAAAATTAGGACTTATTCCTTGCTTAACGCTGCCGGCTGACTTGAAACGAACAACCCACAGTCCATTTTGGAACAAAGCAACAAGCCATGCATCAAAGCAGTTTGCAGGAATGAAACATAAAACCACGCAATAAAAAACCACAAAAAGGTTCAAAACAATTAACCATTGCAGAAGGATGTACTCTGAATTGCCTGCTGAGGCCTGGAAGGAAGCAAAAGTTTTCAACAGGCGTTCAGAAGACACCTGCTGAATCTCCACTGGCAGAGTGCTATTCCAGAGACCAGGCCAACAAACCAAAAGCTTGGTTTCTCATTGTTGTCAAATGAGCCTTGTTAAGTTGTGGGTGAACATATCAGATGACACAGCGATTCTCCAAACAGCTCTTGTTTATTCACAGGTCAGAACAGAACTGAACTGAAGGGTTCAGCCAGCCTGCTTATATAGAGCTCCAGTACAACGTAACTGTAACAACTTTCTGTAACTATCCAATCACTGAACGTCACTTTCTATCCCTTATTTGCATATGTGGACCTGAGTAAAAACTATCTACAGTATCCCCCTGCTGGCCCAGGGTGAGAACTTCAGTACATAACAAGCCTCACCATCTTGGGGAATGACCAAGGACGCTCAGTGATCAAGCTGGGATGTAAGGGTTCAGGTGATCCCTGAGGCAACCTGGACTTCAGTTGTTCAGATGAGGCCCATCTCTCGGTCCAACTACCTCCATGGTGTTAGGGATTGGAAGGGCTGTGAAGGGTGTGTGGCAGAGGCAAGGGGCCAGGGGATTGACCCAGGAGAGGAATCTATGGGGTTTGGCACCACCAGCTAGGCAGTAGCCGAGGGAGAGGAAAGGTCAGAGCAGTCTGAGGAAGAGGGAGGTTAGCAGGATGTGTCAGAGGTGGAGGAAGAGACTGTTCAGCCAAGGGATGGGCCAACTGACTCTCTGCCATCTCCCACCCCACTGTGTCCTAGACCAAGGCGGGGCCTGAAGAGAAAAGAGGAGTGACAGCTTCCACATAAGAGAAGTCTCAGGGTGCAGGCATGCAACCTGTCAGAAGAAGGCAGGTTTGTGTGTGGTCCCATTGTTGCTGCAACTGCTTTGCAGGGCGCAGACCTGGCAAAGTGTGTGTGCATGTGTATCTGGAATACCATGCAAATTGCTTCAACAAAAAATGACCTATCAGAAATGTGCCTTCGTTGACTGGGGTGCCTGGGACACACAGGGACATCTGGTAATCACTCGAGAAAGGGCCTTCTTGGTGGCTGCTCCCAGACTTTGGAACTCCTTCCCTAGAAAACTAGACTAGCTCCCTCCTTGCTGTCCTTCCTTCTGCTGCTGATGACTTTGGGAACTGGGTGCTTTTATTGAAAGGGCTGGTGCCGTTCTGTTTCTATTGTATTTACCGTATTTTTCGCTCTATAACACGCACCCGACCATAACACGCACGTAGTTTTTAGAGGAGGAAAATCCGTAGGCATGCCACCCGTAGGCATTTCCTCCATAACATGCACAGACATTTCCCCTTACTTTCTAGGAGGAAAAAAGTGAGTGTTATAGTGCAAAAAATACGGTATTGGTATGGCTCTAACAGATTTTATATATGCATATATGCATATGGATTTAATTTTATCAATGTTTAATTGTTTTTTAATGACCCCCCTATATTTTTAGCGGTTCTTATTTCTCTCTATAAGCTGTCCTGAGCCTTGTCAGGGAAAAAGGCAGAGTATAAATAAATGTATCAACACTGTCATCATCATTGCTCTCTAAGTGTTGGTGCTGACCTTTAAAGCCCTAAATGACCTTGGCCCAGTATACCTGAAGGAGCATCTCCACCCCTGTCGCTTAGCCTGGACTCTGAGGTCCTCATCTGAGGGTTTTCTGCTGGGTCCCTCAATGCGAAAAGTGAGGTTACAGGGAACCAGGCAGAGGGCCTTCTCAGTAGTAGCACCCTCCCTGTGGAACGCCCTCCCTTCAGATGTCAAGGAAATAAACAACTATCTGACTTTTAGAAGACATCTGAAGGCAGCCCTGTTTAGGGAAGTTTTTAAGGATTGGTGTTTTATGTTTTTAGATATGCTGTAAGCCACTCAGAGTGGCTGGGGAAACCCAGCCAGATGGGCGAGGTATAAATAAAATAATACTAATACTAATACTAATACTAATACTAATACTAATACTAATAATAATAATAAGAAGAAGAAGAAGAAGAAGGAGGAGGAGGAGGAGGAGGAGGAGGAGGCGGCGGCGGCTTGGGGAGGGGGCAACTGGCATCTCCACCCACCCAAGGTTCTTCATTTCTTCACTTCATTTCTTTTTGCTGCAGCCAAAAAGTGTGGAGCTTTGGAGGGGGGAAATTGTGTTGTGGGGACAGGATTAGGCCCCCAGGTCACGGGTTTAGCCTCCCCGCACCCCAGTCTTAAAAGAGGCAAAGTAAATTTGCTGTTAATTTTCAGCCTGGATCAAATAAATAAATCAAAAGTAACAAATGATAGAACAAGGATTTCCTTACCGGTTCTTTTCCATCCATTGCTTCCAGCCAGAGCTTCCGGTTGGACTCGGAATAAGCTTGTAGTGTAATGATCCCATGCCTATTTAAAAGACAACAACAAAAGCAAGTGATTCACTTGTTTTCTTTTCTTTTCACAAATTGTGAAGATTGTCTGAAGAGGAAAGTACCATGCTGAGTAAAATGAGAAGGAGTAGGTGCTAGAGCGGAACTGAGTATTTCCAGTGAACTTCTTATCCACGGAACATGTCTCTTCTCTATACAATATGCTCTCTTTCACTATAAGAGCTTCCCAAGTGGAGCTCCTGAGGGCCAGCAGCTGAGACAACTGAACAAAACTGCAGTTATTCAAACGGACTATCAAAAACAACATTAAAAGTTTCTGATGTGGACCTTTGGTCACATTCTGCCTTGTCAAGGAGGCCTTCTTAAGGAGCCCGAATTAAAGCAACAACAACGAAAGACTCTAGGGTCAAACAGATTCAAGGAACGAGGGGCAGGGAGGGTAAGAACCCTATTTATTTCAAAACTTCTCTCTTCAAAACAGGGGAAACGTTTAAAAGCAGCCGTGAAGGATTTGCCCATCTGCAATGTTGGTAAACTGCCATCGCCTGGCAAGATTTTGTTACTGAGTGGCTTGCAGATGCTGCAGATGAAATAGAAACACAGTGCTTTTTTCCTTAAAAAGAAAGAAGAAAAAAGAGCCAGCTGGCACTAGCCCTGCAAGAGGAAGCAGGAGGAGAAGGAATGCCTCCATCGCAGCCACCCCAGACTCCCTTCTCCTGGCACCGGTGGGGAGAATGACGGAGCTCCAGTCTGCGCTGCTACTGTGGAGACAGCTGGCATGTCGGTCTGTCAGGGCAACACAAAATATTTTCCCAATAAACACCCCCCAGAAAAAAGCACTGTAGAAACACATTAACACACATGTCTACTACACCTTCCCAAAGATTTCACTGTGTTTAAAACAAAAATGGCGTATTACTTGAGGTACAACCGTACCACATTACTATAATTCCATAGGGTGCCCTGTGGAACACCCTCCCACCAGATGTGAAAGAGAAAAACAACTACCAGACTTTTAGAAGACATCTGAAGGCAGCCCTGTTTAGGGAAGCTTTTAATGTTTGACAGACTATTGTATTTTAATATTTTGTTGGAAGCCGCCCAGAGTGGCTGGGGAAACCCAGCCAGATGGGTGGGGTATAAATAATAAATCATCATCATCATTGTAAACATGGGGTCTCCTAGAGTGTATCATTCTACCAGCAATGCACCCTCTAGCCTTTTTTGGGAGGTTTCAGTGGGATGAACAGGAGTGACTGTGTACAAGGGGGTACCTTTCCAGAGACCTCCATGTAGAAGGTAGGTAGCACATTGTAGGTAACACAACGCATCAAAGGTAGGCTGCTGTAGACCAAGACAGACCATAGGTCCATCAAGCTCTGTACTGTCTGCAGCAGAGTAGGGTGCCCCCTAGTGGTGGGGAGGAACAAAGGAGAGGGCTGCAACTTTTATATCTGACTTGTAGGCTTACCAGATGCATCTGGGTGAGCCGCTTTAGAAAGCAGGATGCTGGCCTAGGTGGATCTGGCCCGGTAGGGCTCTTATGTTTGAATAAAATCAGGTAGGTTTTAGGTTTTATCTATATCCATCTATAGGGACACGGGTGGCGCTGTGGATTAAACCACAGAGCCTAGGACTTGCTGATCAGAAGGTCGGCGGTTCGAATCCCCACAACAGGGTGAGTTTCCGTTGTTCGGTCCCTGCTCCTGCCAACCTAGCAGTTCGAAAGCACCTCAAAGTGCAATTAGATAAATAGGTACCGCTCCGGCGAGAAGGTAAACGGCGTTTCCGTGCGCTGCTCTGGTTTGCCAGAAGCGGCTTAGTCATGCTGGCCACATGACCCGGAAGTTGTACGCCGGCTCCCTCGGCCAATAAAGCAAGATGAGCGCCGCAACCCCAGAGTCGGCCACGACTGGACTTAATGGTCAGGGGTCCCTTTACCTATCTATAGAGCCAGTGTGGCGTAGTTGCTTAGAGTGCTGGCCGGGGGCCTGGGAGACCAGGGTTCAAACCCTCACCTGGCCAGTGCCCTTGGGCTAGTTGCTGCCTCTCAGCCTAACCTACCTCGCAGGGTTCTTGTGGGGATTAAATGAGGAGGAGGAGAACCATGTATGCCATTTCTGAGCCCCTTGGAGAAAAATATGGGGTATAAATGCAATAAATCAATTGTAATAAAAATATGGGGTAGGGAGGGAGAATATTTCATGATCTTAGGCTTGGAGGGGGCGCGAAAGGAAAGAGCAGACCGACTAAAGGATGTACGAGAGAAGTGTTATCCACATCTTATAAACATAACACTTACAAAAGATCTGAGAGCCCATTTGACTTAAGCTCTCTCTTTAAGGTGTAGGCTGGGTGACTGGAGAATTTTAAAGGCCTCTGGAAATTTCTGACTGGGTTGCCCTGGGCAAGATAAATAAACTAACAAATAATAATGTAGGTTTTTTATTTTAATTCAACATAGAATCGTAGAGGTGGGAGGAACCCAAGGGTCATCTAATCCAACCCCCTAGCATTGCAGGAATCTCAGCTAAAGCATCCATGACAGATGGCCATCCAACCACTGCTTAAAACATGATCTTTATGAGTGTTCCCAGTTAAGAGGGTTACTCTTTCAAAGCCTATTCTGGATGAAAAAGTGAAACACTCGATATAATTTTTCAGATGCAAATCTATGTTTCTGTCTGCTCTTAACGGTATGGCACAATGCTGCGTAAATGCTTTCGTTTTCTTAAAAGCCATCTATAAAAATGCAAACCTTTCAAAGACTTCAATATCGAAGCAGAAGCGCTTGTCAATTGAATCCGTCTTTCTCCGGATGCAGGATTTCAACTTGAACACTTCTGGTGTACTCGGGACAAGACCATTCTGCAAAACATCAGAAATGGGGAAATTGGAATGCTGAACCGCCAAATTATTTGTTATAGATTTGTGGAGTGGAGTCCCTATGGTGGTTGTACACCTCCTTCCGGCAACTCCTGCAGCCCAGCTGGTGCCAAACGCATTGCTCTGCTTTCCTTTGAACCACATCAGTGAGGCCAAGAGGGTATTTTTGCCATCTGAGCAGCCCAGGACCTCCATACACACTGTCTATGCTTGTGCCCCAGTGAGGTCACTATGCTGCTGCTAACATAGCTGTTTGACTTCACTCCTTTTTCTCTTGAGGCAGACGGATGCCAATAACAAAGTAAGGTAGTAGATGTGCTGAATCAGTGCTTGGAAGGGACTGGAGGAGGGCCAATGCAGATAAGACTGAGCTACCGCTGGTGGGTGGTTCCTCTGACCAGCTGGGTGATGTGGCTGGCCTGCTCTAGACTTGGTCCCTCTGAAGGAGGAAGTTTGGGGGTTCTCCTGAATCTGCTGTTGTCACTTGAGGCACAGGTGGCCTTGGTGGCACAGAATGTCATCCACCTTCCAGATGTTGTGTTTCAACTCCCATCAGCCACAGGCAATGCGACCAATCGTCAGGAAAGATGGGAGCTGGAGCTCGATAACTGCTAAAGGTTCATCAGAGCTATAGATTTTTTTGGGTCACTCATGAGCCGGCCAAAGTTGCCCCATGCTTTTCCCCAGTGAAAAATGGCCTTCCCTTCAGCTCTTCCGCTAACCCAAACAGCTGCAAAGGCACAAGCTGCCCTTACAAAACATTTTAAAGCTGTGCAAAAACAGCTTTTGTTGTTGTTGTCGTGACATTTCTGTTTAGTTTTCCCAGATTTTCCCTTCCGCGAAAGCATCTGCACACTTCCGGTAACTGCAAGGCTCATCCTTCACCCACAAAAGAAGGGCTACAATATTCAACTAACTAAAAACATTTTATCATATTAAATTCAGCAGCACTTAACAAATTTGTGGGGAGCAGAAGGAGGCGTCTCACACAGAGGGAAAGGCTCTTCTGACATGCTGTCTGCTGTGACAGATGTGGGAACTGCCCCAAACCAAGATTTCCTTCAGTGGTGTTACTTTGTGACGGATGCAGATTTGAGATGCCACCCTAAGGCTGAGGAGTTGTGGAGGCAGGGAAGCAATTCCACCCTCTCACCCAATGCCCTGCAAAGACCTTGTGCTCATTTCAAATATTTTCCCCTTTTCTTAACTTACACTTACAGTGGTGCCCCGCAAGACGAAATTAATTCGTTCCGCAAGTTTTGTCGCCTAGCGAATTTTTCGTCTTGCGAATCACGAAATCCCATAGGAATGCATTGAAAATCAATTAATGCGTTCCTATGGTCAAAAAAAGTCCAAACAAAGCCAAATTTGGTACAACAACAGTTTATTAACTGCTCTTTAAAGTCACACATACTGTAAAGAGCAGTTCAAAAATTGAAGGGAAAATAAATTAACTTTATAAACAAAACATGTCTTTGTTTTTAGACAAAGGAAACAAAGTCGCGAGACGTTTTCGTCTTGCGAAACAAGCCCATAGGGAAATTCGTCTTGCGAGGCAAATCGAAAACGGAAAAACCTTTCGTCTAGCGAGTTTTTTGTCTTGCGAGGCATTCGTCTTGCGAGGTACCACTGTATTTCCTTCCGAATGGGAACAACAACAGGGGAACAAACCTGAATAAGCTACATCAACTCCAGGGCTGGTGTAGTTTGATTTGTGGTTTGGGAGCATGTTGGCGTATTGGGGGTGGGGGACTTTGGTTTCAAACCTCCCCCAGGTTCTCTCTTGACATACTTCCAAACCTTGTGCCCTGGCATGCCTCCATTTCAGCCCAACCAACGTCAGTGTCGACAGGGCAAAGGTTGCTAAAGTTTCCACAGTGGCAGCGAGGGAGAAAACTGGCATTGTACCCTCTTCTCCCAGGTCAGAGGTCTCTCTTCACCCACAGAGAGAGGGAGATCTCATGTTTCCTATGGCCTGCTCTCCCTGGGGCCACTCCCTGGGGCTTCTTGATTAATTAGCAGGTTCGTTAAAAGCTCAGCTTGGTTAACTGACCAAACTGAAACTCATTTGGTCACGATTTCTTTAACTAAGTGACGCCCCTGCCCTAAATAATTGTGAATTTATGCAGTTCCTCTCATTCACTAATATTCCTCCCAGTCAGGAGTGCCAACTTGGCACCATCGCAGTCCTCGGCCGAGAGCCCTGATCAAAATTGGCAGAGTAAGATCAGATATGATCAGATCAGCTCGGGCTGAGGAGGGAAGATGGCGACGGTAGCAGCTCTGATGCAGAAAGGGATATGATCAGAAAAAATCTTTAATGGGGGGAGAGTGGAGATATTTTTTTAATTTGAATTACAAAAGGGGTGTACTTTACAGAGGTTGCATTTGCTTGCATGGAATATTATCACATACAGTTTGAAAAGAGGGTGACTGTAAACTCTGGATGCCTGCCAGCTGTCCGAGGGCCCTGGAGAGCTGGCATGGCTTTTTATGGAGAAACCGAAACAATCTTTGTGTAACTTACTGATTTCCAAGTACACCCCTACAGTACATTTGAAACATTGGCTGCTTTGGAAAGATCAAAGGCAGTGCAACGTCGCTAATTAACTTCAACCTTGGATGGAAGCCCAGAGAGTAGTAGAGCAACAATCAGTAGAAAAGGAGGGGTCATCGAAGGAGGACTGTGCTTTAGAATATGAAGACTGAGAACAATGTGGAAAAAGCCACCTGCGTGATTACAGAAATAAGGAATTGTTACGTAAAACAAGATAGCGAGTTATACCAGCGACTGATTGATCGAGAGAGGAGATTGTCAGTATCAGGATTGGAAAATTGTGAAGTAACAAAGAAGATAGCAGAAAGATAAAGGATGGACATTTAGCTCTTGCAATCCAGAACATGGGAGGTCTCGTTGAAATTAATTAATTCAGACTCTATAATTGGCTGTATTGATTTTTGTTTTTGAATGTGGTAAGATTGGGCTTGATTTGTTATTTATAGGAATGTTTTCCCCCCCTTTACTGGAAAACAAATAAAAATTATTTACAAAAAAAAGAGGAGTGCCAACTTGGCCCTGCAACCATGGGTACCTGGAGGCCGTGGGCACCGAAAATTGTGGGTGCCCGGCTCCTTCGTGGGGAATTTTGTGGGTGCTTGGGCACCCAGGGAGCTGGCACCTATGTTCCAAATAACTTCCCAGGAACAGTGAGACACAATGTGGCGAAGTAAAAGAGCTAAAAGAGCCCTCTTTAAGTGAGGAGTGATATTAGGCATGCTTCCAACTTTCGCAAGCAGGGCGCCTTTTCAGACAAACTAGGTCTGAAAAGAGACTCTTTACAGGCAAAGATTGAGGAGGGAGGGTAGAGAGATTTTAAGGGCAAAGCGACAAGAATCCTTCCTGCTTGTCTATTGCCCAAGTGGAGAATGACTGAAGATTAGGCAAAAGGAGCTATGCAAAGAATTAATAATAATAATATCAATAATTTTTATTTATACCCCGCCCTCCCCAGCCAGAGCTGGGCTCAGAGTGGCTAACACAAGTAAAATTACAATAAAAACATAATGGGGGGGGGAACCAATTTAAAATACAGGTTAAAATGCAATTTAAAATGCAGCCTCATTTTAAAAGTAGTCCATGGATCAAAACTGTAAGGGGAGGGAAAACATAAGGGTCAGACTCAGTCCAAACCAAAGGCCAGGCGGAAGAGCTCTGTCTTGCAGGCCCTACGGAAAGATGTCAAGTCCCAAAGAGCCCTAGTCTCTTGTGACAGACCGTTCCACCAAGTCGGGGCCAGTACTGAAAAGGCCCTGGCCCTAGTTGAACCCAATCTAACCACCTTGTGACTTGGGACCTCCAAAGTGATGTCATTTGTGGACTTTAAAATCCTCCGCGGGGCATACCAGGAGGGGCGGTCCCGTAGGTACAAGGGTCCTAGGCTCTATAGGGCTTTAAAGGACAAAACCAGCACCTTAAACCTGACCCGGTACTCCACCGGGAGCCAGTGTTAAAGCACTGGATGAATGTGATCCCACGGCAAGGACCCTGTAAGGAGCCTCGCCGTGGCATTCTGCACCCACTGGAGTTTCTGAGTCAGCTTGAAAGGTAGCCCCGTGTAGAGCAAGTTACAATAATCAAGTCTGGAGGTGACCGTTATGAAAAGTTGCACATTAGAACCTTCAAAAATCACCCCCCCTCCTTTGGAAAGGTAGCCTGTTTAGCTTTTACTTGGAGTTAAATTAGTTGCTGAAAATTCACAGTGTACCTTGTTGGACGAATGCATGGGTGCAATGGCGCTAATTCACGGAAATGGTTAAAGTACCCATAAATTACTGCCATTGCACTTATGATAATGAATAGAAGGTAGTGGTCAGACCCAGGAAAAGATCAACAGAACATGTCTGGGGCTGTGTACATTTAAAGCACATTCTGTCACCCCCCCAAAAAGGAATCCTAGGAACTGTGGTTTTTTTGAGGGTGTTGGGAATTATAGGGGGCAAACTATGGTTCCCAGGATTCTTTGGGGTAGGATAAAGTGGTTTAAATGTATGCTGTGTACTCTGTGAAGGCCGAACGTGGAAAAGGTTCATTTTTAGTTTTCTTTAAGAAAGAAGAAGCTTTTTCTGCAAAACGATGTGGTTTGAGTTTCCGTCTTTGACTGTCAATATCAGACTACATAAAAACCGTTTTGATTTGGACACACCGTAACCCTCTAAGTAGCAACACCTTTCCTAGTTTATGTCCATTCCCTAACTTGAAATCAATGGAGGAAAAGCTACGGTGTCCTTTTCCAATTTAGAAGGCGGTTTGCGATAACACTTACGACTTTCCCTCCAGATTTGGCTTCAGAAACGCTCATCGTGAATGCTTTCGTCCCTTTGTCGTAGGTACAGTAATGTTTTATCCAGGTGAACCCTAGAGGTCCTAAAAAAGAAAAATAAAGAAAACGGGAGGGAGGGAGAGAGACCAAGAGGTGAAAAGGAAAAATTGTACTTCTCTTATTTGCATAAATGCTTCCTAAGGAAAAATATTCCTGGCAAAATAGATAGAACAATGGTTGCTCTCAGGTCAGGCTGGACCTCAGAGTCTGAGCCAGACATTTATTTATTTTTGTCACTTTGGGGGAATAAAAGGAAGAGAGATATTCAGCCTTTTTTTATAAAAAAAAGATTTCACACATATTTAATGTATTTTCTGTTATGCCAGCTCACAGAAAAAACTCAGAGAAACCTTGGCGAGAGTGAAGTATAAACATATGTCCTGGTGTATTTCAAGCGAACTTTGCAGGCAATGCCCATGGAAAATGCAACCCATTACTTCCCCCTCCGCCTAATGCCAAATTAAGATTCTATCCTTTTTTTTTTTTTTTTTGGATAACATTCTCAATAAACCGATGTGGGCAGCCAAAGTCCATAGGGTAGTGAAACAAACAGGCCCAGTGCATTCATTTCCGAGACCAAGGTAATGACTGCGTCACTCCTCCCCACCTCCTCAGCTTAAACAAATGACCAAATCCTTTTCCTCTTCAATAAGAGCGTGTTGAGATGGCCTTCGACTGTTTAATAAAGCACTGCGTGTGCCCAGCATTTCATGGTGTCCTTGCCCTCCTTTTAATAATGCTCAAGGTAATTTCCGATTAGCAGATTTCTTTTTAATCACATTTTGTTATTATCAGTCAACTAAAAGGTACAAAAAGTGCTCAAAGCAATCTGCCGCTATTATTAAAGTGGGGAACACACTGCTTCGGGGGGGGGGGGGCGACAAGCCACGAAGGCCACGGGGCAGGGGGAAGAAGGTTCAGCAAAAGGCGAAAACACCTTGATGAGGAAGCCAATCACAGAATTGTAGAGATGGAAGGGACGACGACAGTCATTTAGTCCAACCCCTTGCAATGCAGTCATAACTTTAAGCTACACTGCCATTGCACTTGCCGTTTTAGATTTGATGATGTTATTAATGTTATTCTTATCATCATCATCAACAACAACTGCTCATTAACTATTATATTTATATCTTGCCCCTCCTCCCAAAGTAGCGCAGGGAAGCAAACAACAAGAGATAAAACTGTAAAACACACACACACACACACACACACACACACACACACACAAACATTTAAAATACCATATTTTTCGCCCCATAGGACGCACTTTTTCCCCTCCAAAAATGAAGGGGAAATGTGTGTGCGTCCTATGGGGCGAATGCAGGCTTTCGCTGAAGCCTGGAGAGCGAGAGGCATCAGTGCGCACCGACCCCTCTCGCTCTCCAGGCTTCAGAAAGCTATCCGCAAGCTTTGCAAGCCCGGCGGGAGTTCCCGCGGGCTCACAAGGCTTGTGGGCAGCAGCCTGCAGCCCCGGCGAGTGTCCGCACGCCTTGCGCGCCCGTCAGGAGGTCCCGCCGAGCGCACAAGGCTTGGGGCGGCAGCCTGCAGCCCGAAGCACGCGGAGCCCTCCGTAGAGTGCCCCGTGCTTCGGACAGGTGTGCGTAAGGCTTGGGGCGGCAGCCGCGGCGGGGGGGGGGGAAATAATTTTTTTTTATTCATTCCCCCCCCCCAAAAAAAACACACACGAGGTGCGTCCTATGGGCCAGTGCGCCCTATAGGACGAAAAATACGGTAATTCCAACCCAGGTGCAGACTGGGGAAGATCTTTTGAGCTACAGAGCCAGCAGCTTAAGAGCCAGTCTACATTTTAGAGCTTATCACACCAGCGCTGCAATAACAGGAGGTTTCTGGGAGAGATGCTCCAAGCACAACTTTTTTCAAGTTCTTGATACAATGATGTCAACACACTAGAAGCCTTCCTGTTCCTGTCTATAGTGGCTCCTGGCAAGGATACTCACAATAGTCTGGTTTGCATGACACAGAAAGCCAAACGATGGCTTACTGGGAGAATGCAAACATCCAGGCTCCGGGAGAGCAACTCACAGCCAATTTTCTCCTCCCTGGCCCTTTTTTATTGTAACTCACTCTACGTGGGGCTGCCCTTGAGACTGACCCAGAAACTCCAGCGGGTGCAGAATGCCGTGGTGAGACTCCTTACGGGGTCCTTGCTGCGGGATCACATTCACCCAGTGCTATACCAGCTGCACTGGCTCCTGGTGGAGTACAGGATCAGGTTTAAGGTGCTGGTTTTAAACTTTAAAGCCCTATAAGGCATGGGACCCTCGTACCTACGGGACCGTCTCTCCTGGTATGTCCCACGGAGGACCTTGCGGTCTTCAAACAAAAACATCTTGGAGGTCCCGGGCCACAGAAAGGTTAGGCTGGCTTCAACCAGAGCCAGGGCTTTTTTGGCTGTGGCCCCGATCCGGTGGAACACTCTGTCACAAGAGACTAGGGCCCTGCGGGTCTTGACATCTTTTCGCAGGGCCTGCAAGACAGAGTTGTTCCACCAGGCCTTTGGCCCAGGCACAGCCTGACCCCCTCCTTTGGTAATTCTTCACAGAACTCTAGCCCAATGGTTGCCATCAATTTGATTTGAACTGATTTTATAATGAATTGATTTTAGAATGCTGTATTATTTTACTGTTGTTAGCCGCTCTGAGCTCAGCTTCAGCTGGGGAGGGCGGGATATACATAACATTTTATTATTTTATTTATTATTATTATTTTGTTCCTGGGCTACACTGAGCCCTCTCCCCAATAACCATGACCTGTATCCTTTCTTACTGGTTGTGGTTACAAGGGAGAAAGTTTAACCACAAGCCCTGGTTTGGAAAACACAAAGCCAAACTTGGGCTGAGCTGAGAGCAATAAGGAGGACCGGGAACTGCAGATGAACAAAGTGGCTGTGAGGCCCTCTCAGAACCTGTAGGTTCATGAAGTCCCAGCAAGGAATACTTTTGTTTATTGTGCTGTGCGAACCAGGCCAATGTGCTGATGGCTCACTGTGTGGTTAAGGGCTGATAAAATAAATATTACTACTTGTGTGCTCATCGCTGAAATCCCCTAATTGACAGCATTCCCATAGTTACCGTATTTTTCGCCCCATAGGACGCACCGGCCCATAGGACGCACCTAGTTTTTTTGGGGGGAAATAAAGGGGAAAAAAATTATTTTCCCCCCAGGTGCGCTGCGCTAATCCTGAAGCTTGGGGCGTGCGGAGCTCAGTGCGCCCCAAGCTTCTGGGTGCCGGCAAGGTCTCCGCTAGCCATGGGAGAGCCGCGCGACTCTCCCAGGGCTAGCGGACCGCTGTGCTAATCCTGAAGCTTGGGGCGTGCAGAGTTCAGCGCGCCCCAAGCTTCTGGGTGCCGGCAAGGTCTCCGCTAGCCGTGGGAGAGCGGCACGGCTCTCCCAGGGCTAGCGGAGCGCTGCGCTAATCCCGAATCTTGGGGCGTGCAGAGTTCAGCGCACCCCAAGCTTCTGGGTGCCGGCAAGGTCTCCGCTAGCCGTGGGAGAGCCGCACGGATCTCCCAGGGCTAGCGGACCGCTGCGCTAATCCCGAATCTTGGGGCGTGCAGAGTTCAGCGCACCCCAAGCTTCTGGGTGCCGGCAAGCAGTCCGCTAGCCCTGGGAGAGCCGTGCGGCTCTCCCAGAGCTAGCGGACCGCTGCACTAATCCCGAAGCTTGGGGCGTGCAGAGTTCAGCGCGCCCCAAGCTTCTGAGTGCCGGCAAGGTCTCCGCTAGCCGTGGGAGAGCCGCGCGGCTCTCCCAGGGCTAGCGGACCGCTGCACTAATCCTGAAGCTTGGGGCGTGCGGAGCTCAGCGCGCCCCAAGCTTCTGGGTGCCGGCAAGCAGTCCGCTAGCCCTGGGAGAGCCGTGCGGCTCTCCCAGAGCTAGCGGACCGCTGCGCTAATCCCGAAGCTTGGGGCGTGCAGAGTTCAGCGCGCCCCAAGCTTCTGAGTGCCGGCAAGGTCTCCGCTAGCCGTGGGAGAGCCGCGCGGCTCTCCCAGGGCTAGCGGACCGCTGCGCTAATCCTGAAGCTTGGGGCGTGCGGAGCTCAGCGCGCCCCAAGCTTCTGGGTGCCGGCAAGGTCTCCGCTAGCCGTGGGAGAGCCGCACGGATCTCCCAGGGCTAGCGGAGCGCTGCACTAATCCCGAATCTTGGGGCGTGCAGAGTTCAGCGCACTCCAAGCTTCTGGGTGCCGGCAAGGTCTCCGCTAGCCGTGGGAGAGCCGCGCGGCTCTCCCAGGGCTAGCGGAACGCTGCGCTAATCCCGAAGCTTGGGGCGTGCGGTGCTCAGCGCGCCCCAAGCTTCTGGGTGCTGGCAAGCAGTCCGCTAGCCCTGGGAGAGCCGTGCGGCTCTCCCAGAGCTAGCGGAACGCTGCGCTAATCCCGAAGCTTGGGGCGTGCGGTGCTCAGCGCGCCCCAAGCTTCTGGGTGCCGGCAAGGTCTCCACTAGCCGTGGGAGAGCCGCGCGACTCTCCCAGGGCTAGCGGACCGCTGTGCTAATCCTGAATCTTGGGGCGTGCAGAGTTCAGCGCGCCACAAGCTTCTGAGTGCCGGCAAGGTCTCCGCTAGCCGTGGGAGAGCCGCGCGGCTCTCCCAGGGCTAGCGGAGCGCTGCGCTAATCCCGAATCTTGGGGCGTGCAGAGTTTAGCGCGCCCCAAGCTTCTGGGTGCGGGCAAGGTCTCCGCTAGCCATGGGAGAGCCGCGCGGCTCTCCCATGGCTAGCGGACCGCTGCGCTAATCCTGAAGCTTGGGGCGTGCGGAGCTCAGCGCGCCCCAAGCTTCTGGGTGCCGGCAAGGTCTCCGCTAGCCGTGGGAGAGCCGCACGGATCTCCCAGGGCTAGCGGAGCGCTGCGCTAATCCCGAATCTTGGGGCGTGCAGAGTTCAGCGCACTCCAAGCTTCTGGGTGCCGGCAAGGTCTCCGCTAGCCGTGGGAGAGCCGCGCGGCTCTCCCAGGGCTAGCGGAACGCTGCGCTAATCCCGAAGCTTGGGGCGTGCGGTGCTCAGCGCGCCCCAAGCTTCTGGGTGCTGGCAAGCAGTCCGCTAGCCCTGGGAGAGCCGTGCGGCTCTCCCAGAGCTAGCAGACCGCTGCGCTTATCCCGAAGCTTGGGGCGTGCGGTGCTCAGCGCGCCCCAAGCTTCTGGGTGCCGGCAAGGTCTCCACTAGCCGTGGGAGAGCCGCGCGACTCTCCCAGGGCTAGCGGAGCGCTGCGCTAATACTGAAGCTTGGGGCGTGCGGAGCTCAGCGCGCCCCAAGCTTCTGGGTGCCGGCAAGGTCTCCACTAGCCGTGGGAGAGCCGCGCGACTCTCCCAGGGCTAGCGGACCGCTGTGCTAATCCTGAAGCTTGGGGCGTGCAGAGTTCAGCGCGCCACAAGCTTCTGAGTGCCGGCAAGGTCTCCGCTAGCCGTGGGAGAGCCGCGCGGCTCTCCCAGGGCTAGCGGAGCGCTGCGCTAATCCCGAATCTTGGGGCATGCAGAGTTTAGCACGCCCCAAGCTTCTGGGTGCGGGCAAGGTCTCCGCTAGCCATGGGAGAGCCGCGCGGCTCTCCCAGAGCTAGCGGACCGCTGCGCTAATCCCGAAGCTTGGGGCGTGCGGTGCTCAGCGCGCCCCAAGCTTCTGGGTGCCGGCAAGCAGTCCGCTAGCCCTGGGAGAGCCGTGCGGCTCTCCCAGAGCTAGCGGAATGCTGCGCTAATCCCGAAGCTTGGGGCGTGCAGAGTTCAGCACGCCCCAAGCTTCTGGGTGCCGGCAAGGTCTCCGCTAGCCGTGGGAGAGCCGCACGGCTCTCCCATGGCTAGCGGACCGCTGCGCTAATCCCGAAGCTTGGGGTGTGCGGTGCTCAGCGCGCCCCAAGCTTCTGGGTGCTGGCAAGCAGTCCGCTAGCCCTGGGAGAGCCGTGCGGCTCTCCCAGAGCTAGCGGACCGCTGCGCTAATCCCGAAGCTTGGGGCGTGCAGAGTTCAGCGCGCCCCAAGCTTCTGGGTGCCGGCAAGGTCTCCTCTAGCCGTGGGAGAGCCGCGCGGCTCTCCCATGGCTAGCGGACCGCTGCGCTAATCCCGAAGCTTGGGGCGTGCGGTGCTCAGCGCGCCCCAAGCTTCTGGGTGCCGGCAAGCAGTCCGCTAGCCCTGGGAGAGCCGCGCGGCTCTCCCAGGGCTAGCGGAGCGCTGCGCTAATCCTGAAGCTTGGGGCGTGCGGAGCTCAGCGCGCCCCAAGCTTCTGGGTGCCGGCAAGGTCTCCACTAGCCGTGGGAGAGCCGCGCGACTCTCCCAGGGCTAGCGGACCGCTGTGCTAATCCTGAAGCTTGGGGCGTGCAGAGTTCAGCGCGCCACAAGCTTCTGAGTGCCGGCAAGGTCTCCGCTAGCCGTGGGAGAGCCGCGCGGCTCTCCCAGGGCTAGCGGAGCGCTGCGCTAATCCCGAATCTTGGGGCGTGCAGAGTTTAGCACGCCTCAAGCTTCTGGGTGCGGGCAAGGTCTCCGCTAGCCATGGGAGAGCCGTGCGGCTCTCCCAGAGCTAGCGGACCGCTGCGCTAATCCCGAAGCTTGGGGCGTGCAGAGTTCAGCGCGCCCCAAGCTTCTGGGTGCCGGCAAGGTCTCCGCTAGCCGTGGGAGAGCCGTGCGGCTCTCCCATGGCTAGCGGACTGCTGCGCTAATCCCGAAGCTTGGGGCGTGCGGTGCTCAGCGCGCCCCAAGCTTCTGGGTGCCGGCAAGCAGTCCGCTAGCCCTGGGAGAGCCGCGCGGCTCTCCCAGGGCTAGCGGAATGCTGCGCTAATCCCGAAGCTTGGGGCGTGCGGTGCTCAGCGCGCCCCAAGCTTCTGGGTGCTGGCAAGCAGTCCACTAGCCCTGGGAGAGCCGTGCGGCTCTCCCATAGCTAGCGGACCGCTGCGCTAATCCCGAAGCTTGGGGCGTGCAGAGTTCAGCGCGCCCCAAGCTTCTGGGTGCCGGCAAGGTCTCCTCTAGCCGTGGGAGAGCCGCGCGGCTCTCCCATGGCTAGCGGACCGCTGCGCTAATCCCGAAGCTTGGGGCGTGCGGTGCTCAGCGCGCCCCAAGCTTCTGGGTGCCGGCAAGCAGTCCGCTAGCCCTGGGAGAGCCGCGCGGCTCTCCCATGGCTAGCGGACCGCTGCGCTAATCCCGAAGCTTGGGGCGTGCAGAGTTCAGCGCGCCCCAAGCTTCTGGGTGCCGGCAAGGTCTCCTCTAGCCGTGGGAGAGCCGCGCGGCTCTCCCATGGCTAGCGGACCGCTGCGCTAATCCCGAAGCTTGGGGCGTGCAGAGTTCAGCGCGCCCCAAGCTTCTGGGTGCCGGCAAGGTCTCCTCTAGCCGTGGGAGAGCCGCGCGGCTCTCCCATGGCTAGCGGAGCGCTGCGCTAATCCTGAAGCTTGGGGCGTGCGGAGCTCAGCGCGCCCCAAGCTTCTGGGTGCCGGCAAGGTCTCCACTAGCCGTGGGAGAGCCGCGCGGCTCTCCCAGGGCTAGCGGAGCGCTGCGCTAATCCCGAAGCTTGGGGCGTGCAGAGTTCAGCGGGCCCCAAGCTTCTGGGTGCCGGTAAGGTCTCCGCTAGCCGTGGGAGATCCACGCGGCTCTCCCAGGGCTAGCGGACCGCTGTGCTAATCCCGAAGCTTGGGGCGTGCGGAGCTCAGCGGGCCCCAAGCTTCTGGGTGCCAGCAAGGTCTCCGCTAGCCGTGGGAGAGCCGCGCGGCTCTCCCAGGGCTAGCGGAGCACTGCGCTAATCCCGAAGCTTGGGGCGTGTGAGCTCAGCGCGCCCCAAGCTTCTGGGTGCTGTCAAGGTCTCCGCTAGCCGTGGGAGAGCTGGGTCTCCCACAACTAGCGGATAGCTTCCTGAAGCCTGGAGAGCGAGAGGGGTCAGTGTGCACCGACCCCCCTCGCTCTCCAGGCTTCAGCGAAAGCCTGCATTCGCCCCATAGGACGCACACACATTTCCCCTTCATTTTTGGAGGGGAAAAAGTGCGTCTTATAGGGCGAAAAATACGGTAGATGCTGGCTCAAAGAAGCATTATCCTTGCAACAACATGTTTACTGTAGGTAGTCGCTTTTTATACAAACACTGCATATGCTTTTGCAATGTCACACGCTTATTGAGTTTTGGGAGAAAGTACTAGATTATATAAATATTTCCATGGTATTGGGGTTGGGGGGGGGAGAGCAAATACTGTCATAGGACAATATTCTTTTAAATTAGGTACTAACCATATGGAATTTGACAACTGGTCAACCTAAATGGATTCCTCATGCCCTCACTACAGCTGAAAGACTGATATTGATCCACTGGAAGGATAAATATATGGCCCCCTTTAATCAATGGGTAGAAGGGCGCAGGTGGCGCTGTTGTCTAAACCACTGAGCCTCTTGGGCTTGGCAATTGGAAGGTCGGTGGTTCGAATCCCTGTGATGGGGTGAGCTCCTGTTGCTCTGTCCTAGCTTCTGCTAGCCTCACAGTTCAAAAGCACACCAATGCAAGTAGATAAATAGGTACCACTGTGGCGGGAAGGTAAGCAGTGTTTCCGTGCGCTCTGGTTTTCATCGCGGTGTCTCGTTGCACCAGAAGTGGTTTAGTCATGCTGGCCGCATGACCTGGAAAGCTGTCTGTGGACAAACGGCGGCTCCCTTGGCCTGAAAACGAGATGAGCGCCGCAACCCCATAGTCACCTTTGACTGGACTTAACTGTCCAGGGGTCCTTTACCTTTTACTTTTACCCAGAAGGCATGACAGCTCTTGAAAAATACAAACTTGTAGACAAAGAGTGTATGGAGAGCTTGTAGACATAGACTATGTATGGACAAATATAATGATATTTGCAATGTCATAAATAAATGTTTATGTATTAGAATAATAATTTCATTTAAATACCTTTGCATTAGACAAGAAAGTATGGAATTATCGTGTTTTTCTTCTTCTTTGCATTTCTTATGCATTTTTTGTTTCCTTTTTTATTTGTTCACTTTATTTTAATTGAGATATTTTCAATGAAATGTAACTATGATTGTATGCTGGCTCTCTGGATGACTAGGAAAACTCCCATATCCCTTTCATGCCAATCAAACCTTACTCAAAGATATCAGCACAGTGATGGGAAAGACAGCATCATCTGTCATAAAGGTAAGAGAGACCTGCTGGACCAGGCCAATGCCCCATCCACCCCAGGTTTCTTTTCCTACCATGACCGACCAGATGCCTATAGGAAGTCCACAAGGTAGAACCTCAGTGCAACAGCGATTCCCAGCAGCTGGTGAACAGAGGCCTAATGCTCAGTGTGCAGTTTGATTCGGATGTGTTAAATACTCACGCTTCTCTTGAACGTAGAGATAGCCTTCCATTGTCCACTGGCTTGGTGGCCTGTAGTCCTGGCTGGCAGACTTCATTCTCTGCATAAGCCGTTCCACTTCCTGCCTTGTGCTTTCAAAATTATTCCGGGTCTGTAAAACGACAACAACAACAGAAGCGATGAATTAAGCTCATGCCAACGCAATTTTGAGAGCGGCCTACCAAAATGGAACTGACGTCTGCTCTGAGGGAATTGCAGTAAAAGTAAAGTCTTGTCAAATGCTGCTTTTACCACCCACCCCTAACTCGGACAGCCGCTCCAGAAGGTTACCATGGTGTTGAAAGCCGCTGAAAGGTTGAGGAGACACATTCACGTCAAGCATCCTTTTCACGCATTCATTTGTTCGGGCCCTGAACGAGAAGCTAAGAAGTAGTTCAGGTCTATTAGCAAAAAACTGTCAACCCCATGTAAGGAAGCTTCCCTATGATTTCTGTTCTACCACACTGCTTGTATGAGTTTCCGAATTCCTCAAAAAGTGCAAAAATATACAGAGTTCTGGACTGGAGAGGCGGTGTGCGAGGTTTGAAGAACACAACGCCTGTTTGTACAGATCCACTAACACTGTGTGCACAACTCATTTTGCAGCAAGGTGCTCTAAACCAACCAACAAAAAGAGACAAGATAAGAACAGATCTTAGCCAAAAGAACAGATCTTAGCCAAAAGGCCGAGGTGGGATTGTCTGTTAGTTAATGAATTTTGGAAACAGATTGGTATAGAAATATCAGGAATTGTGGGTAGGAAGTGGGAATATCTAAATTAATGGTTCATATTAGTCTGAGTAGCACCGAGTTAAAAACAAAAGAGGAATGTAAATGGGTAAAATTGATGGTAACAGCAGCCAAACAGGTTATAGCGAGTAATAGGAAAAATGCAGAAGAGCTAGGGGTGAACCAATGGAGGAAAAAACTAAATAATATCATAATTTAAGAATAACTAACTGTGAAGATACATAGAATGAAAGGGTTTAAGGTCAGTGAGAAAGAGGAGGATTGATTTGAGAGGATATTGAATTATTTGGGTAGGTTTGAACAATTGGGGGCAATTAAAATGTTAACGGGTGGCGGGTGGGTTAGCGGGTGGCACTGTGGGTTAAACCACAGAGCCTAGGACTTGCCGATCACAAGGTTGGCGGTTCGAATCCCCGCGACGGGGTGAGCTCCTGTTGCTCGGTCCCTGCTCCTGCCAACCTAGCAGTTTGAAAGCACGTCAAAGTGCAAGTAGAT
Organism: Podarcis bocagei; assembly: GCF_964188305.1. Taxonomy (NCBI): domain Eukaryota; kingdom Metazoa; phylum Chordata; class Lepidosauria; order Squamata; family Lacertidae; genus Podarcis; species Podarcis bocagei. The sequence continues at coordinate 89,029,291 of NC_138130.1, forward strand.
AAATAGGTACCGCTGCGGCGGGAAGGTAAACGGCATTTCCGCGCGCTGCTCTGGTTCGCCAGAAGCGGCTTAGTCATGCTGGCCACATCACCCGGAAGCTGTCTGCGGACAAATGCCGGCTTCCTCGGCCAATAAAGCGAGATGAGCGCCGCAACTCCAGAATTGGTCACGACTGGACCTAATGGTCAGAGGTCCCTTTATCTTTTTAAAATGTTAAAAGTTAAATAAACCTTGTGGATGGAGGAGTGTTAACGTATATAAAATTGTACATATGGTTGATTTGAATATGTTATTATTGATTATGTATACCCAATGTATCAGCCGCCTGGGGGGTTTCACTGTTTGTGTTTTGGTTGTTGGTAAAAAATAAAATTTTTAAACTTCTTAAAAAAGAGAGAGAGAGAGGAAAATTCTCGGGTAAATCTTTTGCTCCAAAGGAAATTGAATTTGTGTTCAGGCAGAGCAGGCTGCAATTCTACTTACCGTATTTTTTGCTCTATAAGACTCACTTTTTCCCTCCCAAAAAGTAAGGGGAAATGTGTGTGCGTCTTATGGAGCCAATGCAGGCTGCGCAGCTATCCCAGAAGCCAGAATAGCAAGAGGGATTGCTGCTTTCACTGCGCAGCCATCCCTCTTGCTGTTCTGGCTTCTGGGATTCAGAATATTTTTTTTTCTTGTTTTCCTCCTCCAAAAACTAGGTGCGTCTTATGGTCTGGTGCGTCTTGTGGAGCGAAAAATACGGGTAGCTTACTTGCAGAGCTACCCAAAATTTTGTGCTATCTACATGCCCACTAAAGAGTGGTCACACTAACTGAAATTGCTTTGGCAATGTGTTCATTCAGGGGTGGGGTAGAGGGAGTTGGGGATGCACGAAAGGGACACTGCAACTCCAAATGGTGTAGGAGGCCCTGTTTCCTCTTGCACCTGTCCATTGTACCAATCAGTGCTTGTCCAAAAGTGCAAAGGTCTTCCTACGATGCTCCTACTAGAAACAGTGGGGGGGAATCAAGCAGGAGGCTATTTAGAACTGCAGTCCACCTTAACTCAACAGGGATTATTTCTGAGTTGACATGCATAGCCTTGAACACATTTCTAAGAGCCTATCATAGGCTACACTGGATAGTACTAGACCTGCCAAGGCTACAGGAGATGTCCAGGAATAAAAGGATTAAAGGATTGCAAGAGATTCAGATATTGTGAGAACACCTAATACTTGTTGACTTGGGTATGGCAACAACAAAGACTTTCTGTTCCAGAAAGAACATGTAGTGGATTTGTCAAAAACGTGGCAGATGCAGGAAGGCGCGCCAGAAATACGACGACAGGTTTTGTAACTAGCAGAAGTCAAGTTCGCTTACCCCCAAGAACCCCTTTTCCTGTGCGGCAAAAAATCCAACAGCAAGCACAGATACTTTCAAAAGTCCAACAGGGGCATGGAATCACCCTGCCATGCAACTGAAGCTGGTGCATCTAACTGATGCATGCTCGTGGCTAGAAGCCCCCCTTGACTCAGAAACTTATTAAGTGGCTTAGCTAAAGAACTCATGGGCTCATTGCATATTACGAACAGTAAAAATTGCCCTGCACCACTAGAGTAGCAATGACAAGAGTACAGAGAAGGAACGTGCTGCATGTCGTGAAGCAACAGTGACCCCTGGTGCTTAAAAAAAGTTAAGGGTTTAGTTACAAACTTAATCACATTGCTCTTAATGCGTTTCCCCCCCCCCCCCAACCTTCTTATTTGCCTCAGTTCTTTTTGGGAGGGAGATAAATGTGATAGGTGACTCCCACAAAGGCCATATTCTGCTCCCCACATTTTCCTAATCCTTTGCCTCAAGTCGGCACTGCACCTCTCTGCAGAACCTGAAGGTTTGAGCGAACAACTCAGCAATTTCTGTTACCCACACAAGTTGCTTTGTTTTAAAGCTTCTAATTGCTGCCTTGGGCTCCTTGAAGGAAGGTAAATATACACACACACACACTTGCATTGATGAATTGGACTACATCCAGTAGTTTTTAACGTTTGATCTTTATCAATATTTTCTCATGAATATTTCACATTGTTTTATGTAAACTACTTAGAGGTTTATGAACCCCTTATCCACATCCTTGAGCATTACTAACTGAAACATAAATCTCGTCAAGTAAGTAAATAAATACATTTCCTACAGGTGGGCACTTTACTTCACTTATTAGGAGCTTATATGCCTTCAGGGAATTTTTTTTAAAAGGAAAGAAACCACTCCTAACCAACTATGTAATCTGGATGGAAGATGGCTTTTATTATCCAAATTTCTAACTGCCTACGGTATTGGACGTTAAGAGCGGAAGTTTAATTCTGTACTTTTCGCAGAAACTGGATTTGCAAAGAGGTTCTGCAGAGAGGTTCTGAAATTCTGACTGCAGGTCATTCCCTTTACCAATTGCTTGCTTCCAAAGATTTCTTCCTTTAAACTATTCTTACTGGGAGAGAACTCCCAATTAACGGTATTATGTGAAGCACTGGCAACATCAGCACCAGAGACTGGCATTGCTGGGCAGACCATGACAAGAGGAAGAAGATGCAACCTCCATTTGTTAACCCAACAGCATGGATTAGGACCACTGGGAAATGGCCAAAAAGCAGAACCCACGCCAGATGTACTTGTATGTGTTTTCCACTGAAGACATTTTGCCCAAGCTGCCATCTCTTTAGATCTGGAGCCAAGATTTAGTGCTGGTCATCTGAAATCAGGGGCGGCAAACCTCTTTCATCATCCCAAGGCTCACGGTCCCTTCTGGACAGCCTCACACCTCACCTGGGGAGGCATCCGAGGGCCGCATGCCGTTGCTGGAAGGGGCCAGGAGCAAAAGTGGGCGGAGCAATGAATGCAAATTTCACCTCTGTACAGTGGGCTACATTCTAAACACACTCACACACCTTTCTCTATTCTCTAGCCTGACACATCGGACATCAGGCACACTGAGCGACAAGTGCTCAGGGTGCAATGTACGGTTGCAAGGGATGTGGTCTAGGGAGAGGGGTGTGGCACAGAGGAAATTCTGTGGGGCAAATTAAGAGAGGCCTGGGGGGCGGGCGGGCTGCATTTGATTCCTGAGTCCTGAGGTTTCCCAGCCCAGTCTAAAACGAAGCTCATTTTCTCTGTCTGAATAAGTGATTCAGCTTTGCACTCACTTTTTATTAATATTATTATTTCAGCCCCTTGTTGAGCAGGACTGGGTGAATGCTGCAATTCTATGGAAATGCAAGAAAGGGAATCGCAGACATCAGAATGTAACATTTTGCTGCCTGGAAACCTTGATTTTAAATTATCTTTTATTTATTTTCAGATCATGTATCTGCTTGCCGTTATGGCTATATTACAATCGTGTGCTTAGAAGTGTGAGCAATGGCTCTGGCTTTCAGGAGCACAAAGGGTGGCTGGATTTAATTTTTTTAAAAAAACCTTTTTGGCGGGGATGGGGCTTCTATGGCCTGTATAGCTTGCTTCTCTTCCACATGTCTAGCAAAACAGCAAAATAGCATTTTTTTCTTAAAAAGAAAAGAAAAGCATGCTAAAGAATGAAAAATATGCAAAATTTATTTGATTTTTATCATTTATAGGGCCATCAAAATTGGGCCTTGCTTGGCTCCAAAACTGAATAGAGTTGTCCTCCCCATTCAAAGTGGGGCTCAAACCCACGACCTTGAGATTAAGAGTCTCATGCTCTACCAACTGAGCTAGTGTGACCCCGCTTGTCTACCTCTGTGCACAGGGCAGGGTTTATACATCCTTTTGCTTAAGTCCGTTTAACATACTGGACATCTCGAATTGGGTTGTTTATCTGAACTGGGGGCAGCGCATGTTGTACAAATTCAAAGCGTAGAGACGTGAAATCGATAACTGGATTCCCCGCCCAAGGCAGGCAGGTGAAAATCAGCGTGACTAAGCAATACAAATGAAGCATATTGCATTTATGCATGAGCTCCCTTGATTTGTTTTCAAGAGATTTTAGCCTCTCAACAGAGCAAGGCTTTCGTTAACGCTGGAGTTCAGTGATCTGAGAAGCTGTGATAAACGCCGCTCCTCCTTACATTCTGCAAGTTGAACTGCAGCTGTTGCTTGTATGGTGCAAACTCCTGGGCCAGCTCATATCCCTCGTGGTAAAAGGTAAATAATCCCTGAAGAAAGGCCAAAAGCTGAAAGGGAAGAAAAATGTACCATCCGTTATTAATTGTTTTCCTTATTTGCCCTTCACCAGAAGGTCCCAGGGCAAGTTACAGCATATAAAACACAATTAAAACAGTAAAAAAAACACAAACCACCCACAATCCCAGAACAATAATTCCATGCAACGCATTACAGGGAGGATTTCCAAAGTAAATTTCAAGGGCCATGGAAAAGACATGCCTCTTCAGCAACCAACAGAAGCTGTAAAGAGATGGTGCCAGGCATACTTTGGTCAGGAAGGTGTTACACATTCTTGGGGCCATCACCAAAAAGGCCCTCTCAAGAGCTGCTTGCTTCCCCGCAAAAACTCACAAGCGGCAGAAGGGTCTCCTCCACTGATCTTAATCAATCGACTCATCAAAAGGGAAGGAGGTGCTCTTTCAGATATTTGAGATCCACATTGTTTGGATCACGCACACACAAATGCACATATGAAGCAGGCATGCAACAGAGAACTTTTAGGATAGTTTTGGAGGGGGAGAGTTTACTTTCAATGGGAAGAACATACCGTATTTTTCCTTCCATAAGACGCACTTTTTCCTCCTAAAAAGTAAGGGGAAATGTGTGTGCGTCTTATGGAGCAAATAGCACTGTGCAGAGAAGGAGAGCTGTGCAGCGCCTCTTCAGCGAAGCAGGAGGAGAAATGGAAGGGGCTCCGTTCTTCCTCTCGGTTCGCTGGAGAGGCGCTGCGCAGAGAAGGAGATATTTTTTTTCTTGTTTTCCTCCTCTAAAAACTAGGTGTATTTTATGGTCGGGTGCATCTTATAGAGTGAAAATACGGTACGTTGTGGTTATTGTAATGTCCAAGGGCGGTTTATAGTCCTGGTTGAAGCCCCTTTCAGCCATTTTGCCAACTGCTTTTGATGCTGCAAAAGGATCAGGCAAGAGCTTACAACATGGGCGTAGCCAGGATTTATGTTTTTTTGGGGGGGGCACGGCAGTCTTCATGTTGGAGGGGGGAGAACCTGAGTTAGTTATGTATTTTTGTTGATTTACTTGATTGGCTACGCCCATGGTCTACAACCACAACGGGTCAAGAAAAGGAGTGGAAGATGGACTGGAGCAAAGGCAAACAGGGGAGTTTGAAACAGGGACAGAAAAGGTGCAGAAGAGAAAGATGCACACAGCCAGGAGCCTGAGAGATGAGTGGATTTAAAAATGTGCATTTCGATTTAGAAGACATCTGAAGGCAGTCCTGCTTAGGGAAGTTTTTAATGTTTGCTGTTTTATTGTATTTTTTATATTTTGTTGGAAGCTGCCCAGAGCGGCTGGGGAAACCCAGACAGATGGGCGGGGTAATTATTATTATTATTATTATTATTATTATTATTATTATTATTATTATTATTTTCAAAACTAACAGCAAACTCCGAGGCGGGGGGGGGGGGAAGGCTGCCCTTAAATTTAGTTTTAATCAAATCTAGCCCAGGGATAATGAAGGTGAGGTATCTCGCAACCTATCAAGAGAACAACCTGCAAAAGAGTTTTTGTTTACTTAGTTTGCTTTGCCATTTAAACAGAGGCCCAATTTTTAATCTGCGGGCAAACCTGTCAAGTAAACCTTTCAGTCTTACTAATAATGCTCCAGGGTTAGCAGAAGGTCCAAAAAATGCAAACACCAAGCTTTCTGAATCTCCTGGTAGCCCATCTTGCTATTATACCCTCCAGGCACACCTGTTCACTATTCAAGTACTGCTGCCACCTTCAGATCAAAAGCTGCTTTGTTATTACTATCATTAAAAAAACAAAACAAACCTGTTCTGTACTGAAGGAAAAGACTTACTGGCACTAGATGGCAGCAATGTCAAACTTAACATGAAGCATTCAATTCCCTATACCGAAAGTTAATACGAGTTATTTGTTTGAGCAAGCAAGGTTTCCGGTATCACAGCCCCAAACACATTTCATTTTGTTTTTTCAGGAGAAGGGCTGGTGTATATGTCAACCCACCCCTGTGGTCAGTTTGTACGATGCTCCAGCCATAATGTTCAGAGCTGCATATGTACTGCTTAGTATACCGCCTGGAGATAATCTACTGGGATGCAGAGATGCTCAGTGTACGCTAAGAGGTTCAAAATATTTCTCAACACACGTGAAACATTTCAGCCTTCAAGTATTGTTAGCCCAGAAATGGAAACAAGAAGAAATTCCGACGAAAGAAGAATGGCAGACGAAATTAATGGACTATGCAGAATTGGACAAAATGACAGGAAGGATTCGAAACCTGCGGGACCAGAGATTTACAGAAGATTGGAAGAAGTATATGAATTATTTGAAGAGCAACTGTAATCAACAAATTACACTAGTAGGACTACAAGATGTTTTGTAAGGAGAAATATACGAAGTGTTACAAAGTAGAAAAAGATAGAGATATTGGTTATGAGTTTGAAATGTAATAGGGAAGATAAGAAATGCATACTGAGAGATTAGATTGGAAAATTTCCAGACAGGATTGATGGAAGTCAAAAATTTGAATAAGATGTAAAAGTATGTTTAATTACTGTTGAAAATGATATGTTAAAAAAAACTAAGAAAAAATTATATATATAGAAGCAAAAGAAAAAGGAAACATTTCAGCCTTCACTAGTATTCAGTCTCAGATTTCCAGAGGCTCTCGGGCAGCAGGAATGTCATTGAATATGGCATTTTCCTTCCACCTCAGCTTGAAAGGGAGTTTTGGAGAAAGGGAGTTTTGGAATTCCTGTTCAAAATGGAAATGGGGCAGACAGAAACAACTGCAATTGTCTCTACTGCATCTAGTTTGACCCTCAAGGCCCCCACTTTTAGCCTGAAAGATGGAAGGTGTGAAAACTGAGAATTCTCTCGAGGTCCGCAGACTTCACTGAGTGCGCCTGTGCAAAGTGTGAATGGCCTTTGCCATTGATTCACCCAATAAGCGAATACCCAGCTTCTCCACCCTGCAGACGAGGCCTTGCTCTTCACCAGACTCCTCAAGCAACAGAGAGAGCCAGGGAGGCACCTGGAAGAGAAGAAACCCAGGGAGGATGCAAAACACTGTATTTGAGGACCCAAAGTTCCACTTACCGTATTTTTCGCCCCATAGGACGCACTTTTCCCCCTCCAAAAATGAAGGGGAAATGTGTGTTCGTCCTATGGGGCGAATGCAGGCTTTCGCTGAAGCCTGGAGAGCCTCTCGCTCTCCAGACTTCGCGCGGCTCTCCGCAAGGCGCGGGAGCCTGGCGCTGGGCCCCGCGGCTTGCAGAGAGTTGCCTGCATGCCACGCCCTGTTGTTTACCGCTCAGGCAGGCAGGGAGGGAGAAACGGGTCGGGCGTGCGTGCGCAGTTCAAACCGCCGCCCCCCGCCAGGCGCCCGCTCTCCTTCCTGCCTCCATGTTGTTGCCTGAGGGGAAGACGCCGCCGCCGCCACAAGGAGGACGGGAGAAGGAGGAGGCTGAGGCGGCTGGTGTCCCGCGCGTGGTGGGCCTGAGGGGAAGGCAGCGGGGGC